>NC_140589.1:1753846371-1754467205 GCF_964204655.1 Triturus cristatus | reverse complement strand
GGCAGAAAGAAGGAATAACAGGACTGCAGAGATAGACCACCCTCACAAGCTTAGATTCAGAGTTCATGTCAGCTGCTGGTATGATGTGAAAAAGCAACAGTCTGATAAATAAAGGAATGCACAACAGCATTGGCCGGAAACAGGAACCAATAAAGATGGAATGCTCCTCATGCTCTCATCTGGTAGAACCATTACAAACTAATGGGGCAACCCAATCATAGTCAAAGGACCTGGTTACAGCATAATATGAAAAAAAATTGGTCCTAAACTGATTTGAGAAAAAACTCAAAGTGAGGGAAATTGATCATATGGGGGTTGCCTGGTTAATCAACCACTAGTAATCAATACTAATAAATCACAAATTATTTCATAAATTCGCACCCTGAAAGAAAGAAGAAAAAATATACAAACTACAGCCACAATTTTCTGTTATATATTATAATTTTATATATTTCAAAACTAAATGCAGATAAAACGGTAAAGACATTACCACGTAGGTTTGAGAAGTAAATAGGTTGCTCAAGGGGAAAAGAGGGGGGGAGAGATTTGCTCGTGCTTGGAAAGAAAGGGTGAAGATCACAGGCTGTAGAGTATCAAGATAATTCTTGTTTTTGGTTGATGCTGGTTATAGAGAAAAAACAGTACAGTATGACCTGTCCACAACATTATTTTTACAGCACCTTTTTCATTATCCTGCAGGTGCATAGATGCAACATCCAATAATAGGGCAGGGTGATCAAAAATGGTACAGGCCCAACATGCCTGGCACGCTGAGCGACTAGATGAGGTGATATTCCCAGAATATGCCCCATTGGAAGGCAGGCTCCTGCAGGAAGAGATTCCTACTCAAGCCATCTCGTTGACCTATAAAACACTAATTAACAACATGCCTGATAAGTTGGGCCTGCTTAGAGCTAAATGGGAACTCACCACTGGCCCAATGGAAGACAAAGATTGGGAGGCTGCCCTTAGGCACCCGCGTGAAGTGGCGATTAAATTGAGACTGCGTATTATTCAATACAAAATCCTTGTTGTATGGTTTTTATCGGTTACACTTGACTATTGTTCTACATTAGCACATCTGGTTCCATTCTCATCATTGCCTATGGCTACAGATTTGGCACAGGTATTTTGAAAGTGATTGTTAGACTACACGGACTTCATGAGTTTCTTATCACTGATAGAGGAGCTAAGTTTGCCTCTTGCTTCCGAAGCATATTATTGAAACAATTGAGAACAGTTAATTTCAAGGCAGGTAGTTACCTTCCTCACACCACGAATCAGACAGAAAGGTTATATCATATGATAGAACACTACCTATGCTGTTTCATGTCTGAGCATAAGGAAGGTGAATAGTGTGGATTCCTTAGCAGAATTCTCATAAAAAACAGTGATATCAGGATTTTCCCTTCTAATGCAGCTATGGGTTACATTCCAGGGTTGAAGCTATGCCCTGTTTACAATTGCTCAATCAACCTATAAAAAGATTGATTACTGTCAGAGTTTTTGCTCTGTACATTTAGGCCCTAATTAGGTTGTTGGTTGGAGTTGCCACACACCTGATTATGATGGTGTGGTCGCAAACTCCCATTTCTCTTGGGGTGCTTTTGCACTGGGCAGAAACCGCCTGCAGCACAAGCTCCCATTGAGAAATGGGAGTTTTTGAAAATCCCTGCATCCTGTGGCAGGCATCTCATTGTGCCTGCCTCAGGGTGCATGCATTTTTAGGGGGGCAGCATAGATACCCACCAGGTCCGAAGCAACAGGCCAGGGAGAAGGGGGCCCTGCTAGGGGCCCCCAGTGTTGCTTTCTGACAGCCTTTCCATTTGGTAAAGGCTGCAATGGAAAGGTTGTTGGAAACCGACATCATAATCTCGACATTGGAAACACTGTCTTTAAGGGGATTATGAGTAGCTTCCAACCTACTGACGGGCTCTAGGAGCCCGTCGGAAGTCGATGGTTGGGCCCTCCGACTGCTGCCTCTGACCGCACGCATCCTGATGCGTAGGGCGGACCACAGCAGTAGATGGCATTCAGACCACAACCGACAAGCTGTCCATTGCAGTCCGGACCGCATCGTATTGAGGCCCTTAGTGGGTGTTTTGGCTATCTACATGAAATCTAGTCATAACTCTTCTGTATCCTAAGTTCTCTCCATGTTTTGTATGTTCCTTTCTAATCAAAGGGTTAGTGAGAAAGGTAGCAGTAAAACTGAAAAAAAAAAAATTCTGCGAGGGTCCATTCAGTTTTCCATGTCTCCAGAACCACACTATTGACTAACTCCCACATGGTACTCTTACTCACTCTGAGCTCGTATTGTTGCTAAAATGATCTCCTTTTGTAGCTTTTCCCAAAACACCTTGTCCATGAGAGCCCCTGGTGGAAGTGTCTATATTGGGGCAACTTTGACCGGGACCTGCAGCTTCAACAAGAACGGTGCATGGTCAGAGCAGCTTTCACTCTAGTACCTCTACTACCCTTAAGTAAATATCATGTGTGAACAGCCAGTAATCTAATCTCCATAGCATGTGCCGGATAGCTCATACTTTGACTGGTGTTCAGTGTTTATGCTTGGTGCTGCAGCTGACATCGACCTAATTGGGGTCTGTGAGCCATCTAGTTTGGCATGTAATATGACATTGAAATTTCCACCCCAGACAATTGCCATGAGATAAAATGTTTTTATTTTATCCCATAGATCAACAAAGAAGTGATATTCGTCAGTATTGGGCCTGTAGGTGTTACCCCAAAGAATCCCCTAAACTCTAACCTGTCTACCATGATTGTCTGCTGACATAGATGTATGTTTAAACTGGGGTCCCTTTCTAATGAGTATCGCAACACTTCGGGCATAGGAGAAGAAAGATAACATTTAGCAAGATGTGATGTCCAATACCTGGCTAAAATTCCTCAGAAAATCTGATTAGATATATCTCCTGCAGGAAGTTCACATCCGCCTTGTGTCTATTTAAGTATGCAATAATCAGTATTGGAATTCAGTGTGGGTTATTTAAGCCTATAATGTTCCAAATTTGAAAGTTGTATGAATGACCTCCCATAGTGCATTAGACATATACATGCACATAAGGCTGCCGTCGAGTTATGGTACATTACTGTTAATTGGGGCCTGCGTTCGGTGAGGATAACCCACAATGTGGCTGTTTTAAAGACATGTGGCACGGAGAACATAGAGCAAAGAAGAAATCCTCTACTATCTCGACAGCAATACCGGCATCCTCAATTCGCTTGCAAAAGATGTCTCACCCAATTCCAACCTTAAGACAACCCAAAGCAGCCATAGAAAAGACTTGCAGAGGTTTCCTGCACCACTATCATCAAGTCTTTATATATCGTAATGCTGTTGCCCTTGCATTGTAGATATCTTTTCTCACTGGCCATACGCAATACCACATTTTGACCTCAGAAATTCAATAGACTCACAGCCATGCTGGTGCCCCTGGAAAGGGGTCTAGGAGCCAACAAAATCCTATAACTTGCTTGTGTCTGTGGGCTTTGGTATTACATAAAAATGCAGGGTTTACCACTTTGACATCGCTTCCAGTACTTTGTTCTTAGCTTTGATCAGAGACAATACTTTATTAAAATACAACCATTTTTCATGCTATGTTCAGCCCTTTATGTGTCTAATACTTGCTGTTTTGCCACAATCAGCTGCACCACTTCTTTGTCTATTTCAGTGTCCAGGACATCAACTCTGTGATTTAGAGTGTTTGTTTCTTTTCTCAATGCTCTGTTAATTTCCCTTAAGCCGGTTTTTGATTTTCAAAGTGTTGGACTTTAGGGTGGTCTTCCCGAAAACATTTTGCCTACTCCCTTAATGTTAGCTGTGATTCGTTTTTGTTGGCTTTAGGACTTTAGGCTAAGCAAGGGTAAAGTGCTTGTGCTCACTCTTTAAAACATGTTAAATTGACCTACCTAATTGACACATTTAGTTTACTTACAAGTCCATAGTTAAGTGGTACAACATGTACTCGGGGTCTGTAAATTAAATGCTACTAATGGGTCTGTAACACTTCTTGTGCCACCCACCTAAGTAGCCATTTAAAACATGTTTCAGGCCTGCCATTGCAGTCTGTGTGCAGTTTTCAACTGCCACTTTGACCAAGCATAATAAATCTTTTCTCAGGCCTAAACCTACATTTTTAAAACATATATGTCACCTCTAAGGTAGCCCCTACACAGCCCATAGGGCATGCTGCAGTGTATTTAAAAAGTTGGACATACACATTTAGGTTTTAAATGTCCTTGTAGTGAAAATGTGTTTTGCACAACTGTGAAGATTACCTCTCCAATAGGATAACATTGGGTTACTTTATTACATCTGATAAGTAATAACCTTTATTTGGGAACAGATAGAAATGTCATTCCTTGGCCTCTAAAATTTTTTAATTTAAAATCTTCTTTAATGGTGAAGTTGGATTTTAAGTCACAGTTTTGGAAATGGCACTTTCAGAAAGTTGGCATTTTCTTGTCCTAACCATTTGGTGCCTGCAGACTCTGTCCTGGGTCACATGAATGCACATTTGGCAGTTGCCCTTGGTGTATTCTTACCAGACAGTAAGACCGAAGTCGACTAGGTATTGGCAGTATGGGCCATCCTGCCAGGATGAGTGAGGCAGAGCTGTTCCCTGCTCTACTTTCATTTCAAACGAGCTGCCTCAGGACACTCACAAAGAACGTCACACCAATCTTTTGTCACTCTAGACCTCTTAGAGCCTGGGCAGAGAGGAAATAAATTCCAGAACCATCTTTCGAAGGAAAACTCAGGAAGTTTCTTCCACTTAAGAAATGGCACCAGGTAGAGAAATCAGACCCTCGGACCTACTCTTCGGTTCACTCCTGAACCTGTAGGGAACACGTAGAAGGCCAGCCTTGTACTTCAAAGGTCTTCCCTGCTGCTTGAGCCTGCTTTGTACTTCAGAGCACTGCCCTGCTGCTCCCAGAGGACTGTCCTGCAGCATGAAGCCTGCCTTGAACCCTCATAGGGCTACCCCACTGCTCGAGGCCCGCCTTGCTGCTTGATCTCAGCATTACCAGAGTGACCTTGTCAGCGTGTGTTGCTAACCCCGCTGCGTAGCTCCACCTAGTAGTGGTCTGCTCTCCTGTGCCCTAGAACCTGAGTTTGAGGCCTTCCTCCACCTGCAGGCTCCTGCCTGCACCTCCTCCCTGGTGGCCCAGTGGTGAGCTCTTGTTTCTGTCTGCTGTTGTTTCTTTTCTTTTCCTTTTATTGCCTTTTCAGGGTTTTTTTCCTGCGTCTTTTTTTCTGTCCAATTTTCATTCTGTTTTGATCTGTTTTTTCACTCTGGTTCGCTTTTGGTTCCCTCTCCCCCTCCCGCCCTCACCACTGCTCATTCCCTGTGGTCCCACTGCCTTCTAGCGCCATTTTCCGCCTCCCAGTTGACCAGCCCTCCCATCTTCCCAACAATACTTAATGGCATCCGCTATGCAGTGAAGGAGCAACCTCACTGACCTTGTCAGCATGTGTTGCTCCCCCGTCGTGCAGCTACACCTAATAGTGGTCTGCCCTCCTGTGCCCTAGATCCTGATTTCAAGCCCTCCTCCACCAGCAGGCTCCCATCTGCACCTTATCCCTGGTAGCCCAGTGGTGAGCTCTTTTTTCTGTCTGCTGTTGTTTCTTTTCTTTTCCTTTTATTGCCTTTTCTGTCTTTTTTCTGCTTCTTTTTTTCTGTCCAGTTATAATTCTGCTCTGTCCCTTAGTTTCACGCAGATTCATTTTTTCCATCCCTCTCCCGCTCCTTCACTCACCGCTGCTCAATCCCCCCAGCCCTGTCCCCTTCCAGTGCTGTTTCCCACCTCCGATCTCCCAGCTGACCAGCCCTCCGGCCTCCCCAACACTACTTAATGGGGCTGCTGTGTGGACGTGCCAAAGGCAAGTCAGCCTGTGCCCATCTGTGCCTGGACTGCGCCCAGTACCATAGACACTGGTCTCCAGGGACCCCACCACTATGATGCCAGCACCCTCCATGCACAAAATCCCAGACATTCCACCACCTGCTATCTCGCATCAGGGAGGACACTCAAAGCCGATTCACCTGCCACAACTGCACCTTCTCCTGCCTCTGCACAAAAGACTCACCGACTGCAGGCCCACAAGAACAGGACCAGACCAACTCAGCTGCATCCTACTCAACACCCGCTCCCTCAAAAAACACGCAGTGGAGATCTGGGAACTGCTCAACTCCATCTCAGCCAAAGACATTGCAACAACCATCCCAGACGGCTACAAAATCATCCACAAGGAACGCGCCAACCGGCCAGGAGGAAGCATCGCCATTTTAAACAAAAACACCCTCTGCCTCTCAACCAGCTACGATGACCACTCACCCGACATGGAACACCTCTACTTGCAGATCCGGACCAATTCAAACACCACCCTTTGTGGCTCCCTTGGCTACCGACCACCCGGACCCCACCACTCCCTTCAGCGAAGCCATAGCCAACTTCATCACTCACCACGCTCTCACCTCAATGCACTACATCTTCCTCGGCGACCTCAATTTCCACCTGAACAGCCTTGGCGACCACAACATCACATCCCTGCTAGAGAACATCACCACCATTGGACCAAAACAACTGGTCACCTCCCCAACCCACTCAGCAGGACACATGCTCAACCCATGTTCTCGGCAAGCAACAACCTCTCTGTCAGCCACACCTGTGAGCTACATTGGATCGACCACCACTGCGTCCACTTCTCCTTTACCAAACCCTACATACTCCACCACGCCTACCACTATCCTCGCAGAACCTGGAATAAGGTCACAGAAGATAAGCTCACCACCTCTGAATTTCACAGACGCCAACAACTCAGCACACAATCTCCACCTTTGGATCTCCAAATGCGCCAACATAGTGGCTTCCTTCAGGAGTCCATCAACGTCCAACTCTCCAAGTTCATTGAAACGAACCACACATTGGACCTTTCCCAATTGGGCTTCAGAAGCAACCACAGCACTGAGACCGCACTCCTCGCTGCTACACACGACATCCGCACCCTCCTTGACCGAGGTCAAATTGCAGCCCTCAAGTCCCTGAACCTCTTGGCAGCCTTCAACAGCATCTTCCACCACACCCTGTGTATGCAAGACTCCACGACGCCAGCATCCATGACACAGCCCTAGAATGGATCCACTCCTTCCTCACCAGCCGAACACAGAGAGTCAGACTTCCACCATTCTATTCAGAATCCATAGAGATCAACTGCGAAGTGCCTCAGGGCACCTCCCTGAGCCCCCCCCGCACCACCCCTCTTCACAACATCTACATGGCCCCACTTGCAGCCATCATCAAAAGCCACCGACTCAACATCGTCTCCTACGCTGATAAAATCCAGCTGATTCCGTCCCTCACTGATGAACCCACAGCCGCCAAGAGCAACTTCCACAATGGGATGAAGGCAGTTGCCACCTGGATGAAGTACAGCTGTCTCAAGCTCAACTCAGACAAGACCAAAGTCCTCATCCTGGGTTCCCCCCCGGTACAACTCCTGGTGACCCGCAGTCCTCGGAACCCCCCCACACGCACATACCATGCACAACACCTCTGCATCATCCTGGACTTGTTGCTCTCAATGAACTGCCAAATCAACATAATCATGTCCTCCTGCTTCCACATGCTCTGCCTGCTTCAGAAGATTTTCAAGTAAATCCCTCCAAGTCTAGGAAAACGATCACCCATGCGTTCATCAGCTGTAGACTCGAATACCTCAGTGCACTCTATGCAGGCACCTTTCAAAAAACTCCTAAAGAAACTACAGAACATCCAGAACTCCTCCACCAGACTCATGTTTAACATGTGGGTGTACTTGTAAAGCGCACTGTGACTCCATGGAGTATCCTGGCGCTGAAGAACGCTGGGGAACCCGTCCTGGTTTTCCCTGTGAGATGGTCCCTTTCTGGGTATCTCCGAGGTGAAACCAGGTATCCCCGGCGTCTGTGGGGGGCCGTTGTAGAGATGAGGCAAGCTTAATGCCCAGAGTTGCCGAGTGTGTTCCTGGTAAGAGTAGGTACCGAGGCGAGAATTATCGAGTCCGTTTTGACCCTGGTCCACGACCCTGCCGCGTCGAGAATTGAACCCTGGTCCCTGGCCGATTCTCTGCTTACGGGTCTGCCGCCTCTAACCAGTGAGCCACACCTCTCCACATCCCCCGCCAAGGCCACATCACTGTTCACCTGAGAGACCTCCACCAGTCCAGATCAACAAAACAATTACCTTCAAACTCCTCACACACTTCTATAAAGCCCTCCACAACGCTGGACCTGCATACCTCAATCACCACTTCTCCTTCTCCTTCTACACACCCACCAGGCATCTCCACTCTGCCCAACTGGCCCTGGCTACCATCCCACAGATCAGCAAGACCTCGGCAGGGGGAAGATCTTCTACAGAGCGGTGAAGACCTGGAACTCCCTACTTCTACATATCAGGCAATCACCGTCACTGCCTCAATTCAAGAAGGACCTCAAGAAGACCTGGCTCTTCGACTGAGCCGCAGATCCGCCCAATACCCCACAGCGCCTTTAGATCCTAACGGGGAGTAGTCACGCTTTACAAGAAACCTGATTGATTGACTCCAAGAGCTAGTTGGCTGGCCTCCTGTTCTGAGCTACAGGGACACAAAAAGCTCCAACAACTTGAACCCTGCATCTAGGTCCTGCCTGAAGTGAATCCTACCCTCAGAATGCTTCCCTTTCAGTCCTGGACCCTCAAATTGGTGCTAAAGGTTCCCAGGCAGCCAAAAACGAAAACTTGGAAAATGTTCAACCAAAAAGTGCTCTGAGAATCAACAAGAGACCGGGAGCTACAAGCTCGCCGATCCATCGAAAGTGCCTCAATGGTCGGCCTGACTACGCAGTAGCTCCCACTGCCTTCTTCTCCCCAGATACAAATCCAGTTTGGCTGCTACTTCCAGAAGGGGTTTATGGCCTCATGGAACCCTCATTGGCTACAGTCTGCATCTTCAACCAGCTGGAGACTTTTGACTTGAAAAAAAGTTTGAACATAAAGATCTTCACCGCAACTTCATCCAGCAGCTCTCTGATGATGATGCCTCCTCCTTGGACATCGTTGGCTGCCTTGCTGACTTTTACCTTCTCAGACATTTTTCTTTGGCATTTCCTCTAACTCCTAAGGTAAGCGGAGACAGGGCCCAATCTACCTTGTTTATCCGAACCGCACTCCACCGTGGTCAGCCATAACTTTCTACTGTGCCCCGGTCTCGTGTGTCTAAATATCCATGGCTGGGGCTTTGATTTTTTAAGTACTTAAATATTAAGTTTTTTACTAAATACTTAAACAATTTCTAACTCTGGTTCTATTGATTGAAATTTCGTCATTTTGGTGTTAAATCATTTATGAAAAATGTCCAATTTTCTAAATTGGTGTGGGGGAATTTTCTTGTTTGGTCTTTTCACTTTATTACTGTTTAAGAGCTTCATAAATAATTTAGACATTACCTCTAAGTTAAGTTTGACTGGTTTTGTGCCAAGTTACCAGAGGGTTAAAAACAGGTTATTTTAGTGACTTTAGTTGTTCACCCTGGTAGTTATTGTGGCTGCTGTTTGAACAGGTTTTAGACCCCACTCAATATTGGAGTTCAGAGGTGGGGTCCAGTACTTGTGTTTATGCAGTAACATCTAGGGATTTGTGTTACACAAATATCCCATATAAATAATTTGACATCAGAGTTGACAATAAAAAAACAATTTCCTTAGTTTTAAAAGATCTGTTTTCTCCTTTTTCTAAATTTAAGCACCGTACCCTCCCTTGTTGTCCCATGAAAATGGAGCTGCTCAACATTAATACCATCACCAGAGCTGAGATGTAGAGGCTGTGCAAAAACAGGGGCTGAATGCATGCAAGAGGGACAAAAAGGTGGACCTCCAGATAGCCCTCAGAGCCTATGATGAAGTCAAGACATTGCAGACCACTCCAGCGGAGGATAACCCAATTTCTCACAAATGACATTTGAACATAATCCTAAATGTTATATTAGCCAATATCATTATAGGTGATAGAACAGACAATACCTGTTTTGTGACTACTAGCGCTTTTTCATGGCTGCAATAAAGCAGAAAAATGTTACATCATAAGTGGTCTGCTAACTTTACTATCTCCCAGAATTACTCACACATTACACAGAATTAGCTAAACTAAAAAATCCTGATTCATTGTCATATTTGCATAATACGATATTTTCAAATGTGTAACAAATCACCTTCACTAAACGTTTATGGGAGAAAGAAAAGGAGAATATGAAAGAACAACATATTATATTTAAAACGACCATATAACTATCGTTTTTACAAATATTACACTAAATCAGTGTCGTCTAAAGGTTTATTATCAGGGTTTCAATGTGACATACCCTAGGTTTGAAATCGAAATCCTCTATGCAAAAAATGAAGTTTGTAATGATCCCTTTAATTCTCTTGGTCAAATTATGTTTCAAAACTTTATAATAGTAGCATCTGCAGTAAAGACCTATCAGGGAAAATTTAAAGGAAACTATCATATTAAACCTAAAAATAATGTTTCTAAGAACAATGTCAAGCTCAACCAATTAGTGATGTGAGATATCGCTAGAAATACAAGATAGGTAGCATCCCACACCTTATTGCTCTTTTTCAAGCAATTGCTGTTTTATATATAGTCAAAGAGAAAAAGATAAGAAAAATCACAAGCGTTGCCAAGTACCTGCTTTACAGATTTTTATAACCTCCACAATTTTCAGAGCAATCACATCCCCAGAGGATACATATGTTGCACTTCAATTGCTTAAGGTGAAAAGGAGCAAATAATAGCGGATGCACATAAAAATACTTTTCTACTTGTAAAATAGGTTTGATAGTTTAACAATAGTTGCACTTCACGGGGTTCTGATAAGTACGATATGTTATTACACAAATTTGATGGTAGAAAAGTAGCAGTGAGCTCCATAATTATAATACTGTGAAAGCACCCAAGCAAAAAACTTTTTTTTCAAAATACAGACCAAAATAGCAGAGATACAAAGAAGTACCTGAAGAGTTACCCCCGAAATCGAATCATCAGGTTGAAAAGATGCCCTGACAATGAACAAGATAATCTATATGCATTATCTGAAATGACAAAAATAGGTCCTGTTACGTTTCTTGATAAATATACGTGATAAAAAAAGGCCATATTTGACAAGAACATCAATAATGTAACTACGAGAATGTGATATAGAATGTGCCAGTAATTAAGAGGAAATTAAGACTTTGCATAAGAGAACGAAAAAGAAAAATGGAACTGTGAAGTGCAAGAAAAGAAAAACTTAAATTATTCTCATATCCAATGCTTTGCACATTGCTCAAATATTTCAAGAGTCAGTTCAAAACCCAAGTGCGTCCAGTGTAATAGAACATAGATACCTTTATTCTCAAAAGGTGATACCTGTTAGGTAAAAAAGCATTTGCAATGCAATATTTCTCGCATTTGTTGGAGATGGAGCTACTGGCATTGTAAATGGCGATGTTTTTTTATTTATGTTTTTTTGTTTGAAGTGCAATGATTATTACTTTTTTTTTTACAGTGCACACTATACCATAATATATGCTTTTATAGCAACTGTACAGTAAAGCTATGGCTATTTTAACGTACAGATGTGTGAATGGATGAATAAAAATACAAAAAAAGGATCTTAAAGTGTATGATGGGGGCGTGGCTTGGACACCGAAGAAGATGGCCGCCCTGATGATCTGCAGCGTACCAAGGGGGCGGGACTCCTCCAGGCGGATAGGTCTTTTCTGCACCATCTATATTAGAGTCCTTGATGCTATGAAGGGCTTGGGACCAGATATCGGACAACAAATGTGCCCTGGTAAGCAGTTTACTAAGGTTTTCTCTCACTTTTTGTCAGGTGTGTTTCCCTCACAGGACTTGCGCCCGCCATTTTGAACTTCACCGCTCTGCCTGCCTCTTCAAGCATTGAACGTGTTATGTGAGGGCGGTAGCAACAAACTGGTTATGCGACCCAGACATCACAGCAGTTAGTGGAAGTGCACTGAGGGGAAAACACTGCTAATCTATTTGGCACGAAGAACAAACCCACACGACTGACCCATATGCCAGGAACAACAAGTACACTGGCATCAGATGCTAATTAAACAAGCCACTAAAGGCTTTACTAGAGATTACAAAGGGAAACATAATTAACAATTCCTATTCAAATATTTCCACGTTTATTCCTTCGCGGTCCCCGCATGCTATGGGCTGCGTCTAGTCACGGGTCTGCAGCAGCAGCCCACAATCGACTAGATAACCAGGCGCACTGCCACATCTGCCTCGAAACACACGGGCTAAAGTTTCCACTAATGTACAACAGGCTCACGGTGCAGGGAAGCAGCTGGTTTCTAAAGTCATGTTTTCAAGCGCCTCGCACAGCTTCTCGGAGGGGTTAAGGGAAACACAGATTGAGGTCTGATGGAAGTGTAAAAAACGTTTTCCTGCGATGTTTTGTTTATGGGATTCTTATAAGGCATATTACGAATAAATTAATTTCGACTCCCAGAGTGTTCTCAAATTTTTAATACATTTATGTACTTGAAAGAAGGTGCAAGGTGGTGCTCAGCCTTGGTACCTCTGTGCCTTGCTCAGAAGTCACCGAAGCATTAACAGCCACCAATCAGTGCGGATACACCCGTCCAAAACAAACTGAAACGGTCGCCCAAGCTTAGGGTCAAATCAAACGCCAAGCGCACGACAGGGTCCCTCCTCAAGGTTAGAGACGTGCACGTCATACAAGCTCATCCTTACCCCCGGCGTGAAGCAGGAATTGCAGTTGACCAAACTATTTGAAAATGTTGCATATTTATATAGCGCGAACTCGACCCGAAGATATTGGAGCGCTTTACCTGAGCACCAGATTTACAGTACACATACAGGCACGGGGCAATTAAGTGATTTACTCAAAATACAGGATGTGGACGCTTGCCGCTGAAAAGTACCGTAGTACCTCGTGTACACGCTCAGTCGCATGAAAGGACACCCTATGCTGGAACATGTGATAAACGTATCTTGCAGTTAATAAAAAAGGGTCTCCAGAGCGAGAGCGAGCCCCCGCTTCGCTGGTTCCCCTTTAGCACCATAATTAGACAGGATTGGTTAGAAGAGGGGGCCAAGGAAAAGGGGGTGCGCGGAGCTGAAAGCGCACCGGTAAGAAAACTTCTCTTGAGACTCGCTAAACGTGAAAGATATTGGGCGCTTTACACACGCACCAATTACCTCACACACAGCTGATCACGCCTCTGCAGCCTACTCCCCTTACGCCGACCTTGCGTTTTCCATCTGCGCTTACAAGTTTTCAGCCGCCTCGCAGTAGACTCCTCCGCTGCTCCCGCGCTGCTCACAGCCGGCCTGCTCCACTCTGCCGATAATCCCCTAACAAAGGCAACGAACCATAGGTCGCCTCCTCGGTCTTCCGTAACCTGCAGCGGGAAAAAATTAAAACAAATTACGGGCCGCTGGTGGCCCGGGGGCTGTGCCTACGGGGAGCAAAGATAAAGAGATTGTTCTGCTCCCCACACCCCCCTTTTAAGGGGCATTTCGGGCCAGGCCAGACTAAACCGGTCATACCCCCAAAGTTGGGCGCCCTAGTGAACCGGAAGCACTAAAGTGCTTCCGGTTCACGCCCCTCCGTACACCGCCTATGGGACCCTCACAGAAGGTGGGAGTGCTCCCACCTCCTCCTAACCCCCGGGGACCGGTGCGACCGCCATAATGGCTGCGCTCGCTATTTTAGCGCTCGGCCTTGCCCAGGACTTGCGCCCGCCATTTTGAAATTCACCGCTCTGCCTGCCTCTTCAAGCATTTTCAAATTTACCGCTCTGCCTGCATTTTTTCAACTCCTTTGACTTTATTGCTCTGCCTGCCTTTTCAAATGTATGGATAACAGCTGTAATGTTGCCTGTAGCAGCGATTTGGCCATTTTTGCATGGTGTTAAGTGTGTCAGTCAGTCATAATTCTTTATTGCATAATTAATTCAAATCTTAGCAATGTATGTACAAGATCATGAATATAAAACACATGTATTACGTGCAAACACTTAAAAACTGGACTGAAAATATACAACCTGCTTGGCCACCATTAAAACAGAACTTGACGCTCTGAGAGCTGAATATCAGGCTAGTGTTGACAAAATAGTCAAAGACAGATGGGATGCAAGTAATCTGCAAAACTTCTCGTATGGGGAAAAATGTGGCCGACTACTTGCCTGGAAGGCCAGGTCAGATAGGGCGAGAAATATGATCAAGGGTCTAACGATATGTGGCACTGGGGTTATCTCCCACGACAATGATATAATTTCCGGGGAGGCAAAACGGTTCATGCAGGATCTCTATACAGAAGAGAGCGGTCCTTCAATGCACGACACAGAAGAACGGTTAAATCAGCTCGAACTACCACAACTATCAGAGGCCGATAGAGGCTATCTGAGCTCTGAAATACAAGACGGGGAAGTCTATACCCAGATCAAAAAAATGGCAAAAGGGAAGGCAGCGGGTCCTGATGGACTTCCGGCAGAGATTTACCATTTAGGTCTAGATAAGGTTGCCCCGGCCCTCACATTCTTGTTTAATAAGATACTGATACTAGGTGAGGTAACTCCAAAACCTGGTCAGAAGCAACAGTCACGCCGATTCTGAAACCTGACAAGGACCCTGCAAAAACCGAGTCGTATAGGCCAATTTCACTACTGAATGTGGACCATAAGATTTTTGCAGGGGTCCTGGCGGCGAGACTGGCTAAAGTCATAAAATCTATAGTACATGGAGACCAGAGAGGCTTTATCCCAGGCAGGCAGTTAAACGAACTAACTTTTCAGGCTATCGCTGCCATAGATGTCGCTACCGATAAAAACCTTCCCTTAACCATTGTAGCTATCGATGCAGCTAAGGCCTTTGACCAAGTTAATTGGTCATACTTATGGTTGGCTCTGTCCAGGTAATTCCAGAAAATTTTGTAACAGCAATCAGATCACTTTATCTTTCTCCCAGGGCAAAAATCTTGATAAATGGGTCACTTACTGACTGGGTTCATATCTCGCGTGGAACAAGACAGGGGTGCCCTCTTTCCCCTCTATTGTTCAATCTTTATATTGAGCCCTTTGTCTGTCAGCTGAGAGCTGACCCTGTAATTAAACCTTTCAACATAGCGGATCTCAAACTTGCATTATATGCTGATGATCTTCTATTGTTTACATCTAACCCGGTAGAAGCAATCCCCAGGCTATTCAACCAGGCAGAGTCCTTTGGGAAGATCTCAGGTTATAAGATCAATAAGGAAAAAACTGAGATCATGCAATGGAACCAGGGGGTGGTAGCCCCAGACGTAAAACTACGCATGAGATATCTCGGAATCCATCTAGCTCAGGATATCTCAGAGATACCGAAAGTAAATCTAAGTAGAGTCCATAAGGAGGTGTGTAACCTTCTGCTACGGTGGTCAGGCCTCCCGCTGAACATCTTTGGGAGAGTGAACCTAATCAAAATGATTATATTACCTAAAATCACTTTCCTGTTTAATTCTATCCCATTAATGTTCAGCCCATTGGATATTGCCAAACTCCAGGGGAAAATAGGCTCCTTTATCTGGAACACAAAGACATCAAGAATCTCCTGGAAGAAAATGAGGAGAACCCTGAAAATGGGAGGGTTAGCCTTACCTGACTTACTTATATACTGCCACTCCTATCATTTTAAAAACTTTAGACTCCTGGCGGATAAGACAGATGCCTCCTCTTTGGGTCCTCTGTTCCAGGCACTCCTCCATGGTATCCCACAAGGACAGGAATACTTTCTGTTCAAATATGGAGATCCCAAATACTACAAAAGGGTGAGACTAAAAATTCTAAGTACGGCACTAAAAAATTGGATGTATATTAGGAAAAGACTGGGCATCCCTTATTACGCTCTTAATACCCCTATATGGGATTCACCGGGGACACCAGACTGTCTCAAGGATAAGCTTTCATCCCCCCTCAAAACAGCAGGATTAGTATACTGGAGTGATATACAGAGAGACTCGGAGCTCCTCGATTGGGAATCCCTCTCGAGTATGACCGGGGGAACACTTACTAGATTCAAATCCTATCAGCTCTCGGGTTGGTGGGCCACCATTCTATGGAATATTAACATCCCAAACCCGAAGTTTGATCTAGTAAATAAAAAGGGCAGATGGCAAAAAGAACTCTCTTACTGGTACTGGGCTTTGATCGAGGTGGAGGGGGTAACGGAGTCCGAACTCCAAAAGTTGTGGGGCAATGTCATAGGTACGGATGTTAACATTTTGCGAGATCTTTGGGTGGACTCCTTCAC
The DNA here is from genome assembly GCF_964204655.1 of Triturus cristatus. Classification (NCBI taxonomy): domain Eukaryota; kingdom Metazoa; phylum Chordata; class Amphibia; order Caudata; family Salamandridae; genus Triturus; species Triturus cristatus. The sequence goes on along the minus strand of NC_140589.1, from coordinate 1,754,450,828 downwards.
GCTGCTCCACATGGTGGTTAAGTCTGCCCCCCTAAAAAGAAATCACCTTTTTACAATGTATAGAGTGTACGTATCACCTAAAAAATTAGTTAAAATTACAAGCTTAGAATATTATTGCCCGAGATGCAAACTGCTGGCCGCAGACGATTTGCACATGTTTGTAGAATTCTTAATGTTAAAGAACTATTGGCTTAAAATACAAGGGTTCTTGGCTGAGGTACTAGGCAGACAACTAGTAGTGACTACTGGGATGATTATGTTCGGATTAACACCACATTCTGAACAGAATGATCTGGCTTCTAAATTTATTTTTTATGTCATCATCCTGGTACGACGGGAAATATGTAATGCCTGGAAGAGTGAAAATGCCCCTAATTTTGCAAATTGTCTGAAGTACCTCATTTACATAAGTGAATCTGATATGGCCTGTGACAGCACAAGCCACGATAAGATCTGGGCGGCCCTTGTGGCATGGCGGAACAGATGAGCATATTCCAATGATTTTCACCTGGGCACTGTTGGTTCTTTGTCTCCAAAACATCTAAGGGTCAAATGGATTGAACGGAATGGAGTGGAATAAGAAAACAGTTGCTACTAGAGGGGTATTTCCTTCCCATCTCTCCTCAGACCTTAAATATCGGGATTGGAACAACTCGGGAAGAGGAGAGGGGGCGGGTTTCCCCTTCTAGAATGCCCGCTTTGGTATATGAGGAATAAAAAAAAACAAGAAAAAAAAAAAACAGTTCAGCAACTGACAATACAAAGGAGATATTCCAAGTTCATGGGCAAAGACAAGGTGAAAGTCGATCATTAATGTACAAAAATGCTATGGCTGGGTAAACAGTGCATTTAGTGCTATTGTCTTGAATGCTGAATATAAAGTTAGAAAAAAACCAAGACACAAATAATACCTGGTTTTCAATGGCTACACAAGTATGTAAAAAGTGGATAAAGTTTGTAAAGTAGTGCTTAATATACATAGAACCGAAAGGGTATTAAGGGCCAATTGTTCAAGGTTGTACAAAACGATGGATGTTCGCGCTAATGATTTAGGTGTTTCTCCAGCTTGTCAGTGTTTTTAGGTAATATCTTAGCAGGCTGGTATACTTGCCAAATTTAGCCAAGTCCCTTTGTTCCATTATGTTAAAAATCAAATTCATGCCATCTTTACAAGTTCGTGTCCCATATTTGAGAAACAAACGTTTAAGCAAAGTGTAATGAGCATTCAGGAGCGCGGGGCAGCAGCATAAAAAGGTGTTTAAATGTTTCTTTTTTGGTATCCACAGAGGCTCCACTTAACTATCCTGGAAAGGGAGTGCCATTTTGGAATCAGCTCTTGGGTCTGTGGGTCACATAAACCTTGCAGCCATGATGTGTTTTAAGCATGTCTTTCCAATCGAACTTCGAAGATATGGCTGTGGTCTCAAATATGGGGGATCTTAAGTGTCATATGAAGTGGTCACTGCATCTAATACCAGAGTGCTGTTTACTTGTAACTTTGCCAAATCAGCTATCCTTGATCTGTCGTTTGAAGATTTTGTTTGTTATTTAACACTGACAGATCTATTTGGAGTGTATTCAGTGACTTGATTAGGTAAGCCAACCAAAGATTTGAGTTAAGGCTGAAAATCTGTTTGAGAATAGATTTCATGGTATTCGGTGAAGCCTTTACGGTCCTATACTAATATTTTTAAAACGCTTCTATGTTGGACCACATTTGCGCTTCGGGGGCCAGTTCTAATCTGATTATGTAGTCTCTTGTATAGAGTGGGAGTCTAAAAATGATCTTGTGTGCTTGAAGTTGAAATTTGTCAAGTGTCTTAACAAGTTGTTCCAGGAAGGCCTTGTGGCCATCATTAAGTGATGGTAAGAGGGAGGCCTGGATGACCCGTCAAATTAGGATTGTGTATGGACTCTTTAGAGATGTATTGAGCTGACTTAATCTCATGGTAATCAGTGTTGCCTTGTTTTTAAGGTGACTTAGATGGGTTTTGGGTCCTCCCTTTGTTGACAGCCACACACCCCGATAGTTATAGGCATTTGCCTTTTGGATTTTTAGGGGGCCCAAACTCCAGGCGGTGTTTACTTTCGCATTAATTTGTTCGAATACCACAACATTTGCCTTTGCAACGCTGATGGTAATTTTATTTACTTCATTGTATTTGTGTAAAGTGTTCAGGGCTTTTGGAATCCCTGTTCTCGAATGGTCCAGTAGCACTATATCTTCTGCGTATTGTAATAATGTTATCTTGAAAGACCCAATTTCTGGTGGTATCAGATTCATGTTTTTTAGGGCAGAAAACATATCAGCTGTACACAGGTTTAATTAGAGAGGGGCCAAGATGCATCCCTGCTTCAATCTACTGTCAGTCATTATTTTTCCTGTTGTGGCAGTTTCAGAGAGCTTAATCTTGACCTAGGTCGAAGTGTATAGTGACATTAGTACCCTGAGGCAGGGTATGCCCAGAGGTGGGTCCCTTGCTCACTTTGCCACTGGATTCAAGCTAGCCTGGCTGATGAGGGGTATTACCCTGAAACCGGTCCCAGGATGCTTGTTTCCGGTCCACGGAAGACTTGGCTAGGCAGTTCAGTCTGGACTGTTCCCATGAAGCACAGAGTCAAGACTGATTTGCATATAGCTGGGTCTGAACTGGGGTGGCGAAGTGAGCAAAAGAACTATGATGGATACAACCCATATCTTTGATTAGGGGTGAGTGTCTGAAAAGTTACAGCGCTCTGTCCATCATCTCCTTGTGTTTCGTTATAGTGACAGTATTGCCCATAGCAGGTTGTTTGGAATGCCGCAGTCCTGCAGTTTCTGCCACAATTTGTTCCCTTCCACTGAGTCAAAAGCAGATGGGTAATCGATAAAACATGCATATAAGGCCTGGGATTTTCAACTTTGTGTTTGTTGAATTAAAAAAGATATGGCCACAATATTATCTGTTGTTGATGAATTGGTCCTAAAGCTGGTTTGAAAAAACAGGATCAGGTTATTTTCTGCCACCCAAGTCTCTAGATCTTTCAGTAGGAGCGAGGCAGAGCCCTTAGCTTCAATGTCTAACAGGGCAATGAGGCGGTAATTGCCTGGATCCAGTCTGTCGCCCTTCCTAAATATTGGGTGGAGTATTGAGTCTCTCCAGTTTTCAGGTATGCTTCCTGTCGTAATGCGTGTTTGATATAGTAGGACCAGTATCAAGGTCCATAGATCTCTGTCAGTCTGCAAAAGTTGGGCTGGGATGCTTTTGAGCCTGGCACTCCTGAAGGTCTAATTCTCAACAGGGCACTTGAAATATGTTTTGCTGTAAAATTCGAGGTTTTATTGGGCTCCACTAGATCTGTACAGAGAATTTTGTCAAGCAAAGGATCAGATGTTTTAGTTATGTTCAGTTTGTTTATGTGCTGTATCCATTTTACCTCCTCAATTGCGTTGGAGCATGGGTTGACATAGGAGGTTTGGTTTTTAATGTAGCTCCACAGCTCGGGGTGGCTGTTTTTGCCCAGAAGGGAGTATACGTGCAGCCATTCTTTCTCCGCTTTTTCTTGCTTGATGGACCAATCCAGCTGTTTGTGTGGTTTTAATTGTTCCTTCAGTTTTTGGAATAAGTCAGTTTTCCGTTGCTTGTTATGTGTCTTATTAAGAAATTTCTGCATCCTGGAAATCTTCTGCTTACTAGCAGTAACTGGGCATTTTTGATGACTGAACTTTTCCTTGAGCCTCGGAGTAGAAGTTTCTGGACCTATTATGACATGGATGCTGTTAATATTAGTGTCCGTATGTGCAAGTAGGCTTTGCCCATTTTGCGTCTGAAGAGTGGAGCCACAAGTGGATTTCCAGGATTAATTTTTCCTGGGGGACTGGGCCCCATTTTATTAGGCAAATTAGTTATTTTGTTTCATCCCTGTTTGAAGACCCAATTGTCTTCTAAAAGTCATGATTCGTAAATTTTAATTGTATCCCTGAAGGAGATGGTCGTTTGAGAGGAGTAGCGGAATTTTAAATGTCACCAGCTGCTCCATAATAACGGGTGACATTAACAAATAGTCTAGTGTACTTACTCCTCTATAGGTTTTGGGAAATTGAAGGTTTGCAGAACTTTGTTCCAGTGTTTGTTGGATGGATTTAAGAGTGTATTTATTGAGCAAGCTCCGTAGTTGATCAAGTGGGGTTCTTGCAGGAGTGTGTTTAGGAATCGGGGCCCCCAAATGATGGAAGTTAAAATCGTTGCTGATTATTATCTCATAGTTAGGGTGATCACAGAGAACACCTTCTAGTGAGTCAAATATCTGTATAATCTTTTTGGCACATGCTGAACCGAAGCTGTTAAAATAAAGGTTGAACCACAGAATTCTTATCTTACGGTTCACAATTATTGCACCCTCAATTAAGATGACTTGTATCATGCCATTTTCAGTTGGAATTACTTTTACTTTTAGCTCTAAACTGATTTTGAGGTATATTGATAGGCTACCAGAAGGCCTTCCGAATATATTATTTTTACTTGCAGAGCAATTAATTTAATAAAAGCCTGGTATGGTTATTGGACTTAATGACCAGGCTTCTTGTAAACACAGTAACTCATAGGCTACAATCAGGGATCTTGCAGGGGGCAGATTGAGTAGTATAGACAGTCCGGATATGTTCAATGAAAGTATCTTTATTTCTATATTGTGGTTAACGTGCTGTTTACTGGTGCTAGTACCGATATTTTTGGTTGCTGGAGAGGGAGGGGGACTATCCAACTCCAGTCTGGTTTGTTATTATCCTCTGCACGACCCATGACTACTTTTCTAGTTTGAACCCCTGTATTTATAAATGCTCAGTGTACACTCTATGGGGGTGGTTTCTGAGTGCCCTGTACCCTTTAAGACACTGTAGATACTTGTGTGCGAGCTTTCGGGCTCCTTTTGAAGCTTTAGGGGGGACGAATATTTGGGTCTCATGAGTATCGAAAGGTCTATACTCCAGTATTCAAAAGTGGTGTTATTGCTCATTATTAGTTCCATCAGTGTGGAGAATTTCAGTGTGATTATTGTGGACTCCCTGCCCTTAAAATGTTCCAGAGGTGTTATCAATTTGATGCACAGGATGTCCTCTGAGGTTATGTTGGAATAACGTTGAAAAGAGTAGATTGGAGAGATTAAGACTGTCATGGTTACCCTCTGAGCTGCACTGTGGTGTTAATTCCAATTTGGCAGTGCTTGGGTCACAGCTGATTCCGTTATATTGGAGATTGGTGCATGTACTGTTTGCTCTTTCAGACTCGTTTGCGGTGGTGCTAAGTGTCGGCGCCCACACAAATTGGCTATCACTATTTTGCTTTATTTATGGCCATTTGGAGCTTACCTTGGCTACAGGCAGTACGTCTTTTTGCACCCATGTGTTCTTGTCCTGAGTTGCTAAGTTTGGCAGTTCCTGCACTAGCTGTTTGCTTCGGTGTGGAAATGTTTGACTGCGCTGGGGGTGCTAATGCTAGGCTTTGATTGGTTATGGGTCCAACTTCATGGACGGGTGAAAGCAGACTAAAGGTCTGTGTGGCAGACGATTGGATTAAATCCCTATTCTGTTATTTCCATTCCTGTTACTCAAGGCTTAAAAAGAGGGTACATTATATTGGCCTTACTGGTTTTAAGGTCTTGTTTGTTTGAGTCGTCATTGTTCATTTGGTCTTTGGCTCCTTTATTTTTGGCCTTTCTTAAAGGTTTTTTTGATCTTTTGGAATGTCCCCTTGTCCAGTAGTCTACCTTTTGATAAGCAATGTCCTCGTTGGTGTTTGGGGAGTTTTTACCCGCAGTCCCCGTTGTAGTGCTGGAGGTAGATGCGTTCTCCGTGAGTGGCATTACCAGGGAATCAGATGTGGCTAGCAGCAGGTCTAAATTAGTTGTATCCTGGACCAGTGGGGGGCTTGCCGGGGTCAGTATTATGAAGTACCGGGTTTTTAGAACCCAGCGGTGCAGGGGAACACACCCTAAGACTTCGGATTCTTCCTGTTTCAGACCCACAGAAACACAGAGTCTTCTAGGTGAATTCAAAGAACGTCTTTATTGGCTGCAGACCAATCACAGATATCCGAGAAGTACAACACGATGTATGTTCTCAGGAGACTGCTCCCGAACCAAAAACCAGTCTTTACTTATATACACAAAATTACGCTTTGGGGGCAACACCGCCCCTGTTTTACAAGTGGTCATTCACATATTTTAGTTTCAAAGGAATAGGAGAGCCATAATGACAATCCCACATTTCAGTTCATTAAGCATGCAGTTATTGTACCCAGCAAGGCTCAGACCCTCATCAGATAACAGCAGACCCCAATAAAACGGGCACCTCCTGCTCGTAAAACAAGCCATAAAGTAGGAAACAGAGTCAGGTGTGAAAACAGCTTAGTCAGGGATCGTGTGCGAACAGGGGTTTTATGATGGGTCGAGCCCTGATGCTAATCACATTAGGCCGCGAGAAAGGAACCGGCCGGACAGGATTGACCTCGGGCAGCGGAGTCGGCTTGCACAGGTCAGAGAGAAGTCACAGAAGGTGTATGTGTCTTTTAAGCCTAGGCATGGCCTTAGTGCGCAGCCTATGTGAGGGCAACCACAAAATGGCTACTACTGTAAAATGGAACCCATGGATACAACATGTAGTATCGTAGGAGACTGTGAATTCATCAGTGGAACATGACGAAAACACTCATCACACCGCGTTGCTCATTTGCGGTTCGCTGATACCAAACTTGGCATGGTGGGACCATGCCACCTACACGGTTCCGATTTTTACAGTACCACAGACCCTCCTTTTGCCCTTACATAGGCAAGAACTATACTAATCTGAGTCCAAGTCTATATTCATGTAGTCATGGAGATGTTGCTGTAGCATCATCCTATTGCTTAGCTCGTCCTTCGATATAGGTTTCCTTACACATGATGTAACACAGAGGCTACACATAACAGGGGCACACTGTATACATAAACAAAACAGGAAAAGAATGGCTAAGATCATTCCAATGACTATTAAAATCTTCCATCCCCAAGCTGATATCAGTCCCCAGAACCACCCCATCAGCGACCAATCTCCTTTATCTACGTGAATGGATTCAGAAATCTTATGCAGTTTGGAAATGGCCTGGTAGACTGTCGGAGCGTTATCCGGTATGAAAATACAACAGCTTGGTTGGATGACCTTGCATACCCTACCACGGTCTGCAAGTATGACGTCTAGAACCATACGGTTCTGCAACGTCATCAGGCGATCCGCTTGAAGCTCAGCTGTCAAGTTACCAAGGGCACCGGCCGTTACATTAACAGTGGATTCAACTACACGGGTCAGTTGTCTCAGGTTCCGACTATTGACCATTGGTCCCCAAAACGGCAGGAAACCCAGGAAAAAGTCTCCCGCTTCCTGACCGGCAGTATCTTCCTTACCAGCAACGCCTCTCACAACTCTTGTCTTGTGGTAATCAGAGGCGGCAGTAAATGTTGGCGGTAGCAAATTCGCAACATAGCATGTGCCCGAGAAATCAGGGGGCAACCATGTATATGCTCGATCATTGCAGACAAAGTATGTACCCTTGGCAGCCAAAAACGCAGGGGAAAACTGTGATGGAAAAGTGTATGTCTCAGTACAGTTACTCTTCCCTAGTTGAGCTCTTGGATTCTGACCATTACCTTGTAGACAGAACCGACCTATGTGGGGTATGACCCAAATCGGAGATGAACTTTTGCGCTGTTTTTCACCCAAACTGATGCTATACCCAGTCGCGTTCCAACCTACATAAGCTCGCAACTCATCCTTGGGAATAGATGTATATGCATCGATATCTCTACTCATATCTGCAACTCCTTTCATCAAGGCTTTATTATTCGAGTTAGGCCTAATGGAGCGCGGTGGTCGCTGGGAGTAGGTTTCAATGGCAAAAAGAAAGATGGTCTGGAATGCCCATGATGAACCATTATAGCTGAATGGCAGTACTAGATATGGGATGCCCTTATTAATGGTGTGTGGCATCAAACCACACACCCAGCAGTTCGTTGTATTCATAACTAGTTGGTGCTGGTGCAGGAGTTGAATGAACGAATTGTTTACAAATTCAGCACGTCTAGCTTGTTCGTGTTCTGGCAGAGGGTGGAAAGAGTGTTGGGAAACAGTAGGAAGAGGCGTGGGCTGTACAGTGGGTGCAAATGACACTTGGAAAGACAATAAAACGCAACCTACAGAAAACATCATTATGCTAGAGAGCACAAACAGACATAATACTACAAAACATTTGCTATTCATTATTTTACATATTCTGCTCTTGAAATTAATTTCCTCGGTGGGCCTCTTCATCCTGAAAAACTCCATCCTCTAATCGTGCTGCTCGCGGCGGATGAGTATCTTCTGCTAAGGAGTACACCTGTCAGTTCAGGGAATGCCCTAGACCAACCAGAACCGTTGACCTAACGTCTTCGGCTTGTACCCCAAAGTCTTGGCACCGCAACCCTGCAGCTGAACCCGGATGGTGGTTCGAAAAACAAAAAGTCAAAAAGGTTCTTCAGGTGATAGAGCTTCACTTTTGAAGATATCAAAGAAAAAGAATTTTTATTTGTCCATAGTTCCTGGTCTCAAATTATACCTATTTCTGCCAGGCACTGTCTGGTCTTGAAACAAGAGTTCAGGCTCTGTGGTATCCAATCGAATTGATGGCGATATAGCCTCCTGCAGAATGTCGTCACTTTCTCGCTCTGTATTTGTCCCCTTTACACGTGCATCGCTAAATGGCACAAAACGAGGCACAGTCTCAGCCTCGGAGTCAGCGATCCCCTCCTGGACCCACCGATCATACGGTAGGGGCAAAGGGATCCTCTTACAGTGTATGCCGTGTATCCAATTCTTTTTCCCTTTCACTCGAATCGATGATCTTGTCGATAGCAGTACTAGGTAGGGGCCGATCCAACGGGGCTCATCATTCTTTGCACGTTGAACATTTTTAACTAGCACCCACGTTCTAGGATTAATAGGGTGTCCTGGAGCTTCAGAGGCCTGGGGCAGAGTATCATGGACCTGTTGGTGTAAGACACGCAATTTAGCCGTCAATTCCTACAGGTAATCAAGCAGTACTGGATATTCGATTTCACTGAACTTTGTCGGCCTTGGCACTCCCCATACATTGGCCGGACGGCCAAACACTATCTCATATGGACTAAGTCCCACTCGTGAATGTACAGTCATTCTTGTTGATAGGAGTGCTAAGGGCAGAGCGTCAGGCCATTTAAGACCGGAGCTCGCCTGAATTTTGGCCAACTTAAGCTTCAAGGTGCCATTGTAGCACTCTACTAGTCCAGCTGATTGGGGGTGATTTCCAGCATGAAACTTTTGCTTAATGCCTAGTCCCTCACACACATTCTTCATCACTCGGCCTACAAATTCACTCCCGTTATCACTCCATACCATCCTTGGCATTCCAAACCTAGGAAAAAATTCTTTAACTAGGGCTTTAGCTGTGGATAAGGCAGTATTGTCTTTTAGGGGATATGCTTCTATCCATTTTGAAAAGGCACAAACAACAACCAGTACATATTTCAAATTGTTGCATCTTTCCATGTGGATGAAGTCTAGTTGCAGAACTTCAAAAGGATATGATGGAGGCGCAAAATGACCAGGTGGAGTTGGGGTTCCCCTACCAGGATTGTATTTCAGACATACCATGCAATTTTTGACGACATTCTCTGCACATTTAGGGATTCCAGCATTCTGCCATACTGGAGCCAACAACTTACAAATCCCTTTCACACTGATATGTGCCATTCCATGCGCCATTGTAACCACTGGAAGCACAAACGCATCAGGTAACAACCAACGCCGGTGTTCTGACAAATCAATCCAACAACCGTTTTCATCTAATTTACCCTTACTCTCTTTCCACATACTTAATTCTTTTTCTGTGGCTTCAGCTTGAAGGGACTTCACACTCTCTATCGTGTCTTCACACATTCCAACATCACCAACCCATCTTGCGGGGCCTGCAACATACATTCGGGTTGTCACATCTTTTGCTGTTTCTTTCGCGGTCTCGTCAGCAAATGCATTACCACGCCCAACATCATCGGTAACCTTCTTGTGTGCGCTGCATTTCACAATCGCAACTTGTAATGGCAAGGTCAGCGACTCAAGGAGATCATTCACTAACTCACCATTCTGAATCTTAGCTCCATGCGAAGTCAGGAACCCACGTTCTTTCCACAAACGTCCAAAACTATGGGCCACACCAAAAGCGTACTGACTGTCAGTATATATGTTCACTTTCATTCCTTTCGACAACACGAATGCTCTTGTAAGTGCAATTAATTCTGCTGCTTGAGCCGAATTATGTGGTATGCGTGCAGTTTCAACAATCGTGTGCAGAGTCGTGACAGCATACGCAGCAGTCGTATCACCATTCGGAAGCATGAACCATCCACCCATAAGGTACCATCACATTCAATCAGGGGAGTATCTTTAAGATCCACTCTCCCTTTTGTTTCTTCTTCTGTTCTGAACAGACAATAATGCTGTTCAACCTCATCTGTGTCTGCTGAAATTGGCAGTAATGTGGCTGGATTCAACGTATTGCACCTCTTTATGTGTACATGACTTGCTAGCAGTGTCAACTCGTAACTTGACAATCGAGCATTAGTTAAATGCTGTGTCTTGGTCCTATTTAACAATGTGTTCACTGCATGAGGAACCCTTACAATCAATGTGTTATTCATCACTAGTCCAGCAGACTGTCGAATAGACGCAGCTGCTGCCACTGTAGCTCTTAAACAACTTGGCAATGCCCTCGCTACAGGGTCCAAAGTCGATGAAAAATACGCGCATGGGCGCGGTCTGTCTCCAAAAGGCTGTGTCAGTACTGACAATGCACAACCGTCCCTTTCATAAACATACAGGGTAAAAGGCTTACTATAGTCGGGGGTACCCAACACAGGAGCTGAACATAATGCCTCTCGTAATTCCACAAAACTTTTCTGACACTCTTCAGACCATGGGACAGGATTTGGTATATGTTTATATGTTAATGCTAGCAATGGTTTTGCCAATAAAGAAAAACTCGGGATCCAGTGCCTACAATATGAAGTGATGCCCAGGAAAGCACGCACTTCTCTCTTTGCCTTTGGCACGCTTAATTGTGCAATGGCTTGGATTCTTTCTGGGGTCAGCTTCCTTCCCTCCTTCGAGAAGAGATGACCTAAATAGGTCACTTCTTGTCGACAATATTGCAGCTTAGAGAGAGACACTTTGTGATGGAAGGTAGACAAATGATGCAACAATGATGATGTGGCTCGTTTACAAATCTCCTCAGTATCTGCAGCGATTAGTAAATCGTCAACATACTGGATAAGGGTAGCACCTTTAGGTAAAACAAGGGCATCAAGCTGTGCTTTTAAAGCCTGACTGTATATTGATGGGCTTTCACAGTAGCCCTGTGGAGCACGTTTAAAACGGAAGCTTCGACCTCCTAAACAAAAGCCAAAAATATCTCTGCTCTCCTCTGCAATCGGGATACTAAAGAAAGCATTCTTTAAATCAATTACTGAGAACCAAGCAGCGGAAGCTGGGATCATAGTCAACAAGGCGGTTATATCAGGGACCACTGGAAACTGTGGCACAACTACCTTATTGACCTCTCTAAGATCGATCACAAACCTGTAAACAGGTGGCTGAGAAGGGTCAGTACGTTTCAAAACAGGCAGAACCGGACTATTGCAAACGTTGCCTCTTGTCTCTTCAATGACATCCTTCTCAATTAAATCATAGATAATTGCTAACAACGCTTTTTCACCTTCCTTAGAGATCTTGTACTGGGGAATGGGGGGCAATTTAACATTGGCTTTTAAAGTGACAACATAAGGCGGTATTTCCAAAAGGCCCACATCATTAGGGCCAGTGGCCCAAAGGGCATCAGGAAGAGCCGACAATTCAGCTGGTAGTTCATTCTTTGACAAATACATGGGAGAAATCACTTCCTTACCCAGCGTAAGTTGTACTCCTGAGGGGGAACAATATAATGTCACATGTAATCTCTTCAACAGGTCCAATCCTAACAAGTTTTCATTACATCCTGTCGTTAGGATGAGGGGTGCTTTCAGCTCACAAGGTCCAACAGAAAGGGCCATAGGACTTGAGATCGGGTTCCTAACCGGGGCGCCAGAAAAACCTACGGAAACATTCATTTCGCCAGACAAAGGCGCGCCAGGGAGTTTGGAGCGCATAATAGAACTCTTTGCAGCACCAGTGTCCAGCAGAAAGGGCTCTGTTATACCCTCTGTAGTCACCTTAACATACGGTCCGCTCTGGTCCACTGGCACTGCAACAACTCCCTCTCTCTGTCTACGGCTGTTCTAGTAATCATTCCCTTCCGTATTATCATCTTCTGCATAGTAGTCATTATTATAGTACTGCGCTGTCTTGCCAGTCGCACTGATCAAAACTATTCATCGTATTTTGAGGCGGAAGAGGACGCGCGTTCTGGGGAACATTTCCACACCCTCTACCTCTTGGGGCTTGCTGGCCACCTCTACCTCTTGCGCCATAAGCATTATTTGTGCGTTGCAACAATCTGAGACAATTATTTTTAAAGTGACCCTCCTCCTTGCAATATGAACATTGATTGGGACCGATAGGGACACGTGGTTGATAATACCCATACATTTGCTGATTATTCTGGAACTGTTGGGGTTGCTGATAGATACCCTGTGTTTGCCTATAATTATTCTGACCTGCACGTGGCGGATAAGCCTGCTGTAAAAGAACCTTCGTTTTCAACTCTTTCGTTTTCTTGTCTGTTCTATCCTTCTCATCTTTATCCCTATTTTCATAATACTGTGCAGTAGCCAGTATTTGTGCTGAAGTGGAAACGGTCCAAGAACTCTCCGAATCTTTTAATTTCTTACACAACTCTAGAAGCAAATTATGCACAAATTTATCAACAAATAACCGTTGGCAACTTTCTGTACTCATGTCCTGACCACTGTGGTCGATAAATGTTTCTTCAAACCTAGTGAAGAAATCGGACACTGTTTCATCTTTCTTCTGTTTGCACGCGGATAATTTATCCCAATTTACACGTATTGCGGGCATTAAAGTTTTCATATAATTAATTATTCTACCAGGGAGTTCTGCTACCACGGGCTCAGGCTTAGCACCACCGACCTGTCTATTGTCCGCATTAAGGATATTAGCCCATGTGTCACCTAACTCTACAGCATGATCTGCATTACGAATCAATCCCCACAAAGGCTGTGGAACAACATTTCCGAACAACATATCTATGTCAGCCAGGTTCATGACACACGATTCTGCAGTCTGTGATAACTCCTTATAATATCCTGCAGGGTTCTTACGGGGGTCAGGCAATGTCTGCTTAAGGGCTAAAACTTTAAATCGTTTCCAGGGAACATGTACCCAAACACGCTGAAAATGTGCCAGAACAGGTGGATTAGCATTCGCATCACCAGGTCTCCAAACTGGAGGAACCTCACGCATCGGATATTGTCGCGCTTTTACTTGTTTCCCTTCAGGGAATTCCTGTCCAAACAGCGATTGCTGACAATCCCCATTCCTGAAAGACAGCAGTGTCGCAACTGCTTTGTCAACATCAGAACCCACAATCGTGCCTTTTCCAAATTCAAATCGCACTTGACACAACTCTTGCGGACTGGAGTCTACATCATTATCTTCCAATTCCTCACATAGAATTTCACACATTTTCTCAAAAACGGACCGCTGTTGTGGCGCTTCCCACTGATGAAAAACATTAACAACAGATTCTACATCATATCTAGAAGGATAAACAATCCATCTACGTGCCATGCGGTCCAGTTCTTCTTTCTCTCTAGAACCAGGTATTTGACTACGTAACTGCTTACGCTGTGGACCAGAGGTCGTAGTAGACGACCCAAAGAGGGGTGATATAAGACTAGTGACTGCACTAGCTATTCGCTGTCGTGCAGAAGGAGAAGTCGAGGCAAGAACCGGGGGAAAAACAGAGGGAAGGAAAACGGGTGCAGATACAGATACAGGGGTAGCAATAGGTAGGGCGCCAAGAGAGGCAGCTGATGTGCTAGGAAAAGTCGTAAGGGGCGCAGAAGTGGTAGGTAGCAAAATCGGCGGCCCTTGGGAAGGCTGTGCTACCAGGACAGGAGCCGGCTGAGGAGGAGCTGGTGGCTGCGGGAAAGCTTGCTGCACATTAGCTGGAGGATGCACATTGACGGGCTGTGGAGGCGCTGTAGCATTTTGCGCATAAGGGGGTGGCGAACTTAGCAAATGGGACATTAGGGAATCTTTCTCTTTCTCTTTTGACTCATCTTGTTGAAGGGGTGGCAAAACTGGGTAACATTTATCAATGACTAGTTTGCGTTGCCTATGCAACTGCTCATCCATTCGGTCCTCTTCATTATCCTTAAACTGCAAAGCTGCTTGCATGATCGACATACCTCTTTTATGTTTCTTTGCTAATTTAATTTCTTTTTGTTTGGCTTCCTTTCGCCATAGGCGGAAGAAATCAAACATCGCTGGCCGGGCTTTCTTCTTGAACAATTTAACTTCTAAATTATCTAGGATCTCTGTGTCGAAACTACCATTTTGGGGCCATTTTAAAACACCATCCTTTCTGGTGTATCGGACCCATACTTCATTATACGTAATGGGGCCCACGCCATGTTTCACATAAAGCTCATAAGTTGGAGTTCCAATTGGAGGAACCGGACACGAATCCTCCAATTGGGAGTCCCTTTTACAACCAAAACAAAACAAATGTCCAAATATACTAGAACCAGGCATCTTTGCTCACTAGTCTAGTTTCAAACTTCAAAGGATTATCGAATACGATAGTCTTGTGAATACACGAGTCCTCTGGCTTTGGCACTTGCAAGACCCAAATCAAAGCGATCCCGAAGGATACCAAAATCCCGAAGGATACCAAACAAACTGGGAGACGCTCCACTTATACTTAACTGAGGTATCGATGACTTCACCAGAAGACTCTCTCAATTGTTTCGCTCTACCAAATCGTCAAGGGTCCAAAACAGGGCGATTAATCAGGGCAGCAGTCCTTAGTAGCCGTCGGGACGCGGAGAACCTCGCAGAAAAGACTTTCGGACCACGTCGACATGCAGGGGTCGATGAAGTGGCGGCCTTCCTCCAGAATTTCCACACGAAGCTCCTCATGAACCTCTGGCTTGGACCGGTACCACTGAAATCGCCCCGAGTTGGGCGCCAACTGAAGTACCGGGTTTTTAGAACCCAGCGGTGCAGGGGAACACACCCTAAGACTTCGGATTCTTCCTGTTTGCAGACCCACAGAAACACAGAGTCTTCTAGGTGAATTCAAAGAACATCTTTATTGGCTGCAGACCAATCACAGATATCCGAGAAGTACAACACGATGTATGTTCTCAGGAGACTGCTCCCGAACCAAAAACCAGTCTTTACTTATATACACAAAATTACGCTTTGGGGGCAACACCGCCCCTGTTTTACAAGTGGTCATTCACATATTTTAGTTTCAAAGGAATAGCAGAGCCATAATGACAATCCCACATTTCAGTTCATTAAGCATGCAGTTATTGTACCCAGCAAGGCTCAGAACCCTCATCAGATAACAGCAGACCCCAATAAAACGGGCACCTCCTGCTCGTAAAACAAGCCATAAAGTAGGAAACAGAGAGCGGTGTGAAAACAGCTTAGTCAGGGATCGTATGCGAACAGGGGTTTTATGATGGGTCGAGCCCTGATGTTAATCACATTAGGCCGCGAGAAAGGAACCGGCCGGACAGGATTGACCTCGGGCAGCGGAGTCGGCTTGCACAGGTCAGAGAGAAGTCACAGAAGGTGTACGTGTCTTTTAAGCCTAGGCGAGGCCTTAGTGCGCAGCCTATGTGAGGGCAACCACAAAATGGCTACTACTGTAAAATGGAACCCATGGATACAACATGTAGTATCGTAGGAGACTGTGAATTCATCAGTGGAACATGACGAAAACACTCATCACACCGCGTTGCTCATTTGCGGTTCGCTGATACCAAACTTGGCATGGTGGGACCATGCCACCTACACGGTTCCGATTTTTACAGTACCACAATTAGAGGGGGCTGCTTTAAACCCTGGCAATAGTGATGATTACATTCGTTTTCCATTCTATGATCATACATTTAAGGACCTCCGGTAAGGTGCAGAGTTTTTAGGTCTCGGCTCGAAGGCTGCACTTGCGCAGTCTCGATCCGAGATTTAATGACTTGGAGAAGAGGGGCTTGAACCCGCCCCTCTTCTCCCCTGTTCTCCATTGGCTGGCCTCTTGAATGCTGGCCAGCCATTGGAGAAGAGGTCCGTCACTCCGATCAGGCCCCGTCCTTTTCGGATTCGGGGGCGTGTTTTTTTCAACAAATCTAATTATCTCCTCCAGCCAATGGCAAGAGGAGAACACGCCCCCGAATCCGAAATCGCCGCTGCCTTTCTCCGAGGCATTTCTGCTTCGCCTCGGAGAAAGGCAGCAAGGCTCAGGGCACCGCAGTCTGTTACCTTCATTTCTGGCTCCCAGAAACAGCCGTTTGGGTCTTTGTGTACCTTTGATTTGGGCCTTCGTCTCGCGTGCTCAATTGAAGGAAAGGCCGTGCCTTGACTGAGGAGCGCGAGGCGGAATACAGAGCAGTCGCCGCCTCCCGTAATGGGATTGAGAGCAGCATGCGCGAGTGTTTCAGAGTCAGAAGCGAACAGATGTTGGTATAAATTACCTCGGTGTCTGACGTGTTGCAAATTAAAAGCGCGGCTGGCATCGGTAAACTCTGTCCCCAAGTTAGGAGGGACGAGGGCTGTGATTACTGTCCCGCTCAACAGTGGTCCGAGTGCCTCCCTTCCCACTCCATCCCCGACTTGAGCATTCCGCATCGCTGAGCGCCAACAACCCACGAAAGAGAGAGAGAGAGAGCCGCGCGGCTCACTTCAGCAGTCTATGAAAATACCATCACTTTGTGACAAATAAACAGTGCACGTTCGCCCCCTCCCCTCGCTGCCCCCTGCTACCACCAGCTACTGCCCCCTCCATACCACCAACCCCCGATTGAGTCGCTGCGCTGCATTCAAAGCACGTATTTTATTCTGCAGCGAAGCCATAGGCATTCTGTTTTATTCGTGTTGTTCCCCTGGAACAGGAGGGGGTGAGCCCCCCCCACACACACACGCCACCCCTCTGAACTTGTCTAGTGCCCGCAGAGGGTGATTTGTGTTCTCACTTGTGGGGGTATAACTGTCACCGCTGATCTGCTCAGGGCCCAGATTACACGTGATGAGGGCTGACCCCTCTTTGAGTGTTCGCACTTTCTGCACTCACTGCCGAGCGCGCTGCGCACAAAAGTCCCTCAGATGTCGCGGCCATCAATCTCGCGCCCGGAGAGTTAGAAAATGCGTGGTTGGCTGCAGACCCTTGCAATGCATGGGCACTGAGCAACCACACAGCACACCACAGACTCTTTGAATTAAAACTGGTTAATAGCGGTTCGTGGAGTTATTATGCATCACTTATATCGTTTTTATAATTATTAGGAAAGGTTCGAGGGTCTTTCAGACGAGGGGGCATATGTCAAACACCAGACCCGACTTAGGCTCACAGGTCGGGCTCATCCGCCCCTCCCCCAACGCAGTGATTCCAGATGCTTGTCTGTCAGTGGGGTGAACCGAAGACCAACCTAACATAATAAAGGGAAGGCGGCTTCAGCATAATAATGAGCGTTTAGAGGGAACCTTTCCGTGCCCTGGGCTTTTCTTGGCAAACCAATAGTTCACAAACAAGCATTTACAATGCAACGGTCTCGGCATTTGAGAGTGATTAAGCTATTGGCATTGTAAATAACAATGCCGTTTCTTTAAATGTTTTAAAAACAAAAACATAAACAAAAATAATGTCATGAGCAATGCCAATAGCTCTAACTTTACCAATGCCGAGACCATTGCATTGTAAATGCTTGTTCTGCTTTGTTATGACAGACACAAGGAGATATTACTTTGCCAGTTTGACTCGAGCCTTGCTCGTGTTGCTCCATACTGATGAATCCGGTCTCCATTTTGGTAATGGACGTAGATAATGCTTGAGTCAGCTCCAATTCTACTTCGAAATTCTCTGATTGTATCAGGAATGCTCTCACCTGTTGACTTGCTCAGGAACAGAATGCTGCTCTTTCCCAACTCCTTCCCAAGAATCCTCCAGAGACCCGATATTAAAACTGAGTATCCAGAGACTCAAGGGGTGGAAGGGGGATTTGGATAGAATAATAAACAGAAAGAAGAGACTGCCAAGGATTCTGGTTTCTCTGTTCTCTCTCTAAGCGCTGTTCTCTTAATTCAATTCTTGTGAGGGTTAGTGGGAGAGACCTGGGAGGAACTAAAAAGAAACACAACAATTACCTCTTCCATACAATTAGTTCTACCTCCAGTTCTATTTTTCTCTAATGTCTTTTCTTTTCTATTGCTATCTACCCTTCTATCCTTGACCTTTGCTTCTCTTCTTGTGTAAATTATCTTATTCTATTACTCCTGAAGATTACTCTCTGTAGAGCTTAATATATGAAATTATTTCTATTATTATGAGATGTCTGAATATTTCTATTCTCTCTACAGGTTCTTTTCAAGAAGAATAGAGAACAAAAAATATTAAAAGGTGGTAAGTATGAATTTTTTTTTCCGTTCTGGTAAACAATTATTTTCCTGTGTAATCTTTCAACTCAATATCAATTCAAAAATGATATTATTTGGATATTTTAGCTTTTATTCTCGAGCTCTCCGCTGCTCTCGAATTCCCAAGGATTTTGAAGCAAGGAGTCTTCTCTTTCTAGAACTCGAGTCTCTCGAAAAATACTTCAGGTTTGAGGCAGTTCTTTTAAGTATAGCTTATATGTATATCAGGGAATACTCAAGGAAACTTTCCTAGCATTTCCATTTAGGTGATAGGCTCTCGAATTCTATTATTCATTTTGTTCCTGTCATGCGCGGAAAAACCGTCTACGTGCAGACACGGTAATGAAGAATAAATTCAGCTCCTTCAAGACGAAGTCCGGACACCCGACAGGGGCGGCTAGTGTCCACGGGCGAGGTGGGCGTCGCCCTGCCACCCTGTGGGGGACTAAAAAATGCCTGATGGAACACTGAGCAGCTAGCAATACATTTTGCTGGCTGCTCGTGCTCGGTGAACAAACATGTTCAAATCTTTTTTTTTTTAAGGGGGTGGGGGAGAATGGCCTTTGCTCTGTGCATGCTTTTGGCTGGGCGAAGATTTCTTCGACCTGGAGCCATAAAGCAGGGCAGTGACGACACACTGGTGGGTGCAGCCTGTGTCTCACTGCCAGAATACCATTTCGATTTGGGCGTTATTCCCTTGGCCCAGGGAGGAGTTGGAGGCCCTCCATTAGTTCCAATAGCTGGGGGCGGGACAGTCCGGCAGGCTTCGAGTTTGTGGGGGTGTGGCAGTGGCCTTTGCCTCTTTCACCAGACCCAGCAAAAGTTTGTTGTTTTGCATGTGATTGGTTTGCTGGGGTCTGGGGGAGGTGCCCAAAGACAACCAAATTTAGTATTTTCCAGCTTTACTTTTGTCTTGCTTCGTCGTGGCTGGCTTGTGGGTGCTATCATTGCTATTGCCACGCTGTGTACTGCAGTCCACCTGGTCACGACGAGGAGCCTTGAGAAGTGAACATCGAGGTCAGGACACGTCACGGTAACAGGTAAGTGAAAGCGACCCGCCACCACCCACAACCTCCTAATTATATTTATAGGGGCTGTTGAGTTTTTAGGTCTCGCTGAGACAGCAAAAGCTGTCTCTTTGAGACATTTTGTAAGTGGGTTTTTGAAAGTGCTTCCCCTGGCATAGAGCTACAGTGCACGAGGCGTGCACGCGCGCAAAGCAGCCATATGGCTTTACGTCGCTCTCCCTCGTAGTCCCTCTCCGTCCCCTTCCCTGCTGCTATTTCACACCAGTTTATCAGAACTCGCGCTTCTCTCCCCCACCCCCCCACCATCGCGTCTCGCGCGTCCAATACTTGTTGTGTTTGAAACCTTCCCAGTAGACTGCCACTGTTACACGTGGTCTTATGCTTTAATTTATATAGGGTTTGCACATATAAAAAGCAGATGTGTCTCTCCACATTCTAACACGCCTGCTCCTTAGTCACACCTGGAACCCGTTGTTACCTGCTGGCACCCGAACAATATTCAATGTGCGCTTCTTTAGCAGTGGAGCCCGGCACACCGTCTGGTAAAATCACGCCCAGGTGCTTGCGATCTCCTTTAAAAGACTGGTTGGGCCACTTTCAGACCGACCGAAAGCTGTCTCTTTGAGACATTTTGTAAGTGGGTTTTTGAAAGTGCTTCCCCTGGCATAGAGCTACAGTGCACGAGGTGTGCACGCACGCAAAGCAGCCATATGGCTTTACGTCGCTCTCCCTCGTAGCCCCTCTCCGCTCCCTTCCCTGCTGCTATTTCACACCAGTTTATCAGAACTCGCGCTTCTCTCCCCCACCCCCCCACCATAGCGTCTCGCGCGTCCAATGCTTGTTGTGTTTGAAACCTTCCCAGGAGACTGCCACTGTTACACGTGGTCTTATGCTTTTATTTATACAGGTTCTGTTGTGCACACATTTTTTTTTTCTTGTTTGTCTCCACTTACCCACTCTTTTTTCAAACGAGACCCTGTGCTTCACATTTCGGTAGGCATTTGTATCGCAGGTTCAATTATTCTTATACTTTGGAGGCCATGTGCCGTTTAACGGCATGCCCACTTTCATTTTCACCATCGGGTCTTGTTCTCTTGCTCGTGGAGCCTGCTCAACCTGTGCCATCTCTCCCTTCACTCCACACCAACCACTCCTCTATAAACACTGCTGTATTTTAAGTGATTTGACCAAATCACAGGAAATAGCTTTCATTTTCACCTTTGTGTCTTGTTTCCTGCTTGTGGCAGCTTGCCCACCCTGGGCCGTCTCTGCCTACCCCTTTACCCCCACCCCATCACCCCTCCGAGATCGCTGCTTGTATTGGAAGTGATCTGCCCAAAATCACAGGATATTGAGCCGACGCCGAGACTCGAACTCCTGAGTCAGCAGCTCTGACCGCATGCCCTTCACAGCATGTTTGATGTCGTTTCATTACTGTTTTTTAAATGTTGCCAGATGGCGCCATTTATAAGCTTAAATGCTGTTCCAGTAACATTGCATGCCGTCTCTCCCCAACTCCTCACCACTTTCATTTTCACCATCGTGTCTTATTTCCTTCTCGCTCTGTGCTGTCTCTCCTTACCCCTTCACCCCGCACCCACCACCTTTCTGCTTGGATTTTAAGTGATTTACCCAAAATCTCAGGACACCGCTTTCATTTTCACTGTCGTGTTTCCTGCTCGTGGCAGCCTGCTCACCATGTCCTTTTAAAAATATGTTGTAACCTAGATTTAACACTTATTCCCTTGACAGTTTCTCAGCTGTTCTGGTTTTCAGTGTTTGGAAGGCACCCTATGGAGCGCTTGATTGACAATGATGTTGCTTGTATTAAGACTTGTATGGGAGGTGTGTGAGGTTTGGAAATGTGCTTTAAACACGGTGCGACATGAGAGAATCTTGCTCATCAGCGACTCAGCACCCTGAAAGCTCTGGTGCCGCACAATCTGCTGCATTACTAAATCCTTATAAGGTCTCAAAGGCGAGACCTATTGCATTGCAAATGCTTGTTAATTTTGTCACTGCAGTGCTGCAGCCTGTGTTAATTATTTACTTAAGTGTGTTACTGTTAACTTTAGTAGTACTCTACTGACGGCGCAACACCTGGGGGCCGGGTCGCTGCTGGCAGGGGGTGACTTTGATTCGATTCATAGAGCCCGAGGAGGCGAGGCCTTGCCCTGGTGACGTACGTTGTTGTTGGTTGGGTACTTGGCTTTTGGTTTCGTTTGTAGCACTGGCACTCTGGCAGCAGACAGTTTAAGGCCCTGTGCGCCTTTGTGTGCAGTGCAGAGTGCACGCCCCCACAGGGAGGTCTGGTCGCAGTCGCTCCATAGGTAGGTGGGGGTGGTGGCGCTTAGTTTACTAGTGTATGTTACAAAGGCGCAGGTTCAGGTTGGAGTCGTCGTACGTGGAGACAGCGGGCTGGGTCCAGGCCCAAGCGGAAACACGCATTCCCTGGCTCCCGGTGCTGCCCTCAGACTAAATGGATGCCGAAAGAGTATGGGAAATTAATGACCATGACAGCCAGAATAGCACCCTGAAGAGCAGCATCTGGCATGTAAGGGCTGTGGGGCTGGGGCAGAGTCAGTCGCGTGTGAGGCCAATGCCATTGCCTCTGAAATGGTGGCAGCAGTAACACTGAAGCGTTAAACACGGGGGTGCTTCCAGGACACTCGAAGGACTAACCAAGGTTGGTAAATGACTGACGGGCTCCACTGGGGCAGGCAAAGTCAGTTATCTCTCAGACAAGTGCTTGTGAAAGGGGCAGAGGGTTGTTGTTCATACCAGGCATGCCTGCCCCCCTGGCTCCCCTGAGCACAGAACCCACTTCACTTGTCGTCAAATGCTTTCCTGACAGCAGACACCCGAAAATCCAGGGGAAAAGAAATTATACCTGATGGACAAAGCAATTGTTTAAATCAATAAAAACGGAAATCAGGGAGACTTATTTATAACGCAATAGGTGTGCCAGTATTTGCCCAGACAGGCCCAGTTTTTTCTCCAAAGTAAACACATGCCCCGGTTTTGCACTTGATATGCTTCAAATAAACCAGACACTCTTTTGTCATTGGTCTTATAGCGCCTTCGAATGGCAAGGGGGGGCTCTTGGCCCCCCCGCCTGCATGGCTGTGCGGCGACCTCCCCCGGACTACTCGGTGGTGGGGCGCGTCACTGGGGGGGCGCGCCCTACCACCGATTGGCTGCCTGCGTGACCCGGATGTCGTTAATCGACATCCGGGTCGGAAGGGAGGGGGGCGGGCCACTGGGGGGGGGATAAAGCGGTGGGGAGTGCCCAGGTGACCCCCTTGTTCCCTGGACGCTCCCCCACATAGGACGTGCCCCGGCGCTCGGCTAGTAGGACCTGACACTGGTTAGCGACCTTGCCATATGGCCCAGAAATGTTAGTATACAAAAATGCAGAGGAGGATGTTAGACTCGGTTAGGAAACAATCTGTATTAGAGTCTTTGTTAAGGATAGACACTCACACCTGTTGACAATAATGTATCTAATGTCCTGCTGCATTTTTGTATAACCGTTTATCATGCAAATTTGAAATTTATTGTTTTTGTACTTAATAAATACGGCCGGGGGGTTTCGCGACCCCCCGCCTTCCAAAGATACCACGTCTGGGTGCTGTGTCCGGGGGTGGTGTGGTCATAGGGGGAGGGCGGTAGCCAGTCACTGACCATGAGGTAAGCATCTCTTTTCTAGAAACAAGCGCTCCATTCTGCTAACGTCATTCGGAAAGAAGGGTTTACCGTTTGCTATCACATGTATGCAACATGTCACATGGCACAACGCATACCTGAGTTTTGTGGCATGTACCATTTTAAAAGCGGCCTGTAGTGACCTGCAAATCGGGTGTGACTAAAAAATAAAACATCACTAAACCTTACCTGTCATGACGTAGTCATGGCCATGTTTTTATGTCATAAATGGGCCTTAACCATGGATCAGAACATTTGCATTTAATGTCCTCTGTGAGTGCCTGTGTAATGAGTCTCACTACTAGTAAATTCGTCAATCGTCGTATTTATGCACAATCGTCTCTGCTTCTGTGTTATTGTAGAAAAAGGCCTAATTATACAAGTTGCATTCATAGTACTGGGGTAAGGATAAAATCACGTGAACCGGCCATGTTGCAGTAGCATGCAGTAGCGTGCCATTACGAGTAAACTCTCATGTGGTTTTACTAAATACACGTACCCTCTGCTCTAAGCAAGGGGTGAAGACATGTGGGGGGCTGGTGGTGTAGTTGAGAGGAGTCTGGGAGAGAAAGGGAAGCTTCTTTCTAGCAGTAACAAGTGTAGTGAAGCTTGGCTGCTGCCGCCAAAGTGTCATGCATGAATTTCCGTCTGGTTTACCAACCAAAAACCTCGTATTTGGTTCTTCCGCACCCATTACCACTGGCTGGGGAAAGAATGAGTGACTCCTGGGTGCCATCCAGGGCACAAGTCCTAAAAAAAGAAGTGGGGGGACGCTCCAAATTAGGTGGTGTCACCGGAAGTGACCTCACAGCCGGAAGTGACGTGACGAGATGGAGTCCCCACTAATTAACAAAGGTTAGAAGGCGATGGGGGCAGGTTCAAAGGGCAAAGGAGAATGTTTACGTTGGAATTAGTCACCATATTGACACTCAAAGGAGCGGGGAAATTAAAGATGCGCTTGTTCGGTGCGTATTTATTGCCCACAGTAAATTTGCCGGTCTCCGTCTGAAATGCATAAACACATACTGACCTTTTCTAATATACGGCCACGAGCGCCCGTCTGTCATACTGAACGGCTCCATCAATGTGAAACAACTTAAAGAGCTCTGTTCGCCCTCTCTCGACAATAGAAGGTTAGGTTTGGTGAGTGCTGAGCGCGCGCGCAGGCTCGGGTACCGGCTCCATCTTTTGGGCAGGGTGGACGGCGTCCACCCGGTAAAAACCCGGTAAAATAAGTGGGGGGACGCCGTCCACCCGCGTGGTACCCCGACTCGAGCCCTGGTGCCATCAGAAGCTCTGCCGCTGTACCTGCAGCCCAGTCTGGCTGGAAGGTATTGTGCCGTCACGGTCTCCTAAATAAGTGCACAGGTAAGCTCTCAATCGTTGTTTATCATCTTTACCGGGACATATTCAGTCTCCATCAGCCCACAAAGGGTTTCAGAATGCTAAGATCTCACCATATCTGAATAGTGTTGTGATCTGATACAATATTGTGTTTCCGCTTGTGAGTGCTGAGCGCGCGCGCAGGCTCGGGTACCGGCTCCATCTTTTGGGCAGGGTGGACGGCGTCCACCCGGTAAAAACCCGGTAAAATAAGTGGGGGGACGCCGTCCACCCGCGTGGTACCCCGACTCGAGCCCTGGTGCCATCAGAAGCTCTGCCGCTGTACCTGCAGCCCAGTCTGGCTGGAAGGTATTGTGCCGTCACGGTCTCCTAAATAAGTGCACAGGTAAGCTCTCAATCGTTGTTTATCATCTTTACCGGGACATATTCAGTCTCCATCAGCCCACAAAGGGTTTCAGAATGCTAAGATCTCACCATATCTGAATAGTGTTGTGATCTGATACAATATTGTGTTTCCGCTTGTCTGGCAAACAGGCTAATTGAGAACGTGGCTCAAACACAGACAAGCAAATATACACTTTCATTGAGATGGATGAATGGAAGAGAGGTTGTCTGAAGATGGCTGGATGCTCTAGTTATGTTATGTTATGTTAATCAATGTATTAAGTGCACGGTTACCCTGGGGTGTCCTGGCGCTGTTTCCACATTCTGTCTAGCTAGATTACCAAAGAACGGACTGAGGAGTAAGCAGGTTTAGTGGGTAAATAACCATGTTTTTAAAGCTTTTCTAAAGGCCAACAGATCTGACAGATTTCTGAGCTGAGCTGGCAGGGCATTCCAAGCCTTAGCTGCCCCTACGACAAATCTTCTGTCACCCCAAGAGAGTTTTTTTGTCTTGGGGATGGTGGCTAATTTCGCCCCCAGTGATCGCAGATTTCTAGAGGGTATGAACCACTTTAGATGCTTTTGCAGATAGTCAGGTCCGGACGCATGAAGCGCCTTAAAAACCGTGCTTAAAGTTTTGAAGCGTATCCTTTTCCTGACTGGAAGCCAGTGAAGTTTCTGGATTTCTTTAGACATAGGTGCAAATTTAGGGATTCCAGTCAGAAGTCTGGCCGCTGCATTTTGTAGCCTTTGAAGTTTGTTCAGAAAGCGTTCCTGGATATTTAAATAGAGACTGTTAGACATCACCAGGGCCGAGACCACTATTTTCTGGCTTCCTGCTGGCAGGAAAGGAAGAATTTTTTTCACAGTCCGAAGAGCAAATGACGTAGAAGAGGAGACAGAATTAATTTGGGCCCCCAGATTCAACTTGTCGTCTACCATTACACCCAAATGTTTTACTTTTTGAACTGGGACTTGAAAAGTCCCCATGCTAGCAGGCCACCATTTAGCATTCCAAAAGGTTGTGGTATTTCCAAACACCATGACCTCTGTTTTATCGGAATTCAGCTTTAGGCAGTTTTCCGCTATCCAGAGATTCACTGCCAACATGCAGTCATGAAATCTGTTGACCAAGCTGCTCTCCTGACCTGGCTGCACAGATACCACAATTTGGGTATCATCTGCGTAGGATGTTGAGTCAAAACCCAAGGACTTAATAATGGGGCCAATGAGGATACATAAATATTAAAAAGAGTCGGGCTCAGAGACGAACCCTGAGGGACTCCGCAAGGTAGAATAAATGGTTTAGAATGGAAGTCACCCATTGAAACCACCTGGGATCTGTCAATAAGAAAAGATTTTATGAGATTCCAGGCCTTCCCTGAATTCCGCATGCCCAGAGCCGATCCAACAGACGTTGGTGGTGGACCGTGTCAAAAGCAGCGGATAAATCTAATAATATCAAGGCTGCCCTTCCTCCCGAATCTACCGCTCTTCTGATCTCATCCGTGGTTTTCAGAAGTGCCGATTCTGTGCTATGGCCACTTCGGAACCCATACTGCATTTCATCTAACGTCTGAGATCTAAGAAGGAAGGCTGCCAATTGTGTATTTAGGGCCTTTTCCACCATTTTGGCTGGTAGTGGGAGTCTAGATATCAGGCGAAAATTTGAGGGTTCCAGTGGGTTTAGGTTGTTTTTTTTTAGTCGGGGTAAGATTGAAGCCTTTTTCCAGAGCCTGGGAAAACATCCGGTCTCAATCATAGAGTTAAATACTGGGGTCAGAGCTTTACTTAGAGGTTCAGCTACTGCCTTTGCGATGGACACCGGGCAGGGGTCATAAGGTGATCCAGATCTTGCTGTCTCCAGGAGAATGCGTACTTGGTCAGAAGGAAGAGCCTCAAATTTCTCGAAAACTACGTTGGGGGCAAAGTCCCCCTCTGACCATCCTCGACACTCCCCTCTGACAGAGAGCCATTAAAGGCCGAATAGATCACTTCAACTTTATTCACCAGTGGTGAAATGATACTTAGATGAATGAGCAGGCAGAAGAGTTACAGGAGAGTGTGTCCAGAAGGATGAGTGAATGTGTACATGAATGAATGCTCCAAATGATGGACAAATGAGTGGAAGATTTTCTAGTGAATGAATACATGGATGGATGAGGAAATGGGAGAGTCTCTAGAAGGACCAATGGATGGATGGATGAACAGATGAATGCAGTTGATGATAGAAACATGGATAAATTAATGGGGGATGATTGGGTGAATGATGCATGGGCTGAACACCTCTTATGTCGACCGCACGTAAAATTCATCCCCAACTTTTACGCCCTACCACTTTCAAATGTCACCAGCCACCTAACGGACCGAAACAACGAACTGCCCAACACTTTCTATTCCAGACGGGAAAGACGCCAACCTACCTGACTGACAATGGTGCGTAGTCAAGGAATTAGTTCAGTGGAGTGTGCTGAATTCATTCAGGGCGTGCTTCACATAGTATTCTAAGACTGTTTACAAAATGAACAACTACATTGCATCCTCAGTGGGAAATGTTTGACGGCCATCTTAGTGTTCCGTTTGTGCCAAGACTCTCTCCAGTAGTGACTCTTATTCTTTAAACCCTTTTTTGGAGTGTTTTGTGCCAGAATTGCACATGTTAAATGACCTTGGGCTCTTTGGGTTCGGACAGATTGCCATGTGAGAGAATTTATTGTAACCACCAAAGTCATCCTAATTGTGACCAGTAATTCATGTTGCTCCATAGGGTATTGGGGCTTTGATAAAGGTGAACTATTGTAAGTGCTTTTGTCCCATGTGAGGCTGTGATCCTGAAACTGGATTGGCGGAAGTTCACGTTGTTTCGATGCAGTAGTGAAGTGTTTAGTAATGTAATAGCTCTTGCCACACGCTTGACATCGCGGGAGGTTATATGCCCTACTATAGTCCTCCAATGATAGGGGAGAGCTTATTTCCTGCGATGGTTCATTATGGATTTCGGCCACAGTTGTAAGTAACAGCTTCAAACGAATAGGGGGGTTATGTTGGTCTTGATGCTGTTAGACCTTTGACTGTGATGCTTCAGTGCTGACATCTAAGCTATTACCTTCGGAACTTGACGTGAAAATACATTCTGTAAAAATTCTCTCTGATGAGCTTGCAGAGGAAATTTCAATTATGGAGGTAGCTGGATTATGATCCTTCAGTATAGATGTGTTCTTTAAACTTTTGTGGTGTGTTTGACCGTCACGGTCTTCAGTGCTGACATCTAAGCTATTACCTTCGGAACTTGACGTGAAAATACATTCTGTAAAAATTCTCTCTGATGAGCTTGCAGAGGAAATTTCAATTATGGAGGTAGCTGGATTATGATCCTTCAGTATAGATGTGTTCTTTAAGCTTTTATGGTGAGGTTTGAGTGGTGTGTTTGACCGTCACGGTCTCCTAAATAAGTGCACAGGTAAGCTCTCAATCGTTGTTTATCATCTTTACCGGGACATATTCAGTCTCCATCAGCCCACAAAGGGTTTCATAATGCTAAGATCTCACCATATCTGAATAGTGTTTTGATCTGATACAATATTGTGTTTCCGCTTGTCTGGCAAACAGGCTAATTGAGAACGTGGCTCAAACACAGACAAGCAAATATACACTTTCATTGAGATGGATGAATGGAAGAGAGGTTGTCTGAAGATGGCTGGATGCTCTAGTTATGTTATGTTATGTTAATCAATGTATTAAGTGCACGGTTACCCTGGGGTGTCCTGGCGCTGTTTCCACATTCTGTCTAGCTAGATTACCAAAGAACGGACTGAGGAGTAAGCAGGTTTAGTGGGTAAATAACCATGTTTTTAAAGCTTTTCTAAAGGCCAACAGATCTGACAGATTTCTGAGCTGAGCTGGCAGGGCATTCCAAGCCTTAGCTGCCCCTACGACAAATCTTCTGTCATCCCAAGAGAGTTTTTTTGTCTTGGGGATGGTGGCTAATTTCGCCCCCAGTGATCGCAGATTTCTAGAGGGTATGAACCACTTTAGATGCTTTTGCAGATAGTCAGGTCCGGACGCATGAAGCGCCTTAAAAACCGTGCTTAAAGTTTTGAAGCGTATCCTTTTCCTGACTGGAAGCCAGTGAAGTTTCTGGATTTCTTTAGACATAGGTGCAAATTTAGGGATTCCAGTCAGAAGTCTGGCCGCTGCATTTTGTAGCCTTTGAAGTTTGTTCAGAAAGCGTTCCTGGATATTTAAATAGAGACTGTTAGACATCACCAGGGCCGAGACCACTATTTTCTGGCTTCCTGCTGGCAGGAAAGGAAGAATTTTTTTCACAGTCCGAAGAGCAAATGACGTAGAAGAGGAGACAGAATTAATTTGGGCCCCCAGATTCAACTTGTCGTCTACCATTACACCCAAATGTTTTACTTTTTGAACTGGGACTTGAAAAGTCCCCATGCTAGCAGGCCACCATTTAGCATTCCAAAAGGTTGTGGTATTTCCAAACACCATGACCTCTGTTTTATCGGAATTCAGCTTTAGGCAGTTTTCCGCCATCCAGAGATTCACTGCCAACATGCAGTCATGAAATCTGTTGACCAAGCTGCTCTCCTGACCTGGCTGCACAGATACCACAATTTGGGTATCATCTGCGTAGGATGTTAAGTCAAAACCCAAGGACTTAATAATGGGGCCAATGAGGATACATAAATATTAAAAAGAGTCGGGCTCAGGGACGAAC
This sequence comes from Triturus cristatus, assembly GCF_964204655.1. Classification (NCBI taxonomy): domain Eukaryota; kingdom Metazoa; phylum Chordata; class Amphibia; order Caudata; family Salamandridae; genus Triturus; species Triturus cristatus. The sequence continues at coordinate 1,754,420,956 of NC_140589.1, read as the reverse complement.
CCTGAGGGACTCCGCAAGGTAGAATAAATGGTTTAGAATGGAAGTCACCCATTGAAACCACCTGGGATCTGTCAATAAGAAAAGATTTTATGAGATTCCAGGCCTTCCCTGAATTCCGCATGCCCAGAGCCGATCCAACAGACGTTGGTGGTGGACCGTGTCAAAAGCAGCGGATAAATCTAATAATATCAAGGCTGCCCTTCCTCCCGAATCTACCGCTCTTCTGATCTCATCCGTGGTTTTCAGAAGTGCCGATTCTGTGCTATGGCCACTTCGGAACCCATACTGCATTTCATCTAACGTCTGAGATCTAAGAAGGAAGGCTGCCAATTGTGTATTTAGGGCCTTTTCCACCATTTTGGCTGGTAGTGGGAGTCTAGATATCAGGCGAAAATTTGAGGGTTCCAGTGGGTTTAGGTTGTTTTTTTTTAGTCGGGGTAAGATTGAAGCCTTTTTCCAGAGCCTGGGAAAACATCCGGTCTCAATCATAGAGTTAAATACTGGGGTCAGAGCTTTACTTAGAGGTTCAGCTACTGCCTTTGCGATGGACACCGGGCAGGGGTCATAAGGTGATCCAGATCTTGCTGTCTCCAGGAGAATGCGTACTTGGTCAGGAGGAAGAGCCTCAAATTTCTCGAAAACTACGTTGGGGGCAAAGTCCCCCTCTGACCATCCTCGACACTCCTCTCTGACAGAGAGCCATTAAAGGCCGAATAGATCACTTCAACTTTATTCACCAGTGGTGAAATGATACTTAGATGAATGAGCAGGCAGAAGAGTTACAGGAGAGTGTGTCCAGAAGGATGAGTGAATGTGTACATGAATGAATGCTCCAAATGATGGACAAATGAGTGGAAGATTTTCTAGTGAATGAATACATGGATGGATGAGGAAATGGGAGAGTCTCTAGAAGGACCAATGGATGGATGGATGAACAGATGAATGCAGTTGATGATAGAAACATGGATAAATTAATGGGGGATGATTGGGTGAATGATGCATGGGCTGAACACCTCTTATGTCGACCGCACGTAAAATTCATCCCCAACTTTTACGCCCTACCACTTTCAAATGTCACCAGCCACCTAACGGACCGAAACAACGAACTGCCCAACACTTTCTATTCCAGACGGGAAAGACGCCAACCTACCTGACTGACAATGGTGCGTAGTCAAGGAATTAGTTCAGTGGAGTGTGCTGAATTCATTCAGGGCGTGCTTCACATAGTATTCTAAGACTGTTTACAAAATGAACAACTACATTGCATCCTCAGTGGGAAATGTTTGACGGCCATCTTAGTGTTCCGTTTGTGCCAAGACTCTCTCCAGTAGTGACTCTTATTCTTTAAACCCTTTTTTGGAGTGTTTTGTGCCAGAATTGCACATGTTAAATGACCTTGGGCTCTTTGGGTTCGGACAGATTGCCATGTGAGAGAATTTTTTGTAACCACCAAAGACATCCTAATTGTGACCAGTAATTCATGTTGCTCCATAGGGTATTGGGGCTTTGATAAAGGTGAACTATTGTAAGTGCTTTTGTCCCATGTGAGGCTGTGATCCTGAAACTGGATTGGCGGAAGTTCACGTTGTTTCGATGCAGTAGTGAAGTCTTTAGTAATGTAATAGCTCTTGCCACACGCTTGACATCGCGGGAGGTTATATGCCCTACTCTAGCCCTCCAATGATAGGGGAGAGCTTATTTCCTGCGATGGTTCATTATGGATTTCGGCCACAGTTGTAAGTAACAGCTTCAAACGAATAGTGGGGTTATGTTGGTCTTGATGCTGTTAGACCTTTGACTGTGATGCTTCAGTGCTGACATCTAAGCTATTACCTTCGGAACTTGACGTGAAAATACATTCTGTAAAAATTCTCTCTGATGAGCTTGCAGAGGAAATTTCAATTATGGAGGTAGCTGGATTATGATCCTTCAGTATAGATGTGTTCTTTAAACTTTTATGGTGAGGTTTGAGTGGTGTGTTTGACACTAACTGCAAGGATATTACACCGCCTGTGGCACCTGGGATTTGTACTACCTCTCTGCTTGAGAATTAATCTGGATGTGAAAATTGCTTTTTGGGCACCAGAGGACTTGAGGGTGGTGGTGTCTCCAAGTTGCTTGTGATCCATGTTGCAGTTTTCACATGATGACATAGCTGTAATTGAGCAGATAATGCTGGCCCTAGAGACAGTTTTGCAATGATGGCTCCTAATGAATTGTACGCATGAGGGCCTTTATACGACACTGGTAAAATAGTCTGTGGGGCAATTTCCACCCTGAGGAATGAGGGTTGCGATCTGTTTGAGCTTCTACTAGATCTCTTGGTGAGCCGGCACTCAAAGTTGGAGCTGGGTGGGGTTGATGTCATCTGGTGTGGTCACTCAGGTGAGACCCTGTTAAAGCCCTGGCTCCATGACCCTCTCTGTGATTGTATTTTATTTTATGTTTTTTTTCCCCACTGTGGAGCACACCGCTTCCTGCAAGCCACACCCATTGCTAGCGGGGCAACTTCTGTGGGAGGGCGGGACACACACTTTGCGGCAACCAACTTTTGCTGCCACGCTCACACCCAGTTGTAGATGTGCAAAAAGCTTGATGGTTGGAACTTGTGCTGGAGGTAGGAGGCCGTAGGATGAAGAACACCACTGTGGCACTGTGGATCCTCAGGGGGCAGCAAAGATGCGCAAAAAGCTTGATGGTTGGAGCTGGCACTCGAGGTAGGAGACCTTGGGGTGGATGACACTACTGTGGCTCTGTGGATCCTCGGTGGGCTGCAAAGTTGAGCAGCAAGGCTGAAAGGAGGCAAAGGCCAGGCGAGGCGAGGCAAAGGTCAGATGGAAGCGAGGTGGGCAGGAGCCAAGCGACTGAGCAGAGGACAAGCAGAGACCTGGGGTCTGCCTCCCTCACAGTTGGCTGTGGCTGGAAGCCGTAGGGGGCGGGCCATAAGCGGGAACAAAGCTGACGGAAGGGCACCCCCATCAACTCAGCGTGCAGGCACACCATGCAGGTTGCTAGCTGCTCGGGTCAGCTGCCTGCCCTCTAAAACCCTGGGTCAGCGAGCGACGATCGGTACCTCCTCCGCTGCCATGATTCACAACTGTCGGCGTCCGCGTCTGCCTCGTCTGTTACTCCAGGAAGTCCAGGACTCCTTCGCCTCTTTCCACTAGCGTTCACAATAAGAGGTGTCATTAACATATCTTTTGAGCAAGGCTTATTTCTATGGAAATTCTTGGCTACAACATATTCCTCTTAGCTTAACATGCTCTAAGGTGCGGTTCTGCCTACATAATATTTATTATATTCTTTTGCTGGCTTTTCCAGTATCTTTCTCATTTTTCGAGGAACCTTGACTAGTGCATGACTCTTCAGTTATTCTGGTTTCCACATTCACATTTTTTCCCCAGACTTTTTTGAAGACTTGCCTTATTGCCCATTCCCTCCTCATCTTCTATTTCCTTATTTCACGGAATTTGTTGCTTGAGCTATTTTTGCTTATGGGGAAAACAAAAACTACTTGACATATTGTCACTACTGTTCCTATTTCTCCATCTTTAGCTCACTATAATCTTTTTAGTATTCTTCAAGACAACATGGAGGAGTTGGAACAAGGTACATTGCCTCTTCCGTTGGGAACAGCACCATCTAACATTCCGCTTCCTTCATCTAAGCCTGCATCTAAGTTGGTCTTCTCCTCATCGCTTTCCTCAAGCAAACGGATTAAAAAAGATCCTTCTTCATCCGCTCTATCTCCACCACCAATATCTATTGAAGTAATTCTCGAGGAGATATGAGTGCTAAAACTGTATATGGAAGAAACGAATGTGCTTCTTCAAAATCTTGATGGCAAATGATTAAATATGGAGCACAAATGGAAAACTGAATGGACTCTTCAAAATGTTGTAAATCAAGTTCCTTCTATTTATGTGGAAATTTCACATCTCAAAAAACAAGTTGAAAACCTTGAAAATCTCAACAGATGCAATGACTTTCCTAATTATGGACTGACGGCGGGACTCAAAGGTCCCAACCCTCTCTCTTTTTTTCAATTTTTTCTTAAAAAAATTCTTGGTTTTCCTGAAACTCCAACATTAAATATCCAAAGAGCACATCGTATGGGTCATAACCCACATTCTGCATCTCTGTCAAACAAACCAAGGGGCGACATTCTTTTTTTTTTTAATATACTGATCTACTAAAGGTGTTACAGGCAGTAAAGTTGAAAGGCAAGATCTCATGGCATGGATCTACTCTTTTCTTTTCTCAGGACTATGCTATTGCAACGGTGGACAGGAGGAAGACATTTTTGGACATGCGACCTGCACTTTGGAATCTGAATGCCAGATATCGCCTTTTGCATCCTTGCCTTTTTAAGGTGACATATAGAAACAAAACCACAAACTATGAGGCTCCTGATACATTGCAGCACTTCTTGGATAATTGTAAATAAGAAGAAATGGAAGTTGCCCAACTATTTAATGCTTGATTATTCATTAAAATTCCTTTTTGAGTATAACTTGTGTTTTTTGTCATGTTTATCATTTTGTTACTATGTTTTTGTATAACAGGTTTTCTTTCTCTCATGTTTGGTGCAGTTTTCATGGTTGCTTAGTGTACCTCCTAATCCATGTGAGGTCTTCTCTTTTCTGTCCTGGGATTCCTAGTCGGGTGTGTTGTCTCGCTTATGTGGCTTCACCACCCTTCTTTTTTTATTCTTTACATGGTTTCTGTCTCTATTTTCTCTATCTTATCTCGCAGCTTTTATTCTATTCATGTAGCTTTTCTCATGGACTTTCCACATTAATACTATATCTTTTTCTTCTTTCTTTCTCTTTTCCTTCTTTTCCTTTCCCTTTTCTCTTTTCTCTCTTTACTTAATATTTCTTGCTTCATGAATATATCCTTTTCTCTCATATACTATCCATTTCTATTGGTATATGGATGTTTTTCTGTGTTGAATTTCATTACATATCTGATATTATTGCTTTTTGCTGATTGTTGTTATTGTTTTAAATCTTTACATCTGTTACATAGGGTATAGATGACTTTGAGAATTATATCTTGGAATGTTAAGGGTTTAGGATCACCTATAAACCGCCAAAGGGTATTGTCGCTTGTCTCTAATCTAAAAGGTCCTGTTGTTTTATTGCAAGAAACTCACGTAATTCAGAAGGAAGTATCTAAACTTAAACATCAATAGTTTAGAAACATTTTCGCTTCTCCAGCTTCAGGGAAGCGTAATGGTGTAGTTATCCATGTCACAAACATTTGGATATACAAGTTATAGGTCAAGATGCCGATACTGAGGGCAGATGGGTCTCTGCCTCCTTGTTAGTAAATATATATATGCTCCTACCATTCCAGATAAGTTGTTCTGGCCCCAGATAGTGTCTAATTTTTTTTAATTTTTTTTATTTTTTATTTTACAATAAACTTCAATCAGTACAAGGTTACTCCTCGACAGGCAGTATATACTATCAGTACCAATAGAGATATATTGTCTTATTCTTCAATACATATCCTTAGTATCCATCAGTGTAAGTATAGGGTACACAATTGCGAGATATTGTCGTATCACACATAGTATTTCTAATTTATTCTGCATTAGTCACTGTCATCTGTTAGTGGTTCCTCTTGCGGGGATTCGCATATATTTTCACGGAAGGTGTTCCAAGTGCCCCACACCTGGGTCCATTTTTGGGGGCAACCCCTATGCATATTGACTGCCTTTTCAGTTACCATAGCATTGTCCATATCACAACACCAATTTTGCAGAGTAGGAGTTTGTCTTGCTCCTCAGTTACGAGCTATATTTCGCTTCACCAATGTCATGCCTAGTGTTACCCAGTCCTGAGTCGCGTGGTTAAGGTCAGTTGGTTCCCAGGTATTGATTAAGCATCTTTTGGGTTCGGGTGTAACTTCTACCCTCGTGACCTGTGAAATTGCGTTCATGACCACCTCTCAATATAATGTGATTTTAGGGCATTCCCAGATGGTGTGCAGAAATGTGCCAAGTAGGCCGCACTCTCAAAGGCAAAGCGGTGTGTCAGCGATGCCCAGTTTATGTAGAAGCGTTGTTGTGTAATATGTTCGATGTAGGACTTTCAGTTGTATTAATCGTAGTTCAGAGGGGATCGCTACCTCCCTGGGGGATGCCAGCGCTTCCTGCCAGTCCGTCTCATCCAGTGTTCCCAGGTCTTGCTCCCATTGTTCTGTAAGGGCTATCATGGGATCTGGCATGTTGTTAATGATTTTCTTGTATATCAGGGAGATTGCTTTCTTACGTAGAGGGTCTGTGAGGAGTCTGTCTTCTAGAGGTGAAGCCTCCGGTAACTGTGTGCCTTGTGGGATTACACCTAAGAACGCATGTCTAATTTGCATATATCCAAAGGTCTCTGTCTGTGCCAACCCATATGTTGTTTGCATATCCCACTGTCGGAACCCCTTTGTATTTTTCAATTTGCCTAGGCGTCATGTGTCCCATAATGGCGTGGCCTGTGTGAGCACTCCCTCCCAGCCGATCTTGCACTATGCGTCAAACCATATTCGGACTGTATGTTCCGTTGGGCCTGTGAGTGTCGAGCGTCGTGTTTTGTCATATAGTGTCCCCAAGATCCCTTCCTTATCAAGGAGGTGTCTGTCCTTGCGGAACGCCGGCTTGTCTTGCGGCACATGAAGCCATTGGTTTATGACCGCGAGTTGTGACGCCCAATAATACTGTTTTATGTTGGGGAGGGCAATTCCACCATCATACCATCCCCTCTTGAGTTTGTGTAGGGCGATCCGACCCGTCTTGCCGTCCCACATCAGAGTGGTTATTTCCGAGTTTATTGCTGTAAAGTATGTGGGGGCAACTGGAAAGGGTGTGTTTTGTAGGGCATTTAGGAACCTAGGGAGTGCCATCATCTTAAAAAGGGCTGCCTTCCCAAGCAGTGTCAGCGGCAGGGAGCGCCAGTGATTGACATCGTGTAGGTATGTCAGGGGCTGTGTGAGGTTTTCTGCGATGAAGTGTGTGATTATGTGTAATATATATGTTTAGATATTTGAATCCCTCATTCGTGATTTGTATTTTGCAGTGGCGCGGGATCCTCGGATGGGGGCCGTTGAGTACATAAATGAGTGATTTTTCCCAATTTAACGTTTAGCCGGAGACCTGCCCATATGCTGCACAGATATCAAGTAGCCCATTTATGGGGTGTGCGGGGGACGCCAGACAGAGTAGTATATCATCCTCATAAAGCGAAATACGGTCCTCCCAGCCTAATGTCCATTTCAGTCCACGAATAACCAGATCCTGCCGGATCCACGCTGCCAAGGGCTCCAGCACCAGCGCAAAGAGCAGCGGAGAAAGAGGGTTCCCCTGCCCAGAGGGAAGTCTGCCAAGATGCAGCCATTCACCACCACTTGTGCCAGCGTACAGGAGCTCCACCCAAGCGCAACATTTTGGACCAAACTCCATGTGGCGAAGAACCGCGAAGAGGAAGGGCCTTTCAGCCAGGTCGGATGCCATACGGGCATCCAAGGACAGGATGATCACGTCTTCCTCGATCGTATCCCTACGTGCCATGACACTATTTTCTCTGCGTAGGTTGAGCGCTGTGTTGCGGTTCAGCATAAAGCCGGATTGATCCGGGTGGATTAATGTCGTAAGGTGTGGCTGGAGCCTCAGGGCTAGCGCTTTAGCTAGTATTTTCGCCTCTGCATTAATTAGCGAGATCGGTCTGTATGACTTACAATCCTCTGGTGGTTTGCCTGGTTTGTGTATCGTGACTATCGTTGCCAGTTGTTGATCCCTGCGTAGTTCTTTTTTGTCCAGACTCTCCAGAAACATATTGAGCATGTGTGGCACAAGGTGTGTTGCTGCCATTTTGTAAAGTTTCACAGGTAGCCCATTGGGCCCCAGTGCTTTCCCCGTGTGTAGTGCTCCTAATGCTATCATTAGTTCATCACTCGTCAGATCAGTCTCCAGGTCTTGTGCCTCTTCAGTCCGCAGTGTTGGCATGCGTATGTCTTTGAGGAAAGCTAAGTTTTCAGCTATTGTGGTTGTGGCCTGGGGCGTGTAGATCCGCCGAAAATGTACTGCAAAAGCTTTGACTATTTGTTGTAGATCTGCTGTGAATGCGCCCGTCTCCAGTTGAAGCTGCGCCACCCATCTGCTAGCCTTTTCCTTTTTGCCGAGCCATGCTAAGAGTTTCCCGGCCTTGTCTCCCATCTCGTATACAATGCTTTGCGTGCTTGAAATCCTAGATTTCGCCTCCTCCCACGCAAATGCCCTGTACTCCTGTTAAGCCAAGTGCAGCTTTTGCGTCGATGATTCCTCAGTGTCAGCTGTGTATTCTGTTTCTGCCTGGGCTATGTCATGCTCTAAAGTTTCAAAGTATTGCCGTTTGTCCCGTTTGTGGTCTGTCACGAGGGATATGGCCTGTCCCCTGATCACCGTTTTGTAGGCTTCCCATAGTGTCATCGGGATGAGACTGTATGTTTGTTGTCAGTGAAATACTGTTCTGTGGTTTTAACAAGTCCTTTCCCAATTTTGCGTTTTTTTAAATATCCAGCGTATAGAGGGAATATGCAACGTCTCCCCAGGGTGTGTGAGCAATAGGTGAGCATCACTGGTGAGTGATCGGAAATACCCCAGGGCAGATGTATGATTTCTCGTATCTTGTCTAGCCCTGTTGCCATTGTGAATATGTAATCAATTCTGGAGAGGCTGCCGTGTCCCCCTGAGGGGAACGTGTAACCCTGCTCTTGCTGGTGTCGAAAATGCCAGATGTCCACTAGGCCGATTGCCTCCGTCAATTCGAGTAATTTTTGATTGGGTCCGCTGGGATCTCTGGGGTGTTGTCTATCTACAGATGCGTCCATTGTAGTGTTGAAGTCGCCCCTATTATGAGTTCTCCCAGTGGGGGTGATAAGAGAAATTTGCCCAGGACTGGGAAGGTTGTCTGGTGTAGCCCCAGGGGAAATATATACCGACACCAGGTTGTAGGGCCGCCCCTCCCATTGACAATCTAGTGCCACGAAATGTCCCTGATCATCCATCCTGGACCCTTGTATTATCATAGGAAAGCGTTTATTAATTAGTATCCCTATTCCCCGGGATCCTGAGGTAAAGTCAGAGTGAGCCGCCATTTTGTAGCCCCATCTGTCCAGGGCTTTACATGTCAGGCCTACCATGTGTTACTCCTCTATTGGAGCAACAGCAGGGCCCTTACGTTTAATGTATTGCAGGACCAGCCCTCTTTTTATTTTATCCCCAAGGCCATTTACGTTGCACCAGAGTATAGTAAAGGGAGTGTGTGTCTTTTGGAGGACTGCCTCCCAGATGGTAGGGCCTTCTGTTAATGCTTCAGGGAGCTTTTTTTGTGCCATCTTGTAGATTAGTGTGCGTCTTGTCCCGCCTGTCGTGTACTGTGTCACCTGTCTGTGTAATGAATCTCACCTTGACCTCTTTGTGTACCGAAGCGAACAAAAACCCACTCAACTTTCCCCGGTCCCCCCTCCCCCTTCCTGCACCCCTGCATAGCGGATTTAAAACTACCCGCCACCCCAACTTAGCAGAGTGCTTCTGTCCCATAACTTTGTACTTGCTGCGGGGGTAGAGCAGCTTAGTGATCTCCGTGCATCCTCCCCCTGAATAGTTCCCAATCTGTGATGGCTGATTGTTTATGATGAGGCCAGTCTATCTTTATATCAAGCCTGGTCGGTGGGCCATATTATTGTCTGGCATGGCTATTAAGTCTCTGAGTCGTTGTCTGTAGCCAGTGTCTTGGCCGTGCCTGTATATCGGGTACCTGCTGGATTATTCAGAGTTCTCTTCAATGTTCCTCTGTTTGTTGGTCGGTGAATCCTTTTCCCAAGCCGGTGAGGACATTCCAGGATTTATGGATTGATGCTGCCCTCTTCGGTCATGCCTTCCGGGGCCTTTGGCAGTCTGCCACCCCTCCAACCAGTTTTGCGCTTCTTCCAGAGTTGAGAAGAACCAGCTTTTACCTTCCGCCTCCATCCTAAGCTTTGCCTGGAAGAGGATCGCGTACATCAGTTCCTGGTTCCGCACCCCTTTTTTGATATCCAGGAAATGTTTACGTTGGTTAGTGATCGCTGCCGTATAGTCTGGGTAGAGGGAGACCGTGCAATTGTCAGTCCGTAGCAGGGGTGCAACTCGTGCTGCCTGAAGAATCGTATCCCGGTCACGGAAGTTGAAGATTCGTGCCAAGATGGGTCTGGGGGGGGCCCCAGGCCATGGTCGTCCCCCGGGACTTGGTGGGCCCTTTCCACCGAGAAGAAGCTAAATAGTCCTTGTGGCTGTAATTGCGTTCTTACTAGTTCTTCGACAAAGAGATCCAGGGCAGGCCCCTTGACGCTCTCCGGCACACCAACCAAGCGGATATTGTTACGCCTTGATCGGCCTTTCTGGTCATCAATCTTGGCGGACGTTTGTTTTGTTACTTGTTCCAAATGTTGTACTTGCCGTTGGAATGCTGCAGTGTCCGCGGAGAGTCCCGCCGTGGTGGTCTCTACCTCCATAATTCTGGAGTTCATTTTTGAAACGTCTCCCCTTAGGAATGTGATGTCTGTATATTGTGCCGATCGATGTGCTTGATCTAGTAGCGTGACTGAGGGAGATTCCGCTGGGTCTATGGATATGTCGCTTCCTACGTCCAGCGTTCCGTCGTGCCGGTTACGTGGGGGTCCCTCACTTGCGGTCCCAGCGTGTGTGTCTCACACAGAGTTTGTTCCTGGGTTTCCACCACTGTTGGGGCCTTCAACGTGGCCTGGGGACTTAGTTCCGATCTTCCGCCCCAGGCTCAGGTCTCCTCCAGTCCGTGTGTTGCTCCAGGAGGTTTGCCGTTGTGTTGCCTGCGGCCAGCGTCCCAGTTTTTTATCGCCGTCCTTAGACGTCGGGGCCGGCCCGCTCCTGTCGGTGTTATAGGCGGCGGCGCTTCAACTTTAGCCCCCGGATTCACCTACTGTGTCTAGGCTCTTCGCTGGCCGTTCGTACAGGTTCAGGACTCGGTTAATCGTGCAGCAGGAGCTCTGGGACCCTCGGCCTCGCCTTTCTTGTCTGCCACCATCGGATTAAGTACAGGATTTTGCGGGAGAGGTGCTGCCGATCGCGGAGCTCGTTCAGGCTGCAGTTATCTTCGTTGGCTGCTAGCAACGCCCCCGATATTGTCTAAATTAATGCATTACAATGATTCTTATTTATTAGCAGGTGGAGATTGTAATATGTTTTTTGACCCAATTATTGATAGACGTTCCAAATCAAAATTTATTTCTTCACACGTAAATTCTCAATTTACATCAACTGTGCATCAGAGGTCCCTTGTTGATGCCTAGATGTTATGTAATCCTACTGTCCAAGAGTATACTTTTTTCTCTCCTGTACATTTTACTCAGTCCCTAATTGACTATTTGTTCCTTTCTAAATCACTTGTACAACATGTGTCTCATTCTGATATAGGCTCTGTTAGAAATGGGATTTCGGGTTGGCTAAGGCTTGCTCCAAAGCCAGGCAGAAATCACCACTCTAGTCAGGGCAAGGGGGTTACACGCCAAAGATAACCCCTGCTCACCCCCTTGGTAGCTTGGCACGAGCAGTCAGGCTTATCCCGGAGGCAATGCGTAAAGCGTTTGCGCAACACACACACACAGCAGCAACACACTAGGCACACCACAAAAGGAACTCCACAGAAGGTTATATAAAAAATAGCCTTTATATTATAAAAACACATTAGAATGCAATCACATACATATATACACTGTACCCACTGGCACGGGCAATATTCACAGGGGATTATATACAGGACCGGGCCAATCAGGCCAAGGTCAGAACCATCAGAATGCAGGTAAGTAAATATAAAACACAACCAGTAACTTCTGGCACAATAATGACCTCAGCATTATCACATTAGGCATAGAACATATTAGGCCCTAACCTCATTAGCATACCACGTTACTCAATAGGCATCACAGTAGGCATTACAAGCATAAATACACTATGCAAAAACTGTAAGCATGAGCACCATAGCATAAACACATTGGGCATCACATTAGGGCCTTGCGCCCTACCACCATAAACTGGCCCCAGGCCGACTGGCCTTTTCTCTGGGCTCAAATGCCCTATGTCCCGCAATGTCAGGGCTTTGTGCTGCCAATGCAGCAATCTCCCAAAAGGTGTGATAATAATCAGGCCTAAACTTAGCAGCTGCCCACTACTTGCTGGGCAGCTGTGCATGCAAAAATGTGGGCACTGGCATCCTTTGTCCTCCACTGGGACTCTAACAAAATAAATGTGCCCAAACGTTGCAGCTGCCTGTGTGCTCGCATGGCAGCTGGAAATGGCACGGCCACCACTGAGCCCTGTGAGTTCCCCACTGGGACCCTAAACTGAAAATTGCCCCACGGTGCAGCTGCCCACAACTGCGGTGCAGCTGGAAACAAAACCGGCACTGGCACTCACTGTGCCACTAAAGCCCCACTCCGGGACTTTAAACAGAATGGCCCCCAACGTTGCAGTGGCCAGCTACGGCGGCGCCACTGAGGAAAACTTGGCCCCAGCACTGGGGACGAACTGGTCCCCAATGTTCCTACTGCCCACAGGAATTCGGGGCAGCTGGGAGTGTCAAAACAAATGCAGCCCTCACTCACCGGGCTTCGGGGATACTCCTCTGGGCGTCGGCTTCCTCTTTGCCGGTAACTATGTTGCGGGACTCTCCTTAGTGCATGGGAGCCCTGCTACCTCACCCGCCACCACTGCTGCACGCCATACCGCCGCCTCTTCCTCCCAGGTCTCCGGACTTCACCCGGTCCCCCTCCTGGGACCCGGGTCTTCAATGCTGAGTCCGTGAGGCTCCGAACCTCTCGCTTCCTGTGGACGGCTTCTGAGTCCCGCCCACAGCCAGGTGGACTCTGCCTGACTTCTGGGTCGCCGCGGGCAGTGTGGCGGCCCTCAGTGCTCTTGGTGGTGGCGGCCTCATGCAGGGGGACACAAACCGGTGGGGTGGGCTCCCGCTCCGGTTTAAAAAGTATAAGTACGCAGGGTGGGCTCCTGCTAGAAAAATAAGCAGGAATGCGGGGTGGGCACCTGCCGAAGTTTTCACAATCCGGGGTGGGCACCCGCTCTCCTTTTAAAACTGCAGGCAATGCGGGTGGGCAACCAACAACTAGCGCCGCATGCGGTGTGGGCACCCGCCGTTTTAAATTAACATAAAGCGGGGTAGGCTCCCGCTCATCACCTCAAAGCGGGGTGGGCTCCTGCTCCTCTCGGCACTCGGGAGGGGGAATCCCCACGTTAGTATTCCCTCGAGGTGCGTTGCAGCTCCGTGCTGCAGAGCTCATGCGCTCTCCTCTAGGAAAATAGAGCGCACATGAGGCGCTATGCCCTCAATAGTTCCAGGGCAAAGGCTGGGCAATAAAGAAAAATAGCGCTCACAAGGTGCTAGGAGCCACACCTCCAGCCAGCAGAGTGTCCTTGGTGCTGGGGAGAGCACAGCCCAGCGCAGCCAGGCAGGCCAGCATGCAGGGACCCCCAGGAGACAGCAGCTGGGTCCCGTAGCGGTTCCTTCTGGCAGAGTGTCCCCCCAATGTAAGAACAAGCACAACAACCCTCATACTACTTCCCTCCTTTGTCTGCAGTGTAGGGCTTGGGGAACCAGATGCAACTGGTTCAGAGGGGAATTGGAGCACTTTGATTAGAAGGCTCCTCTTCCCCTTTGTCAGGTGGGGGCTCGTCATCAGACACACCACAGGGGCGTGGAACCAGCATTCACTAGGGCAGACACACTCCTATTCAGGGACCAGGGACCTCACCTCCCACTACTCAGAATGCAGATGTCTGTATTCCGCCTAGCGCTGACTAGACCTGGGCTAAATTTCCGTTCCGCTCGCGAAAATTGCGATAATTTGACATTTTCACGTTCCGCGGAGAGCGCGAAAATGTCCAAATTTCCGCATTCCGCAGCTTAGCGATAATTTGTTTCTTGCTCGCGCTGTAAAATAATACATTCTCGCGCGCGTGCGATCGCCTTACCTGAATCCCCGCGTTCGCCGACAAGTTTTCCCGATCCGGTCGCGTTCTCCACAAGATGTTGGATTGTTGGTAGCCATTTGCGCTGTCTCGCGACAGTTCGCGCCCGCAGTAATGTCATTGGTCGCGCGATCACGTCTTTCTTCTCGCGATCATGCACCGCGAGAAGAGTGAAAACAAGATGGCCGCGCCCGCAAGCAACCGCATGGGTAAGTTGGCGAGCCGCAACCATGCAGAAAATACCGCGAACGGGCGGGAAAAAAACTTCTGCATCTTCGCGATATTTCCGCGTGTTTGCGGAGATTTGTAACATTTTCGCGATAATTTGCGAAAGTCACTTTCGCAAACTCCGCCCACCCCTAGCGCTGACTGGAGCCACCCACGCCTCACCAGCCCCTGTCATTCAAAAGCCAGACTTGCAATTCACATCAGGCAGGTAGACACATAGCACACAGAATTGCCAACTTCTAAAAATGGCATTTCTAAAACAACCACAATAAATCTGCGCACACCATTTCACAGCATTTATTAATACCATTCCACACATACCTGACTTGACCACGCTGCGCCTCTCATATCAGGATTTACCCTTGACACACATTCATCAGGGAATCCCCCATGCATTCCAATGGGAGGGCAGGCCAATCTCACTACATGTAACCCAGAGCACACATACTTTACACTGGACAGCAGTGATAAAGTGCCTAGAGGCCTAAACCACCAACAGGGAAAAGGCTAGGAGACAGGCAAAGGGTTTAGGGGTGAACCTGCAAAAAGGGCAAAGTCCAACAGACTCCATATTAATTTCAGACCATGCTCCTGTCATGCTCGATTTAGATCTGCTTCCACCCATTCAGGGTCTTAGGAGATGGAGATTTAATAACTCTCTTCTTTTCGATCCCAATTTGACTCAAGAATTTGGTAACACATTTTTTATAGATAATGAAACCCCGGGTAGTTCTCCTCAGATTGTTTGGGACGCCTTTAAAGCTGCTTCTAGAGACTTCCTTATTTCTTCTGTTGCTCATAAAAAGAAATCTTCATTGAAAAAATGTGTGTATTAAACAATTAGAACATTCTTTTTATTCTACAAATTTTACCTTTTATCTTGAGGAATTAATGCTAAATTTACTTTTAATACACTTTCCACAGAAATTGCTAATTCATGTTTACTTTAATCTAGTGCTAAATATTATGCCGGTCAGAATGGAGCAAGGAAGCTTTTCGCTAATCACCTTGGGCCCGATTCACAGAACTAACTTAAGACAAAATCCTAAACTTACTACCATTTTGGTATTCACAGAAGGAACTTACTCATTTTGGTATTCACAGAAGGCACTTACTCATTTCGGTATGCACAGAAGTTAGGAGTCCTAACTTTAGGACTCTTAAATGCCTTTTGTGAATACCAAAAGTCTTAAAATTAGGATTTTTCTCAGTTTAGTAGTAGTATAGTTAGGACTCCTAACTTTAGGACTCCTAAATGCCTTCTGTGAATACCGAAAGTCTTAAAATTAGGATTTTTCTCAATTTAGTAGTAGTAACGTTAGGACTCCTAACTTTAGGACTCCTAAACTGAGAAAAATCCTAATTTTAAGACTTTCGGTATTCACAGAAGGCATTTAGGAGTCCTAAAGTTAGGACTCCTAACTTCTGTGAATACCGAAGTGAGTAAGTGTCTTCTGTGAATACCAAAATGAGTAAGTGCCTTCTGTGAATATCAAAATGGTAGTAAGTTTAGGATTTTGTCTTAAATTAGTTCTGTGAATCGGGCCCCTTAAGATTAAAAAAGAACAAACTAGGATTGATTCCCTTCTAATTTCTAGTAATCAAGTTGCTTATAAAAATTAAGATATACTTTCAGAATTTACTCATTTTTTAGGCTCTTTATACTCTCTTTCTAATCAGGATGATATTCTTCAATATTTAGGTGCCGATCACGATCCGGTAAAAAAATTCCCCGTGCGACTCGTATCCGGTCTTTTTACCGTACGAATCGTACAAGTGCCGTACGAACTGGCAATCACGATTCGCATGGGAACAAGACCATACGAATCGCATTGGGAATAATTCCCCACACGTCCTCGGGTCGGAAAAAGTGTCCTCATACGATTTACCGTACAAACGTGAAAAGCGAAGTCCGACCGGGGAATCACGATCCGTCCCGGGCGTCCGAATGTACAACCGTATGGTTAAAAGACCGTCCGCACCGAACTCCTATAACAACAATGGAGACGTCCAAACAGGTGCCCGGTACGTGCCGTACCCCCCCAGCCCCCGCATGTACGCGCCGTACCCCCCCCCAGCCCCCGCATGTACGCGCCGTACCCCCCCCAGCCCCCGCATGTACGCGCCGTACCCCCGCCAGCACCCGCATGTACGCACCGTACCCCCCCAGCCCCCGCATGTACGTGCCGTACCCCCCCCCAGCCCCCGCATGTACGTGTCGAACCGCCCGTGTATGTACACCCGAGTACGTGTCGAACCCCCCCATGTATGTACACCCGAGTACGTGTCGAACCCCCGTGTATGTACACCCGAGTACGTGTCGAACCCCCCCGTGTATGTACACCCGAGTACGTGTCGAACCCCCCCGTGTATGTACACCCGAGTACGTGTCGAACCCCCCCGTGTATGTACACCCGAGTACGTTCGAGTCGTACCCCCACCCGTGTACGCTGGGGGTACGCACCGTACATACACGGGTGGGGGTACGACTCGAACGTACTCGGGTGTACATACACGGGGGGGTTCGACACGTACTCGGGTGTACATACACGGGTGGGGGTACGACTCGAACGTACTCGGGTGTACATACACGGGTGGGGGTACGACTCGAACGTACTTGGGTGTACATACACGGGGGGTTCGACACGTACTCAGGTGTACATACACGGGTGGGGGTACGACTCGAACGTACTCGGGTGTACATACACGGGGGTTCGACACGTACTCGGGTGTACATACACGGGGGGCTCGACACGTACATGCGGGGGCTGGGGGGTACGGCGCGTACATGCGGGGGCTGGGGGGGGTAAGGCGCGTACATGCGGGGGCAAGAGGGGGTACGGCGCGTACATGCGGGGGCTGGGGGGGGTACGGCGCGTACATGCGGGGGCTGGGGGGGGTACGGCGCGTACATGCGGGGGCGGGGGGGGGTACGGCACGTACATGCGGGGGCAGGGGGGGGTACGGCGCGTACATGCGGGGGCTGGGGGGGTACGGCGCGTACATGCAGGGGCTGGGGGGTACGGCGCGTACATGCGGGGGCAGGGGGGGTACAGCGCATACATGCGGGGGCTGGGGGGGGGTACGGCGCTTACCGGGCCACCTACTCTGGTCGTTTCGCGCCGTACTTCGCATTTGCGGCACTTTTTGGGTGCCGTGAAAATATTGCCGTCCGGACTGCTGTCGGTTCGAATCGTAATTCCTGGGTCGTGAAACGCTGCCTAGAAGCGTCCCGACGTCACGTCGCAGCATTCCCGGATCACATTCGTATGCATATTTTCGTCGGTCGGTGTTTTTTACGATTCGTACGGAAATGGTGTTTCCGTGCGAATCGTGATTCCATGTTTGTAATGTTTTACAACCGGGTACGAGTCGGACGGAGAATACGCTCCGACCGACGGTTCGTACCCGGTTTTTACCGGATCGTAATCGGCACTATCACTCCTCTCGCTTCTCTTAATGTAGATTTTTCCTCTCTTGATGCGGAAATCTAGATTCATGATATTCTTACCACTATAAATGCAATTAAAAGAAAGAGGGAAAGCTCCTGATCCTAATGTGTTCACTGTAGAGTTGCATGCCCATTTCCCCAAAATTCTTATTCCTAAATTACATCAATTGTTTCTTTATTTTATATCTTCCTAAAAATCAGATGGGTCTTTTCATGATGCTTTAATATGTCTCCTTCCCAAAGATAACAAAGACCATACATTGTGCAAAAACTATATTTCTTTAATTAATTTAGATTATACGATATTTGCAAAAATACTTGCACTCCGTTTAGATAGTTTTTTGTCCCAATTGATGGGGAAGGAACAATATGGTTTCATCAAAGGTAGACATTTTTCAAATAATACTAGATTATTTTTTAATGTACTAATTAAATCAAATGTATATAAACACTTGTTAGCAGCTGTTTCTTTAGATGCGGAAAAGGCTTTTGATCGTGTTAGCTGGTCTTTTATTTTTTCCTTCGTTTGGTTTTGGTTCCAAATTTATTAATTATATTTCTTTTCTAACTCTTCTCAGAAATCTTCTATTTTAGCTAATGGATATTTTTCTCCATCATTCTCCCTTTATAGGTGTGTCAGACAAGGCTGCCCCCTATCTCCCTTAATATTTATTCTTAAATTGATACATGTATAGTGCACTACTCACCCGCAAGGGTCTCAAGGCGCTTGTACGAATACCGCTGTGGAACCCATCCTGGCGTTCCCTGTGAGGCGTCCACTCCTGGGCACCCCCAAGGTGGAGGGCAGGCATCCTTAGCGTTGTGGGGGCCGTTGTGGAGATTAAGCAAGCTATTGCCCAGAGTTGCAGAGTGGGACTCCATGATTGGAATGGCACCGAGGTGAGAATTATCAGGTCCGTGGAATTTTTGAACCCAAGACCCGCCGAGACGGGGAATTGAACCCTGGTCCAGGGTTAGATCTCTGCATCAGGGTCTGCTGCTCTAATCATTGAGCCACACTTCTCCACTTGAGCCGCACTTCTCCACCCTTCTTACCCTAGAACCTTTTATTAATAAAAATTCATATCAACTCACATATTAAAGGTTTATCTATTGGGACACAGTTAAAACTCTCCGTTTATGCTGATTACATTTTGCTCTTTTTTCACAGACTTCTTTACCAGCTTTTATAACATAGGTAGAGAAACTTGCTTTTGTTTCCGGCTATAAATTAAATGCTGATAAATGTGAATTTCTCCCCATAAATAATGTATGTTTTCATACAGATATTACAGCTTCTTCTTTCCAGTGGAATTCAGATAAAATCAAATATCTTCTATTAGTGAGACTGTCACCTTAAATCTGAAAGAATTACAATCAGTATTACTTTTATTCACATCTCGTTGGCATCCCTTATTCTTATCTCGGTGTGGCTGTTCAGATAATATAAAAATTATGATAGTTCCTATAATCTTGTTTTATCTATCTAATGTTCCTATACGTTTTCTACTTCTCATTATAAAAAAAATCTATAATATTTTGTCCTAGTTTTTATGGAAAAACAAGAATGCTAGAATGCCTATACTTAAACTCTAAAGACCCAAACACATGGCAGGTGTTAACATTCCAGATTTTCATTCTTATCATACAGCTTTCTTTCTTAAACAATTTTGTTTTGTGCTATTTGACAATGATTCTGAAATTTATCCTTTGTGGGTAGATCTTGAAAAATCCTTTTTTCATCCATCTCTTTTGAGGCATATCTCTCCTTTACTCACTATTATCTCTTCCTATTTTTAAAAATGATTGTGACCCGGCCCGATCCGGTCCCAGATGCCTACATTTACTGCACTCCTTTGAACGGGTCTCAGGCCTACGCCTGAACTCGGCTAAGTCACCCTTAGTCCCCCACATCTCTCACGGGAATGCTTTGACTGGCAATCCACCATCCCCATTAGAAGGAAATCCTTTACATACTTAGGTATATGGATTACCCTACTCCCTGACCTTGCCTGGGCACTTACTGTGACTCCCCTAATCACAAAAACTAAACAAGACTTGCAGAAATGGAAATAATCCACTAGGGAGGATAGCATTATTTAAAATGATGATCCTCCCTCGAATCCACTACATCATTTAGAACACCCCGCTCCACTTTCCACAAACCTGTTTCAGAGGAATAGATAGCCTTATCACAAGGCTCCTCTGGAATGGCCTACTGCCGCGTCTGGCACTCTCGTACTGCCAGATCCCACCCTTTGATAGAGGAATGGGTCTAACAAACCTATACCTCTACTATCTTGCAACCCGTATCCTGGTATTACACAATTGGTTTAATGGGGGGTGGTCTGACCCTGCGTACAGGACCAAACTTAAGGACTTCGGTCTCTCACAAATTCAAGCCATGATGTATGGATCGCCCATTCCCCAAGATCTCCCCGCGGTGACACGGGCAATCCTGTTAGCATGGAAAACCTCCCTACGGCACACTCAACGGAAAGGCAAATTGACACAGCAAACACTCTTATGTCAAGGCACATGGTTGCGGGAGGTGGGAGGCCTAGTAGGATTTAGGAGTTGGGATCTCATCAGTATCTCACAGCTTGGAGACGTGTGGGTCAGCCACCATATCTGCTCATTTGCAGATCTGCAACTCAGACACTCCTTTCACCAGTCCCAGTTTTACAGGTACTTGCAACTCCGCCATGCCCTGGAAATACATATACAAGCTGGCACATCCCTGCCAGAACACAGCCCCCTTGAAGCTCAGATCACGATGGGTAACCTTGGGAGAGGAGGAGTCTCACGTATATACCGCTCCCTAACAAACAATGGTCCTACTTCCCTCGACCCGTTGAGAGCCAAATGGGAGGTTTGGTTGGGTCCTCTGTAGGAGGAGGATTGGAGAGATGTTCAGATGGCCCGAGGACCATCACAGCCTCAGCTATGCTTCGCCTGGTTCAGCTCTACTATCTCCATGCCTCCTACCTCACCCCAGTCCGCTTACACAGGGCAGGCCTCATTTCGAGCCCAACATGTACAAGATGGGGGGGCGAGCATGCAGATTTCTTCCACATGGTGTGGTCCTGCCCACTTATTATCTCATACTGGAATACCCTAAAAACTGAACTCACAGGGGTGCTGGGGTGGGAAGTCCCACACAACCCACTAAATATATTACCGGGTGTCACAGATGGGTTAGACAGATTGAGAGCAGACAAGACGTTCCTTGGGACCGCCCTTGTAGTAGCCAAATGCGACATAGCAGTGGCATGGAAGAATCCCTCTCCACCCACAATACCTAAATGGCGCTGAGGGGTGGACTGGTGTGCCACACAGGAACTCCCTCTATACGAGCCCAGGGGCTGCCTGGCCAAGCATCGCAAGGTATGGGGTAAATCGCTGGGTGTGTTGAACTAATTGTCTCCCTTGTCTCTCCAAAGATCATTCCAGGGGCCTCTGAGGTTTGAGATTTAACAATGTATAACGTCACAAGAGTGTTTGCTTACAGGATGTCACATGTTGTGGTTACTGATGCTCATGCTGTACCATTTGTATTATGTTTTCACCATTGTCTGTTGCAAAATCAATAAAATCGACTATCAAACGAAAAATAATTGTAAGGTTCTCCAGCCTATATTCTTTTCTCATCAAAGCACTCATATTTTGGAGGATCTCTGACATATTATCGACAGACACATTATCGAACTACACAAA
This sequence comes from Triturus cristatus, assembly GCF_964204655.1. Lineage (NCBI taxonomy): Eukaryota > Metazoa > Chordata > Amphibia > Caudata > Salamandridae > Triturus > Triturus cristatus. Next base: position 1,754,399,534 of record NC_140589.1, on the reverse strand, counting down.
TATCGCATCAAATATATCGACATCAAAAATATCGACATTGTATACTTATTTAAAAAACTACACTAATATCGACACTACAATATCGTAATACAATTATATCGATCAGACAAATATCGCACACATAAATATCGCAATACTAAATATCGACATGAGTTAATAAATATGACACATGTCACAAATATCGATAACCAAAATATAGACATCAATAATATCGTTTTTTTAAAATATATCGACAATTCTAATACTAATAAAACCAATACTTTCAACAACATAAACACAATATTTTCCCAAAACATACATTTTCAAATGAGATTCTACTTAAACATAAACATAACATTTATAGCGATCTCAATATTAAACAACATAATAAAAAAACACTGAAATAATTATCACATTGGCATTTCGAACACATTTAAATAAAATTAGTACACATTATAAACAATCTTTTTATATATAATGATTTAAAACTCTCCTCCTTTAAAACTAAATATACTCTTACTTAGCATTTTCCATAAAAGGAAACCAATTAACTAAAAAAAATTCAAACCATCCAATAGAAAGGCCACATACAGAAAACAACCAATAACATTCAAGAAACAATTTGAAACCACTATATAAACCAATTAAAACAAGTCTTCTACTGTGCCTTAAACCAAAGCATTGAACGAAGAAGAAACTCTACTAAACAGAAGAAACCTACATCCTACTACTATTCTAAAAACGTAAGTAAATATTCTTTTCTAACTAAACTGCCAAATTAAACTAAAACACTAATTTATCTTTACTCAAATAAATAACTAAATTATATATTCCATCTCTTTATGTTTCCACTACAGATATTACTCCAAACAGCTAAAGAAAATATTGAAGATTGCCAGAAAAGACTCACTAAAAAGTAAGTATACTATCAAAATACTTTATAAAATATTAATTAAATCCTACTCAAACCCCAAAACATCCTAAACCCCTAAACAAATCCATGTTCTCTTTATTAAATTTTTAAAAACCTGTATAAATTAACACCTATAGTCTATACCACTGGGCATGAGGGTAGGCTCTGTTTGCTTAGGGAGAGGTTAGGCTACTGCATCTTATTTATTAGGGAGGAGGGGCACATAGTAAGAGGGGTAGGGGACGGGGGTACATTGACATGTGGTGGGGGAGGGGGGGGGTAGAGAACTGGGTGGGAAGGTTGTTCATTCTCTTGAATAATTGGTCTTGATGATAAATGTGTGGTACTTCCGGGACAGGTGAAGGCGGGGGAATGTTTTTTGAGTTGTTGATTTGTAAAACAATAAAATACGTTTCAACAAAAAAAATATAGTCTATACCAAACAGCAATACCACCCCACTTAAAAAACTAAACCAACCACAACAATATATTTTCTTTAACTTTCAGAGACTACATCAACTAAACATCATTTTGTCTACAAACAACATCTTCATTCAAATACAAACAAAAACACTTGGTAAGTATATATAAAAATAATGCTTTTTTGCTATTTTCATAAAAATATATAAAGTTCTATTGCATATATTTTAATATACATTTTTTCCAGATTTCTAACACATCACGATGACAGAAGAAGCACAATTTATAACTTCGCAGAAAGGAAAATTCCTATTGTGTTACATGGGTTACACATACACCCAAGAAAAGCAGACGGACCGAAAAGTGAACTGGAAGTGTACTAAATATTATTCTAACAAATACTACGGACGAGCAACAACAAGAGAAACAACTGTACTATATACAAGAGAGCATAACCATCCACCCAATCTCTCTGAAATAGAAGTCAGATCAACCCTTGAAAATATCAAAGAATTAAGCACTGGTTCTCAAATTGCTACAAGTGTAATCCTAAAAGAACTATTACCTAGAGTGCCCAAAGAAGCAAGAGGCCAATTACCATCAATTGCTTCTATAAAAAGAACTATTGCTAGGACCAAAAAAGCAACCACGACAACTATACCATCCCCTAAAACTTTTCAAGAGATCATCATTCCACCAGAATTAAGTATCACCCACAATAATGAACCTTTTATTTTTTTTGATAACAAAAGCACAGAAAAAAGAATCATAATGTTTGCTACTGCAAACAATATAACTAAACTGCAACAATGCCAAACATGGATGATGGATGGCACCTTTACAATATGCCCAAAACCATTCTACCAGCTTTACACAATACACGGTCAATATCACAACACTTCCATACCTTTAATTTATGCACTATTACCTAACAAACAAAACACAACATATAATGAAATGCTAGGAAAACTAAAACAAGAATCAAATGATTTTTACCCTCAAAGAATTATCATAGACTTTGAGCAAGCCATGATAAATTCCATTCTCAAACTGTACCCCCATACAGCTATCCAAGGATGTTACTTCCATCTAAACCAATGTATATGGAGACATTTACAAAAATCTTCACTAAGTGTAGAATATGCCACTAACATAAGTTTTGCACATCAAATAAAACTTCTAACAGCCCTAGCTTATGTACCAACTACAGATGTTGCAGAACATTACAATCTTTTATTAGAAAGTCCATTCTACAAACAAAATGAAGTAAAGTTATCTCCCCTCTTAGATTATTTTGAGGATACCTTGGTGGGGAGACTACACAGATCAGGCCATAGACGTCAGCCCAAGTTCCAAATACCTTGGTGGAATGTATATGTAAGTACACTCAACCAACAAGCCAAAACTAACAACGCCGTCGAAGGCTGGCATAATGCATTCCTAACTTCTACTGGGAGAACAACTCCAACACTACAAAAACTCCTAATTGCCATACAAAAGGAACAAAGTTTCCAAGAATTAAGAATGCAACAATCTGTCCTACAATTAAAACCAAAACAGTCTAGACAAACTACTCAAATGTATAATTACCTACAACAACAGGTACAGCTATACCCATCCACAAGAGGACTTGAGTACTTAAATATAATAGCTCAAACTCTCTTCTAAACCCTTTCCTAAATATTAACCCACAATTCTACTAAAACAACTATCACAACATAAATAAACCACTTTATGATATCACATATTTAATTATGTGGTCTAAAATATATAAATCAATTATATGGACATATATTTAGACAACATAATTAAACAAACCAAGTACACAACAACAATATTAAACATATAAGGTTTGGCCACCAACAATAAAAATATTTAAATGAACTTACCTGTGTAGTTGCTCCAATGGGATAATAACATTCCTTCCAAATAAATCCAGGTAGTTCAAAATCCATAGGTATCCAAAAAAAAATCCCAATAAAATGTAAAAATACAACTGTTTATCGAAAACAACGTCTACGGAAAAAAATGACTATCCATTAACCATAAAAATCCCGAAAAATATTAAAAAGGTAAATAACCGCTCCTGGAAACCCGAACAATAAAGGGAGTGTAAAATAAACATTAGTAAACACAACTAATACACACTTCCTTTAAAAAAAATAAGGTGTTTGAAACCGACGAAAATATCTTCTCCGTAAAACCTACAAAAGAGAAACAAACATTCCCACCCACCCACAAACACACAAAACGCACCTAAAAACATCACTACAAACGTTATTCAAACACTATAAAACTTTAACACACCGAAATAACAAAACACTAACAAAGCCACAAACACGGAACACAACGTAAATTATAAAACCGTATACAAACTATTACTAACACCCTAACTTCTAAAACATCAATCAATACACACTTATTACAACATTACTAGTTCCACAAAACACTTAAAACTATTTAATAATAAAGAAAATAACTCTTACCTTCTCAAACGCGAAACAGCTCCCGACCGCTACCTGGATTCGACCAAAATAACCCAAAACAACAGCGAGCGGTTACAAAATAAAAGACCCAAACAAACATAACAACAAAAAAAATACCAATAAATGCCCTAACTATTTATTTAACATTACACATTACTTTAAAAATTAGTAAAACATTAGATTAAAATACTCAAAAATAATACCTATTTTTTTTATCAATGTGAAAATTATTTAACGTATAAAAAAAATATAATAAATAAAATATTTTTATTAATATATCAATAAAACAGTATATATTACCAAAATAAATAGATGAACATGATATAATTAATATATTGTATCTACAACATACCAAATAACTTTAAAAAAATACATATTCTACAATGTAAACAATTTCAATATTAAATATGTAATATAAATATTAATAATTAAAATATATTAGTCATATATTTCAAAACATACAATTTCTTATAAATTCTAATAAAGTCTAAAAATGTTGGGAATACACAATATAAATTTATAAATATTATACAGCTATATAAATCTGATTTTTTTATTTTTAATTATTTAGGTGCCTATTACGATCCGTTAAAAACCGCGTACGAACCGTCGGTCGGAGCGAATTCCCCGTCCGACTCGTACCCGGTTGTAAAACTTTACAAACATGGAATTACGATTCGCACGGAAACACCATTTCCGTACGAATCGTAAAAAACACCGACCGACGAAAATATACATACGAATGTGATCCGGGAATGCTGCAACGTGACGTCGGGACGCTTTCAGGCAGCGTTTCACGAACCAGGAATTACGATTCGAACCGACAGCAGTCCGGACGGCAATATTTTCACGGCACCCAAAAAGTGCCGCAAAAGCGAAGTACGGCGCGAATCGACCAGAGTAGGTGGCCCGGTACGCGCCGACCCCCCCCAGCCCCCGTAGGTACGCGCCGACCCCCCCGTGTGTACACCCGTGTACGGTGCGTACCCCCCGTGTACGCTCGAGTCGGACCCCCCCGTGTACGCTCGAGTCGAACCCCCCCGTGTACGCTCAAGTCGAACCCCCCCGTGTACGCTCGAGTCGGACCCCCCCGTGTACGCTCGAGTCGTACCCCCACCCGTGTATGTACGGTGCGTACCCCCCCGTGTACGCTCGAGTCGAACCCCCCCGTGTACGCTCGAGTCGAACCCCCCCGTGTACGCTCGAGTCGAACCCCCCCGTGTACGCTCGAGTCGGACCCCCCCGTGTACGCTCGAGTCGTACCCCCACCCGTGTATGTACGGTGCGTACCCCCCCGTGTACGCTCGAGTCGTACCCCCACCCGTGTATGTACGGTGCGTACCCCCCCGTGTACGCTCGAGTTCGACTCGAGCGTACACGGGGGGTTCGACTCGAGCGTACACGGGGGGGTCCGACTCGAGCGTACACGGGGGGGTCCGACTCGAGCGTACACGGGGGGGTCCGACTCGAGCGTACACGGGGGGGTACGCACCGTACATACACGGGTGGGGGTACGACTCGAACGTACACGGGGGGTACGCACCGTACACGGGTGTACACACAGGGGGGGTCGGCACGTACCTACGGGGGCTGGGGGGGGTCGGCGCGTACCTACGGGGGCTGGGGGGGGGTCGGCGCGTACCTACGGGGGCTGGGGGGGGTCGGCGCGTACCTACGGGGGCTGGGGGGGGGTCGCCGCGTACCTACGGGGGCTGGGGGGGTCGGCCCGTACCTACGGGGGCTGGGGGGGGGGTCGGCGCGTACCTACGGGGGCTGGGGGGGGTCGGCCCGTACCTACGGGGGCTGGGGGGGGTCGGCCCGTACCTACGGGGGCTGGGGGGGGGTCGGCGCGTACCTACGGGGGCTGGGGGGGGTCGGCCCGTACCTACGGGGGCTGGGGGGGGTCGGCCCGTACCTACGGGGGCTGGGGGGGGGTCGGCGCGTACCTACGGGGGCTGGGGGGGGTCGGCCCGTACCTACGGGGGCTGGGGGGGGGGTCGGCGCATACCTACGGGGGCTGGGGGGGGTACGGCACGTACCGGGCACCTGTTTGGACGTCTCCATGGTTGTTATGGGAGTTCGGTGCGGACGGTCTTTTCACCATACGGTTGTACATTTGGACGCCCGGGATGGATCGTGATTCCCCGGTCGGAGTTCACCTTTCACGTTTGTACGGTGAATCGTACGAGGACGTGTCGGACACATTTTCCGACCCGAGGACGTGTGGGGAAATATTCCCAGTGCGGTTCGTATGGACTTTTTACCATGCGAATCGTGATTGCCAGTTCGTACGGCACTTGTACGATTCGTACGGTAAAAAGACCCGATACGAGTCGTACGGGGACATTTTTTACCGGATCGTGATCGGCACCTTAGTGTGTTCATATATTCATGTCCAAAATATACATTAAACAAATATATATCCATTATAAAAAAATTATAACTATAATACAAATGTTAAATCTTAATTATTTTATTACATGTTTATTTCAATGATTTAATTATTAGAATATGCGTAATAATCAACAAAATTCTCTCTAATGAATATACATTCCAACAACTATAAAATAAATTTTATTTTCCTTTCTACTATTTAAAAAAAAATATTGGAATTTGCATTCTGATATAACTTCTATCTTTTATCCAACCAAAACTAAAATCTACAGATTTTGTGTAAATTAAATCCAATTAATTTAACTGTTCCTATTCAACTCTATATTTAATTCTAATATTTGCTATTTACCAAACTTAATTAACATACTACTCCCACTACATACTGAACTTAATTAATTTACTATTCTCACTCCAACCTATATTAAATTAGAGTATGTGCTGGACACTGAACTAAATTAATTTAGTATTCCCACTCCAGTCTATATTAAATAAAGATAAATGCTGGACACTGAACTTAATACATTAACTATTCTCACTCCAACCTATATTTAATTAGAGTATGTGCTGGACACTGAACTAAATTAATTTACTATTCCCACTCCAGTCTATATTTAATTAAGATAAGTGCTGGACACTAAACTTAATTAATTTACTATTCTCACTCCAACCTATTTTACATTAGAGTAGGTGCTGGACACTGAACTTAATTAATTAACTATTCCCACTCCAGTCTATATTTAAATAAGATAAGTGCTGGACACTGAACTTAATTAATTTACTATTCTCACTCCAACCTATTTTAATTAGAGTATGTGCTGGACACAGAACTTAATTAATTTACTATTCTCACTCCAAACTATATTAAATTACAGTAGGTGCTGGACAATGAACTTAATTAATTTACTATTCCCACTCCAGTCTATATTTAATTAAGATAAGTGCTGGACACTGACCTTAAATAATTTACTATTCTCACTCCAACCTATATTACATTAGGGTAGGTGCTGGACACTGAACTAAAATAATTTACTATTCCCACTCCAGTCTATATTAAATTAAGATAAGTGCTGGACACTGAACTTAATAAATTTACTATTCTCACTCCAACCTATATTTAATTAGAGTAGGTGCAGGACACTGAACTTAATTAATTTACGATTCCCACTCCAGTCTATATATAATTAAGATAACTGCTGGCCACTGAACTTAATTAATTTACTATTCTCACTCCAACCTATATTACATTAGAGTAGGTGCTGGACACTGAACTTAATTAATTATCTATTCCCACTCCAGTCTATATTTAATTAAGATAAGTGCTGGACACTGAACTTAATTAATTTACTATTCTCACTCCTACCTATATTTAATTAGAGTAGGTGCTGGACACTGAACAGAATCAATTTACTATTCCCACTCCAGTCTATATTTACTTAAGATAAGTGCTGGACACTGAACTTAATTAATTTACTATTCTCACTCCAACGTATATTACATTAGAGTAGGTGCTGGACACTTAACTTAATTAATTAACTATTCCCACTCTAGTCTATATTTAATTAAGATAAGTGCTGGACACTGAACTGAATTAATTTACAATTCTCACTCCAACCTATATTTTATTACAGTATGTGCTGGACACAGAACTTAATTAATTTACTATTCCCACTCCAATCTATATTTAATTAAGGTAAGTGCTGGACACTGAAATTAATTAATTTACTATTCTCAGTCCAATCTATATTTAATTAGGGTAGATGCTGGACACTGAACTTAAATAATTTACTATTCCCACTCTAGTCTATATTTAATTAAGATAAGTGCTGGACACTGAACATAATTAATTTACTATTCTCACTCCAACCTATATTAAATTAGAGTAGGTGCTGGATACTGAACTTAATTAATTTACTATTCCCACTCCACTCTATATTTAATTAACAAAACTGCTGGACACTGAACTTAATTAATTTACTATTCTCACTCCAACCTATATTAAATTAGGGTAGGTGCTGGACACTGAACTAAATTAATTTACTATTCCCACTTCAGTCTATATTAAATTAAAATAATTGCTGGACACTGAACTTAATTAATTTCCTATTCTCACTCCAACCTATATTTAATTATAGTATGTGCTGGACACTGAACTTAATTAATTTACTATTCTCACTCCAAACTATATTAAATTACAGTAGGTGCTGGACAATGAACTTAATTAATTTACTATTCCCACTCCACTCTATATTTAATTAAGATAAGTGCTGGACACTGAACTTAATTAATTTACTATTCTCACTCCAACCTATATTAAATTAGGGTAGGTGCTGGACACTGAACTAAATTAATTTCCTATTCTCACTCCAACCTATATTTAATTATAGTATGTGCTGGACACTGAACTGAATTAATTTACAATTCCCACTCCAATCTATATTTAATTAAGATAAGTGCTGGACACTGAACTTAATTAATTTACTATTCTCACTCCAAACTATATTAAATTACAGTAGGTGCTGGACAATGAACTTAATTAATTTACTATTCCCACTCCAGTCTATATTTAATTAAGATAAGTGCTGGACACTGAACTTAATTAATTTACTATTCTCACTCCAACCTATATTACATTAGAGTAGGTGCTGGACACTGAACTAAAATAATTTACTATTCCCACTCCAGTCTATATTAAATTAAGATAAGTGCTGGACACAGAACTTAATAAATTTACTATTCTCACTCCAACCTATATTTAATTAGAGTAGGTGCTGGACACTGAACTTAATTAATTTACTATTCCCACTCCAGTCTATATATAATTAAGATAACTGCTGGCCACTGAACTTAATTAATTTACTATTCTCACTCCAACCTATATTACATTAGAGTAGGTGCTGGACACTGAACTTAATTAATTATCTATTCCCACTCCAGTCTATATTTAATTAAGATAAGTGCTGGACACTGAACTTAATTAATTTAATATTCTCACTCCTACCTATATTTAATTAGAGTAGGTGCTGGACACTGAACAGAATCAATTTACTATTCCCACTCCAGTCTATATTTACTTAAGATAAGTGCTGGACACTGAACTTAATTAATTTACTATTCTCACTCCAACGTATATTACATTAGAGTAGGTGCTGGACACTTAACTTAATTAATTAACTATTCCCACTCCAGTCTATATTTAATTCAGATAAGTGCTGGACACTGAACTGAATTAATTTACTATTCTCACTGCAACCTATATTTCATTACAGTATGTGCTGGACACAGAACTTAATTAATTTACTATTCCCACTCCAATCTATATTTAATTAAGGTAAGTGCTGGACACTGAAATTAATTAATTTACTATTCTCAGTCCAATCTATATTTAATTAGGGTAGATGCTGGACACTGAACTTAAATAATTTACTATTCCAACTCTAGTCTATATTTAATTAAGATAAGTGCTGGACACTGACCTTAAATAATTTACTATTCTCACTCCAACCTATATTACATTAGGGTAGGTGCTGGACACTGAACTAAAATAATTTACTATTCCCACTCCAGTCTATATTAAACTAAGATAAGTGCTGGACACTGAACTTAATAAATGTACTATTCTCACTCCAACCTATATTTAATTAGAGTAGGTGCTGGACACTGAACTTAATTAATTTACTATTCCCACTCCAGTCTATATTTAATTAAGATAACTGCTGGACACTGAACTTAATTAATTTACTATTCTCACTCCAACCTATATTACATTAGAGTAGGTGCTGGACAGTGAACTTAATTTATTTACTATTCCCACTCCAGTCTATATTTAATTAAGATAAGTGCTGGACACTGAACTTAATTAATTTACTATTCTCACTCCTACCTATATTTAATTAGAGTAGGTGCTGGACACTGAACAGAATCAATTTACTATTCCCACTCCAGTCTATATTTACTTAAGATAAGTGCTGGACACTGAACTTAATTAATTTACTATTCTCACTCCAACGTATATTACATTAGAGTAGGTGCTGGACACTTAACTTAATTAATTAACTATTCCCACTCCAGTCTATTTTTAATTCAGATAAGTGCTGGACACTGAACTGAATTAATTTACTATTCTCACTGCAACCTATATTTCATTACAGTATGTGCTGGACACAGAACTTAATTAATTTACTATTCCCACTCCAATCTATATTTAATTAAGGTAAGTGCTGGACACTGAAATTAATTAATTTACTATTCTCAGTCCAATCTATATTTAATTAGGGTAGATGCTGGACACTGAACTTAAATAATTTACTATTCCAACTCTAGTCTATATTTAATTAAGATAAGCGCTGGACACTGACCTTAAATAATTTACTATTCTCACTCCAACCTATATTACATTAGGGTAGGTGCTGGACACTGAACTAAAATAATTTACTATTCCCACTCCAGTCTATATTAAACTAAGATAAGTGCTGGACACTGAACTTAATAAATGTACTATTCTCACTCCAACCTATATTTAATTAGAGTAGGTGCTGGACACTGAACTTAATTAATTTACTATTCCCACTCCAGTCTATATTTAATTAAGATAACTGCTGGACACTGAACTTAATTAATTTACTATTCTCACTCCAACCTATATTACATTAGAGTAGGTGCTGGACAGTGAACTTAATTTATTTACTATTCCCACTCCAATCTATATTAAATTAAGATAAGTGCTGGACACTGAACTAAATTAATTTACTATTCTCACTCCAAACTATATAAAATTACAGTAAATGCTGGACAATGAACTTAATTAATTTACTATTCCCACTCCAGTCTATATTTAATTAAGATAAGTGCTGGACAGTGAACTTAATTAATTGACTATCCTGACTGAAATCTATTTTTAATTATGGGATTTGTTAAATTCTAAAATATATTTACATTTTCTAATTTTTTTTTTTTTAAATTAAAAAATATATAAATATTTTAAATTAACTTCCCACCCTTATCCCCTATAACCCAACATTCCGCTCCTAAATTTTTTTGTAAAATTCTAAATTAAAGTTACAATTTCTAAATTATTTTAATAAAAAATTAACAAATATATAAACAATTTTTAAAACACTTCCCACCCTTATCCCCTATTTTCCAACATCCCACTCCTAAAATTATTAGTAAAAATCTTAATTTATTTTACAATTTCTAAATATTTTTTTTTGTTTAAATTAACAAATATATAAACATTTTTAAAACACTTCCCACCCTTATCCCCTATCAACCAACATCCCGCTCCGAAATATATTAGTAAAATTCGAAATTTAATTTACAATTTATACATATTTTTAATAAAAAATTAACAAACATATAAACATTTTTAAAACACTTCCCACCCTTATCCCCTATAAACCAACATCCCGCTCCTAAAAGTTTATCTAAAATTCTAAATTTAATTTATAATTTTTAATTTAATTTTAAAAAATTTAAAACAATATATAAACATTTTTAAAACACTTCCCACCCTTATCCCCTATAAACCAACATCCCACTCCTAATTTTTTTTGTAAAATTCTAAATTTAATTTACAATTTCAAAATAAATATTTTTAAAAATTAACAAATATATAAACATTTTTAAAACACTTCCCAGCTTTATCCCCTATAAACCAACATCCCGCTCCTAAAATTATTTGTAAAATTCTACATTTAATTTACAATTTCTCAATTAATTTAATTTTTAAAATTAAACAATATATAAACATTTTTTAAACACTTCCCACCCTTATCCCCTATAAACTAAAATTCTAAATTTAATTTACAATTTCTAAATAAATTTTTTAAAAATGTAAACAATATATAAACATTTTTAATACACTTCCCACCCTTATCCCCTATAAACCAACATCCCGCTCCTAAAACTTTTTTTTAAATTCTAAATGTAATTTACAATTTCTAAAAAAATTTTTTTTTAAATTAACAAATATATAAACTTTTTTAAAACACTTCCCACCCTTATCCCCTATAAACCAACATGCCGCTCCTAAAATTATTTTTAAAATTCTACATTTATTTTACAATTTCTAAATTTTTTTTTTTTTTTAATTACACAATTTATAAACATTTTTAAAACACTTCCCACCCTTATCCCCTATAAACCAACATCCCGCTCCTAAAATTAAATATACATTTCACATTTTAAATAAAATTTAATAATTAAATTTTACAATACATTAAAAAAATAAATTAACTTTTTTAAAACACTCCCCACCCTTATCCCCTATAACCCAACATCCCGCCCCTAAAACAATATAAATATTTCTCATATTATATACATTTTAACTATTTATACAAACAACTTCAAAATATTTACTAAACACATAATGATGATATTTTCACATGTCGATATTATTACTAACGATATTACTTACATCAACATTTAAGTAAAAAAAAAAAACGATATTTTTCACATCGATATTATCTATTTCGATATTTTGTACATTCAATATTTTTGACTCGATATTTATGTCCCTCGATATTAAAAAGTCGATATATAGACTGCTCACCTATTTTGGAAGAACGGGTTAGTTAAAGAACTTAAATGGACTTTGCAAATTTTTCAAGATGATTTTTGCATTCCTTTTGGGATAGCACAATCACGTTTTTCCTTTCCTTCATCTTATCAAAATATTTATCTTTAATTTCTGCGGTTCAATTCTTATATAATCAGTTTATTCGTAATCATATTCCTAACACTCCTGCATCTAGTATTACATTGATTTTATCTACCTCTCCTTCTGTGCCTTGTATCTATAAACACTTAACTTAATTTCCAGAGATTCGAGATAGAACAGAGGTGGAATGTTCTTGGGCGTCCGATTTACAAACCTCTTTTTCAAATTTAATATGGAATAAGATTTGGACTAAAATAAGGAAGTCTTCTAGAGCAGCAAATACAACTCAAACGTTATTTTTTATTTACAATAGACTCTTGGTTATACCTACTAAATTACATAGATTTGATCCCGATATTCCCCTTGCTTGTTGGTCGTGCACCGATACTCCAGCAGATTGTAAACATATGTTATTTGAATGCCCTTCTGTTAATAATTTTTGGATAGGAGTTTGGCAACAGATAAATACTACTTTTCACACACAAGTCCGATTTTCCGCAACTAATATTTCAGAGGATTGGTCAAGTCAATCTGGCAATTTTCACATAAGTTGTTGCTTTTCAACAAATTACCAAGACATGGAAGGACGCAACAACAAATTACCAAGATATGGAAGGACGCATCTTCAATATCTTTTCAGGCATGGTGATATGGAGCCTGTTATCATAACAATTAGATGGAGCATATGTACACTCAGTTACTCTCGCTATTAAAAGAGATTTTCTCTGGTTACCCATAACAATCTTTTTACATTTTTCTGCAAACAGGACATGTACAAATAATCCTCGACATGAAGAAGTATCTAAACCTCTATGAAGTCTTTCATGTTTGTTATTTATAATTGTATTATATCTGCCACTTTTTTTATTTCTTCTTCACTTATATTGTTACATAGTTGTTCAGTTTGCTGGATGGTATATGATTGATATCTTTCTTTCCACTCACTATTTCTTTTTCCTTTTTTTTCTCTCGGCCCCTTTCACTATTATTTATACTTTAGCATTATCATTATATGCTTATTGATAATCTCTTGTATTATTATATTGTACTTGCATATTTACCAAATAAATTGAATTTCCGTAACTAAAAAAAAATGTATGATGGAATGTACAGCAGGTGACAGGGACTATCATATGCAATAAAAGAAATCAGTAGTCTGGGGTGTCAACGATGCTTGTTCAAATGATGTTGAACTGATGAAGTGGTCAGCTCATTTTGTAGATGCAAAGTGGTGAAAGGTGATGTAGTCAGCTCTGTTTGCAGGCACAAAAGGATGAATGGTGAAGTGGTCACCCTCTTTAGCGGTGAACATGGTTTTTACTGATGCTCATGGACATCAGGAGAATATTCCTGGTCTGAGGCATTTCAGAAACCTTATGTGATTGCTGGGATTTGTAAATGAGCCTACCTTAAACATCACTAAGAGATAAAGGTGCCGATCACGATCCGGCAAAAACCGGGTACGAACCGTCGGACGGAGCACAATCTCCGCCCGACGCGTACCCGGTCGTCAATTTTTACAAACAAGGAATTACGATTCGCACGGGTACACCATTACCGTACGAATCGTAAAAAAGGCCGACCGAACAAAAAAACACCTACCAATGCGATCCGGGAAAGCGCCGACCTGACGTCGGGACGCTCGCAGCCAGCCATTCACGACCCAGGAATCACGATTCGCACCGACGTCACCCCGCACGGTGAATATTTTGCGGCAGCCAAAAACTGCCGGGAAATCAGGACGACGCGAACAAGGACCACCAGTACGCGACGGACAGACGACGACGCGAACAAGGAGGACCAGTACGTGACGGACACACAGTACGACGCCACCAAGGAGGACCCGTACGCGACAGGACGACGCGATCAAGGAGGACCCGTACGCGACAGGACGACGCGATCAAGGAGTACCAGTACGCGACGGACAGACATGGACCCGAACCTACGAGTCATCCCTGCCCTCATAGCAGTCCACCTCCTCTACAGGTTACGACGCAGACGCCGCAGAAGGTCAGAATAACTAAGGGAGGGGGGAAAGTGGGGTGGGGTGGGGGTGGCAGGACCAGGGCAGGCCACAAAACAACCACATAAGTCACACACCACACATGGCCTGGACATACCTGACTCCCATGCCCTGGTCACCACGAGGGGGTGGGGGCGTGTCCTGATAAGCCTGCGACCGCCACAACGGAAGTCCGTCACCACGCTAACCGGCAACACAACCAGACAGGTACGTCCCGTACCCACGCCTGAAGAGCGTGGGTACGAGTCGGACCACGCCCACACACGTCACCCCAACAATGGCGGGACGGATCGCACCCACGTGGCAAAGGCCTGGGTACGGGCCACACAAACATCACATAGCGTGGGGACGGATATGTACGGACCCTACCCCCACCCCGTATGCAAGGAGCGCACCCCCCACCCCAACAGTGAAAGTACGACCCGTACCCCCACCCGCGTATGCATGGAGCGTACCCCCACCCCAACAGTGTAAGTACGACCCGTACCCTCACCCACGTATGCATGGAGCGTACCCCCCACCCCAACAGTGTAAGTACGACCCGTACCCTCACCCGCATATGCAAGGAGCGTACCCCCCACCCCAACAGTGTAAGTACGACCCGTACCCCCACCCGCGTATGCATGGAGCGTACCCCCCAGCCCAACAGTGTAAGTACGACCCGTACCCCCACCCGCGTATGCATGGAGCGTACCCCCCATGCCAACAGTGTAAGTATGACTCGAACCCTCACCCGCGTATGCATGGAGCGTACCCTCCATGCCAACAGTGTAAGTACGACTCGAACCCTCACCCGCGGACGTACGGACCGTACCCCCACCCCCACCAGTGTAAGTACGACTCCTACCCCCACCCGCGGACTCACAGACCGTACCCCCACCCCAACAGTGTAAGTACGACCCGTACCCCCACCCGCGTATGCAAGGAGCGTACCCCCCAGCCCAACAGTGTAAGTACGACCCGTACCCTCACCCGCGTATGCATGGAGCGTACCCCCCAGCCCAACAGTGTAAGTACGACCCGTACCCTCACCCGCGTATGCAAGGAGCGTACCCCCCACCCCAACAGTGTAAGTACGACCCGTACCCCCACCCGCGTATGCATGGAGCGTACCCCCCAGCCCAACAGTGTAAGTACGACCCGTACCCTCACCCGCGTATGCAAGGAGCGTACCCCCCAGCCCAACAGTGTAAGTACGACCCATACCCCCACCCGCGTATGCATGGAGCGTACCCCCCAGCCCAACAGTGTAAGTACGACTCGAACCCTCACCCGCGTATGCATGGAGCGTACCCTCCATGCCAACAGTGTAAGTACGACTCGAACCCTCACCCGCGGACGTACGGACCGTACCCCCACCCCCACCAGTGTAAGTACGACTCCTACCCCCACCCGCGGACTCACGGACCGTACCCCCACCCCAACAGTGTAAGTACGACCCGTACCCCCACCCGCGTATGCAAGGAGCGTACCCCCCAGCCCAACAGTGTAAGTACGACCCGTACCCTCACCCGCGTATGCATGGAGCGTACCCCCACCACACCAGTGTAAGTAGACTCGTACCCTCACCTCGAATGCATTGAGCGTACCCCCACCGTGTATGTTCCAAGCGTACATATCCTGAAATCGGAGGTGTGTGTGCAGAGTCCACCCAGCAGTGCCCTGAGACAGGAGGGGTGGGTGTGGAGTCCTCCCAGCAGTGCCCTGAGACAGGAGGGGTGTGTGCAGAGTCCTCCCAGCAGTGCCCTGAGACAGGAGGGGTGTGTGCAGAGTCCTCCCAGCAGTGCCCTGAGACAGGAGGGGTGGGTGCCTATCACTCCCAGCAGTGCCCTGAGACAGGAGGGGTGGGTGTGGAGTCCTCCCAGCAGTGCCCTGAGACAGGAGGGGTGGGTGTGGAGTCCTCCCAGCAGTGCCCTGAGACAGGAGGGGTGGGTGTGGAGTCCTCCCAGCAGTGCCCTGAGACAGGAGGGGTGTGTGCAGAGTCCTCCCAGCAGTGCCCTGAGACAGGAGGGGTGGGTGCCTATCACTCCCAGCAGTGCCCTGAGACAGGAGGGGTGGGTGTGGAGTCCTCCCAGCAGTGCCCTGAGACAGGAGGGGTGGGTGTGGAGTCCTCCCAGCAGTGCCCTGAGACAGGAGGGGTGTGTGCAGAGTCCTCCCAGCAGTGCCCTGAGACAGGAGGGGTGGGTGCCTATCACTCCCAGCAGTGCCCTGAGACAGGAGGGGTGGGTGTGGAGTCCTCCCAGCAGTGCCCTGAGACAGGAGGGGTGGGTGTGGAGTCCTCCCAGCAGTGCCCTGAGACAGAAGGGGTGTGTGCAGAGTCCTCCCAGCAGTGCCCTGAGACAGGAGGGGTGGGTGCCTATCACTCCCAGCAGTGCCCTGAGACAGGAGGGGTGGGTGTGGAGTCCTCCCAGCAGTGCCCTGAGACAGGAGGGGTGGGTGTGGAGTCCTCCCAGCAGTGCCCTGAGACAGGAGGGGTGTGTGCAGAGTCCTCCCAGCAGTGCCCTGAGACAGGAGGGGTGGGTGCCTATCACTCCCAGCAGTGCCCTGAGACAGGAGGGGTGGGTGTGGAGTCCTCCCAGCAGTGCCCTGAGACAGGAGGGGTGGGTGTGGAGTCCTCCCAGCAGTGCCCTGAGACAGGAGGGGTGTGTGCAGAGTCCTCCCAGCAGTGCCCTGAGACAGGAGGGGTGGGTGCCTATCACTCCCAGCAGTGCCCTGAGACAGGAGGGGTGGGTGTGGAGTCCTCCCAGCAGTGCCCTGAGACAGGAGGGGTGGGTGTGGAGTCCTCCCAGCAGTGCCCTGAGACAGGAGGGGTGTGTGCAGAGTCCTCCCAGCAGTGCCCTGAGACAGGAGGGGTGGGTGCCTATCACTCCCAGCAGTGCCCTGAGACAGGAGGGGTGGGTGTGGAGTCCTCCCAGCAGTGCCCTGAGACAGGAGGGGTGGGTGTGGAGTCCTCCCAGCAGTGCCCTGAGACAGGAGGGGTGTGTGCAGAGTCCTCCCAGCAGTGCCCTGAGACAGGAGGAGTGGGTGCCTATCACTCCCAGCAGTGCCCTGAGACAGGAGGGGTGGGTGTGGAGTCCTCCCAGCAGTGCCCTGAGACAGGAGGGGTGGGTGTGGAGTCCTCCCAGCAGTGCCCTGAGACAGGAGGGGTGTGTGCAGAGTCCTCCCAGCAGTGCCCTGAGACAGGAGGGGTGGGTGCCTATCACTAACAGCAGTGCCCTGAGACAGGAGGGGTGGGTGCCTATCACTCCCAGCAGTGCCCTGAGCCAGGAGGGGTGGGTGTGGAGTCCTCCCAGCAGTGCCCTGAGACAGGAGGGGTGGGTGTGGAGTCCTCCCAGCAGTGCCCTGAGACAGGAGGGGTGTGTGCAGAGTCCTCCCAGCAGTGCCCTGAGACAGGAGGGGTGGGTGCCTATCACTCCCAGCAGTGCCCTGAGCCAGGAGGGGTGGGTGTGGAGTCCTCCCAGCAGTGCCCTGAGACAGGAGGGGTGGGTGTGGAGTCCTCCCAGCAGTGCCCTGAGACAGGAGGGGTGGGTGCAGAGTCCTCCCAGCAGTGCCCTGAGACAGGAGGGGTGGGTGCCTATCACTCCCAGCAGTGCCCTGAGACAGGAGGGGTGGGTGTGGAGTCCTCCCAGCAGTGCCCTGAGACAGGAGGGGTGGGTGTGGAGTCCTCCCAGCAGTGCCCTGAGACAGGAGGGGTGTGTGCAGAGTCCTCCCAGCAGTGCCCTGAGACAGGAGGGGTGGGTGCCTATCACTCCCAGCAGTGCCCTGAGACAGGAGGGGTGGGTGTGGAGTCCTCCCAGCAGTGCCCTGAGACAGGAGGGGTGTGTGCAGAGTCCTCCCAGCAGTGCCCTGAGACAGGAGGGGTGGGTGCCTATCACTAACAGCAGTGCCCTGAGACAGGAGGGGTGGGTGCCTATCACTCCCAGCAGTGCCCTGAGCCAGGAGGGGTGGGTGTGGAGTCCTCCCAGCAGTGCCCTGAGACAGGAGGGGTGGGTGTGGAGTCCTCCCAGCAGTGCCCTGAGACAGGAGGGGTGTGTGCAGAGTCCTCCCAGCAGTGCCCTGAGACAGGAGGGGTGGGTGCCTATCACTCCCAGCAGTGCCCTGAGACAGGAGGGGTGGGTGTGGAGTCCTCCCAGCATGCCCTGAGACAGGAGAGGTGGGTGTGGAGTCCTCCCAGCAGTGCCCTGAGACAGGAGGGGTGTGTGCAGAGTCCTCCCAGCAGTGCCCTGAGACAGGAGGGGTGGGTGCCTATCACTCCCAGCAGTGCCCTGAGACAGGAGGGGTGGGTGTGGAGTCCTCCCAGCAGTGCCCTGAGACAGGAGGGGTGTGTGCAGAGTCCTCCCAGCAGTGCCCTGAGACAGGAGGGGTGGGTGCCTATCACTAACAGCAGTGCCCTGAGACAGGAGGGGTGGGTGCCTATCACTCCCAGCAGTGCCCTGAGCCAGGAGGGGTGGGTGTGGAGTCCTCCCAGCAGTGCCCTGAGACAGGAGGGGTGGGTGTGGAGTCCTCCCAGCAGTGCCCTGAGACAGGAGGGGTGTGTGCAGAGTCCTCCCAGCAGTGCCCTGAGACAGGAGGGGTGGGTGCCTATCACTCCCAGCAGTGCCCTGAGACAGGAGGGGTGTAACACATGTGTGTGAGGCCAGAATTATCCACATGCATACTGGCTACAAGGGAACATGTCCCCATGAACTCATGTCAACAGACTCCACACACAAGTACAGTGATCACCAAGGATGCCACGATTGTTGCAGGTGGAGACATGGCCCTGCATGCATGTCCAAAGTAGAAGGGCTCCGTCACACACACAGCTCATGTAGACACAGCTCTGCGCTAAACATTGGGAACACCCTGCAGGGAAGAAAGCTGGGTACACAGAGGAAGGAATACACCCTGGGACAAGTGCACCATGCAGTAACTGCTTACATGAACAAAGAAAGTTAGCCAACACCTTGTGATGGCACACAGATCCCAGGGTCCCACCAATGAGCAGTACACTACTACATATCCCACACACCCAAACCCTTACACACCACCCAAAACCATGTAGCAGCCCCACCAACACCAATACCAGCATAGCAGTAGTGTGATAATGAAAACAAAATTAAGCTTTATTCAGCATGAGCACAATGTCCGTGGATCGCAGGCAGTTCAATCTTCACAAAGCCCATAGGGCAGTCAATGATTCTCAGCTGGATGGGGGACACAGTGGGATGGGTGTCCCCTACCTTGCCTGCACAGTCAAATGGCATCGTCTTCCACACTGGTGAGGGCATCAGGGGGGGGGGAAGCAACAGGCACCGCAGGGACATCAGGGCAAAGGGGCGGCGTTGTGGGTGCAGGGATGGAGGACTCCACCACAGGGGGTGGGTCAGTGCCAAAGGCGGAGGCCAGGATGGCACTACACACCTTTGCAAGGTCCTCCAGGGAGTCCCCTGCACCCGAAGGGACCTCAGGCCCCAAGGAGGGGGGGGGGGGTCAGAGGGATGGGTCGCAGCGCCACCGGGGGAGGGTGGAGACAGGGGGGGAGACTCAACCACCCTGACCGGGGACCTCCTTGACCGCTTGCGTGGTGGTGTAACTGTGGGGCTCAGGGACAGAGCGGCCATGAAGGAGTCCTTGGGGGAGATGTGGCCAGGAGAGCTGAGGGGAGGGGATTTGGAGGGAGTGGACTGGGTGGAATGCGGACTCCCACTATGGCTGCGTGTCACACGTTTGCCCCCCGACCCAGTGTGTGTGCCTACCTCACCCTGTGTGTGCGTGTCAGGAGGAGTGCGGTGGACCTTCCCTGCTGGTGTGGTGCCCGTGTCCGTTGATGTGGGTGCATGCCGACGTCTGGGTGTACGTGGGACAGGCATGGGAGTGGAAAGTGTGGATGGGGCAGGGGTAGGTGGGGGGAGGTCGCGCTGCAGGAGACCCACTGCTGCAGTCAGTGTGGAGTCTATGGACCTCAGCAAGTTGCGTTGGTCAGCCTGCGATGAATGAATGCCCTCCAAGAAAGCCTCGATGTTGGTGAGGGTTTTGCCGTGGGCATCGAGGACATTAAGGATCGCAGCCTGACCAACCTGCAGTTGCCGCTGGATGTCCACAGACTCTGCATTGGCGGCAGCAGTGGAGACAGGGGCAGGGGGTGCGGTGCCTGGCAGGAAGGAGACATGCTGTGACCGGGCACGCTGGGAAGGGACACGAGCAAGTGGGAGGCGGCTGGTGGGAACTGAGGGGGCGGTGCGAGGTGTTGTTCCGCTGTCAGCTGCTGGTGCAGCCACCGCCCACTCGGAGACATCCTCCTCGGACCTGTCAGCTTCGTATTCTGACGTGCCAGTCGACAGGTCCTCGGCCGCACTATCCTCCACCTCTGTCCCACTCGATGTGCCAGCCCCGATGTCACGGCTGGCACTGGTGCTCGGTCCCTCCGCCTTGCCTGTGTCCATGTCTCCCTCTGTGTCCCCCGACGATGCTGTGGGCAGGGTGGAGAGACAGAAATTAATCAGACAGCTGTACACATCAGTCACATGAGTCCAATCGACATAGGTAACACTGCATAGCCTGAAAAGGAAGATCCCTAACATCTACTAAACAAGGTACCGATGTAGGGCATGAAACACACAGTTGGTTGAGCCACCATGCCACTGAAATACCATGGAGAGCATGAGACAATAGCTAAACACAGGAAACGGAGTCTGACATAGCACCCAGGCCCTGGGGACAATCCAGCACTGCATCTGCACCACACAGCGTTGGCGA
Source organism: Triturus cristatus (assembly GCF_964204655.1). Classification (NCBI taxonomy): domain Eukaryota; kingdom Metazoa; phylum Chordata; class Amphibia; order Caudata; family Salamandridae; genus Triturus; species Triturus cristatus. The sequence continues at coordinate 1,754,377,923 of NC_140589.1, read as the reverse complement.
AAATACCGATGACCAGGGACCATATCCATGAACTTGAGACACATGCTGCATAGGTAATGCTGAAAACATGCCCAACATGACTCGGTCACTGCACATTGCGTGTGTGTCCAGACACATCACACACTGCCCAGACCCAGCAAGTAGAAATCAGGATTTGACACATAGGCATTGCCCGCCCCAACAAGACCCTACACGAGGCAAATTGTTGAGACACAGGTGGCACCAACATCTCATAGTCTGGGTGATACACACAGGGGCAGGCAAAAAGCAAGATTGGACGCCAAACAGCCAAGGTGCGCCTGTACAAATAATGAGGTACCAGTGCCCATCCTCAGATGAGTATAACAAGACACACAGGCACTGGCAACTGTGAGTATGAAGAAGGACAATCAGGTCAGGCTGCACAGTGGACACCTGTACAAAATAGCACGTCTATATACATGGTGACAGGGGACAATGGCATAGAGCACAACCTACGCTGTAGACACTGAGATTGTCCACGTTTCTGATGACACATACACCACTGAGGAAAAGGTGCCCCAGGGGACAGTAGTGGGCACGCAACTACATGCTACTGAATGGTAATGACTGCAACACACGTCACCATCCCTGCACTATGTGTATCGCACACTCATGCACATCATGTCACAGGCCACTACATAGGACATGCGCGCTGTAAGGCATGACACATGAGAGACCAACTCCCATGTCTGGAGTCAGCATCAGTGCCAACTGACATGGAACCCACATGCAGTGAACTTGACAGTGCACAGGCAAGGTCCCACAACCTGTTACACACCACCCCCACACATGATGCTACAGTCATTGTTCTCGTGGACAAAGCACCAGCCTACATTACCTTGTGAAGGAGTGACTACACACAGACCAGGGAACACATTGCAAGGAGGGGAAGGGTGGCAGGGGCGCAGCGCTATACTGGGGCAAACAGGATCTGCACAGCACCTTTAAACCCTGCCAGTGAATTCATGCTACTGTGCCCTTACAAATGCCGGTGACACACAACAAACACACATGTACCTACCCCCTTCCGGCTGCTGCATCGCCTGTAAGCGCCTCTCCAGGTCTGGAAAGACCACCGGCAGCACACGCCTGTGGAGGTGGCTCAGACGGCGGCGGCCGCGGTTCTTGTGGCTCTCAGGTGAGTCCCCCAGCAGGAGCCGTGCAATCCTCCGCATCCAGCACCGGATATCCTGCCAGCGTTTCCTCACCTGGGGCAGGCTCCGCCTCCGACCATCCACACCCCTCACGGCACTGACGGCGGTCAGCCAGATCTGCTCCTTGGCAGTGGCGCCTACCTGTGAGGAGGAACACGTGACACCACATCAATACACCAGCCACATGTCACAGAGAGACATATGGGTACAAATTAGCTGGTTACAACAAGGCATGTCATGCAGCCAACGCATTGCACCTTTGTCATAGGGACATCATCCCCTGGTGAGGGAAAAAGCAGTACGTGCCACAGTGGGTACACAGGTGGAATGATGGCAATGTCACAATCAATGATCAAGGCTCACACTGTGCATCACACCCACCCCTCCTGTCTCAGGGCACTGCTGTTAGTGATAGGCCCCCACCCCTCCTGTCTCAGGGCACTGCTGGGAGGACTCTGCACACACCCCTCCTGTCTCAGGGCACTGCTGTGAGTGATAGGCCCCCACCCCTCCTGTCTCAGGGCACTGCTGGGAGGACTCTGCACACACCCCTCCTGGCTCAGGGCACTGCTGTGAGTGATAGGCCCCCACCCCTCCTGTCTCAGGGCACTGCTGTGAGTGATAGGCCCCCACCCCTCCTGTCTCAGGGCACTGCTGGGAGACATCAGGCACCCCCCCCCCCTGGAACCCCCCCGACAGTACATGGCATGTGTGTTACACCTGGACACAATGGCAGAAGTCACAGTCACAACATAGGGACAGTCTGTGGCAGTGGCCTATGCACTCACCTGATACCCTGGTCGCCCATACAGCATGGAGTACTGTGGGAGGATCACATCCAGCAGAGCCATGTTCTCCTCCAGGGTGAATGGCTGTGTCCTCTCCACAGCCCTTGACATGGTTCCAGGGAATCAGTAGCAGCAGCTGGGTCGACGAATGCAAAGATGTGCAGGCAAGTACTCCCTCATGGGACCTGGCTGCCTTATATGTGCCCTTCTGCCCAGTCTCATGCACAGGAGTACAGAGTGATTGGTCACTCACATTTGCATCCTATGTTTCCACCAATCCCTTCAAACCTAGCAGTCTGTGGGTTCTCTATCGGTTTCATTCTCCTGCATGATGTCAGCCCCACAAACACATTGCAACAAAGTACAAGAATTCCAACTGACTTCTGCTGTGCACCTTCCAGAACAATTTCGAAATTTGAACTTGGTCTCCATGACAACCAGCATGCATGTAGGCCTTAATACTTGTCCCCTATGTAATTTGGAGCATCACACACAGGTACGGTGCGTTTCGGGGCCCTAGGGCACCCCAAATGCATGGCAACGGCCCGTACATGCATGCCTACGTTCACTATCACTATGGGTCTGCACGCGTATGCGTACTCGTAGTGGTACGGGCCGTACACTCGCATGTACGCTCACTATCACTACGAGTACGCATACGCGTGCAGACCCATAGTGATAGTGAGCGTAGATGCGTGTGTACGGTCCGTACCACTACGGGTACGCATACGCGTGCAGACCCATAGTGATAGTGAGCGTAGATGCGTGTGTACGGTCCGTACCACTACGGGTACGCATACGCGTGCAGACCCATAGTGATAGTGAGCGTAGATGTGTGTGCACGGTCCGTACCACTACGGGTACGCATACGCGTGCAGACCCATAGTGATAGGGCCGTACACACGCATCTACGCTCACTATCACTATGGGTCTGCACGCGTATGCGTACTCGTAGTGGTACGGACCGTACACACGCATCTACGCTCACTATCACTATGGGTCTGCACGCGTATGCGTACCCGTAGTGGTACGGACCGTACACACGCATCTACGCTCACTATCACTATGGGTCTGCACGCGTATGCGTACCCGTAGTGGTACGGACCGTACACACGCATGTACGCTCACTATCACTATGGGTCTGCACGCGTATGCGTACTCGTAGTGATAGTGAGCGTAGATGTGTGTGCACGGTCCGTACTACTACGGGTACGCATACGCGTGCAGACCCATAGTGATAGGGCCATACACACGCATCTACGCTCACTATCACTATGGGTCTGCACGCGTATGCGTACTCGTAGTGGTACGGACCGTACACACGCATCTACGCTCACTATCACTATGGGTCTGCACGCGTATGCGTACCCGTAGTGGTACGGACTGTACACACGCATCTACGCTCACTATCACTATGGGTCTGCACGCGTATGCGTACCCGTAGTGGTACGGACCGTACACACGCATGTACGCTCACTATCACTATGGGTCTGCACGCGTATGCGTACTCGTAGTGATAGTGAGCGTACATGCGAGTGTACGGTCCGTACCACTACGGGTACGCATACGCGTGCAGACCCATAGTGATAGTGAGCGTACATGCGTGTGTACGGTCCGTACCACTACGGGTACGCATACGCGTGCAGACCCATAGTGATAGTGAGCGTACATGCGTGTGTACGGCCCTATCACTATGGGTCTGCACGTGTATGCGTACTCGTAGTGCTACGGACCGTACAAATGCCTGTACGCTCGCCATCACGATGGGTACACATACGGCAGCACTCCCACAGTGATTTGGGAACATACACAGGCCCTCTTAGCAGCAGTACGGCGGTTTTTACACATCACTGTGGTGATAGGCGACACACAGGTAGGAATAGGGCGGACATACTTGTCCATGGATGGACATACTTGTCCAGGAATGGACATCAAGGCATCGTCTGTGCATTACTACATGTGTGGGGCACAGGTGTTACAGGCTGTGATGTGGAACATGCCTCCTGAGTGGAGAAGGCACCAGATGTATGATGAGATGTGTACAGGTGTACTGTGTGAGGGTGCAATGTGTGCCAGGCATGCCCTTGACTCCTTTGACATGTGTGCATGTCGGACTGCGCACTTGGGGTGAGCGTCACTGGCATGGCACGGACACCAACACACGGAAGTGTCCCATGATGCCCGGTACAGGGGTCATGACACATGACTTGTCACTACCCACAGTGCACAATGTGACTATGTCATATATGTGTCCGGGATTTACATCAGGTTGATGTTGTAGCACCCTCAAAAGCTGCAGCCGTTGCAGCAACCAACATGTGGCTGTGTGTAGATTGTCATTGCACACTGTTCCGCACACCATGCCACATGTGTTATCGGATGTGAGGTGCACATGTATGCATGGGACACGGAGTAGCGTGACAAGGCCATGTCAGCATCCTCACAAGGAATGTGTGGTGAGTCATGACATGTGCACCTTCATGGCAAGGTGTGTGGGCTGGACTAGTGTAATGTCATGTGACCTGTGGCTCCAGTGTTCCGCTACCAGTCTCTGCAATCGGCATCCCACTTCTGCTGATGTGTGGGTGTATGTCACTCCTGTCTTGCGTCGGGCTGTTCACTTGCACTGGGACACAGCTATTCCCATGGCGTGGCATGGGGAGGTTCTCAATCACCGTGTGTAGCTGGGTCTTGGAAGGAGTGTCACCTTGCATCCATACGTGTCCTGGGCATGTAGCACATACCTGACTCCCTATGTAGCATGTGTGTATTGCCAGATTTACATGTGCTCAGTAGACATGAGTTGTTGTCGTAGTGCACTCACTCTTCCTTGTCACTTCCTCATTACTGCAGAGCACCGCCTCTTGCCCGGATAATTCCAGACTTGGCTGCCATGCAGGAGAATGACAGCATCCGGCTCTACCGCTTCACCCAACCATTGATTCTGGAGTTGACGGCGAGACTGACACCACACCTGCAACCGCTGCACAGGTATCCCACGGCACTGACACCCCAGCTGAAGGTAATGGCTGCCCTACATTTCCTTGCCACGGGTACCTTTCAATATACCATAGCTCATGTTGGTGGCATGTCCCAGAGCATGTTCAGCGGTGTGCTGCATGATTTCTTAGAGGCCATGTTGATTCACCTGGATGACTTCATCAAGTTCCCAACCCCTGAACAGATGACAGAGGTCAAGCGTGGATTCTATGCCCTGGGAGGGATGCCCCATGTCATTGGGTCCATTGATGGGACACATGTAGCTTTGGTATCACCACACGCACGGGAGGTGGCGTACCGAAATCGGAAGCACTACCACTCCATCAATGCCCTTGTAGTGTGTCTGTCCAACATGGTGATTTCACATGTCTGTGCTCGTTTCCCAGGATCAGCACACGATGCCTACATCATGAGGCGTAGCGGAATGCCTGATATGATGATGCAGCTGCGCAACGAACGGGCATGTGTTGTTGGTGGGTACAGTCTGTCTGTCCTGTATTCTGTATAGCCGAGCAGCACGACCGCTTCGCCAGTTCTAACGATATCCATGTGCTTTCCTTGTAGGGGACGCTGGCTATCCCAACATGCCTTGGCTGCTGACACCTCTCCGCAACCCCATCACGTCGGCCCAGCTCCGCTACAACACCGCCCATGGCCGGACAAGGCGAGTGATAGAGAGGACGTTTGGCATGCTGAAGAGCCGATTCCGGTGCCTCCACAAGACCGGCGGCGCACTCCCATATGCCCCGGCGAAGGTTTGCAAGATCTTCATGGTCTGCTGCATGCTGCACAACATGGCAGTTCAAAGAGCTGTGCCACTCATCCTGAATCAACATGACGAGGACCATCCACCCGTGGAGGACGAAGGGCTTGGCAATGGGGCTAGTGATGTGGAGGATGTGGAGCCGCAAGAGGACATCCGGACTCGCCTCATACGCGACTTCTTTGCTTAGTGGTGAGTACCAGTGTCTGAGTGTGCACGCCTTGGTCCCCGTGTGGCATGTGTTGTGATGTGTGTCTCCACCTGCATGTATGGCACGTGAGTCAGAGGTGTGTGTGGGTGTGTCACTGGAGTGATGGTGGCAGTGATGGTAGTATTTCCCCACTCATAATTGTGACCTAGCATGTTGTCATCCATACATGTGTCGAGTCAATGCACATGCAAGTGGCTGTGCTTTTTGTGGCTGACTTCTTGTGTGTCTCTCTTCCCCAGGTACCTGCGCATGCCATCTTCTGGTTGCATTGTTGTGGCACTGCTATTCCTCATGGACATGGCATCGTGGGCTGACTCAGCATTACAGGCACGGACACGTTTGGAAGTCTCCATGGGGTAAGGGATGCATCTGGGGTGTATTGGGTGTGGCAGTTGTTCACGATGTGTGCACACTGCCCCGGTCGGGGTTTGGTTCCTCTACAGACATGTGGCTTCCCCATGGGACACGACATGCAGCTGGGTACACCTGAATAGATGGGCTGCCTGGTTGTCAGTCATCAGTGATGGGATAGTGGATTGTGATGATGGCATCAATGTGTGTGACACTGCCCTCGGACACATACGGTTAACATTGTCTTGACATGGCGTGGGACTTCCACATCAGCGGATCTATGGTGTATGTCAGGCTCTCCGTGTGCAGCTGTGGGTATTTAGCTGTTAGCCAACACTTGTGTGCCAGTTCCATGGCTATCACGCATTTGTGCTGCAGAAGGGGGGTGCCAGTGTTGGACCCACATGTTACTCCACATGATGTGTTTATGTGTACTTCAAGTTGCCTCTGCAATCCCAAAAACATGACTAATAAAGGTGTCCCTATGCCTCCAAGGTGCCTCTTCTCAGTCAATGCTGGTGTGTTGGCACGGTGCATCCTGCATGTCTGGCATGGTATTCCCTGATTGTGGCTATGTGTCAATGTGTCGAGTGGCAAGATGCAAGCTGTGTGTGTGTGCTGAGACTGTGTATTGGGCATGATGTCCATGACTGTGTGGGTATTGTGACATGTGCCATCCCCATGCATCCAACGTTGTCCATGACCCCATTCTCTGCATCCACCGGACTCAAGCTTGCAGGACATGGTTCTGCCACCTGTCTACACATACCTGGGTGCCCCCCAGGACACTGGCCAGGATCCCTGACCTCTGCGCATGACTGTTGCTGTACTCAATGTGTCTGTCAGCACGGTTGTTCGGCCACCCCCTCAGCTGGTTGTGCCCATCACGGGTGTGTATGGTGCTCCATGTCTGTCTTGCCTGATAAACTGTGACCCATGTGTCCTGTGCCAGACTCAGGCCCCAGGGTGTGGATGGTTGAAGAGAACAGATGACTCAGGCATGTTTAGACTGTACAAGACACATGTTAGGTAATAATGCTACCAGCAGGCATCTACTCTTAATAGTGTGATTTATTATTGGGGGGGGGGGGGGCAAAGTGAGGGGCTTTCCGGGATTAGGGAATCCAAAGTTCAGTAGGGGAGTTGGTGTCCTTGCCATTGGAAATCCTCAGAGTCCATGCCACAGTCTTTGTCAACATTGGTCAGCCAGTGACCAGCAGGGCCATGTGGCAGAGAATGTCTCTTGATGCTGTGATGCTGTTGCTCCAGTGGGCCAGGTGCCAGGCTAGGTGTCCTGGGAGATGGTGATGTAGCAGCCACCCTCACGGTCCTTTCCGTGGATGACCCGGCTTCCTGCGGGGAACCTCAGCAGCAGGCCGTGACGACGTCTGGGATGCTCCGTCGGATGTTTCCTCCTCCTCCTCCTGATCCCTCCCTGTGGGTGGTGATGTTCTCCACCTTCTGGCACAGGGAGGGTCGGCCATGGTGTCGGCCATCCGACGGAGTGTAGCGTGAATCCCCTGGAACGCCGTCACTTGCTCAGCCTGTCTGTCCTCCATCCTCCGTTGGTGTACCAGTAGACAGGCTATTAGCTCCGCATGTTGCTGGGCCTGCTGGACCTTGATCCCCTCGAGGACGGACACAACCTGGGCCATGCCCGTGGTGTCCTGACGGTATGAGTCCAGGATGTTACGGACATGGGAAAATACCGGATCCCCAGCCAACTGGTCAGGCTCGCGCCTCCGCCGTCCTCCACTCCCACCACCCCTGCCCACTTGCGCCTGGCCTGCACTTGTGGGCACATCGGGTCTCCGGGACCCCTGAGGGGTGGCATTGGCGTTGTCGCCTGCCTCCTCCTGGGTGCCCGGGACACCGTGTCCCTCCTGGCGAGCCTGGCTGCATTGTGGTGTTGGGGCAGGGATCCTGGGTGTCTCCTGGGATGTGGCAGGAGTGGGGGTGGTGGTTGGCACGGTTGTACCTGACGCAGGTCAGCAGTGGAGTGTGCAGGTGTGGCGAGCCATGCATTTGCGCCTTCCTTGTAGCACTGTACATGTGCACATGGAGTGGATCCACACACTTATATGATGCAGGTAGCTGTCCTTGTGCTCGTGTACAGGTTGTGACATGGCCCTGCGTTTTGCCATGATGAAGAGGGGGGGTTCTGGCACTGGCCACCCTTGTCTACATGCACGCAGTCCACCTGCTGACGAGCAGACATTCCCACACACCAAAGGACTGATTTGCTCTCCCTGTGTCTCCCTCCTTCTCTATCCCCCTCTCCCTCCCTCTCTGTCCCCCTCTCCCTCCCTCTCTGTCCCCCTCTCCCTCCCTCTGTGTGTCAGCCTCCTCCCTCTGTCCGTCTTCCTGTGTCTCCCTCCCTCTCTGTCCCCCTCTCCCTCCCTCTCTGTCCCCCTCTCCCTCCCTCTGTGTGTCAGCCTCCTCCCTCTGTCCGTCTTCCTGTGTCTCCCTCCCTCTCTGTCCCCCTCTCCCTCCCTCTCTGTCCCCCTCTCCCTCCCTCTGTGTGTCAGCCTCCTCCCTCTGTCCGTCTTCCTGTGTCTCCCTCCCTCTCTGTCCCCCTCTCCCTCCCTCTCAGTCCCCCTCTCCCTCCCTCTGTGTCCCCCTCTCCCTCCCTCCGTGTGTCACCCTCTGTCACCTTGGCCCAGCTTCCTGGGCACACACTGTTAGCAGATCTTTGAGTGGCCCTTGGCCTGTTGATGTGAGTTTGTTTCTGATCTCCAGGCACCCATTTGGTGTGATGTGTGTCTGTGCGCTGCTGCTGTGGTGGTGTGTGCTGCCACTCTTTCACAATGTTGGCTGTTCATTAGCTGCTGTCATGTGCAAAACAGTGCCTTCACCCCATGTGTTGATGCAAGGCGTCCGCCATTTGCTGGCAAGTCATTCCTGTGTTGGGACACAGTGTTTGTCTGGCTGTGACCTAGGCCAAATGGGCAGAGGGCATTGTTGTCTGCTTTGGAGTCGCACTATGTGATTTTTGGTGCCCAGCTTCCCGCCATCCGGGTTACCGTGTCATGTGTTGTTGTCTTCTGTGGCCTGTGACTTGACATTGTCCAGCTGGGTGCATGGGGCATGGTGGCAGCAGTGGCATGTGCCTGCTCATGGAGTGTGGTTGAGTCATGCGATGGCTTGTGGTGGTTGCGTGCCTGTTAGTAATTTTGGTTGTGGTTGCAGTTCCCCCCATGTGAGGTGCGTTGTTTGTGTACTCACCCGGGTCTCGGAGTCCTTCTAATCCTTCAACTGCCTCCACCGTGGCCATCACCCTCTCCTCCCAGGGATGGTACTGTACGGCTCTGCGGGAGGGCCCTCCTCCGGTGGCGTTGGCCTGGTCGTGTTCCTCCTGCCTCTTGGCTCTGACCCTCCTCCGCAGATCGTACCACCTGTTCTGGCAATCCTGCTTGGTCCTCCTGGTGTCCGCAACGGCATTCACAGCATCGACGATGGTCTGCCACATGGCTGTTTTGGCTGCCTGGCTGGTGCTTCTGACCAATGTTCCAAAGATCTGTGGCTCGACTCTGAGGATTTGATCAACAAGGACCTCCAACTCTCGGTGACTGAACTTTGGATTCTTGGTAGTGGGCATGGTGAGGGGTGTGGGTGGGGATGGTGTGGGTGTGGGGGGTGTGTGGATGTTGGGGGGGGTGTGGATGGTTGTGTGTGTGTGTGAATGTGATGAGAGGGTGTTTGTGAGGGTGGTCGTGTGAAGGTGTGCAAGTGTAAGGTGTGGTGTAGCTTGTAGTCTGGTTCTGTGGTGTCTGGCAGCAGTGAGTCTGTTGCAAAGGCTCATGGTTTGTGTGTGTGGGCCCTTTTTATTGGTCCATGGGTGGGTGTGGCAGTGTTTGAAGTTTGGGTGGGTGTGTTATAAGGAGTGGTGGTGTATTGGGCCTCTGTTTGTTTTTGGCAGTTGCAGGTCAGTGATTGTGTTATTTTAGTGGTTGTTGGCCATGTTTAGTGGCTTTGTGCCTTTCGAATGGTGTATTCTTGTGTTGTTTTGTTTTGTCCTGGTTGTGTACGTGCGTTTTGAGCGTGTGTACGGTGTGTACATGGGCCATTTGGTTGTACGATTATGTCCTTGTGTGTGGCTTTGTACGACTCGTACATGCGGTTGTGATGTTGGGGCATGGGGTGCGCTCCGTACTTAGGAGGTTGTGTTGGGGGTGCGCCAGGAACTACTGGGGTGTACATAGAAGGTGGTACGACACGTCCAGGGGTGGGGGTACGACTGGAACGTACTGGGGTGTACATAGACGGTGGTACGACACGTCCAGGGGTGGGGGTAGGACTCGAACGTACTGGGGTGTAGGTTCACGGTGGCACGACACGTACAGGGGTGGGGGTAGGACTCGAATGTACTGGGGTGTAGGTACACGGGGGGTATGACACTGTTAGAAATGGGATTTCTGGTTGGCTAGGGCTTGCGCCAAAGCCAGACAGAAACCACCACTCTAGTCAGGGCTGGGGAGTTACACGCCAAAGATAACCCCTGCTCACCCCCTTGGTAGCTTGGCACGAGCAGTCAGGCTTATCCCTGAGGCGATGTGTAAAGCGTTTGCGCGCGCACCCAGCAACAACACACAAGGCCCACCACAAAGGAAACTTCACACAAGGTATTCTATAAAAATAGCCTTTGTATTATACACAACACATTAGATAAAAACACACACTCTACAATGTGCCAACAGGCACGGGCAGAATTTACAAGGGATTATATGTACAGGGGACAGGGCCACATGGACCACTGTCAGGAATTAGCACTTTTTAGAAATAGGAATAATACTTTAGACCATATCACTTACAATCACTGTAGCACTAAAATAGAACATGTAGCACCCAACCAGTAACTACTGGCGCAATAATGACCTCAGCGTCATCACACTAGCATTAGGTAAGTATACCTGTAGGGGTCTAAGCACCTAAACACATGATGCATAACATTCAGAGGTGTAAAGCAAAGCACATGACGAATAAACACATTCAGAGGCGCAGGAAAGGTACAATGGCGCAAAAACTCACATTAGCCACTATCTGTGGCAATCCCTGGGCCAACTGGCCCTGAAGGGGCAAGGACGCCCTGCGTCCAGAAAGTCAGGGCAAGACTGCGCAAGCCAAAGCACAGAGGCTACAACCTAAACGTAGTAGTTGCCCACTAAGTGCTGGGCAACTGGAGAAATGCTGGGGCCAACGTTGGAGCCTCCCAGGGCTCTGAAACAAATGAAATGCCCCCTAGAGCCTCGCAGGCTCTAAATAATACTGTGCGCCTTCGTTGGAGCCTCGTGGGCTCAATAAACAAATGTGCCCTGTTAGAGCCTCGTGGGCTCGAAATCAAGAATGGCCCTAGATAACGTAGGAGCGGCCCGCTGCCTTCCGGGGCCGCTCTGCTGATGAACAAAATGCCCCCCGTTAGGTTTAGAGCCTCCCTGGGCTCTTCAAAAACAATGTGGGCCGTTGGAGCGCACCAGCGCTCAAAGAAAATATTGCGGGCCTCGTGGAAGCGCAGGCGCTCAGTCCCCATGCAGCCCCAACTCAGCACCTCTCCTCCCCAGCCTACCGCCTCGACTCACCGGTTCGTAGCTGGGGGGAAGGGTCCTCGAGGCGAAGGTGGCGGCAGTCTTCCTCCGGCGGTGCAGGCAGGACGGTGCCCTGTAGCGAGGAGCCCTCTTCACCGGAGCTCTTCCCTCGGGGGTCTGGAATGCGGAGCCTACGGCTCTGTGCACGCCGGCGGCACGTCCCAGTGCGGGGTGGGCTCCCGCCTGGGTGGGGGGGCGCAGTACTTCTCCCCAGGGCCCCGGGGCGCAGGGTAGGCTCCTGCCGGCTCCGGGGCTTCCCAAATCAGCACGAGTCCTCGGTGGGAGGCGGGGTAGGCTCCTGCCTTCCCACTTCCTGTTCCGGTTGTCCCGGAGGCCCGCCCCCGGCCCGCCTGACTTCCTGGTCGGGCGCCGGAGGGCGATTCACGGAGCAAATGCCGGGTGGGCACCGGCGCTTTTAGTATTCAATAAATCGAGGTGGGCACTCGATATTGTGGCAATGTCCCTGGCAGGGTGGGCACCTGCCAGGGGACCTCAGGATCAGCCCAGAACGGGGCAAACGCCGGGTGGGCACCGGCTTTCAAAAATAAAGCGCTCCTGAGCGCTAAAGGCAAGAGTAAAAGCGCTCTAGAAGTGCTGGGGTCCAGAATAAAGCGCTCCTAGCGCTATGAAACAAATGAAAGCGCTCCCAGGCGCTTAAGGATAAAAACCAGGTCCAGAACAAAGTCTTCAGAGGTGGGGGGTCAGGATTGGGCCCAGGGGCCAGCTCACAGGGCCCTCCAGCAGGGAGGCCGTCCCCAGTGGCGGTCTCTCCTGGCACCCAGCAGCAGCAGCCCCCCTCAGGTAAGATCCTGGCAGAGAAACGATTCTGTGGGGACACAGCCCCATTTTTATACAGGCAAACCCTTTGTTCTGGGTTCAGGGTGAGGGGGAAAACCAGTCGCAGCTGGTTGGGGAGCACCCTTGATGTGCTCAGCCCCTCACTCTATTCACTGGCAGGGCTAGGGTCGTCAGTCGCACCACAGGGGGCGGGGCCAGCATTGTGTGTGGAAAACCCTGTCCTATTCAGGACCCAGGTGTACTCCTCCCACCCATCTAGCTGCTGATCTCCCCATTCACCACTGGGTGACTCATCCTGATTCTGGGGAATCCCTAGCCCGTCACATGACACGACCAGCCAATCACGCGACAGACACACTGCACACAGAAGTGCCCACTTCTAGAAGTGGCACTTCCACACTAGGTACATGCATGCCGCACACATCATCGCGCAGCATTCACTCCCACGAGTCCGCACATACCAAACTCGGGCCTGCACACCCCACGCATCAGGAACTACTAGGGACACATACATTCCCCATGCATTCCTATGGGAGGGCAGGCCTATCTCACCACATGCACTCAGAGCACGCACGCACTTTACCCTGGGACACAGGGAAAGTGCGCAGAGACCAAACAATCACCATACCAAGTCACCAATAAAAAGCCAAAAAGTCCAGGGGTGAACCTGCCAGAAGGGCCAAGTCCAACAGACACGTACTGGGGTGGGGGTACGACTGGAACGTACTGGGGTGTAGGTACACGGGGGGTATGACACGTACTGGGGTGGGGGTACGACTGGAACGTACTGGGGTGTACATAGACGGTGGTACGACACGTACAGGGGTGGGGGGGTGTACATTGACGGTGGTACGACACGTACTGGGGTGGGGGTACGACTGGAACGTACTGGGGTGTAGGTACACGGGGGGTATGACACGTACTGGGGTGGGGGTACGACTGGAACGTACTGGGGTGTAGGTACACGGGGGGTATGACACGTACTGGGGTGGGGGTACGACTGGAACGTACTGGGGTGTAGGTAGACGGGGCTATGACACGTACTGGGGTGGGGGTGGGGCAAGAACGTACTGGGGTGTAGGTACACGGGGGGTACGACACGTACTGGGGTGGGGGTACGACTGGAACGTACTGGGGTGTAGGTAGACGGGGCTATGACACGTACTGGGGTGGGGGTACGACTGGAACGTACTGGGGTGTAGGTACACGGGGGGTATGACACGTACTGGGGTGGGGGTACGACTGGAACGTACTGGGGTGTACATAGACGGTGGTACGACACGTACAGGGGTGGGGGGGTGTACATTGACGGTGGTACGACACGTACTGGGGTGGGGGTACGACTGGAACGTACTGGGGTGTAGGTACACGGGGGGGTATGACACGTACTGGGGTGGGGGTACGACTGGAACGTACTGGGGTGTAGGTACACGGGGGGTATGACACGTACTGGGGTGGGGGTACGACTGGAACGTACTGGGGTGTAGGTACACGGGGGGTATGACACGTACTGGGGTGGGGGTACGACTGGAACGTACTGGGGTGTACATAGACGGTGGTACGACACGTACAGGGGTGGGGGGGTGTACATTGACGGTGGTACGACACGAACTGGGGTGGGGGTACGACTGGAACGTACTGGGGTGTAGGTACACGGGGGTATGACACGTACTGGGGTGGGGGTACGACTGGAACGTACTGGGGTGTAGGTACACGCGGGTATGACACGTACTGGGGTGGGGGTACGACTGGAACGTACTGGGGTGTAGGTAGACGGGGCTATGACACGTACTGGGGTGGGGGTGGGGCTCGAACGTACTGGGGTGTAGGTACACGGGGGGTACGACACGTACTGGGGTGGGGGTACGACTGGAACGTACTGGGGTGTAGGTAGACGGGGCTATGACACGTACTGGGGTGGGGGTACGACTGGAACGTACTGGGGTGTAGGTACACGGGGGTATGACACGTACTGGGGTGGGGGTACGACTGGAATGTACTGGGGTGTACATAGACGGTGGTACGACACGTACAGGGGTGGGGGGTGTACATTGACGGTGGTACGACACGTACTGGGGTGGGGGTACGACTGGGACGTACTGGGGTGTACCTAGACGGGTGGGGGTATACATATACGGGGGGTACGTGTCGGACGTATGGGGGCTGGGGGGAGTGTTGGGCGCGTATGCGGGCACATGTCTCCATGGTTGCTATAGGTGTTCGGTGCGGACGGTGTTTTTTCCATACGGTTGTACGCTCGGACGCACGGGATGGATCGTGATTCCTCGGTCGGACTTGGCTTTTCACGTTTGTAAGGTAAATCGTCCGAGGACGTGTCGGACACATTTTCCGACCCGAGGACGTGTGGGGAATGATTCCTAGTGCGGTTCGTATGGACTTTTTACCATGCGAATCGTGATTGCCAGTTCGTACGGCACTTGTACGATTCGTACGGTTAAAAGACCCGATACGAGTCGCACGGGGGAATTTTTTGCCGGATCGTGATCGGCACCAAAGTGATTTCTGCAACATCACGTGATTTTTCTCCCATTTTTTTTCAGTTTTACTTTTTGGTTTCCTGGGATGTTCTGGCATAAGATTCCTGATTCTATCCATGATTCATTTTGTAAAGTAAGAAAACACAATAACTAAAAATACTCTCAAAATACAGTTTAACAGAGACGCGTTTTTTCGTGTAACAGACAAACACCCGACCATGGACCCAGCAGGGGCACATGCCACCTAATCCAAAGCAGGACTGAGACACTTCTCTGATCGGAGCAATGCCAACCCACCTGCAGCCAAAGCCATGGGTCACAGGAACATGGGATAGAGAGAAAGGGGGGACAGAGAGATAGAGAAAGGGGGACAAGAGGCAGGAAGGGTGAAACTGAAAGGGAGAGAGGGCGATAGCGAGGGGGTATAGGAAGGGTAAGGAGGTGGACAGGCGATATACATTTTAAAAAGCATGTATTTGGATGGAGGTGATGACTGGCTGGCAAGGACTAACGCCAAGAAAGGAAGGTTAACTTCCAAGCCCCCACTGTTATAATGTTAAATTATCAAGCAAATACAATATAACAGTCCCAAAAGGAGCAAACTTTCCAAAGCCACATGACCCGCCTGATGTACACACTTCAAGATTCTAATAAGTGCCAAGAATGTTTAGTTGGCCATCAGTATTTAACATAAAGACACATTCATATGGGGAATTAGAAAAGAGTGATCTTTTTCGAGTAGCAGTTCATAACGAACTTGGGGCCATATGTTGGTAAAACGTGTTTTGCGATTCTCAAATTGCGATTTTTTGGGAATTGCAATTAGAGAATGTCAAAACGCAATGTAGGTAGGATTAGCAAAATATTTTGCGAATCCCACATATTCCTTATTTGCGAATCGCAAATTGAGATTCACAAATAAGGAATACCTTGCCATTCATTCCTATGGGCTAGAAGGCCCATAGGAATGAATAGGAAGACATTCTCAATTTGCGATTCTCAATTAGAGAATCGCAAATTGAGAATGCAATTTCAAGGTTGCAAGGGTGTCAATAGGACACCCTTTTGCACCCCTGAAATAAACATGTGTGCACATGTGGCGCAAATACATGCGCTAAGGACATGTTTGTGCGCCACATGGCACTTTGAGAAATGCAGAAAAGTGCATTTATCTAAGAAATCGCAAATTATCACCAACCTGAAGTTGGTGGTAATTTGCGATTCCTTAAGCCAAAATCGCACAACTTGGGTGCTTCCTACATTGCAGTTAAGGAATCGCAATTTGGGATTCCTTAAATGCATTAGCAAAATAAGGAATTGCAAATTTTGCGATTCCTTACTTTGCGTGTGGGTTTTTGTGTGCTGTATAGCACACTGCCCAAATTGCGATCGCAAACGCTGAAATTCTGCGAATTTCAGCATTTGCGATCGCAATTTGACTTCCTACATATGGCCCTTGCTCTTTTCTACTGACTTAGCGCAAAATAAAAAAAACAATAACATAATTACAGGTCCGGCGGCAGAGTCATAGTTTGCCTGACTCTTGTGAAGACAGAGCAGCCGCCCCTGAAAACCAGCAGGGTGGGCAGGAGCAGCAAGCAATACACGAGTAGGAACGGCAGAGATAACAAGAGCAGCCGTGACTCTGCCCACTCAGGCATCATAAATAACTTTGTGCACCTACCAAAAATGTATGTGTCCTTTTGTAACGTATATTACTTGCATGTAAAGTGCTCCAATACCTATGTATTGAGTTTGCGCTATATAAAAAAACCATAAATAAATGCAAACAACTGACAGGTCTTTTTCCAGTCTGCGACGGGGTCATAGAGAGGTATTCACCCGGACCTTTTGAGGACAAAGCATGGGCCCCTGATAACCAACAGGGCGGAGACGGCAAGCAATACACGAGCAAGAGCAATATAATAACGAGCCAAGCGTAAAAAAAATATGGAGGTGGAAGGCTGCTTTTGTTTCAGTTTCTATAAACAACACTAAACCTGCAACAGCGAGTAGGGAAGAGCTGGACCTGCACTAGCCAGAAGGGAGGAGAGGCCATCACAGCTGTACAGTGTGATGGCCAACAAAAATATTCTCTGAGTGAAATCGCCGAAGAGGGAACTCACCACATAAAGAATGGACATTGACACAAATGCCCTATTTCTGAATGACACAGAGAACAACCAATGACATTTGGTGGGTGTGACAAAAGCCTACTGAAAAGATTCAAAAGGTCTTGCAGACAGCCCAAGCGCTGTCAAGGCTGGACTTAGAAAAGCTTCTTACTGGCTAAGTCCAGAGTTTATCTTGCATAGAAATTAATTCGCAGGATATTATCCCAAGCATTGATCCTTAATTACCATGATAAGGTTATAACGGTCCGGTAAAATAAAAAATCCAAATGAGTTATTCTATGCCCATAGGCAGTTGTGTGAAAATCAATTAATCTGAAATCACTTTCATTTACTATTGATGTACTTTTAAATGCTTTCTTCTCCCTTAGTCTGCCATGGGGTTGCAAGATTTCTTGCCGGCACACTTAGACTTAGAAAAAAGCTATTCAATGACTAGTGGTTAATATTAATTTTACCAGTCAATAACAGTTTTTGCCAAAAAGTAGTCTCTAGCCACATTTATATTTTTAAGGATTGCAATGCAGGGACAAGGCAGCGTATGACCTTGTGTTTGCACCTTATTTGATTAGTACTATAATCATGCACTTTATTTGAAGGTCTTATGTAGTTTGCATTCCGGGGGTATATTGCAATCATCGTAGAGGTTTCATGGTTGAGATTTAGGATTAATGTAATTAGACAAATGGATTTTAGGTGGCCCCCAACATCTCTTGTTAACATAGCGGACCCTAAAAAAGAGGTTTTTGTTGCCAGGTTTTCATTGGGGTGAGACCCCTTACTATTTATTGAAACCACTGAGTCTTTTTTTGTAATCCTGTTTTAGACTTTTTTTAACTTGTGATTTGCACACACTAACATATAATGTCACGCAAATGTCCCCCTGCACCTTGTTGTGTTTTAAACTGCTGCTTGTATATTTATGTTAAGGAATATTTGTTTTAACAGATGTAACACATACCATCTTGCTGGGTTTTACATTGTGGTTTGTATTGTACTTTAATGGTCTTTGTTGCTAAATAAAGAGCTATTGACTGACTGACTGACTATTGACGTCGTGTGTACTCCTCTACGTTCTGAATAAGAAATGTATATATCAGTAAACTGATTTTAAATACTTCGACGCACCAATCAAATCAAAAGGAACCCAGTGTATGGTACCCACAGAAAACAGTTAAACCTCTAATCCTAGAAGACATAATCACTGTAATCTAGATCACTTTTACATGATATATCTCAAAGTTAAATGAATGCCAACATCCAAATACCCCACTGTCCAAAAATCAATTCTAACTCATCACAGAGAGCAACATAGTATGAACTAGGTGGATCACAATATCTTCAACTAACTTTATAACAGACATAGAGTACATTATTTAATAATGCCCTGCTATTCTGAATTCTGAACATTCATATTAATTCTCTCAAATGTGACTTAACTTAGGTACTACTAATTTATTGACAAGCATATTTATTAATTGTAACAATAATGTAAGCATTGATTGAAAAAATTATGCATCATTCAAAACAAATAATGTGTAAATAAAATTTCTTTGTGTCAAGTTGGGCACAAACCACAGACAACAAGAGCAGTTAGCAGTCCAACTAACTTTGTGCTACCTTTAGTTGTAACCCAAAGTCTATGAATTTCTTTATTCATATATGTTGTCAGGCTATTCGACAAACATTTAAAAAACACAAAAGGAAAATAAACTTATCAGATGAAGCTAAACACCAACCCTGAAAAATGCTGACAGGCCGTAGTTAGCCTAGTGCTCTATCCATTTATAAGCCATCATTTTCTAAAGAGCAATCTAACAAAGATATTTATCTAATACCAACAGTTGAAGAGGCAGTAATTAGAGACACTATGAGACACACATGTATGCAGCCAATCTCCTATTATTTCCAGATGAGATTGATATCTATAACAGTACTTATTATTGAGACTATGGGGGCGATTCCAACCCTGGGAAAAGGCTGTACGAATCGTTGTACGGAGCGTTTTCTCTGTACGACTCGTACCCGGTAAACTTTCCGTACAACCTAGGAAGTACGATTCGTACAAAAAGCCTATTTCCGTACGTTTCGTACAAAAGACCGTACGGGTAAAAAAAAACAACGATTCTGATCCGGAACAGCTTGTACGTGACGTCCGGACGCATTCAAGCAGCGGTTTCCGGCCCAGCAAGTACGAATCGCCCTACGTCACTCCGTACGCCTCTTTTTTACGGGAGCCAAACACATCCAGAAAAGCAGAGTCCGACGCGAACCGCTACGCAATGGAGCCCCGGTACGCGACGTACACGCCATGAACCCCATCGTACGTGTCATCCCGGTCCTCCTAGCCTACAACCTGGTGCACCGGACCCGACGCACACGCCGCAGGTGAGAACAACACCCAGGGGCCGGGGGGTGAGGGGCAGGAAACATACCCCATACCCAATGCAAAAACTATAATATGGAGCCCATACATTACCACCAGGGTCTGGTCACTTGGGGGGACGTGGCCAGCAACCCTTGCGTACCGCAACAACGGAAGTGGACGTGTACGGTGCGTTTCACACGTACCCCTACGGCACCAGTAGAACAGTGATACGGACCGTACACACGCAATGAATGTGTGGGTACGGAGCGTTCCACATGTACCCCTACGGCACCAGTAGAACAGTGATACGGACCGTACACACGCAATGAATGCTTGGGTTCGGTGCGTTCCACACGTACCCCTACGGCACCAGTAGAACACTGATACGGACCATACACATGCAATGAATGTGTGGGTACGGTGCGTTCCACACGTACCCCTGCGTCACCAGTAGAACAGTAATACGGACCGTACACACGCAATGAATGCGTGGGTATGGTGCATTCCACACGTACCCCTACGGCACCAGGAGAACAGTGATACCGACCGTACACATGCAATGAATGCGTGGGTACGGTGCGTGGCACACGTACCCCTACAGCACCAGTAGAACAGTGATACGGACCGTACACATGCAATGAATGCGTGGGTACGGTGCGTTGCACATGTACTCCTACGGCACCAGTAGAACAGTGATACGGACCATATACACGCAATGAATGCGTGGGTACGGTTCGTGGCACACGTACCCCTACGGCACCAGTAGAACAGTGATACGGACCGTACACACGCAATGAATGCGTGGGTACGGTGCATGGCACACGTACCCCTACGGCACCAGTAGAACATTGATACGGACCGTACACACGCAATGAAAGCGTGGGTACGGTGCATGGCACTCGTACTCCTGCGGCACCAGTACATTTGGGATACGAGGCGTACACACGCCAGGAATGTGGGCTTACGGACTAGGCCTGCATGTTACATTCATATTGGTGTGTGTGTAGGTCAAGGCCAGCAGTGTACTGCTCCAAGGGGGTGGGTGGGTGGGTGCAGAGGATTCCCAGCAGTGGCCAGACATATGGGGGTGGCTGCAGATCAATACCAGCAGTGGCCACACAGATAGGGGTGGGTGCAGATTAATACCAGCAGTGGACAGAGACATGAGGGTGGGTGCATAGGACTCCCAGCAGTGGACAGAGACATGGGGGTGGGTGCACAGGACTCCCAGCAGTGGCCTGCAATAAGAGGTGTGTGTGCAGATGAATACCAGCAGTGGACAGAGATATGGGGGTGGGTGCAGAGGACTCCCAGCAGTGGCCTGCAATATGAGGTGTGTGTGCAGATGAATACCAGCAGTGTCCAGACATATGGGGGTGGGTGCACAGGACTCCCAGCAGTGGCCTGCAATATGAGGTGTGTGTGCAGATGAATACCAGCAGAGGACAGAGATATGGGGGTGGGTGCAGAGGACTCCCAGCAGTGGCCTGCAATATGAGGTGTGTGTGCAGATGAATACCAGCAGTGGCCTGCAATATGAGGTGTGTGTGCAGATGAATACCAGCGGTGTCCAGACATATGGGGGTGGGTGCACAGGACTCCCAGCAGTGGACAGAGACATGGGTGTGGGTGCAAAGGACTCCCAGCAGTGGACATAGATATGGGGGGGGTGTACATCATTATCAGATGACCACACCTACATGGTGGTATGGACGCATCCCTAACTTTGGACTATGATGATGGTGCTATAACAACACATCACTGACAGCAGTGTCCCACTCCCAGGAGGATGGATGTATTTCACACACTGCATGACACACCACATGTGGGTGTGAGGACATATAACACATTCATACCCACCCATGGTGGATGCAGCACAATACACACCCTGATATCATGCCACAAGACTGTATAGTCATGTAACTGCCTACAAAACTAAGATAGCCAAAGGGAACACACACTGTCACGCACATTCCAGGACTGATAGGAATGTCCAGGTGCTGGTCCAGCCACCAAGATGTTGTCTCTCATGGAAGGAATAGGGTGGAATTCCCCTAGATACAATGCCCACAAATGTCAGTCAGGTGCCAAAATACCCTGCATAACAAGTACCATTTGTGTGGTAGGCCGTGATTACACACATGCATAGTGCTGAAAAGGGGGAATTTGTCCATGAAGGCATTTCGACATACTCAAAACACAAGTACAGTGACTAGCAAGGATGGCACAGACGATTCAGCAGGAGACATCGGTGAGCAGGCATGGTGTAGTGTTCTTACTTAATGTTTCTGAGCCTCCATGTTAAGATGATGATGTCAGCCGCTGTGGGTGTTCTTTTAAAGAATGTGTAGTGAAGAGAATGTTATGCGTTGAAGCTATTGTAAGTTGCACTGGCTTGGCTGGAGGATGAGGTCTCAAGATTACTCTCTACATTAAAGAGCTCATAATCAAACTACCGTTTCCTGCTTCTTCAATTCATCACCCATACCTCATTTTGGCGACGAGTGGAAACTCTTGAAGAGACCTCAACTCATCTCATTTCTTCGAACTCAAGTATTCTGGCACACCGCTTATTACTTACAGCTATCGCTTTGAAACTACTCAAAACGGCTCCGTCTACACTTCTGTTCCCTGGGATCTTCGTGGGAGCTCATCCAGAGTCGGCGGTGTCGTGAGTGAACGAGCGGGGGGAGCTGAGCACCTCCGGTGTTTGATGAGACTTGTGAACACAGGTTTTGGTTCCCGTCTCCTGTCTCTTCTTGCCTTCGACGTTGCTTTGCAGGGAGGCTTCCCCTCATTGGTTGGTTTGGGGGCCTGTTGCCTTCCCTGTGAGGTGTCTCCTCATTGGACTGTTTTGGGGCCTGATCGTTTGGGCCTTGCTGCGCATCGGGTGCTGCTGCGTAGCAACCCGTTTTGCTTAACGTTACCCTGACAACCTCTTGAGCCTCCCGCTACACGTCATACTAGCGGAGACGGAACTTCTCACTTCCCAGCAACGCTGCAACACTCGAGGAACACACCGAGGAACACATTTCGAGGTAAAACTTTGGTTCTTGGTTCCTGGCCTCGTGAAAACTTTCTTTTGTATTCAAGTCTGTTCATCTTGGATTCTCGCCACACTGACTTTCGCTTTTATCACCGGAGCAACGCTGATCTGCACAGCTTTTATTTTGTTTTGCTTTCTTTGTCACACTCGTTTTGCAGATCTAAAAATAATGCTCTAATCTATATACTGGATGTTTAGGGTAACTATTTTCTTTTACTGAAAGGTTGGGGCAGCTCTTATGGTACCAGGGTGTTATAGACGTTTTACACTGATACTGTCTGGTGGTGTGTATTGTGACGTGTGTAATTTGGGTTTGTAATCACTTTCCACTTCGGATAATTGCAATTCTGTGGTGTGACATCCTATATTCACATTATGCAAAACGTCACTGCACCACCGTTCTTTCTTTCTGCCCCTGAAGACCCTCCCATACCTTGGTTGAAATGGAAAAAAGTTTTCTCTAATTATGCCAGGGTCTGCGGTACGTCTTTGAGTGCAGAAAGGAAGTCTGCTTTATTCTTACACTGTCTGGGTTCAGAGGGGCAAGAAGTATTTGAACATCTCCCTGACTTACCGGACAGTGAGGGCAACTCCCTAAATGAATATGAAATCTGCATTAGGAAAATGGACTTACATTACCTACCCAAAATGAGTATGGTATTGGAACGCTATCACTTTGGTAAGAGACTCCAGAAACATGAAGAAACTGTGGAAGAATATGTTACCTCTTTGCGCAAGCTGGCTTCCACTTGTTCTTTTGGGGGGAGTTTAGAAGAAAGACTCAGAGATCAACTCATGCTTGGGTCATCTATTGATAAAGCGAAAGACGCGCTCTGGCAAAAAGACAATCCTTCTCTTGAGGATGTCATCACCACCCTAAAGTTGCATGAACATTCGCAAAGGAGCAGACAACAATAAGAGTACTGATGCAGAAGTTAAGGAAATAAAAACAGATGTATCTACAGGGTCCAAGGAGTCCACACAAGGTACTTCAGCCTCTTCAAAAAGTGTGCGCCCGAACTCAAATGCAAAATATTCCTCTGTAAAATGTTTTCGTTGTGGGAACATAGGACATTTGGCTAATTTCAAAGACTGTCCTGGGTGGAAAACAATTTGCTCTGTCTGCAAAAGGAAAGGTCATTTTTCAAAATGTTGTAGATCCAATAAGAATCAAAAAAGTGTGAGGGAGGTAGACCTTTATGAACAAGAAGGCGAAGATGTGATTGTTTCTCAGATTTGCTGCCAAGTGAAGGATGGTCCTATGGAAGAGGTGTTGATTAATGACAAGTGTGTTAAGATGTTGTTCGACTCTGGGGCTAAGATCACTTTAATTCCCAAAGATTTTTATGAGAAATATTTACTCACAAAAGTGAAGTTATTTAAACCAGACATTGTCCCAAGGGGTTACGGTGGACGAATAATAAATCTTTTAGGATATTTTGAAGGAATGATTGATTATAAAGGTAGGGTCACTGCAGGCAAGATTTACGTTTCCATGAAGGGAGACTCTTTGATAAGTTGGTCTCATCAAAGGGATCTTGGTGTTTATTTAGATCCTAATGAAACACCTTCAGTGTGTCTGAGAGATCTTCCGACTATAGCCTCGATCTCTGACCGCAACAATTGGATCAACAAATTTCCAAAAGTCTTTGATAAAAAGCTTGGATGCCTAAAAAAGTACCAACATCTAATTAAGTTAAAAGATAATTCTGTCCCAGTAGTAGCCAAAGTCAGAAATGTTCCCCTGTTAGTCAGAGACAAAATGAAAGAAGAATTAAACAAGCTACTAGATAATGGCATCATCAAAGAAGTAGAAGCCACGGAGTGGGTTTCTCCGGTTGTGATGGCTTGAAAATCCAACGGTGAGGCCAGGCTATGTATTGACTTGAGGGAACTGAACAAGGCAGTGGTGGTGGATCACTATCCGCTCCCGAACATAACAGAAATGTTATCCTCATTAGGGAGTGCCACGCATTTTTCAACATTAGACCTGTCTTCTGCCTACCACCAGGTCAGACTACATCCTTCCTGCCAAGAATTGACTACCTTCATAACACCTTTTGGAACTTATAAATTTCTAAGGATGCCGTTTGGTCTTATATCAGCTGCATCGGTGTTCCAAAGAGTCATGGAGAACATATTAAACGGGATTGGTGGAGTCAAAGTCTACCAAGATGATGTTCTTGTTTATGGTTGTAGCTTGCGAGAGCATGATGAGAGGATGGGTCTCATACTTTCTAGATTTCAAGATCATGGCCTTATTCTTAGATTGGATAAATGTAAGTTTGATGTAAAAGAGATTGAATATCTGGGTCATTCAATCTCTGGCTCTGGGATCAAACCCAAGCCTTCTTTAGTTGAAACCATCTCCAACCTCAATTATCCGGTAAGCAAAGATGAACTTACAAAATTTTTGGGTATGGCAGAATTTTACAATAAATTTGTTCCTGGTTTCGCTAAAAAAACTGAAAATTTAAGATCTTTGTTAAAAAAGGGGAGCGAGTTTGTTTGGGATAAATCATGTAGTGATGAATTTGATTTAATTAAGGACTGTTTAAACAAAGCACCCAATCTCTCTAGTTTTGATCCCAAGAAGAAGTCCTTTGTCATGACAGATGCTAGCGGTAAAGGATTAGGTGCCGTATTGTTGCAACCAGGGGAAAATGTAGACAATACGATTTTGTTTATCTCAAGACCTCTCAGGGGGGCTGAATGCAACTACTCAGTTGTGGAAAAGGAAGCTTTGGCTGTATATTGGGCGATTCGCAAGCTCAAGAAATTTTTGTGGGGTAAAGCTTTCTCAGTGATTTCTGATCACAAACCCTTGAAGGAAGTATTTGGGAATAAAGGGATTGATCGGGTATCACATAGAATAAGGAGATGGGTGGTTGCTTTGCAAGATTTTGAGTTTTCTGTCTCTTATTTGCCGGGGGCTAGCAACATTCTGGCAGACTGCTTATCGAGACTTGGTAATTTATGTGGCTCCGATGGTGAAGAGGATGATTCTTTTCTTGGGGAGGACTTTGGAGAAGACATACAAGTGTGTCTAGTCACTCAAGGTGTGATCACTGAAGAGGAATGGAGTGTGGCCTTATGTAATGATTCCGTGTTGCAACAGGTTGTTTCCTATATTCGTGATGGATGGTGTGAGAAACGGTTGTATGATGAGGAGGTTAAAGGGTTCTGGTCTATCAAGGAAGAGTTATCGATTTCCAGTGATCTTCTTTTTAGAGGAAGCAGATTGATTGTTCCTTTGGTTTTGCGTAAAATACCGGTGGATAATGCACATGCTAGTCACATGGGCATTGCAAAAACCAAAGAGAGACTTAGGGAAAACTATTGGTGGCCCGCGATGGATACTTTTGTAGAAAGATTGGTGCGTGACTGTCCTCAGTGTGCCAGTAGTGATAAAGTTTTAAAATGTAGAACTCAACCGATGCTGGTAAGGAAGCAGGCTACTGGTCCATGGATTGATATTGCTGTCGATATTTTAGGCCCTGTTAAGGTAAAGTCACAAGATCGGTATGTCCTAGTTTGTCTGGACATGTTTTCCAGGTGGCCATCTATCAAGATTGTGAATTGTGTTGACTCCTCATCGGTCATCAATTTTTTTGGATGAATTGTTTACAAACGAAGGATTGCCAAATTCAGTGTTGACTGATAATGGGGTACAATTTGTCTCCAGAGTGGTTGAAGGGTTTCTGAGTGAGAGAGGTATCACCCATAAGCGGGCGGCCCTTTATCATCCTGAATGCAATGGGGTGGTTGAAAGATTTGTGAGGGTGTTGAAAGAGGCCATACAATTAGCCTTGACTTCTAATTATAACTGGGAGGAAGCTATCAAGAAGAAGGTGTTTGAGTATAGGTTTACACCACATTCTTCTACGGGTGTTACTCCTTTTACGTTGTTTAAAGGAAGGGTTGCAAGTACTCAAGTAAGTCCTCTTTGGGTGTCCTCTAAGAGGTTGGAAGTGGGTGGTGTAGCTGATAAAAAAGCTGATTGGAAGAACCAAGAGTTAAATAAAATGTTGAAGCGAAAAGAGATTTTTGATACGAGAAAAGCTGTCAAAAGAACTGTCATTCAAGTGGGTGACATGGTCAGGATAAAACTCCCTGAAAGAAGGTTTGGTGAATCCAAGTTTAGCCAACCTATCAGAGTTAATAAGCTTCTGGGCAACGCAGTGAGAACGCAGGATCATAGAGTCTGGAACCTCAATAGAATTGTGAAGTGTCCCTCTATGTGTGGCCAGGATGCTATCTCTGGGAACCAAAATAACCTCTCACATTCTGAAGGTATGAGACCAATCAGACTAAAGAAAGTTCCTCTTCGACTACAAGATTAATGTTATGGTGTTGACCAGTTCTCTCTATTACTTATACGTTGATAGTTTTTTTTTATTTTTTTTATTTCCTAGTTTGATGGATGAAAAGGGGAAGGTAATGTAGTGTTCTTACTTAATGTTTCTGAGCCTCCATGTTAAGATGATGATGTCAGCCGCTGTGGGTGTTCTTTTAAAGAATGTGTAGTGAAGAGAATGTTATGCGTTGAAGCTATTGTCAGTTGCACTGGCTTGGCTGGAGGATGAGGTCTCAAGATTACTCTCTACATTAAAGAGCTCATAATCAAACTACCGTTTCCTGCTTCTTCAATTCATCACCCATACCTCACATGGCCATTGTTGAAGGGATCCGTCACCAACAAAGGAAATGTTGACACAGGTCAGCACAACAATTGTGCAACTGTTTGCAGGGAAGATGTCAGGTGCCACAGAGGAAGGAACACTCCTTGGGACAATGTCTCTAAACAAAATTAACACACACTACCAATGATTCTTTGCAGAGACATTGTGATGGCACACAGGTCCACCTCATGACCATCATACAAAAACATTTCTCAGAACTCTAACACATTACCAGAACACCAACTCCAGGAGCCTCAACACCTACATCAAGTACCTGAAATGCAATAGTGTTGAAAGTAAAACAAAAGGCTTTATTCAGCACAAAAAAAACAACGAAAAATAGACTGTGTACAGAGGCCAATGGCCAGTCCATATTTCAAGTCCAAGGGGGGACGGAGGGGACCGCGTCTACCCCTAGCTTGCCTGCACAAAGGAACCTCAAGGTTTGTTGACCGGGGGTGGGGCATCATCTGTGGCAGTACCAGGCACCGCAGGGACAGGAGGGGGAAGGGTAGGTGTTGCGGGTGCAGGGGGGATGTCTCCAACACAGGGGGTGGGGCAGCGCCGAAGGTGGAGGTGAGCTCGGCGCTGCACATCGCTACCAGTACCTCCATCCGAACCCCTGCACCTGAGGATTCCCCAGGGTCAACAGAGGGTGTGGTGGGTGAGGGATGGGGTGCAGCGCTCTTGGGGGAGGGGGTTGACATGGTGGGGGACTCAACTCCCATGCCCGGGGACTTCCTCACCCGCTTGTGGGGTGGTCGCTCAGTGGGGGTGAGGTCCAGCTCACCCATAAAGATATTTTTGGGTGAGAGTTTGGCAGGGGAGCCAAGGGGAGTGTTTTTGGAGGAACAGGGTTGTGAGGACTGCGACTGTGGCTGCGTGTATGTCGTCTGTCCCCAGACCCTGTGGGTGTGCCTACATCCCCCTGAGTGTGCGTGCCAGAAGTTGAGCGCTTTGCCTTACTTGGGGGGTGTGCTGGCTGTGTCTGGTGGGGTGCGTGCCCGTGACTGTCTGTGTGTGCGTTGGACAGGCATGGGAGAGGGAAGTGTGGATGGGTCTGGGGTAGGGGGGTGACGGAGCGCTGCAGGAGACTAACTGCTGGTGTCAGGGAAGAGTCCATGGACCGCTGAATCCTGCGTTGGTCAGACATCGTTGCTGACATGCCCTCCATGAACGACACCATCTGTGTGAGCAGTTTAGTGTGTCCATGGAGGACATTCAGCACCGATGCCTGCCCAACCTGCAACTGTCGCAGTATGTCCACAGACACTTCACTGAAGGCAGCAGGGGTGACAGGGGCAGGGGGTGCGGTGCCTGGGCCGAAGGAGACATGGTGGGCCTCTGCACGGACAGAAGGGACGGGAGCAACTGGGAGGGC
The DNA here is from genome assembly GCF_964204655.1 of Triturus cristatus. Taxonomy (NCBI): domain Eukaryota; kingdom Metazoa; phylum Chordata; class Amphibia; order Caudata; family Salamandridae; genus Triturus; species Triturus cristatus. The sequence goes on along the minus strand of NC_140589.1, from coordinate 1,754,349,148 downwards.
GGAGATGGTAACGGAGGAGGCGGGGACAGATGTGGGGATGCTGCCAGGTGGTGTTGCAGCCTCCGCCTTCTCCAGGAGGTCAGCGTTGGACCCGTCGGCGTCGTAGCTGGTATCGTGTCCAGACAGGTTCTCTGACTGACTCCCCTCGTCCTCCGTGCCACTGGCTCCTCCTGACTCTACAGCACTGGTGGCACTGTCGCTGGGTCCCTCCTCCAGGTCCCTGCAGGTGTCTCCCTCCATTGCGGATGATGATGCTGTGGGCAAGGAGAAGAAACCGAAATGCATCAGTCACCTGTATACATCTGACACATGAGCACAAAAACAATTGGTCACAGTGCATACCAGTTGGTAGACTCACTATGCCACTTGGACACAAGGAAAAAAAGAACACACCAGTCCACTACTTGAATGACAAATACACTGAGAAGCTAGTGTCTGTGAACCGGTGAGCACAGCAGTACAATGAAGTCATGCCACCTCTTGTTTACCCTGAAAGAAACAGTAGTGGTGCACCCAACGTAAACTGACACACCTCAATACTCAAGGTGTCACTACACTCAGAGACCTGTAAGTACTTTGGAACACAAAACGAAAAAATGTTGGTACCTTGGGACTCACAATACTTTACACAATCGACATGTTTTGAATGTGCCAATTCGCCATTTTGTGAAAAGAACACTCATGTGCCTGCATGAAATATGTCTCACAAGGCAGTACACACAAAACTACATTTACACTGTCATTGAAGAAGCTGGCACCTTTTCTAAGAAGCCACTGTTAGAAATGAATGGTGTTGCAGAAAGTACATATACATGGGCCCACGGAGGTCTTGATGTCTTGAGACTTGTTAGTTTGTATCACCAACAACAAAGGAGTCCCACAAAATCAAGACCACTGTGGGAACATGTATATGGAGAATCTGCAATACCATTTAATTCTAACCATGGCTTCTTTGCAAAGGTGCCAGCATCTTCCATGAAAGTGGAAATGTCGTTTGGTGTGCACTTCCTTGGGAGACATCTTTCATGCAGGCACATCAGTGTTCTCAACACAAATCATCAAATTACCACATTTAAAACATGAAGAACTGTTGACAAGTGCTGTGAGTGCCAAGGTACAATTTTTTTAGAGTAACACCTTGAATTATGTCAGTTGTCACATGGCCATCCATCACCTGATTACACAGTTGGCTACACAAATGACCTACTGCCTGTCATCTGGAGTGGCACCAATGTCCACACCCAGGACAATGCATAAGCTACTGGGCCTGCAATTGGGTTGTTAAAAAGCATAGCTGTACTGTGGAGACACCCTCATGGCAAGCCAGAATGTCCACACAGATGTCAGCACACAAAGTCCAAACAGCGTTGCATCTGAAACACACACAGGTGCCAAAATGTATGAGCAGGAATCATGTTTTTGAAAAAATGACACAGGCTGCAAAGCACAAACATTAAGCACTGGCCAGCATCACAGGGGCACTGCATGGTGATTCTATGTACAGCCAATTCTCACACACAGGTCAGACCTGGCAAGGAAAAATCAGGGGTGCCCATGTAGGCCTCTCCCGCACAACCACCCATACCTGAGTCAATGTGATTGATACAGATCAAGAAGTGACACCTCTTATTCAGGCTAACAAAAACTGTGCAGCAAAAATTGCTAGATTTACACAACATCACCTCCTGGGGCTGGTAACACATATTTGTGACAAACAACCAGCAACAGATTTTTGTGAATAGCCACACAGGCACTGCCCAGTGTGAGTATACACAAGCAAAATGGTGTATCCCTGTCCAGTGGACACATGTAGCACACATTAGAAAAATACAAACTAGGCCAGGGACCAATGCCACAGAGGCAGACCTATGCGGAACCCACAGAGAATGTGCACAGTGTTGGATGACACACATGATTAGGAGGCCAGGGTGTCTCAGGGGACTGTAGTGGGCACACTGCTCCGTGGTCCTGGAATGAGCTGACTGTACCATGAGCAATCGTCATGGCACTATGCATATCTCACACTCATGCACATCATGTCTGAGGCCACAACATTGGTCATGCATGCTGCAAGGGTGTTCAGTTGAAACCTCACACTCCTATGTTGAGAATCATCATCAGTGCCAACAAATATGGACCCCCAACATAGTGAACAGGTCATGGCACAGGCAAGGTACCAACACAAGTCACAGACCACCATCACATGATGCAGAAAGCAATGTGCACTTAGATTTACTGGAACCTTAGATGACCATGTGCAAATGTGATTACACATAGACCAGGGGACACATGTCAAGGAGGGGAAGGGATGAAAAAGAGCACCAGGTGACATTGGGGAACAGAAAATGCACTGCACATATAAACTCTGGGAGTGTATCCAGGCTACAGAGCACTTCCAAAAGCTGGTGACACATAACACAACAAACAGCCATGTACCTACCCCCTTGTTGCTGCAGTCTCTCCTGTAACTGCCTATAGAGGTCAGGGAATACCACCGCCAGGACAGGGCTCATGTGGGGGGTCAGGCGTCGGCGCCCGCCGTTGTGGGCGAGGAGTGTCGATCCCCAGCTGGACCCGGGTGATCCGCCAGGTCCAGCACCGGATGTCCTGCCACCTTCTGCGGACCTGTGGCAGGCTCCGACTACGCTCCCCCGCATATCTCACGGCCCTGACGATGTCCCTCCAGATCTTCCCCTTCTCGTAGGCAGTTACCTGTCAGGATGACAAGGTGACACAACATCAATACACCTGCTCCATGTCCCAGAGACACACATTTGAACATCTTTTAAATGTTGAACAGGGCATAGGATGCTGTCAGGAATTGCATCATTCACAATAAGAAATTGGCCTGTGTGCAAGCCCCAATGCACTACATGGCATTGAAAGTCAACAGGTGGCATGAGGGGTGCGACACACTCACTGATCATGGCACACACTGTGCAGCACATGCAACAGCAGGCTGATGGCCAGCACGTGTCAAGCAGTCACATGTCCGACTCCACTGACGCACCCTCAGCAGACTAGACAGACACACCCAGGCACAGATCACTCGCCTGTCAGTCACAACAGCGGATACAACCCTCACTCTGCACATGTGCCACTTGCCAGTGGGGTGTCACAGGTGTCGTGTTAGCTCTGCAAGTCAGACACACAGCACGGCTTACTTGTCACATCAGATGGGTAGATCTGTTGCCTCCTCCATGCAGCTGTGGTGCAACACTTCACATAGACACTCACCCACATGACAAGGAACATTCACACACATCAATGTCCATGAGGTCGTACACATCATTTGGACACTCTCACCACAGGTCCACTCAACTCATACACATCTGCAGGTACAGTCACCTGTCACACCGGGGGGACCACTGAATCACCTCAGGACAATAGGAAAAAAAGCCACCAAGGATTTGCGAGGCTGAATGTGTCATGCACTATGCAGTGAAAGTCACAGTAAGCACAATGAAAGTGAGGAGTGCACACAGGAACCACATCATGCTCTGCATGAGAGACATCAGCATGTCCCCCCCGGGACCTATTCTAAACAACATTGCATGTCTGTCCCACCTGGACACAATATTGACAGTCACACAACAGGTGCATAGGCAAAGGTAGTGGAGTCAGCACTCACCTGCTCCCCTGGTCTCCCATACAGCTTGGTGTACTGTGGGAGGAGGCAGGCCAGCAATGCCTCATTCTCCTCCAGGGTGAATGGCTGGGCCCTCTCCACAGTACGTGACATGGTCCAGAAGAAGCAGAGACAGCAGCAGTGTGGTTGACTGGAAAGTTGTGCAGGCAAGCGTCCTCTCATGGGTTCTGGCTGCTTTATATCTGTCTTGCTGAGGGGCATTCATTTTGAGGAGTACATAGTGATTGGTCAGACACATTTGCATCGTACGTTTACTCCAATCCCTTTAAACATACACCTATGACATGCATTTGCATCATTCAAATTTTGAGCATCATGTCAAGTCAACAACCACTTTGCAACATTGTATTTTGTTGCCAACTGACTGTTCCAGGACACCTGATGGACACATTTCAACTGAAAACTCAGTATCCATGACAACCAGCATGCATTTAGGGCCTAATACTTGTCCCTTATGTGTCCCCTATGTAATTTTGAAATCCACACACAGGTACGGTGCATTTCACACGTACCCTTACGGCACAAGTACAATGGTGAAACAAAGCGTACACACGCGATGATTGCGGGTGTACGGTGCATTTCACACGTACCCCTACGGCACAAGTACAATGGTGAAACGAAGCGTACACACGCGATGATTGCGGGTGTACGGTGCGTTTCACACGTACCCCTACGGCACAAATACAATGGTGAAACGAAGCATACACACGCGATGATTGCGGGTGTACGGTGCGTTTCACATGTACCCCTACGGCACAAGTACAATAGTGAAACGAAGCGTACACACGCGATGATTGCGGATGTACGGTGCGTTTCACACGTACCCCTACGGCACAAGTACAATAGTGAAACGAAGCGTACACACGCAATGATTGCGGGTGTACAGTGCGTTTCACACGCTTACAATGGTAATACAGGCATACACATGCCAGGAATGGAGGGCTACGAGTCGCACAAGGATGTCCATCAAGTACTTGTCATTGCATACTTTCATATGCAGGCCCTAGGTGTGTCAGCCAGTGTTATTGCACATGTCATCTCATCTAGTTGCACAATTGATGTGTGATGACCTGTGTACACATGTCATGTGTGATGGGGCACTATGTGGCACACATCACCTTGACACTTGCCACATGTGTGTCTGTAGTCCAACTGTGTCATGCACAGCAGCAGTGGGATGGCACAGTCATCACCACCCGCACCTGTCTCCTGATGCCAGGGACAGGGACACTCTCTCAACTGACATGTCACGATCAGCGTGACCCTATGTGACTATGTCAGGTGTGTGTCATGTGTTCTCATGAGCTTGCTGTTAGTGTTCCGTCAACTGCATCTGCTGTTGGTGCATCCAACATGGGTCTGTGTGGAGATGGGCATGGCACACATCTACGCACACCATGCCACATGTGGATTCCAACAGCTGTAGGGTCTGTGTGCATCGGACATCATATTTTCCCCGGCATACATGTCTGCGTCGTCTGAATGGCTGTGTTTAATTGCTGTCATGGGTACCCCTTCTTCGCAATGTGTGTCATATGTACATTTGACATTCCATGTGACCTGTGCATGACATCCTTCCAATGCAGCTATGTGGATGTGTGTCACTCCGGTGATATCTCTGGCTGCTCACTCAGACTTGCCCCCAGCTCATTTCAGGGCATGTCATGTAGACTTGACAATCAACAGGTGTATCTGGCTTTTCGTAGTAGTGCCAGCAAGCTGGCATATGTGTCCTGGATGTATTGCACACACCAGACTCCATAGTTACCTGATGTGTAGTAGCAGTTTAGCATGTGCTATGTTCATTGACATTGATGTTGGCAGACTCTCAATCTTCATGATTCCTAACAATGTCTTGCAGGACACCGCCTGTCCCAAGAACAATGAGGGAACGTGCCTGCATCCGACGTTACAGATTCACTCAATAGTTGATTGAGGACTTGACCGACAGGCTGGCACCACACCTCCAACCGCGACACAGGTATCCTACTGCACTGACCCCAAAGATGAAGGTGATGGTAGCCCTACATTTTTTTGCCACAGGTACGTTTCAATTGACCATAGCTGATGTTGGTGGGATGTCACAGACAATGTTCAGCCGTGTCCTGCGTGATGTTTTGGCAGCCATGTTGGAGCACCTTGATGAATTCATCAAATTTCCTACTCCTGAGGAGTTGACAGATGTCAAGGGTGATTTCTATGCCCTGGGAGGGATGCCCAATGTCATTGGGTCCATTGATGGGACACATGTGGCTTTGGTACCACCACAGGCAGAGGAGCAAGCCTATTGCAACCGTAAACATTACCACTCAATAAATGCCCTTGTGGTGTGTCTTGCTAACATGCTGATTTTCCATGTCTGTGCACGTTTTCCAGGATCAGCACACGATGCCTACATCATGAGGCATAGCAGGGTGCCAGAAATCATGCTGCGGCTGCACAATGAACGAGCATGTCTTGTTGGTGGGTATACTCTGTTGGTCCTGTGTGTTGCGGTATCTTTGGCTCTTAAGGCATCTCCTGACCCACTTATTTACATGATGTTTCCATGTAGGTGACTCTGGATATCCCAACATGCCATGGCTAATGACACCTCTCCGCAACCCAAGAACAGCTGCAGATCACAGATACAACAATGCACACGGGCAGACCAGGCGAGTGATTGAGAGGACGTTTGGCCTCCTGAAGAGCCGATTCCGGTGCCTTGACAAGACAGGCGAGTCCCTCCCATATGCACTGGGGAAGGTGTGTAAAATCTTCATTGTGTGCTGCATGCTGCACAACATGGCCGTTGAGAAGGCAGTGCCACTCATCTTTGATCCTGATGAGCAGCAACACCCACCCATGGAGGATCCAGGGCTTGGTCACGAGGCAAGTGATGAGGAGGAGGAGGAGGAGGATGATATCCGGAGTCAGCTCATACGCAACTTCTTCTCATAATGGTGAGTCACTGGGTATGAGTGTGCAAGTTTTTGTGCCTGTTGTCTGCTCGTGTCATCTTTGTCCTCCTGCTATTCCTCATGAGGATTGCAAATTGTGCTGAATCAGCGTTCCATGCATGGACATGTGGAACCGTCAGTTTGGGTAAGGATTGCAGCAAGGCTTTTTGGTGGTGGTACGGGTTGGGAATGTGTGGGGACTGCTTCTGTGCATGTTGTGGTACCATGCATACATGTCTTCTCACCATGGAGCATATAACATGTAGCATCACTCCCATGACATGATAGTCACCCTTCTTGACAGTCATCTGTAGTGGAGTGTGGAGTCTGATGAAGGCATCAATGTGTGTAAACCTTGCCTCTGAAACATTGCAGATGCTACGGGTGGACATAGTGTGGGACATCACAACAACTGGCTCTATGGTGTTTTGCAGCATCTCCGTGTGCAGCAGGATGTGTTTGGCTCAACCCCTTGACTTGTGTGCCAGTTCATTGGGATTTACAACATCCGTGTAGTGAAGGGGGGTCCAGTGTATGTCCCACCTGTTCTGTCAAGTGACCTGTGAGTCTGTTTGTATGGATGTATTTCCCTTTGTGTGAGTTTATGCAATAAAGGTGTTCTGCACAATCCAAAGTGCCTCATCTCTGTCACTGCAGATCTCGTGCCAGTTTGCATGCGTCATCTATGGCATAATTGTCAAAGATTGAGCATATGAGTGTATGTGTACTTCGGCAACATGCATGCATTTCTTCATGGCTAAAAATTTCTATTGTGCATGAAGTACCTGGTTGTGTATGTATTTGTGCAGGTTGCTCCCCACAACGGGACGTGAATACCTGCTGACGGTGTGTCTCGTGTGCGCAGCTCCGCATTTTGTTGCCTGATCCTGTGGCCGTCATTTTTGTTGATTCTTCATACATTTTCTCGGAGTGACCCATGAGTAACCTGACACTCCTTCCTTTACATACACCTGTTGCACTGTGCCTTTCTGACCTCCTGTCTTTGTGTGCTACTTTTTGCCTGGTTTCTTACCCCTTCCGCCTGCTGCTGCCTCACCTGCGGCACTGCCCCACCGAGTGCCCTGAATCGGCAACCCACACGCCTACAAAATGCTCCTCCCTTCCCCCTCCACCCATTCTAAATGCAGCCAGCAGCTTGTCTGTGCCACTGTTGCACCAACGCCGTGCCAAAGGCAGGACCATCTGCGCCTGCAACGTGCACAGTGCATGACCCTCTGGTCCTTGCATGACCCATGTCACACAACAGGCTCATGCTGCAGCCACCCTCCAAGCAATGTCCTCCAGACAATCAACCGCCTGCTATCAGGCAACCCCTAAGCGCACACACGACACCTTTGCATTCTGAGTGTGCAACTCCAAATGCCTACACAGCGCTGCCCCGCCTACCAGACCCTGTCAGAACAACCAGGTCATGTGCCTCCTACTCCACACCCGCTCCGTCCACAAGCATGCAACTCAACACCATCTGTACCTCATGCTGCAACACCCTCTGCATGCTGCAAATGATCCACAGATAGATCCACTCCAAGGCAAGACAGACCGTCCCCCAGGTGCACGACACCAGCCGGGTCAACTACAGCAATGCCCTCTATGGAGGAACAACAGCAAAACTGCAGGAGAAGTTGTCCACATCCAGGGTGCATCCGCACACCTCATCTTCAACATCCCTCGCCCCAGCCACATCACCGTCCACCTGAGATAGCTACAATGGCTCACTGTCTGCTGCAGGATCACCTTCAGACTCCTCAACCACACTCAGGAGGCAGTCCACAACCCCAGACCCAAAACCGACCTTGGACGTCTGTCATCCAACACCCCGTTGGCCCAACTCCATGCAGCCCACCTTGCCCTGGCCACCATTCATCACATCCACAGAACAACTGCATGCAGGAGATAGTTCTCCCTCCTCGGGCACCTCAACATGACCCATGACCTCTACACCTTCATGATACTCTGCCAAATTGGTCTGTCTGAGCAGTATTGCAACCCCCCCTCAGAAGCTTGAGGCTATCATGGGTGAGGATTGGGCTTCATGTCTGAATTTGGTGATACATTGTGACCCATGTGTGTCCTCGACGGACTCAGATCCAAGTGTATGGATGGCTGGAGTTAGTTCCACACTCAGGCATACTTTGACATATCCCCACACGTATGTTGTGGACTCATGCTCAATGACTGCAACATAAAATTAAAAAAAAATTTATTATAGGTCTGGGGCGTGATTTGTGCTAGGGGTGGGCGGAATTTGCGAAATCCACTTTCGCAAATTATCGCGAAAATGTTTAAAATTATCGCAAACAAGCGGAAATATCGCGAAGATGCGGAATTTTTTTTCCGGCATGTTTGCGAGATTTTCTGCATGGTTGCGGGTCGCCAACTTACCCATGTGGTTGCTCGCGGGCGCGGCCATCTTGTTTTGAGTTGTCTCGCGGTGCATGATCGCGAGAAGAAAGACGTGATCGCGCGACGCATGACGTCACTGCGGGCGCGAACTGTCGCGAGACAGCGCAAATGGCTAAAAACAATCCAACATCTCATGGAGAACGCGACCGGATCAAGAAAACTTGTCGGCGAACGCAGGGATTCAGGTAAGGCGATCGCGCGCATGCGAGAATGTATTATTTTACAGCACGAGCAAGAAACAAATTATCGCCAAGCTGCGGAAAGCGGAAATTTTGACATTTTCGCGCTCTCCGCGGAACGCGAAAATGTCAGATTATCGCAATTTCCGTGAACGGAACGAAATTTTCGCCCAGGCCTAATTTGTGCACAGAAAAAGGTGCAATACAGGGACCATAGAATCCAAAGTTCACAGGGGGAGATGGGATCCTTGGCATTTGAAGTCATCAGAGTCCAGGCCACAGTGTTTGGCATCATTGGTCAGACTGTGACCAGCAAGTCCATGTGGCAGATGATGTCAGTCAATGAGGTGATGCTGTCGCACATGGAGGCCAGGTGTCACGCCAGGTGACCTGGGAGATGTGGATGGTCCACTGCCTCTCACGGTCTTTTCCGTGGACGACCCACCTTCCTCCGGGGACCCTCAGATGCAGGCCTTGACGGTGCTTGGGACGCTCCGTCGGACGAATCCTCCTCCTCCTCCCTCCCTGTGGCTGGTGGTGGTCTTCGTCTGGTGGCACAGGGAGGGTTGCCCATGTTGTCGGCGATCCGACGGAGTGAATGGCTTATGTCCCTTTGCACCGCCAGGAGCTCAGCCAGTCTTGCCTCCATCCGTCCTTGGTGTTCTTGTTATTATTTATTATTATTATTATTAGCATTTGTAAAGCGCGACAGCTACCTCCAACGGAGGTGTCCCGGCGCTAGCATCCATCCAGTGAGGGGGGGGGAGGCCAGAAGGGAGGCCAAAAAGTTAGACGGTACACGGGAGGCCAAACAGCCACGTTTTAAGGGCCTTCCTAAAAGTTAGTTCCGCCTTTATCTGACGCAGGGAGTTAGGCATCATATTCCACAGCGTAGCCGTTCTTACCGCGAAGGCTCGCCCTCCCAACCTTGCTTTTCTAAAGCGTGGAATGGCTAGGAGGTTCAAGTTGCTAGATCTAAGAGTTCTAGCGTTCTGGTATTTTTGGAGGCTACGTCTCAGATAGAGAGTGCCAACCTCTCTAAGTGCTTTGTGGGCTAGGACCAGAACCTTGAACATCACTCTCTTCTTCACCGGCAGCCAATGTAGGCTTTGCAGATGGGGAGTAATGTGATAACGTAGGGGTACATTTCTAATTAGTCTGGCAGCAGTATTTTGGATCCTTTGAAGTCTCCTCATAAGATAGTCAGGGAGACCAATGAAGAGGTTGTTAGCATAATCCAACTGAGAGGTGATGAGCGCATAGACCACCGTCTTCCTGCATTCCATAGGAAGGAAGTGAAGGCATCTGCGCAGTGCCTTCAGTTTCCAGAAGCACTGCGAGGATATGTGCGATATTTGGGCCTTGCCTGTTAGTTGGGTGTCAATTCTAAAACCCAGATTCCTGGCTGAGTTGACCGGAATTGGTGGAGGGTTTAATTCTACTGGCCACCAAAGATCAGATTGAGGGGGGAGAGACTGATTAAAAAATAATATCTCGGTCTTATCAGTGTTAAGTTTCAGGCAGTTATCCGTCATCCGAGATGAAATGTTCAAAAGACACTGCCTGAAATTGGTGAAGGCATTCGCACTCTGCTCTTTGAAGGAGAAGATAAGTTGAGTGTCATCAGCGTATGAAACAACACGAACACCCAAGCCTTCAGCGATAGATGCCAGAGGGGCCAAATACACATTAAACAAAGATGGACTCAGGGCGGATCCTTGTGGGACCCCTTGTAACAGTGTCCTAGAGCTGGAAACATGTGGGTTCTTGTTGACTGGTGTGTTGCTCGGCCTGCTGGCTCTTCATCTCTGTGAGGGTCACCACTACCTGTCTGAACTCCCTGGTGTCACGCCGGTATGCGTCCATGATGTTGTCTATGTGTGACATACCGGTCCCTTCAGCTGGCTGGTCAGGTTCTCGCGTCCGCCTGCCTCCACTCCCACCAACCCTGCCCACACGAGCCTGGGCTGCCGTTGTGGGCACATCAGGTCTACGGGACCCCTGAGGGATGGCAGTGGCAGTCTTGTCTGCCTCCTCCTGGGTGCCCGGCGCACCTTGTCCCTCCTGGTCAGACTGGCTCAGGTGTTCACTGCGGGCAGGGCTCCTCGGTGTCTCCTGGGATGTGGCAGGAATGGGGGTGGTGTTTGGCACAGATGTTCCTGAACCAGGTGCTGAAGGGGCTTAGACACCAGAGGGTCCAGGTCGGTCGGGGTCATCTGCGGAGTGTTGAGAGGCGTCGCTGCCGGTGGGATCAGGTTCCTCCCGAGCCTGGAACTGTGATTCTTCACCCCCATTGTTGGGGGGAGAATCATCACGTTGCCCTGTGTGTGAGAGACAGACAATGTTAATGCTGTTTCATGCAACATCCATGTTTCATACACATTCAAGTTGGCACTGTTCCTCCAGGTAGTTGTATGTGCCTAGCATTCTCCTCAATGTTCACTTGTGGATGGGTATGTTGCGGGGGACATATTGATATGTTCTCCTGAGTCTTTGACATGTAGATTTTTGGCTTGGATGCTTCTTCGGCTATGTATTGGTGTTGTTGTGTTACATGTCCATTGTGACAGTGGGTAAATCCATTGCCTGTCCCAGGGGTGTCTACTTGTGTAAGGGGTGTGTGTGACAGGGCCTGCTGGTGGGTGTAGTGTGATTTGGCACTGGGGCTCCCAGGTGTTGTAGCTGTCCCCCATAGAGCATGCTGCCATGACAGTGAGTGTGAGTTTCTGTCCTAGATATCTGACCTTGTTGTCTTGGTGTTTGTGTTTGCACTGGTCACAGGAGGGCCTTGTGCTGCCTACACCCGGCCCAAGTGTCAGCTATCTTGTCAGTACTTTCCCAATCCCTGTGCATTGCGCATGGTGCATGGGTATGTACCTGGGCGATATGGGATGAGGGCAATTTTGTCTGATTTGGAGTTCAACAATGCGTTTTGTGACACCCACCCTCCCAGCATACCGCACATCCATTCTTGGGTTGGTGCTTCGTGTAGCATGGGACATAGCATGGCCTTGCTTTCTCAATGGGGCATACATATGTTATTGGCATTAGAGTTGTTTTTGACTGTGGTTCTGGCCGGTGAGGGCTTGGGGGTAGTTGCGTGCATTTTGTGTAGTTGGGGTGTGGATGCCATTACCCCCATGTTACGTAAGTTGTTTGTGTACTCACCAGGCTCTGGAAGTCCTTGTAGTCCATGTACTCCCACCGGCGGAAGCAGGGCCATCACCTTCTCCTCCCAGGGATGGAAATGTACTGGTCTGTGGGGCTCAACCCCTCCAGTGATGTTGCTCTGGGCGTACTCGTCATTCATTTTTCGCTTGACCGCCCTCCGCAGATCGTACCACCTGGCTTGGCATTCAGCCTTGGTCCTTCTGATGCGTGCAACAGCATTCACCCTATCGACGATCCTCTGCCACAGGCGTGATTTTTCGGCTATGCTCGTCTGTCTGACCAATGTTCCAAACAGCTGTGGCTCGACTCTGATGACTTCATTGACAAGGATCTCCAGCTCCTCCCTTGTGAGCTTTGGATTCTTGTCTGTGGGCATGGTGTGGGGTGAGGGTGTGGATGGTTGTGGGTGTGTGGGTCTGAATGTGAAGGTGTGGGTCTGAATGTGAAGAGGGGGTATGTGTGAAGGAGGTTGTGTGAAGGTGTATATGTTAAGGTGGATGGGTGCAGCTGTTGGTGCGTGCTCTCTAGATGCAAAGGCTCATGGTGTGTGTGGGCCCTTTTAATTGGTCCATTTGTGGGTGGGCCTCAGTTTGAATTTTTGGTCGGTGTGTTATAAGGGGTGGTTGTGAGTTTGCCCCTCTGTTTGCCTGTTTGGATGTGGCCAGGTCAGTCATTTCCATGTTTTGTGCACTGTAGACGTGTTTTGTGGTGTTGTGTGAGTCGAATAGACCCTCCTTGTGCTGTTTTACATTGCTTATGTACGGTGCGTACATACGGGATATTGTTGTGAGGTGCGTACATACGTGATGTTGGGGTACGCACTGTACATACGCGATGATGTTGTTGTTAGGTGTGTACATACGCGATGATGTTGTTGTGAGGTGCGTACATATGCGATGTTGGGGTACGCACCGTACATACGTGATGATGTTGTTGTGAGGTGCGTACATACGTGATGATGTTGTTGTGGGGTGCGTACATACGCGATGTTGGTGTACGCACCGTACATACGCGATGTTGTTGTGAGGTGCGGACATACGTGATGATGTTGTGGAGTGCATACATACGTGATGTTGGGGTACGCACCATACATACGCTATGATGTTGTTGCGGGGTGCGTACATACGCGATGTTGGGGTACGCACCGTACATACGCGATGATGTGGTTGTGGGGTGCGTACATACGCGATGTTGGGGTACGCACCGTACATACGCGATGATGTTGTGAGGTGCCTACATACGCGATGTTGGGGTACGCACCGTACATACGCAATGATGTTGTTGTGAGGTGCGTACATACGTGATGATGTTGTTGTGAGGTGCGTACATACGCGATGTTGGGGTACGCACCATACATACGCGATGATGTTGTTGTGGGGTGCGTACATACGCGATGTTGGGGTACGCACCGTACATACGCGATGATGTTGTAGTGGGGTGCGTACATACGCGATGTTGGTGTATGCACCATACATACGCGACGATGTTGTGAGGTGCCTACATACGCGATGTTGTTGTGAGGTGCGTACATACGCGATGTTGGGGTACACACCGTACATACGCGATGATGTTGTGAGGTGCCTACATACGCGATGTTGTTGTGAGGTGCGTACATATGCATGGGGGGGCCTGTACAACTCGCACCCGGGAACTACTTGTCCCGGGATACGAGTCGTACAAAGTTTGCTTTGTAGCGGGTAAAGTCATTCCCCGTGTACGGGACGTTTTCCGTACGAATCCTAAATCGGAAAGCCGGTCCGGATCGTACTTGTACAGTCGGACTGTATTTTTAGGCTTCATAAGGAAAAGTGTCCGGGTCCGTCTCGTACAACTTTTCCCGATCGAATTTGTATGGATCGGGCCGATCCGTATGTATTTTTCCCGTATAAATCGTACTTCACGGGTGGGACGGGACTTGTACGATTCGTACGGGAAAAATTACGGATGCGAATCGTACGGAAAAAAAAAAAATACAGGATCGGAATCGACCCCTATATATTTGTACCCTATGACTTGTTATGACTAGCCTATGAGGAATGTATAAAATTCCCTCTCTACATTTAGTTTCACATTTTCTCAAAGTTAAGGTTCTAGCATTACCTCTTCTATAATTTACATTTACTATATATTAATGTTTATGATAGATGTTAATTAACTTTAAATATTTATTCTTCACCTAGAAATACTAAAATAAAATATTAGAACATGATACCTCTGCAAATTGAATGCATATTAAATAGCTGATCAATGTAAATATATTTTTTAAATCCCAACCTAACTGATATGTTATTTTTATTTAATATGACGCAAATATTGTTAAAAGATTTGTACTGCAATAAAATAAGTTATTTCTAAATTAAAAAAAATAATGTATAGTTTGAATTCTTTTACAAATTAAGTTATTAACTTTATTAGAATGAAATTTTCTTAAAATGTTTATGTATATTTTACACATATATGCTTCTATTGTTTTCTATGGGAGTGTATTACAGTACCTGTCTGTGCTCATGTGTGGCGCTTGACTTACTCCAAGAATACATTTACACCTGTTGTGACACCTTTGGGGTTGTAGTAACTTTATAAGTGTAAGTTGTGAATAGCAACGGTCTTTTGTTTTTGTGCATAGGTGCTTATGTTAGTGTACCCTTCCTGATTTTAATAAACCCCTCCTATTTAGTAAGTCAGTACTACCCTTTTTTCAGGCAGTCCCCCTTGTCTTTCCTCTATTTACTGTAAAAATGTAACTATGTGTGCCGAGGTCTTGGCCACCTTGGCACCGTAATAGGAAAGGCAGAGGTGGATGTCTCCAGCTGTAGCTTTGTAAATAGCTTTTTGTAATGGATGAGGAGTACTACTGTAGTTCTTACGTTATGTTCTATAAAAGGAAGTTGTGAATAGCCCAATAAGTGCCTATGGCATTGTGTGACACTAAGAAAATGTCACAGTCACTTATATTGTTTTGCGTGTCAGGCCATGCTTAGATAATTTGAGTATTTAGTGCTTCATTATCAGAGTCATATTTTAAAACACAACTCATCACAGCATCAGTGATCCATCTTGCTAGGCCTTCTATGGTATGTGTGTGTGTGTATGTGTGTGTATGTGTGTAGGGCGATAGGAGATGAGAAAGTTGCAAACGCTGTTACTGAGTGCCTGTGTTCATACAGGTATCAGGGAACAACTGAGCGTATTCACAAGCGATGGTAAAGTGAATTGAAATTTTTAATACATGGGGCTGTGCCCACCATTTCACAGGAAACTGGTAACATCACCAGTAAGTGAATTGGTAAATGTTGTCTTGTAACAAATACTGATGGAGAATCTTGAGGGATTAATTAGCTGTCACACAGTGGTTCTGTCAAATGAGATGCCTTCCCTAGTCTTATATTCATGTTATGGCCTCAAAGTAAAGTCACTCTTACCACCATCTGCAAGTGCAACATGTGCAAAGTAATCAGAAATTGAAGAACATGACACAAATTTCATGGCAATCTCATATTCTGTGTCAACCACAATCATTGAGTTCCCTAAATACTCATTGTTGAAGTTTGATAAAGCTAACAGTTTGGAAACCATACTATAGCTAGCAGTGCTAGGACTAGGGCAAATGTATCTGTGGAAGGTGGTGAAGAGAAATGCCTTAAGAGGAGGGGCATTTCTTTCAGCTGTTAAGGTAAATATCCATGTAAAATGAATACTACAACTTCATTATGCCATATCTCTTGTGCATGGGCATAGTCACTCTGCAGCTGCATGACTGGCTCTGTGGGAAGGTGTCACTGACCTCAAAAAGTTTAATGTCCATAACATTTGTACTATTGCAGATTTAAAAAGAGTTGAACATTTTTTAAAAGGAGAACAAGGGAAAAGTTGGATAACACACTTGTAAGAAATGTGAGTATAGGTAAGAGGGGAGAGACCCCACCTCAAACAAAGTTAAAGAGGGTGAAAACTCACCTAAAATAATAATCACAGTCCTTAGCTGGGTGAGTCACTAAGGTCACTAAATAGACCTGAACTCAACCCGTTAGTAGCTATGGCACAGAGTTGTCAGGCTTAACGCAAAGTCAATATGTAAAGTATTTATGCAGTACTAAAACAGAAATGCAAAATAATAAAAATCCCCAATTGAATTAGAAACATTTTGTGACATTTAATAAATAAAATTACACCAAAATGACAAACATACAACTAGGGGAATCAGAGATATCAATTTCCAAAGTAGAAATAGTGCCAAAAAACAGAAAGTGCCAATGATACTCAATGATTGCTGTAGAAAAGGATCTAGGTGAAATTAATACTGCCTATGATGGAGCAGGGATTAGATACACCAACCAGGCACACTGTGGTAAACGAGGTAACCTTCTGACTTTAGTCCTTTAAGTCCCAGTCCAGCACAGTAGTACACTTCTAAAGCCCCAAGGGCCTCATGCACAGGGTGGCAGGTAGAGGCACCAGTAGGGTCCTGTCCAGGTCCAGTTCCCATTGGTCATCTCAGGAGTTGCAGAAAGAGAGGCCTCTGGAAGCTTGTTGTGTACCAATGGCTCAAACAGGAGGTCATCCAACTGCCTCCTGGAGTCACTTCTAGGGTCCTGGGTTCAAAGCAAGCAGGTCCAGTCTTTCATCAGGATCTTCAGATTGCAGGGTAGTCCTTCCTCTGATTCTTCACAGTTCAAGCAGAGGTCTGTGGGGCCCAGGGCCAGCCTGTAGGTTGAGAGCAAGCCTTTGTGCATCATGTAAACCTTTTTCTGGTTAATTCTTCTATTTCCCCCTGGGTTTGGTGCCAGTCTGACTAGAGAGACAAGAAAAGGCAGGCATAGGTGTGAACGTCATCTGCCAGTGACAAGATAGGCATCCTGTAAAGCACAGGAAAGGGCAGGGCACAGTCCCCAGGTCATCATGCCACGTGATGTGTCCCTCTACCCACACCAAGAGCCCTTTTTCCACTGTCTGAGAACAATACTCATCTTACCAGAGGGGGACCATCAGTGGTCAGGCAGCAAGTGGACACTGGCAGGAAAGTATTTTATTTTTTTATATTTAGGAAAATTGCAACTTTCTAAAGGTGTCTTTTACAAAAATAGCAATATAAAATCTGGCTTGCCCATTAATCTGAATTTTAAATTACTACTAAAATGAGTATTTGATACATTTTTCTAACTATCCCCAAACTGAATTTAGCACTTATTAAAGGTAGTAGTGTTTTTTTAGCCTTTTGAGCTATTTTCAGGGCTTTTTTCATGGGCGTATTCAATTAATGCTTGTATTCAAACTTGAAATTAAACATCTTTGCAAGCCTATGCACCCCCTGTTGCTTTTCAGATGCCACAGGTTACAGAGCAATGCTGCACAATTCAGTGAACCTAAACTGGAACTAGAGCCTAAACTGAAACAGGTAATTGACAAATGTTCATCACAAGAACATTGTGCACTGACTTAATGTACCTATTAGGATACATCACTTTTGATTTAACAACTGTTATTGTTCTGTCACTACTAGTAAAGACGAGTTTATTGACGTTTAGTAGTATCTGCTTTTTCGAGTTAGTTATTGCCTTATAAGGACGTAATGGCCCCCAGATGATTGATTCATTATCTGTTGAGTTCAAAGGCGCAATGAGTTACAAACTTTGGGTACGATTTAGACTTTGGTGAATGGGATACTCCATCACAAACATGCCAGACATTTGGCATAGGACAAAAGGCTCTTTTAATACTGGGGACGAAAAATCCATCACGTTTTTGATGGAATATCGCGTCTGCCGAAATATAACTCACGTCCTTTGTTTCTGAAGCGGTTGGTATGTTTTAGAAAGTTTGAAACTCAAAATAAGACAGTTCCAGAACTACTGATGTGGAATATGTGCTAGTTGTACAGTTAACATAAAAAATGTGTATGCATGCATATACTTGTGTTGTCATTGACCTTGTCTGTTGTTTACGTGTGAGTTCTATGTTGTTTCTTTCAGGTTTGCCCGGTTGGGTGCTTGAGTCAAGGTGCAGGTTCTGATCTCTTGTTGTAAATTGGCAGCGATTGGATTAGCATTAGTGGAATCCATCTGGTATTTAGAGGCTATCTTGTCCATGTTGTAGAATCCATTTTGTATTTCTGGCAGCCATTTTGTTTGCCATGTGCTCACCATGTACTTTGTCCTCCCTTAGTGTTGACTGCTCTTGTAATCTGCCTAGCAACAAACTATATTTAGTATCTCCTACTTCCGCACATGCCCAGTTGAGTTTGCAGCTGCTAGTATCATGTAACTGTCAGGATATGTTTACCAGTGTTAGCAAACTGTTAACTCCTCCCACTTGTCGACTGTGCAGTTTCTGTATGACCATATCTGTGCATAACTCCTCTCAAGTATATTTGTACCGTCTTCTTTTAGCCCCTGTGTGGGTATAAAAGGACCATGGGCCTGCTGTTCAGTGTGCTACTTCATTCAATACCGAAGGGTGCTGTCTGAATGTAGTTCCACCTCATGAGGTTTATTAAATTCTGTATTTTCTATTTCAGTTTCTGTGCCAACTTCTTTCCAATAGTCTGAGGACTCTGTGCAGAGAAGGGCGAACCCCTTGCACTGGTAGGCCTAGCTGAGGCCTATTTTCTACAAATTGGCGCCCAACTCGGGGCTCATCGAGAACTCGGATGCCCGAAGGATTGGTCGCGACGAAGGATTGGAATCTCGCTCTGGACGTGATCACTGCCCGATAAGACCCGAGTCTTGGCATCCGCAGCGGCGTTTCCTTTCTTTCTGATCTGACCATCCAGGTGGCGCCGGTCCTCGACTGAGATCTCTTCTGTTGATTCGCCGTGCAGTGACCATTTGGTCGATTTTAGAACTTGGCAGGATGAATCTGGACACCAAGTGATTGGTAAGTGTCCTTCTGCGGCGCTTGCTGTTGGTTTTGATGCCTGTGATTGGTAAGGTAGTTTAGTAACGCTTACTGTGGCTTTGAGATTGTATATTTGTGTTGGCCAACTTGGTTTGTTTTGATATATGTGACTTGCAATTCACATAGGCAGGTAATGAGGAGAATTTTCTCTAACTGAATTGATTTGAACGGCACATCGTACTAAAGGTACCTTAAGTGCTACTTTGATTATAATACTGCATATTCTGCACTATTTTTGGCATGCCTGTCTTTAGCACACTTCGTAGGATGTGTTGCTTTTGTAATGGTACCACTTTGAGTCTTAATGAAGCACAACCGGCCCCCCCAGAGGGGACGCCTAATAGGGATATGTACATTAAGTATGGTCTTTCTTCTATAATGTACAGCACATTATGGAATAAATATACGCGTAAGGATCCTGAGTTGCGTTGGCCTGTGTATGGGTCATTTGATTTACGAAAGATTGAGTATGTGGAGCAATGTATGTTTATGTTTAAAACGTTTTATTGAAACAAAACAAACCATGGGGGAGGGGGATAGGAGGTTAGGGTACACATAATACAATCAAAGAAAAAAGGTGCAACTCGAGAGGGTTGGCGATGGATAGCTCGATGAGCCAGGGGAAAAGCACAGTAAATGAAAGGCTAGAAATGCAAACTGTGGAATCCCTGCGTGCATATCCAACACCCCAAATCTGAGCAATGAAAACCAGCAGTAACTCGACAAAGCACAATCCACCCCCCCCCAACCCCCACCCCCCCAGTAAAGAAAGGAAGGAAGAAAAAACAACACCCCACCCCCCCCGTCCTATGGTCCCGCGTCAGATTAGTCCTCACCAAGAAGCCCCGCACCCCCCCCCACCCCCCGAGGCCCCTGTCTCACATGTGATCTAGTCCGCCGGGGTCACCGGCGGCGTCAACCTGAGAAGCCTAAGATACCTCGGACAGGTGAGCTCCCGGAATTCGGTGGACAGCAGCGCTAGAAAGGGTTGCCACAGCTCTTCAAATTGGTCTATTTCCCCCACCACCGTGAGCGACAGCTTCTCCATTCCCAGCACATGCCAAAGCCTATGCAGCCAACCCGTGATGGAGGGGACAGTGGTGGTGCACCAGTGGATAAGGATGTTCTGGACCGCAGACCCCAGCGCAATCGCGATCTGCCTGCCCCTGCGGGACTTCAGTGGGTACATTAGGTCATTGGGGAGGCCCAGCAGGACATACGCCGGGAAGCGCGGCAGCTCTATCCCAAAGTGCTTATCCACCTCGTCCAAAACTTCCTTCCAGTAAGCGGTCAGCACGGGGCAATCCCAAAGGATGTGTGAGAGGGTACCGTCCTGCCCGCAGCCCCGCCAGCACCCCTTGTCAGTGTGTTTATGCATTTCATACAGTCTCTCCGGGGTGTAGTACCAATAAGTGGACACCTTAGTAAAGGTCTCCGTGAGGCCCATGTGATATGCAGAGTGCCGCGCCCGATACGCAATTTTGTCCCATTCCTTGTGGCTGAGTGTCCTACCCAATTCCCTGTGCCAGCGCTCCCTCCCCGGGTTGTAATAGTGAAACGGCGGGGGTTGTAGGTATTTGTACAGGTCGGTAATTAGCTTAGCGTCGGAGGTCCGGGTAGCCAGCCACCTCTCATACGGTGTAATTTGACGAGCAGCGGTGTCACGCACCTGGGGCTGGAGGGCCCAATGCCGAACCTGCATGTAGCGCAGTCTGTCCAGCGCCGTCAGGCCGAACTCCTGGCGGAGTTGCTGAAACGGAATCACTCCCTCCGGGCCATAGATCTGGAAGAGCGCCCTGCAGCCCGCCTGCACCCAATGGGAGAAAACTCCCGGCTCCATCCCTGGGGAGAAGTCCGGGTTGCCCACTATGGGTGTGAACGGCGAAGGGAAGGTGGTGAGGCCCCGAGCCTCACAGACTGCGTCCCACACCCGCAGGGGGACCCTCGTAACAAAGGAAGCGTAAAGGTTAGGGGGGGCGGTGCGCGCGGCGCAAGAATGGAACCTCTTGTAAAGTGCGGCCCGCCACTGCCTGGTCTTGAAAAAGCCAGTGTTTGTCGGACTCCCACCTGCTCCACTCCACCAAATATCGCAGCTGTGCCGCCTGAAAGTACTTACGGAGGTCCGGAATACCGAGACCCCCCGCCTCCGGAGCAAGCGTGGAGAGGACCCTCTTCATTCGTGGCTTGCGACCCTGCCAGACAAAGCGGGAGATGTCAGCCTGCATTTGTCGTATCCAGCCCACCGGGGGCTGGAGAGGGAGGGCCCGGAATAGATACAGTATCTGGGGCAACACCGTCATCTTAACCGCCGCGATTCGCCCCAGCCAGGACAGTAGGCCCTTGCTCCAGCGACCAAGCTCCTCCTTGATCTTCCTGCTGAGGGAGGCATAATTGGCCGTAACCATCTCCGGTAATGTGGGCGCCAGCAGAATCCCCAGGTATGGCACCGTGGACGAGGACCACTGCATGGGGAAGAGTCGCTGAAGGTCCCTCCTGGTGTCCGCAGCCAGGGACACGTCTAACGCCACCGACTTGCTCATATTCATTTTGAAGCCGGCCACACAGGCAAAGGCGTCTAGTTCCTGGAGGCAAGCAGGCAGCGACCTCCTAGGGTCGTCCAAGGTCAACAGGACATCGTCCGCGTAGAGACTGACAGTGTGGACATACTGGCCCATCCGGACCCCAACAGCATCCGGGTTATCGCGAATCCTCTGAGCAAACGGCTCCATGTAGAGGGCAAACAGGAGTGGCGAGAGGGGGCAGCCCTGCCTCGTGCCGCGTTCGATAGCAAATCCACCGGAGCTACACCCGTTGACCCGCACCGACGCTGAAGGATGCTTATAACAATTGAATACCATGGTGCGGAACTTATCCCCGATTCCCAATTTCTTGAGAACCAGCTCGAGATACGGCCAGTGAACTCTGTCGAAGGCCTTCTCCGCATCAACGGACAGCAACATCCGCTCCCCCGGGATCCGCGAGGCCTTCTCCAGAACATGCGCCACCCGCTTGGTATTGTCAACCGTCTGTCTGCCGGGTACAAAGCCAGCCTGGTCCGCCTCCACCAATCCGGGGAGGTGTGGACCCAGCCTGGACGCTAGAATCCCTGTATACAACTTGAGGTCGACATTTAAGAGCGAGATGGGTCGATACGAACCGCAGAGGGCCCGGTCCTTCCCAGGTTTCGGAATTACCGCGACCGTCGCCCTCAGGAGATCCGGTGGGATGGCTCCCGGTTCGGAAAAGGAATTAAATAGCCGAGTAAGGACAGGGGCCACAGCCGTGCAAAAGGTCTTATAAAACAAAGACGTGTACCCGTCCGGGCCCGGGGCCTTACCATGCTTCAGCCGCGCGATAGCGGAAATCACCTCCTCAACATGGATATCCCGCTCCAGGTGGTCCGCCTGAGCCGGAGCCAGCGCCGGAAGGGTCACCGACTCCAAATAGCCTTCGGCGTCCCGTGGCGAGGAGGGCTCCTCAGCATACAGCGCCTCGTAGAAGCCGCGGAAAGATTCCGCTACCTCTGCGTCCCCGGAGACGACCACCCCGTCCGTGCCCACAAGTTCCCTCACGACGCCACGCTGCTGCGTGACCCGGAGCCGGTGTGCTAGGAGCTTGCCACATTTGTCCCCCCCAGTGTAGAAGGCATGTTTCAAGCGCAAGGCGGCATACTCCGCCCTATCAAGATCCAATGCCGACAGGAGCTTCCTCGCAGCCTTCAACTGCCTCCACACCCTTGGCGCCCCCGTGCGGCGGTGGACCTGCTCAAGCTCCCGGACCTGAACGGTCAGCTCGTCCCTCTTCCGTTGCCGCTCCCTATTGTCGGCTGCGGAGATAGAGATAAATTCCCCCCGGAGGACTGCCTTCAATGCCGCCCACTGTGTCGCCTGCGAAGTGTCGGTGTTGCTATTGTGAGTTAGGTAGTCCTGTATGACCTCCCCAATGCGCTGCACTGCAGACTTTTTGTGTAAAAGGGTATCCCGGAGGCGCCACACCCCCCGAGAGGGGGAGGCCGCCGGCCACTGGAAAACGCCGGTGACTGGTGAGTGGTCAGACAAGGTCAGGACCCCGATGTCCGCCGCCGTGGCAGCGGCATGCATCGGCCCACTCACCAGGAGGTAGTCCAGCCGCGAGTAGGTTCGGTGTGCGTGTGAAAAGTAAGAGTAGTCCCTATCCGTGGGGTGCATGGAGCGCCAAAGGTCGTGTAAGTCCATCTCCGCAATCCGGGCCTTCCCAGCCTGGGACAGTTCCCCCGTCTGCGGGAAGCGCTGCGCCGATCTGTCCATCACAGAATCGAAGACAATATTAAGGTCTCCCCCCAAAATGACATGGCGGTCGGGGGAAGCAGTGACATCCACCAACACGGAGTCTAGGAAACGCTCTTGGTGGTCGTTTGGGCTATAAACGGAGCCGACCGTAAACGCTGTGCCTCCTAAGCGCATGCGATACGCAAGAAGCCTCCCCTTCTGTTCAGCACACTTATACAAAACCTCACCCCTAAAGGAGCTCACTAGAAGAATGGCTACCCCCGCCGTCTTGTTCGCTGCCGAGGAGAAGAACTGGGTAGGGAACTTAGCGGAGCGCAGCCTATGGCAATCCCGGGACAGTAAGTGGGTCTCCTGCAAAAGGCAAATGTCCGCCTGCGTCCCCTCCAGCAAAGATAAGATCGCTCTGCGCTTCACGGGGTTATTCAGACCCTGAACATTAAGGGTCACTACCTTTAGGGCCGACATTCCTCTCAGGGATCGGGTGCGCCGTGCAATGGGCAGGGGATCAGCGGGTGGGGCGCGTGTGGCAGCCGCGCAGGACAAGCCAAAACAGACCAAGCGTGGGCATGGACAACATCGGACGGGACCTCCCCAACCCCAGAACAACCCCTACACCCACCCAAAACACAACCCTGGCAACTAGCCAAACGCAAACTCAAACACCCCATTGTCCCAGTCAAGCCCCAGAAAGGGCAAGTCCGTAGAAAAGAACGAAGTGGACGTCCAGCCCCTCACCTCCAGCCGCTCCCCCCCGACCCCCCCGCCCCGTGCCCAGCATTAAAGAAGCTAAAGGCATCTCCCCCCGGAGTGAGTGTTAGGCCGTCAAGGCCACGCCGGTGGAGCCGGCCGAGTCTCTGGCCGCCGCCCTCAAAGCGTCGGCCATGTCCGCCCTGATGGTAGGGGAATCAGGACGCCCTGCGCTGGCCGCTGATCGTCGCCTCGCCGACCTCCGCCGGCTCCGTCTCTCCGAGAGCCTCCACGACGGTGTAGCTCCTTCCTCCTCCGCCGCCGTAAGCCCCAGGACTCCACAAATGTCCTGCAAGGAGCGTAGCTGGTGTAGCACCCCGTTCCATCGGAAGATCAGGCGGAAGGGATGACCCCAAGAGTACGGCGTCTCGTGTTCGCGCAGAAAGTCAGTGGCAATCCTGAAGGACCTGCGTTTCTGCAGCGTGATGGCGGAGAGGTCCTGGTAAAGCGCCACCGGCCGCTCCCGGAAAGTCAGGGGCTGTTTCCTGCGGGCCTCAGTCATGATGCGTTCCTTCAGCGGGAAGTCGGGCAGGAAGGCCAAAATGTCCGGTGGAGGTGCCGATGATAGGCGCTGCCGGCCAACCCTATGTGCCCTATCAATGCTAATGGGGAAGTCCGCAGCTTCCCCCAGGATCTCTCGGAACAGGTCCCGCAGGTAGCTCCCCAGATCGGACCCCTCGTCAGCAGTCGGCACACCGCGCACTCGAATGTTGTTCCTCCGTGATCGGTTCTCAAAGTCCTCAGAGTGGGCCTGGAGCTCAACACACTGCTCCCGGAGGCGGAGAACGTCCTGTTGAAGATGGACTATCTCCTCCTCCCGGCGTTGGGCCTCCGTCTCCACCGTTTCAACGCGCTCGCCAAGGCCCTCCACTTCCCTGCGCACTTCCCGGACCTCGCTGGCCACCTCCCGCTTCAGTGTCTGGAAGTCCTCCCTGAGGGAGCTGAACAGTTCCTCCATAAAGGTCCTCGTGACGGGTGGCTCCCCTCCAGTCACGTCCGCCGAGGCCCGGGAGGACCCCGGCGAAGGCTGTGTTCCGTCCCGCAGTTGCTGGGCCCTGCCAAGCATGTCCGGCAGGGTGCGGTCCCCCTTCTTTGAGCCTCCTCTTCCAGACATCGCAAGCACTGCGGTCGGGCACTGGTCCAGCCGCCCCAGGGATGCCCAGCTGCTGGCAAGCACTCGACGTGGGTGTCCCCCCTCAAGCAGAGTCGCTGCGTCACAGGTGACAAAATGGCGGTCCAGTCCGGTCACCGCCAGCCGCGGGTGCCCATCCGAGACAGCAATGGGAGCTACAGTGGGGGGCTTCTCATCAGCACATCCCCCAAAAAGTCAGCCCGGGAGCAGCGGCGGTCACATTCATCCGCCAGCAAGGGCTCCGGTGAAGGCCAACACCACTGATCCCACGGGGACAAGATGGCGGCAGGGCGGGGCAGGGCAGAACGACCAGGCCCGGCGACACCACCGGGGCCCCCAAAACGCACACAGCAATCAAATAGGTTCCACCGCCGGTTTCAGGCTGTCACACGCAGGGGCCCAGATGGTCAGACCCCAACAGAGAGTCCGCCGTACTTCAGCCAAGGGACAGGGGCCTACACCGTGCGAAGTGTCGCCGACACAGGTCTGAGTGCCAAAGCACCCGTCCTAAGTCTTCCGCACCGTCGGGTCCCCTCCCGCAGGGCTCCTTCACCCTCCGTCGAGCGACGGGCCAGATTCCCTCCAGATCGCAACTTTCAGCACCAGGCCCAGCCGATGCGCTCGGACAGCACTCCGATGCGCTCCGCCTCTCAGGCCCTCCGTCGCTCCTCGAGCTCGATCGGACTTTTGGGGGGCCTCCCCCGAGGCGATCAGAACCAAAACGACAACAACGTGCGCACCAGGTGCTCCGCCACACTCCTCTTCAACGCTAAGCCTCAGCGGGGGGAGAAAAGCATAAGAAAAGGGCTCAAGCTTGGCTGGGCCGGAGGAGCTACGGGAGGAAGCGTCCGCTCACCCCGCCATCTTGGCCACGCCCCGCAATGTATGTTTAAACGAAAGACTAGGCACGATATGTCTGATTGTGTACGAATGTGGGAGAAAGAAGTGCGTGAACGGATGAAACGTGAGCAAGCCTTGATTGAAAAAGAACAGCGGAAAAACGTTTATGTGAAAGCATTAGAGTTAAAGAACAAAGAAATGAAAGAGTTGAAGGAGAGAGAAGATAGGGAGCGCGCTTTACAGGTAACTGGCCAATACCCTGTTCGGAGGCCCCTTTATCCTATACTTAATAAACCACAAGATGATTCCTTATCATTAGATCGTCCTCCACCTCCGTATACTGTTCCTTCTGCCCCCCATGAGTTAGATGAGGACTCTAGTTTGGAGGAAGATAAGACGCGAGAAACTCGTTCTATGTTAACTGCTGCACGCTCGTCTCAGCTCCGATCTGCTGCTCGTAAAGCAGCTCATGGAACTGCCACCGCCCCTGAAATTCTTGATAGTATGAGAGGGTGGTATGAAAGGGAGCATCTGTATTTTACTGAGGTGTTTGCCGGTGAGGTCCTTGAGTTGGTTAGGAAATATTCTGAGGAGTTAGAGCCTAAGGATATAACAGATGATTATAAGCAAATGCGTGATGGTCTTTTTGTTTTCTCCCAGGTGGCTGATACAATCAGGCGTTTGGTTAAACTTCGTGTTGATGAAGTCCGCTTGCGAGAGGAGAAAAAGACTGCAGACGGGGCTGTGCAGACCTCTCAGACCGGCATGGCACAAGCTTCTCCCTCCGGAACAGATAAGACTATGATAGTCCATGCGAAACCTATGCGGGAGGCCGCGCCCTTGTATGTTCCTCCTAAAGGACAGGGTACAAGCGATCATAAGGCCTCTCTTGATGCAAAGGGTTATTTTATTTATAATTGGGTTTACACTCCTTGGAATAGGACGGATGTTATGGCACTTAAAACTGCATTGCCTGATCCGCGGAAAAATCCAGCCGCTTTTTATGAGGAAGTTGAAGGTGCTATTAGTTCTTGCACTATGACTTTGCCTGATATTGATTTATTTTTCGGATTGATATTACCACCTGATATGTGGAGAATTGTTCGTAAAATTGATGATCAGGCAGCTTTTGGGGCATTATGGAAAGACTTAGAACGAATGGATGCCGAAAGGGAACCCGCACAGAAGCCATGTCAGTTAATTTTAGATCTCCCTGCAGCTATACTAGTTAAGTTGAAAACGATTATTCCCCCTAAAAAGATAGATTGGACTGTTTTAGCGTCTTGTAAGCAAAAGGCAGATGAATCGGTCTCTGATTTCTTTACACGCTTTGAAGAAGCATTCCTCGATTTTAGTGGCCAGTCTTTGACAGATGACACAGGCAGACATCTGTTTGTCGATAAATATGTCGCAAACCTGTTGCCAGGAATAGCTAGTCGCCTAAAGGCCAGTGAGAGTTCATGGACCACGTCTTCCCCGGTCTCCCTTTTGACTATGGCCCAGTATTATGAGCGCCAGGAATTAGAGGCAAAGGGTAATGAGGACAAAAGGACTAAAGAATTGAAAACGGAAATTATGTTGGCTCAGGCTTATGGTCCGTCTTTCAGAGGTAGCAATAGAGGTGGACGTGGGTCTTATGGTTCATCTCTCACTTCTTATACTCGTTTGAATTTGTCTGCTGACCAGTGTGCATACTGTAAGAAATTTGGCCACTGGGCTTCGGATTGCCCAGCACTACGTGCTCCGCAGTATACACGTGGTCGGGGACAAATGAGAACTCGACCAGGATATTCAGGGCCTAGAGGAAACACAGGTGATCGTGCTAGGTTTGATACTAATATACGTGGGCAGGATGGGTTTAACACTTTTGATAGAAGGAACCAATATCAAATGTCTGATTATGTGCCATCTGATTCTCAAGATTCTGCTCATGCATAGGATTGCCTAAGATGGGGTAAGGAATCAGTTGAAGTTCCAGTAGATCAGAGGGGTCCCTATGTTACAGCGAATGTCTTGGGCTCCACTGATCAGTTTCTGGTTGATACAGGAGCTACTCGTAGTGCCTTCTCTAAACAATTGGTCCCAAGGGCTCCCCTGTCTCGCTTAACCATTACATCGATAGGTTTTGATGGAACCCCTTCCCTTAGCCCATTGTCGCAACCACTTGCATTCCATAATGATAAATTTACTGCTCCATGTCCATTTTTGCTTTCCCCGAATACACCAGACAATATTGTGGGTCTTAATGTGCTTAAGTATTTCAGGGCTACGATACGCTGTTCTCCAGAAGGTGTCCGTGTTATCTTGAATGACAACCATCCTGTGGCGGAGAGAGCTTGTCTTGTTAAAGAGGATATTGCATTAGCTTCACTCCCTAGTACTTTGTGGGCTACTTCAGATACTGATGTAGGGCAAATGGTTATTCCACCAGTACATATTAGTGTCAAGGAGGGCGCTGTGTTGCCACATTTGCCTCAATACAAAAAAGGTGAAGAAGCACTCACATGTATTGTCCGTGATCTTATTGCAGTGGGGGTTGTTAAGGAAGTTCCCTACAATATTTGTAACAGTCCGATTCTTCCTATTCTGAAAAAAGATACTGACACTAAGGTCTACAGATTCATTATTGATTTGCGAGAAGTTAACAAGATTGTAGTACCACAATACCCCGTGGTTTCTGACATAACAACACTTCTTACTTTGGTCCCCCCAACTGCGACTACATTTTCTGTGATAGATTTGAAGAATGCTTTCTTTTCGATCCCTATTCATCCTGATAGCCGATATTTGTTCGGTTTCACTTTGAATAATCGATCGTATAGATTCTGTAGAGTTCCTCAAGGCTATACTGAGAGTCCTAGTATTTACAGTCAAGCATTGAAAAGACAACTTGATTCTTTTGTTTTGTCTGAAGGAGTGGCTCTCATACAATATGTCAATGACATCTTGTTGGCAGCTGACACCCCTGAACAGTGTGAAAAATGTACTTTGTCCTTGCTGTCCTTTCTTGATTCCCATCATCACAAAGTATCACGAAAGAAATTGCAATATTGTAGACCGAAGGTAACCTACTTAGGTCACCTTCTGTCTAAGGAGGGACGTGCACTTACACCAGATCGCATTCAAGCCATTTTAGACACACCAGTGCCCCGTACTCAGAAAGATGTCCGTGCATTCATTGGCCTTACTTCTTTTTGTAGGCAATGGATATTAGGATTTTCACATATTGTTAAACCCTTGCTGGCACTTTTAACCAAAGACACCCCAATGCCCCTTCCATGGACAGATGAGTGTGAGACTGCTTTCCGACAGTTACAACAAGCTCTTTGTTCAGCACCAGTGTTAGGAACTCCAGATTATACAAAGTTTTTTTCATTATATGTACACGAGAAAGATGGATGCGCATTGTCAGTTTTAGTGCAGACACACGGCGACAAACAGCGTCCCTGTGCATATTTTTCAGCAATTCTTGATCCTGTTGCTCGTGCGTTACCCGGGTGCTTCCGTTCAGTTGCAGCAACAGCTTTGTCAATACGTCAGAGTGAAGGGATAGTTTTGTCAAATAAGCTGTTGGTGCTAGTACCCCATGCGGTTGATGCCCTTTTAAATCAGACGAAGACGCAACATTTAACTAGCGCTCGTCTGACAGGATATGAATTGACATTGTTGGCCCCTCACATTACACTAAAGAGATGTGCGACATTAAACCCAGCCACTTTGTTGCCATACACGGTGACTCAGTCTCAGTCACAGGAGTCTCATGATTGTATATTCCTTACTGAGGAACAGACAAAGGGTCGTGTTGATTTACAAGACATGCCCCTTTTAAGTGTCGATGGGGAGCTATGGGTTGATGGGTCCTGTTTGAAGTTACCAGATGGTACACCGTCAGCTGCATATGCAATTACAACACTTCAGACGGTAGTTGAGACAGCTCGTATCCCACAGAAGTCAGCTCAGGCAGCTGAGCTAATAGCATTGACACGAGCGTGTGAACTCAGTACTGACTTATCTGTGAACATTTATACAGACAGTCGCTATGCCTTCGGAGTGGCTCATGGTTTTGGGCTACTCTGGAAGGAGAGGGGTTTTCTTACATCCCATGGGGTGCAGATAATGCATGGAGAATTAGTGCATAATCTCTTGACTGCTTTAACATACCCGAAGAGAATAGCGATTGTTAAATGTAGCGCACATAAGAAAATAGTTGATAAGATAGGGCGAGGCAATGCTTTTGCAGACCAAACAGCCCGTGAAACTGCCATGCAGCGAAGCACCACGTCCATGTATGTAGTAAAGTCACAAGCTGAACGCTGGCATGATACCAGGCAGGAAGTGCTAGATATGCAGAGATCTGCTTCTGCAGAAGAAATTGAGCAATGGTCCAAGGAAGGAACATTGGATGATGAGGGCTGTTGGAGGAATAAAGAGATGAGTAAGTGGAGATTGCCGACAGCTTATTTACAATCTATGATTCATATGGCACATGGGCCGGCACATGTTGGAGCCTCCTCGATAACGAAATTGCTTACGCAAGTTTGGGAGCATCCAGAAATTGCCGGCAAAGCTAAAAAGATGGTACAGTCCTGTCTGATTTGTCTTCAGCATAACCCTGGGAAAGGGACACAAACTCCAACAGGAGGGTTTGCTACGCCAACTGCACCTTTTGAAGTCTTGCAAATGGACTACATCCAGCTCGAGCGCTGTAATAACTTAAAGTATGTCCTAGTAGTGGTATGCGCCTTCAGTAAGTGGATTGAGGCATACCCTACGAAGGACAATACAGCTCTCACCACTGCAAAGGTGCTTTTGAAGGAATTTTTTCCTAGATTTGGTGTTTGTACATTTTTATGGAGTGATAACGGTCCCCATTTCATTGGGCAAGTTGTCGAATATGTCTTGAAGGGGTTAGGAATAAAGCAAAAGTTCCACGCCGCCTTTCATCCACAATCAGCAGGCTTAGTGGAGAGGTATAACGCCACACTTAAATTAAAATTGGCGAAAATACTAGCCTCCACATCCCTGACATGGCCAAACGCGTTACCTTTGGCACTGTTGTCCATTAGATCAGTGCCACATTCGCGGTCTGGCCTTACTCCCTATGAGGTGGTGTTCGGCAGGCCTATGAACATTTGGGGAATTCCTAAGCCACGTCCCTTACACGACGTACCGTGTGTATTGATGAGTGACTATTTAGCACAATTGACTGACAGTTTGATCTCTATTCATCAACAGGTTCGAGAAGCTCTTCCGGACAGGTATGCAGGTGAAGGCCATGGACTTCGGCCTGGAGATCAGGTGATGATCCGATCGTTCCAGAGGTCGAGCAGCTTGGAACCGAGGTGGCGCGGCCCGGAGCAGGTGCTCCTATCGACGAGAACTGCAGTTCGAGTAACGAATAGGAGGAATTGGGTGCACTCCACCCACTGCAAGAAAGTGCCGTCTACCTTGGTGGATCCTGTTGCTTTGATCGACCATCGGGACATCTTGGATACAGAGAAAGGCCAGGCCATATCACCTGATGAACCTGAGGAAGTCTTCCCGGACCACACGATTCCTGGAGTATCCCGATACCAACTGAGACCACGGAAAGAGCCTGCATCGTCGAAAAAGACTGGTTGAGCAACCTCCCTGGGTTAGTGAAACGAAATGCCGATGTGGCAAGGGGGGGGATCAGTTCTGTGTAGTGTAGCGACACCCGTCTTGACCCTCGGTGAAGAAATCAACGGCTTCCCAGGGATAAGAGCTCCAACGGTTGTTTTGACAAATAAGCTGATCATGTCCACGATGAGATCCACTGTTTCTAAGAGGAAGATCATTTGTACTATGGGGTTTGTTGTTGCTATGGTGGCTGTAGCAGTAATAACCTGGTTCGTTGAGAAGGTGGCTCCTGCCCGAGAACTTTTGATTGCCACTACTCCGGTACCAGTTGAACACCACTACTTCACGCTTCCCTATCATGAACGGAAGTATCGACAATCCTACTTGAATAATACCTTCATTCAGATGTTGCATCATACTCACAATGCCACGAATACTACCAACTGTTGGGAGTGTGGGATGATACCTAGGCCTGGGCAAAAATTTCGTTCCGTTCGCGGAAATTGCGATAATTTGACATTTTTGCGTTCCGCGGAGAGCGCGAAAATGTCAAAAATTCCGGTTTCCGCAGCTTGGCGATAATTTGTTTCTTGCTCGCGCTGTAAAATGATACATTCTCGCGCGCGCGCGATCGCCTTACCTGAATCCCTGCGTTCGCCGACAAGTTTTCTTGATCCGGTCGCGTTCTCCATGAGATGTTGTATTGTTTTTAGCCATTTGCGCTGTCTCGCGACAGTTCGCGCCCGCAGTGACGTCATGCGTCGCTCGATCACGTCTTTCTTCTCGCGATCATGCACCGCGAGAACAACTCAAAACAAGATGGCCGCGCCCGCAAGCAACCACATGGGTAAGTTGGCGACCCGCAACCATGCAGAAAATCTCGCGAACATGCCGGAAAAAAACTTCCGCATCTTTGCGATATTTCTGCTTGTTTGCGATAATTTTAAACATTCTCGCGATAATTTGCGAAGGTTAATTCCGCAAATTCCGCCCACCCCTAATGATACCTGCACATCAGAAGAAAGGAGGAACACCTTTTATTCCTCTTCCCTTTTCTCATAATGGTTCTTGTCAAGCTTGGTATGCGCTTTTGTTTGCATCCGGGAAACGTACAGTAGGCGGGCTTCTTTTTCGCCTCAATAAAGTATGCTACCAAGACAAAGATGGCTATCCTCAAGCCAACGGGACTAAATGGGAATGGGAAGAGTATCAACCGGACAATAGTTCAACGCCATATATTTTCACAAATATGAGAACTTTTCCTAGTAATAAACAATTTGTGATTTCTGTTACTAGAGCTAAAGCAGATTTATGTGTAAGCAGTGTTGGAAGAATTCCAGTGGGGAAAAGTGAATGTACTGTGATTCTGCCTATTGAGGGTACAAATAATAGCACTTTCATAGCCTCACCCAATACTTACTTTATCTGTGGCAGCCACGGATATTATCACCTACCTGTTGGATGGTCAGGCGTATGCTATGTATCTTTTCTATTGCCCCCTGTGTTTCTGGCACCTGCATCCTACCACCGAGACTTTAAGTTATTTACTGATATCTCTAAAAACAGATATAAAAGGACAATAAGTGTTGACGAAGTAGACCAAACAGACACCATTCTACAACAGTATGTTGATTTTAATCTGGGTTTGTTCTTCTTTGTGGGAGCTGCATTAAACAGTAGGAAAATTAGACGATTGACTAGAGTTGTGGAAGCTGTTACCAATCAGACAGCCTTGGCGCTTGGAAATATTACAGAGGAGCTGCAAATTGCAAGGATTGTAGCTCTCCAGAATCGAATGGTTCTAGATGTTGTTCTGGCTGATCGAGGGGGTGCATGTCGCATCATCGGTAGCAGCTGTTGTGTATTCATACCGGATCACTCACCTTCAGTGTATGACGCAATTTCAAAACTGCATAAGATCGCTGCAGAAGTTCATCCAGAGACTGGTACCTGGACACTAGCTGGATGGTTCTGGACTCTCGTTTCTGCTTGGGGCTGGAAGCTATTAACTATCTTGTGTAGAATTATTACTGTTTTATTTACATGCTGCGTATGTATTCAATGTGGTCCAATGCTTTGCTCCATTTGCATTTCTGCTTGTATACCTGTTAAAAGGAATATTGAAGAGATCAAGGCCCAACAAATGTTGAATAAAGAAGTGGCCGAAATAATGTTAATAGATGTAAGTGATACATATTTAGATTACCCTAGAGGAACAGATGTCTTCAGCTAATGCTAAAAGGGTCGTCTGTTGTAAATTGGCAGCGATTGGATTAGCATTCGCGGAATCCATCTGGTATTTAGAGGCTATCTTGTCCATGTTGTAGAATCCATTTTGTATTTCTGGCAGCCATTTTGTTTGCCATGTGCTCACCATGTGCTTTGTCCTCCCTTAGTGTTGACTGCTCTTGTAATCTGCCTAGCAACAAACTATATTTTGTATCTCCTACTTCCGCACATGCCCAGTTGAGTTTGCAGCTGCTAGTATCATGTAACTGTCAGGATATGTTTACCAGTGTTAGCAAACTGTTAACTCCTCCCACTTGTCGACTGTGCAGTTTCTGTATGACCATATCTGTGCATAACTCCTCTCAAGTATATTTGTACCGTCTTCTTTTAGCCCCTGTATGGGTATAAAAGGACCATGGCCCTGCTGTTCAGTGTGCTACTTCATTCAATACCGAAGGGTGCTGTCTGAATGTAGTTCCACCTCATGAGGTTTATTAAACTCTGTATTTTCTATTTCAGTTTCTGTGCCAACTTCTTTCCAATAGTCTGAGGACTCTGTGCAGAGAAGGGCGAACCCCTTGCACTGGTAGGCCTAGCTGAGGCCTATTTTCTACACTCTCTAGACTGGTGGAGAATTCAAGGGATTGGAATTGAGAAAGATTCAAAGGGCCTGATGTACAACCATCAAAATTGCGACTCGCAATTTGCGCTCAATTGCGTGTCGCAAATTGCTAGTCACAATTTGAAATGTACAACAGTGTCGGAGACACTGATTATGATTCCCAATGGGGTTGCAAAATGCGTGACTCATGAATATTAATGAGCCACTCGCAATTTGCGACCCTATTGGGAATGGCTTGCCCTCCCAGTGATGGTGGCCTGACCTCATGTCTGGGACTGCTTTTAAATAAAGCATTTTTTTAATGTAGCCAGGATGCATTTAGAAAAAAGAAAAATGAAATGTTTTTATTGTATTTTTTAAGGGTAGGTAGTGGTCCCTGGGAGGCATTCTGCAGCACACATAGAAAGAGGAAATCACCTCTAATGATTGTTTATGTACAGGAAGGTGTCTCTTCCTGCACAGAAACAATCATTGAAACAATGTCGTTTTTCAACTTCTATGTGTGCTAATGCAGCACACATAGAAGTTGAAATATGGCATTTCAGATTGTTTTTGTGCAGGAAGGGAACCCTTCCTGAACAAAAACAATCTCCACACGACGGAAGCATCCTTGCACCATGGTGAAAGGGTGCCTGAGCTGGCGCATGGCAGCCGTTTGTGCGCCAGCACAGGGGGAAGCACAGAGATGCAACATATTGTTGTAAATATGTTGCATCCCTGTGCTTTGAAAGTGACTCAGTGCGGCGCAGTCAAATGGCTTGCAGCATGCACTGAGTCACTTTCCTGTAAATCTGCCCCCTAGTTTTAGTCCTGGCTTCCCTGCTTGACCAAACTATGTGCCGCTGGGCATTTCCTTTTCTTTACTTTTCCTCCCTTTCAGTAATCACATTTGAGAGCACCTTGAAACAATTCAGTTCATATTGCACACAATACAGAAGCTCTGCTTATGTATATGGTTTGATAGACCATAATGTGCTCCATCCATGACAACAGTTAAGGCTTATTAGGAGCCACAATACAACAGACTAAGGGACTGAATACGATGTCGACAGTTGTACCTCCAAAAGCCAATGCATGGTGCATGGTGCGTGGAGGTCAGTGCCACAGAGGGAGGGCACTGCATGTGCCCCCGGTACACTTTTTCTGTGGTCCGATGGCCTAGGGCCCTGTTTGGAGCCACTTCGTACCTTTTCCAACAATCTTTTCATGGTGTGGTTCCCATCATGAAAAGGTTGATGGAAATGGAAATCGTAATATAGATGGTGGTGCCTGTCTCAACACCGCCACCATTCCCTGGCGCTCATCCGACTCTTGCACCGTCGGGATCCAGGATTCTGGTGCTGGCAGCTCTGTGACATCGGGCTGATGTTGGTCTGACCGCCACCATCAAATAAGGCAGTCTGATTGAAGGGCTGTCTGCAGTCGGACTGCCACCGATGGGATGTCAGTTGTCTGACTGCAGGCATCATAATCAGGCCCTTAGCTCCTAAGTCACTTCTAAAATTAACTTTGAAGCAGGTGTGGAGTAGTTCATTATCAATTCTAAAGACGATCAGAGATATGATCTAACATGCTAAAGTAAAACAATCACAAGTGTTAAAGAGAGCGGCCCTCATGCACCCACGTGAAGTGGCGATCAGATTACGGTTGCATCTCATACAATATAAGATCCTACACAGGATCTATTTTAATAGGGCACAATTACATGCCATGGGAGGGCTGACAGCCCAGATTGCCTTAGATGCTACACAGAGCGAGGCACGTATATCCACACCCTCTGGGTATGCAGGCATATTCAAACCTACTGGCACAGGATAGTGAAAGAACTGAACAATATCCTTGGAGCTCAATTTGGGTTGGATGTAAAGTTTCTCTTACTGGGTATCTCCACGGATATTGATATGCCGAGGCAGAAGTTCCTGTTGGCTAACCTAGGGTTAGTAGTGGCCAAGAGAGATATAGCTCAAGGTTGGGGTCTCAACGACCTCCTACATTCGTAGAGTGGAGGTCCAGTATGAATCTATATATGGTCGCAGAAAAGGTGGTCTACAAGGCGAGAGGGTGTCCTAGTAAATTCCGGAAAATTTGAACGCCCTGTATAGAGTATTATGGCCTAGATTTCGACACAGAACAAGGAGGAACAAGTCTTACCCACAGCAGGACAGGGATTGGACATTAACAACTGTGATGATTTGCCCACTCTTGACAAATGTACTCGTATTGGAATGAGATCCTGATGTTTGTATATCTGTGATATTGGTTTAATCATGTGTTCCGCATTGGAGATACTGCTGCAACACCTACTACTGATAAGTATACTTTGCTGCCCACTGCTGTACCTATATTGTGCATTATTGTTTTATTTCTTTAGCTGGATGTTTCATTTCTTAAAAACAAATACAAACATTTTTTTTTTAAATGTTAAAGAGTACACTTTTTAAAATTTTAAAATTCCTTCATCAGACCTCTTGGAAGTCAGCAAGACACGCATCTTGGGAGGTCGAGGCTGAGAGAACAGTAGAATCACTTGACTACTCAGCCTTGATGGTGCTGTTCTTGCAGACAGGAATCCAGTCACAAGCTGGAACACAGACGAGGACCTTGCAGAGAATTATTGGACCTGTCAATGTTTTCATAAGCACTGCCCTATTGGTGCTGGTAACAAGGCGCGAACATTTTTAGCATCGAATTTAAAGCAACCCATGCTATCAAACATGCAGCATCTGCGACTTGCTGCCTGCTAATTGCCTTGCCCTTAGAGGAGGTCCTCTTTAAACAGCGTGGACTCAGGAACAATACTCCACCCTTCTCCTACACCTTTAGACAGAACTCCAGAGTGGAAAAAAATAAATCAATAGTCAATACACAGTTGAAGTGGAGTAGGGTTCTATGGAGTTCTGTGCTGGGTCAGAAGTAGATAACTTTACAATTGGGCTTTGGCAAATGAAAATGAGCAGTCCTACCTTGTCTCAAAGGGTCTTTTATGTCAGATATTGAAAGAATAGCCTGAAAGAAAATAAGATAGGTTTAAGTACCTTTTGCATTTTTGGTTGCAAGGGGGAAGAAATTGGTACTCTGCAGATGCCTCCGACTGGTAATTTCCTTCCATTGAATGCCTGTGTCATACGGTTACTGCTCTGCACCCTATGAGATTGTTCATTTTCACTCACCATCATTGCCTCTTTATAGCCATCTTCCTTGCTGCTCCTGTGCATTTGTATCAAAGACATACATTTTGTCACCAGAAAAAAAGTTGGAAACAAAAGTGAAATTTTGAATGCAGTCAAAGCTACACGACATTGCCATTCCAGAGTTCAATTTTAGAAACCCCGTGGCCACGGGGCAATCATGGGATACTGGGACTCATCCGTGAGACCTGGGGTTGTATCCCCTGTTGTCTTGAGGTCAGTCCTACTATGGCTTTACAAACTGGGCCAAGTACAGCCTCTTCTGCCCTTGACTTTCAGTGGCTGAGATAAAGAACAGTCAAAGGCTTTTTAGTGTGCTTGTGTGGGGGTGCTTCAAGTTCAGGACTCAACAATCATCCAGAAGTCCAATAATTTCAATGTCCAATCCAGTGCTTGTTTTTGTTAAAAACGAAAGTATATTAATACATTCAGGAATCATAATAATACACACTACAGAATATAGGTATGGGCATTACTCTGGTGTAGGACACTGTAGTCAGGGATCGGTAACTTCCCCCATTTCCTCGTGCCATCACTCTCTACCCTGTTCCCAGGTTTGAGTCTGTCTATGGACAGGTGTAGGTATCAGGAGCAGGCGCAGTGCTACTTCCCTTGCTGGAGTTCATATGTTCAGTTACTCTTACTAGCCCGACAGTGCATTTACATTGGCACTGCAGAGCTTTGTAAAAGTACTATGTCAGTGTTGGAAAGTAGTTTATTAGTAGTGATAAGTAGGGACGTAACACCAGTAATAAGGCTACAAACACAATAAAAGATTCAGTCAAGGTCTCAATAAATTATTCCCTTGCTCAACCCTTGGCAGCTGGCAATGAGCAGGCAGGCTTAACTTAGGAGACAGGTGTGTAAAGCATTTAAAAACACTAATACATTAAATAAGTAAGACACAATACTCAATACAAATCCAACACCAATTTACAGAAATAGGTTATATTTGTATGAACAAATAGACACTAAAACCACAAACATCCAATGTAGGGAACCAGAGATATGAATTTCTAAAGAATAAACACTTTCTATTGCTTGAAAACCAATAGCGTTCAAAGGGTTAAATAAAAATTCGCACTGAAACGGGACAAAGTCACGAGTTCAGGCGGCCCAAGATGTAAAACTTTTACACTTACTTTCAGAAGTGTTTCTTGATACAGGAAAGGGTCCACAACTCTGATTTGCCTGTTGAAGGTTTGGGACTTCAATTCCCACAATACACCTGGTAAAATCCTCAAGAAGACTAATCTGCAGCCATCTTGTGCAATGGACAGGCCAGGGGATCCCAAAATCAAATCCCGGGCATCTTTGCCCGGGGATTTCCGAATATTGTTATTATAGCTTAATGGTCTGTGATAAGTGTAAAGTGTTACCCGTAAATAAAGATGTGAAAATGCTCACAGGCTCAGACCACAACCAGACTTTCCTTCTCATGCTGTCAGTACACCCTCTCGGTGGCACTGTTTTGTTTGTTCCCGAAGGGAATAACTGATGGTGACATAGGGCCCGATTCACAGAACTAACTTAAGACAAAATCCTAAACTTACTACCATTTTGGTATTCACAGAAGGCACTTACTCATTTTGGTATTCACAGAAGACACTTACTCATTTCGGTATTCACAGAAGTTAGGACTCCTAACTTTAGGACTCCTAAATGCCTTCTGTGAATACCGAAAGTCTTAAAGTTCGGATTTTTCTCAGTTTAGGAGTCCTAAAGTTAGGAGTCCTAACTATACTACTCCTAAACTGAGAAAAATCCTAACTTTAAGACTTTCGGTATTCACAGAAGGCATTTAGGAGTCCTAAAGTTAGGACTACTAACTTCTGTGAATACCGAAATGAGTAAGTGCCTTCTGTGAATACCAAAATGTATAAGTGCCTTCTGTGAATACCAAAATGGTAGTAAGTTTAAGATTTTGTCTTAAGTTAGTTCTGTGAATCGGGCCCCACGTACTTAATATAGCACGCACAGTAGCGGGCCATTCCTAGAAATGATCGAGCATCGCGAGTGGTGTCATTCAACGCTGTGACCTTTTCATGGTCTAGTCGCATTCATGCACCGAAAGAGATGTGCACATAGAATTTCAATGTGGATCTGTGAAATTAACATTTGTCTTTGTTGAGTGTTAGGTTTGTTTCCAGAAGAGCGCAGCACACCTGATCCAATGCTTTTTTGTGTTCCTGTACAGTAGCACCAAACACAAGGATGTCATCACTGTGGTTAAGGGTCTCAGGAATATAATGAATGACCCTTCTGATCGCCTCTTGGAAAACCTTAGCTGCAGAGGAAACCCCAAAGCTGAGCCGTTTGTATCTGAATAGGCCCTGATAGTCAAGAAAATAGTTATCTATCATGAATGTTCATGGAGTTTAAGCTGGTGATGGCCCTCGTTAATGTCCAACTTAGGAACGATTTTTGCCCCATTCAACACCGTGATCATGTCACTGATGTGGGGTCCCGGATGTCTTTCTCTTACAATGGCGGTATTTGGTGTTCTCATGTCTACACAGAGACGCACTTTGCCTTCGGATCCACTGTTGGACACTACTACCACTGGAGATACCCAAGGAGTGGGTCTTCTTATTCTCTCAATGATGTCTGTCAGAGGAGATCCTGTAACTCATCCTCCATGGCTTGTTGAAGATAAACTGTACTTACCTGTGGTGCTGAGCTATGGGTGTCACACGTTCATTGATGTGCGACCAAACGTGAAAATGAGCCATCTTCCCAAGTCTAATGAATAACTTAGGGAACTTGTGGATGATGTCAGGTTCATCATATACTCGGTAATGTATTTCTACCAATGGAGCCGTTCAGCAGTAGGCAAGCTGAGGAGACGGTCTGCTTCTGGCCCCTCAATAACATGAATGTGGGCTGGAATGGTTTTATAGGAGAGAGATGTCTGAAATTGTTCGAGGCAGGGGAGAGGTTCTTTAGACATCCATGTGTAAACTCGCACAGTGGCTTTGTGGAGTTGAGGTTGTGGATTCATTTTCTTGTATTCTGCAACCAAGATGTAATTAAGAGATGCTCCACTGTCCAACACAACATTAGCCAGGTGTTTTCCCATCTGGAGATATAGTTGTGGGTGTTTCTTTAGTTGGTCAGGATCTGCAACCATGCAGACGTACTCCTTGCTGTCTTGAGATATAGGTGTGAGAGATCTTGACTCACGGGATTCAGAGTGTCAAGACTTGCAGTTGACATGAGAATAGAGGCTTGATCGCGATGAGCTGGTGGAGCTGTCTCATTGGTTGTGTACATCTTTTGCATGATTGCAATAGCTGGATTCCCTCGACTTTCTATAAATGTCTTTCTGTGATGCTCTGCATACCTCGCCCTGATTCTCTTTGCACCATTGCTGACATTTCTGACCTAGAGCGGGACACGGCTCAGTGTGTGGGAAGTCTTGTCCACAGCGATAACATTTTAGCTTGTGATCTGTCTCAGGTTAGTCAGTTGGGGACTGCAATGGCAACGTGCTCGTTGAGGATAATCCATGGACTTGGATGGTTGTCAACCTTAAGAGAAGTGACGTTCTTTATGATGAGATTGAAGCCAGAAGGACGGTTCACATTTCTTTACTTTTCCAGCTTCCATTTTCATTCCATGTTCTTCCGCTTGATCGTTAACTCTTGTCATTTGTTCTATTTCATCCAAGGAGTAGCTTTTCTTCAGAAGACATCAACACAGGAATGCTGACTGACATGCTTTGATGATTCATAAACAAAGGGCATCTTCAGTTGAGAAGGTGCCAAAAGCATAGTAGTATGCTAGCCATTTGAGGCGTGAAATTAACTCTTCCATGGATTCGTCTTTCTCCTGGGAGGCCAAATTGAAGGTGTATCATTTATAATCAGTGTTCCTTTTGTGACGAAATTTTCTGTTGAGTGCCTTGCGAACATCTTCATAGGAGGACATGACCTCAGTCGAAAATTCCTTGATGATAAGGCCAACATCCTTTCCGACAAGATTGCGGGTTGCAATGAGCTGTTGATCGGGGTCAGAGACCTGTCACTGCAACACTTTGGTATCTGCTCGAATATCACAGATAAACAAAACACCGAACAAAACACCACAGACCTTGATGATAAGTCTTCAAAATCTTCCAGAGATTCCTGCCAGTGAAGACCAATACCACCACCAGATACGAGAGCTATAGGTTCCGGCAGACGCAGGAAAGAAGCTCCCAGCATGGTATGTCTGTGCCTCGCCTGCAACGACGAGCCAGGTGACTCCAGCATCGCCCATCCTGAATGATCACTGCATTGCCTGAGGTCAGAGAGGTAGATATGTCTTTAATAGGCGTAGTCAAGTTCACCACAGATTACTGGGCGGGAGGGCAACTGATGTCCTGGAGGCGAAAGGATTCAGAAAGCAAGTCACCAGGTACAGGCAGCACAGTTCGCGGTGATGACCTAGAATCAATGGAATACTGTTAGATGAGGTTGTACAATGTGGAGAAGACTTAAAGTGCAAGGATTTGATGCAATCAGGAGTAGTGGATGATGAGAAGTGCACCAGATGCATTGAAAAGACCAGTAATCTAATGGTGTTTGACTTCAAAATGGCCACCTGTAGTTTCTCACTGCCTATTGGAGAATCCACCTGACTTCAAGACGGCCACCGAGAGGAGCTGCACTCTTGTAAGAATTCAGGGAAGAATAGAGGATGCGGAAACCCATAGGGAGCAACAGCTGGCACACGGGGCTCCACTCACCATTCAGCAGACGTGCAGGCAGGCAGCCGCCAGGTAGGCATGCGACAGGGGTAGGCTCCTGAGTTCGCTGGACTCCTCTGCACTTGAGAAGGTGAACGCGCGAAGGGTGAGCGCCTGATGGAGCATCACCGCAGTAAGCAATGCACTGCAGCAGTGGGCGTATGCAACTGGGGTGGGCTCCTGAGGTCGCACTGTTGCAGTACTGTCCCCTCCACCAAAGATTGAACATGCGATTGAGGTAGGCTCCCGAGGTCGCATCGGTCCGCAAGAAGGAGAGGCACAGTCAGGGTGGGTTCCCGACACCACACCACTGTCATCACAGGTATGGGGTG
Organism: Triturus cristatus; assembly: GCF_964204655.1. Classification (NCBI taxonomy): domain Eukaryota; kingdom Metazoa; phylum Chordata; class Amphibia; order Caudata; family Salamandridae; genus Triturus; species Triturus cristatus. The sequence goes on along the minus strand of NC_140589.1, from coordinate 1,754,306,204 downwards.
CACTTATGAAGGGTGCCATGACCACCCGCATGGCCAGTTGTCATGTTCTTGTTGCCCACAGAAGACTCATACACCACGGATGTAGGTAAGTATGAATTTATTATTATGTATCTCCGCTCTCCACGATCCTGCTTCTACTTGCCCCTCTAAACTCTAACTGTCCACCCCTTCATTTTCCGGTTCCTGTCCTGTCCTACCTGTCCTGCCTTCCCTTCGACTGCAGGGTCCAGGTGCCCGTAAGTAAGTGGTATTCTAACATTTCATTAGATACCTGCAATGGGAATCTCAGGGCAGGAAAACATGCCTGTACACCATCCAGGAAACAGTCTTGCTCCAACACTTCTACACTGTATTTTTCTTACTAAAAATGAGCAAAGGAACATCAGTGTTTCCCTTTTTTCGTAATATTTCAACAAATGTGAAAAAAGGGATTTAAGTGCATGATACGTCTTTGTGTAGTTAATTGTTAGTGCAAAGCTACAGAGCTAAAGCCTTAAAAATGAGTCTATACAATAGTGATGCTTCAGTACATTTAATAGAATGATTTATTCAATCATCTGTATGTATGTGTGCAGCTGCCTGACCCTGACTTGCTTTTTATAAATACACTGTGTAGAGCTGCGTGTAATAACATTGGATTCTGCGATGCCTGGTCCATTTGCTAAAGAGAGTTCAGGGTAAATGGCAATCTTCCTAATTATGTCATAAATTATTACATGACATCCTATGGCTGATACATAATGAGCGCACTTTAGACAAAGAAGACAGTGCGTTACTCAACCTCTTGATGACAACTGCAGTAAATTATTGCAATTACAGCCTCTGTGCGAAATTGGATTAACTGGTACTATAATTCAGATAACTTTGAGGATGTTCCCGACCAGCCATTATTCATTGTGAAAAGGGTCGAGCAGGCCAGGGAAGCCACCGTCTAGTGATTTCACTGGAAACAAACCTGAGGCAGAAGCTGACTGTCTGCATTTTCTTTTAAAATGCAGATTGGGTCAAACCTCGAAGCAGAACTTTGGACTGTAAGTGTCAGTGGAAGGGGTGGTGGGAGATCGGGAGAGAAACAAAGACAGAAGAAAGAAAAGATAGAGACAGAAGGAAAGAGAGCGTAAGGAAGAGAGAGAACGAAGATGGAGGAGAGAAGATAGCAAGTAAGAAAGAAAGCGAGCACGAAAAAAAGAGGTGGGAAGAGAAATAGAGGGCGTGAGAGAGAGAGAGAACAGATTGAGAAAATCCAAAGAAAGAGATGGGGAGGAGGGAGAAAAGGGGAAAGAGTAACATAGAAACATACAAAAGGCAGAGAGAGACCTTCAGTTCTTTTTTAAAACGATAATGTCCATTCATTTTTTTTCTTATTGCTTCTTTGTCACAGTTAATGTATTCATTTTGTGTAGCCTTTTGTAAAAAGATATAATCAACACCTCACAGAACGAACAGTTAAACCAAATAAAGCCTTTAGCTCTCATTAGAGCCGTGAGTGGGGTGGCTGATGAGAAAACTTGTAAACACAGATTCAGAGACAGTGCACAGAGCAAGAGAGGCGAGAGATAACTTCGAGACATAGGCCCAGATTTAGTATTTTTTCACACAGGGCTGCAACTAAATGTACTGTGCAGCGTTGCACAAAGGTGAAAACACAAGGCAAAGTCATATCTAAAGGACTGGCCTTCTGCTGCTGCTGCCCTCATCTGCACTGGTGGCCTAAATGGCTTTTGTGTGTGTCACACAGCATTGCACAGGTCAGTGCTCACCGTTGTCTATCACAGGATGTGTGCTGGAAGCATGCCCTTCAAGAGCAAATTCCTACGTCTACGCAAACCTAGAATGTCGCCCACTTGATGCAAAGCAACACAAAGCACTTCACAGTGGTTCTTTCTGTGAGGAAAGTGCATCTTTCCAGCATGAAATGCCTTTTGCGCTGGAAAGTAAATACAATGTACTACTTTGCGCCTGCTCAGGGCCTTGTAAATCTGGGTCACAGATTTGAGAGGACAAGCCTTCAGAGATAAAGAGGTGTGTGTGAGAGCTAAAGAGGCATTTGGAGACACAGAGAATTAGAACAACTGACCTAAGGAGCTCAAAGGAGAATGAGTCATTATCATAGAGGATTCAATGGCGGAAAGGCAAGCAGAAACACCTTGATGCAGAGATGAATCAGTGGAGAAAAAGGAGTGGAGTTTTGAATCAGCAGCATAGAAGTAAGATTCAAAACCAAAAGTTGAAATGATCTAGTAGTAGACTGTGTGTAATACGGAAAGGAGGCGACTCAAAACTGAACCTTAGCTGTCCCATACTAAACAAGAATAAAGTCAGGAAGAGAGCCTTTCTATCAGTGCTAAAGAACAATTAGGAACCTAAGCCGAAAACCAGATACACATTCAGGTTATTGCAGTCGGAGGAGAAGGCACACGCAGTAGTGGAGGATGGGGAGAAGAGCAAACGATACAGAGAACAGAGGGGCATATTAACAAGGGCCGGCGATAAATATCGCAAAGCGCGCTTAGCGCTTGTATGTTTATCGCCGGCAATCTCTGGAATTTATCGCCCGGTTAGCGCGTTATCAACAACGCGCATCGCCGAGGCGATAAAAATTCCAGAGATAGGTGGGATATCACCGTTTTCCATGGTGGAAAACGGCGATATCCTAGATAATAGGGCCTGTGGTCTTAGCCACACAATCCACCCCCCATGTTAGGTATGCCTTAGTCAGGAATTTAACAGACGTTAAATTCCTGAGTTAAGGCATATTTAACGCGATTTTATTTATCGCTAACCCTCCTTGATAATATCGCGAAGCTTCCTTCACGATATTATCCCATGTTGCTTTTCACAGCCCCGCCTCTTCTGCATCTCATTATCGATGCGAGGCGAGTCGTGTGAAAAAGGGGCGATACATCAAGAAATAACGCGCTAGCGTGCCCTTGATGATAATGCGATATTATCGCCGCTTTGCGCCCGAAATCGGGCTAATAGTGGCGATAATATTATCGTCGCCCCTTGATAATATGCCCCAGAGCATCTACATGGATAATTTTAAGAGAATGTGGTCATGACTGCCATTGCAACTCTGAACTACGCTGAGGAGTGTTGCAGCAAGCACATCGAAGGAAACTGATTCTGACATGTTTACATGCCTGCTTTGACATTAACTAAGTCACCTAGAAGTAGTGTTTTAAAGCTGTATGTCCCTGTAGTAAGAGAATATAAATACATACTTTCTTAACTTATTCCTATATTATAATTTTTTTTGTGCCTATAAGCCATATTTCCAAGTCAACTTGGGAAATTGTATCAATATGGCAAGGTACAATTTATCAAACGTCTAATCTAGTGATGAGCACTGACTTTTGTTAAATAGGCTATAAATATGGTTTTAAAAAACACTTGCCTTTATCGGCATGATAGACTGGACCGTAAATAATTCAGTTCTGAACAGACCGTTCCAGTGCAAGTAAGTAACTCTTTGATACCTTGCCTATGGAAGAACAATAGACCTGACCTGCTGGCAGTAATACATGGAAGAGTTACTCATAGGCCATCCACTGTTAGTTTGCTTGGCATGTGGGAGTGAATAGAAACAGTACACAGCTCCACAAAGACCACGCTGTGATCTGAACTGAAGCATGAGTCGTACACTCCAGGATACTTGCAGAGCCACACTTTGTTAATTTGACTGCTCATCTGGAGCATTTCAGCTACCAAAGCGTTGCTCACCATTATCTGAATGCAAGGCTATCCTCTGCATATCATACAGTTACACATTGACAAGTCTGTGCAGTTAACCAGGGAAGCACTTTTTTTAAATACCAACAACAGAATCAAAAGTGACAGAATCCCATTTGTGGTTGACTATCATCCATCAGCTCCCAACGACAGAAATATAATGCAAAAAACATTTCCCTTACTGTCCAGTAGTAAAAAATTGCAAACGTTTTTTTCCAAAACCACCAGTCATTGCTTGCCGCAGGGCTCCCAATTTACGATCTCCTATTGTGAGAGCTGAAGTCAAGCAAGCAAGCTGTAACAAATACAGGCGTTTATTGCTGTGACTAAAAGGTGCATTACGTGTGAATACAAACATCATCAGTAATTTGTTCTGTTACGAGAAGGACCTATAAAATAAGACAGTGTCTTACATGTCGCTCGACATCCATTATTTATGTCATTCAGTGCCAACAGCTAACCTGTAAAAACAAAATGTACGCCAAACTTTAAATGACCTCTCTCCATGAGTCAGGAACCAAACATCAGCAATAATTAATAAACAACCAGCCTGTAGCCAATCATTTAAACCTTGTGGAGCATTTATAATAGAATTTAAAGATTTTTCCTGGAGAACATTTCTTAAAGGAAGAACTACTGGACACCAGAGAAAACCTTTGGATATACCATTTAAAATCATTGCATCCAGATGGACTGAACATCACTGACAATACCACTTGATTACTGCATATCTCGAGAGATCTCAGTACCTTAATACAAATATAATCTTCACTTGATGCTTTTTTTTGAAAACCCACCAGCGTCTGAGCAAATCATCTTGTGGAAGCTGTAACATTGTATTTGCAATATATTTTTGTTCTTTGGTGAGTCCCTTTGTGTGAGTCACTTCTTTCTTGAATATTTAAAATCTTTGGCATCCGGATTTATGCCCTGGTTGGCTCTTGTTTTCTTGTAATCCTTCATCTTCTAGTGTACTGCATTGGGGATTACACACCTGCATCCCTCTTGGATCCAACACTCAAACCAGAAGCAACCACCATGTCAAGAACAAATCTACATCCTACATATGCACCGGTCATTTAGTAGAAAACTAATAAGTGGCAATTTACAATAGCGCATCTACAGTTCAATAAAAAAAGTAATCTCCAACCCCATGGAATAAATGTTAAGTCTAAGTCACCATTTAAACTGACAAACTGTAAATGGTCTGCTTCATAGAATATTTTACTGCATAACTCATCAATGGTCCTACTATCAGCATCTGTTACCCCTTCACTGCTAGGTCTTCAACCCCCCCGAGCTCCCCCTGTGCTAAGTTTTTTTTGGCTATTTGGAGTAGTTCGCACCGAGACTCCCGCAAAGTTTTGTCCACATAAAATATCCACACCAAATTTGCATGCATTTTTTGCACCATCCTGATGATTCTAAAGGTACCCGGGTTTGTGGATTCCCTTGGAGGGGACCGAGAAATTAGCCAATATATGGCCAAATGTTGTTTATTTGTGGAAAAAAGTGCCACGAAAGAAAGCGCCTGTTTTTTCCCTGCAAATGGTATCAATGAAGGGTTTGTGGTGCTAAAATCACAATTTTCTCAGGTTTCAAGTACAGGCAGATGTTTGTTAGAAAACTAAAACATTTTGCACAGTTTTGGCATTTTACTGGGACACATCCTATTTTTCTGTTTTTTTGTGCTTTCAACCTCCTTCCAGTTAATGATAGAAATGGGTATGAAAACAATAATGGATCCTAAAAAGTTATACATTTCTAAAAATTAGATACAATTCTGTATTCAGCAAGGGGTCATTTGTGTTGATATTTTAAGGTTTTCTTATAGAAAGTATCAGTTGAAATAAAATGATATTGAAATTGAGTTGCACAAATCAGTCATTTGGTAAAATATAAAAAGTGAAAAATAGGTATAAAAAAACCTATGTATTTCCAAAATGAGAACAAGATATAAAGTTTAGAAGCAGTGGTGATTTGCACATCTCTGAATTTGTGGGTACCCATACTAGCATGTGAATTAAAAGGCATTTTCCAAAATGACTTTGTTTTACTCACTGTCTTACATTTGTAATGCAGAAATGTACAGCAAGACAATTGGTAATAACACTTGTTCTATTATTCTGTGTTCCGCTAAGACTCCTAATAAAAATGGTACCTCACTTGTGTAGGTAGGTCTAGTGTCCGTGACAGGAAGTTGTCTAAATTTGAGGTTTGCAGGGGATTCTGGGAAAGAAAACATTGGGGGAGACACGCATGCCACACCTCCCTGGGCTCCCCCAAATGTCTAGTTTTCTGAAATGTCTAGGTTTGGTAGGTTTTCCTAGATGTTCGCCGAGCACGGGACCAAAAATGCAGGTGACCCCCTTGCAAAACCAGGTCATTTTGTGATTAATAATTTTTATGCCTCCACAATATGTTTGGGCCCTTCCCTGTCACAGGCACTTGGTCCACCCACAAAAGTAAGGTAGCATTTTTATTGGGGGACCTGGAGGAACACTGATTGGTAGGAAATCTGCGCTGAATCAGTTATCCCACAACATTCCCACATAGAAATGTGAGGAAACAATATGTTTTTGTCAATTAATCAAATTTACAAGGGCTTCTGGAAAAGTAAACCTTTTTGGATCCAGCCAAAACCCACCGCATATTACTCCCTTAGCGACTAGTTTCCAAAAGGATGTGAGGGCAGACGATGTTCACTACAGAGAGAGAAAGCAAAAAAACACCAAAACATTATTGCACACCCATCCACTAGTCAATCACAGGCATACTGGTAGGATTTGGCACAAGGGAAGCTAAATGGTTCATAAAACAAATCTTTATTCACCAACGACTTTACAAAATAAAAATCACAAACGTCATTGTTAATAATTTCAACATTAGATCCAAGTACCACTGATTTACAGCTTGTGAGCTGTAAAGCCATATCAAGGCACCAATCGCTTTACAGTCCATTCCATAGCTTTCATGCATCAGAAACAGAAAACCATTTATACTGCCAGCTGTGGGCCCTACATAATACAACATTTACATTTCAAACAGCACCATTCAAGGGCCCATCACTCTCATCTACCAACACGACTAACATGTCAATCACACCACCAAGACCCAAACATCAGAAACTGACAAACACACCTCAAGCAAGTCAATATACATTCCGGCTACCAGCCACCAACACACCGCCAGTCCACACACACTACCAGTCAAGAGCCAGCGTACACACACCACCAGCCAAATACCAGTCAACCAACACCCCCAGCCAAGCGACAGTCCACAGGCACCACAAGCCTAGAGCCAGTCTACATGCACCGCCAGCCAAATGCCAGTACACGCAGACCGCCAGTCAAACTGCAGTTCACACTCACATAAAATGTCCTGCTGTCTAGTAGTTCTTTTTCCCCCTTCGGAGAAGATAGGCATACAAATATTGCCAATCTGATCCTGAGGGGGGCAGAAAATGCCCAAAATATTGTTCAAATAAAGGGGAGCAACCCTTGCCTCTCACTGGCATGTAAATACAAAACTCCATGGTGTCCAGTGGCTTTCTGCTCCCCTTGGGGGAAGATGGGCCTAAAAATATGGCTGATCTGCCCCCATGGGGGGCTGAAAGGGCCAAAATAATACACAAAAAGGGAGGTGTGCTCTTTCCTAAGGGGCTGCTACCCCACATGCCAAATTACATTATCCCTGGTGTCTAGTGGGTTTCTGCCCTCGCCCCTCCTTGGGGGCAGTGTCTGAATGGGAATCAATGAGAGGAGTGCAAATTATAACAGTAAGTTAATTATATAAGAAACACATAATCACATTTTTTATATTCAATAAGACTTATTCACAAAGAGAACTGAAGGCAGCATCAATAATACTTTTTAGAGTGTGTTCAAAGTGCAAGGTGAACACAAAATCAACACAGCAAATAGCTTCCAGCTGTCTCCACATATTTTGATGATGTCAGCATGCGCCGTACACGCCGATGTCATCAGACCGCTGAGGGGAGAGGGATGTTGGCAGCGGTAGCACTTCCGCTGCTACCCCCAGTGGGGGCTTGTAGATGGGAGGCCCACGGGGTAGCTCTAGCGCTTACACCATGGGTGTGTGCCAGGACAGAACAGTTGTGTCCTAGGCATTTGAGCACCACGGCTGAGGATGTAACCATTAGTGATCGTTTGATTCAAGCTGTGATAAGTGTATTTATTGATATACTTAGTACCCAAGGGGTTAAAGTACCCTCTCAAAAAATGTGAATGTTTAACACAAAAATACAAAAAGAACTGGAACTTTTAAAGAGCACAAAAAATCACCAACTCACCACTTCATGAATCATTCTGGTTTGGGAGATTCTCTTGTCAGTGTGTAGGAAGCTGGCTCTCTATATATTACATTAGGCTTCTCCAAAGATAGGCTTGTGAGCTACTGGCAGCTCTCCAGCTACCTGTAAGTAGTTCTCCTGTGTGCAGTCCAGCCCACTAAATTGGAAGATTTTGCTTGACTGAATATATGTATATCAAAATTAAAAAGTGTGTATTAGAGACAACATCTGTGTTTTTTCAGAACTGATAAGCTGATGTTTGAATTTACCAAATCTATTTAAAACTGATATCTGAGTGATAAATCATGTGGCTTTGGGGATATTTATTAATATCATTACCTTGGTGCCAGGGGCATTTAAGCTATTGCCTTTATACATTATCAACGTAAAGGCATTCCAAAGCCTTATTTTTTACATTACTGCTGGCAAATCTGCCTGAAGCACTCTAGTTTTTACTGCTTGTGATTTTACATAGGTTGTCCACTAACGTAATCTTGTCTGTGGTCACTATTACAACACTAATATTAATAGCTCAGGATGATTTTTACTGCTCGTAAGTAGCTCTTATTACAGAGACGGTTAGCGATTCCTGTTCTATACTACAATGAGGTATAGTGTGCAGGGAGTCCAGTGGATCCCTAGAGGCTTTACAGAGGCTAAAGTAGATGTTCTCTTTTGTGGAGGTGTGGGCGAGCAGTTAGGTTTATCAGAGGGTAGTGTTAAGATTTGTTTTTATGCACAGTGGCAATAGATGAGACACACAATGAATAAATCCCAGACCAATTTAGCAAAAATAACCACAGAACTTCGTCATAGATAAATATGTTTTTCCATAGAAATACTTTTCATTTTCAAAAATGGACTCAGTGCAAATTTCAGACTTTGTAATGTTAACCTATGGAGGGAGAAAATATTTGGCATGCATAGGAATAACATTGACTTACAAGAGCAGTCTTCAGAAGTTAAGGTCAGCATTGGGCATGGTTCAGTTCAGCGGCACAGGTTCGGCTGGGTGCTGGGTGCAAGTTTGAGGTTGGGCGCCCAATACAAATCAATAGGGTTTGGGGGCAATTGGTCAGAGGCTGCTTACAGGTGAGTAGCAGTGGCTTGGGTGGGCAGTTTCCAGGGTTTGAAGCAAGCACTTGACAGGGCCCAAAGCAACACCAACATTTTACCACCAGCGACACGGGGCGACCGCATGCAGGATGCCAACACAGCGTCGGGTGCCTGATGCAAGGCAATGGAGAACGGCTGATTTGAATACGGGCTGCAGGCTCAGACCAGGAGGCCGGTTGAAGGAAACTTACAGCTGCAGAGGTAAGTTGCAATGCTCAGGGACAAAAGGACACCTTTTTTCTTCTTCACCAAGGCCCAGGACAGACAGGTGCAGGGGTGCCTTTTGGTATCAGAAACGGCTTACTGGAGCAGGTCGCAGTTGAGGGGGTCTCCATGTGTAGGTTGCAGACAATGTCTAGGAGTCCTAGAGAGGTCAGTTCCCAGTGGACTCGAGCTCCGGAACGCTGGGGGACCTTGCTGGAACCGGTGGGCTACTTGGATGCTGGCCAGAGGCGTCGGCTGAAGAGGTGAAACTGGGGGGCAGGCTGCGCAGTTCTTTGGGACACAAAGTCCTTACTTTGAAGACGGTTGCTTGGTGAACAGGTCCACTGTTCTTGGGAGTCTTGATATTTATTGAAGGCAGTCAGTCCTCCCCGGGTTCTGGAGGTCTTTGAGCAGCAGGACGAGTCATCTTCTGGTGCAGGATCGTCAAGGTCTGTAGGCAGAATGGTAGGGCTGGTGCCAAGACAATTGGTCTCTGCAGTCTTGTCTGCTGGTGCTGCTCAGTACTGTCCGGCTCTTCTTATGTCATCAGGAACTGAGTTTCAGGGGTATCCACCTAAATAATACATTTAGGGGGGTTTAAAGGGAGTGCCAGATAGTAGCCTATGGGCAACTTACCACATTCTCTAAATGCTCACCCCACGGGGTGAGCATATCTTGGATCCTGATTTGAGGAGTCCCACCATCTTCAAAATGGTGGGCACTGAAAAGTGTGCTTCACCTCAACTCCAGCACCTGAGGGGTGGAGTTGGCAGAGGGGAGCACTCCTCCTATTCTTTCTGCATTTTCCCGCCTGTCCTCCTGCCAAAAAGCGGGTGGGGACTGGAAGAAGGACTGCTCCCTCTAACAGGAGAGGCTGGGGGTGCATTTAAAAGGCGGTAAGGAATAGGCATCCCAAAGAAGATCAATCAGGGTCTCTTGGGTATTGTTTTCTTGGACTTAGATTGAAATGTGGGTTTTAAAATTGTTTCTGAGGACTGGGTCTCTAAGTAATGATGGATGGAACATCCACCTATTACGAACAGGGGTGTTTCCACATGGTTAAGGCAACATGTATCAGTGCATGTTCTGAAATGGCAACTGATCCCATCTCAGATAGGAAGACCAGTTGTATGAGAGCAGTATAGGGCGAGACATAGGCTACTCTAGAACATGTCCTGTGAATGTGTGAGAAAAATGTGCAGTATTTCACTTTTTTGAGGTGTTCCCTCCAAATGTCATGCAGGTCTAGCTCCCCAAACGTATTTTTAAGTTTCTTGGTGAAGCCACCCGAGTGCGGATCCTCTCTGCCAAACCTGTCTAATGATGAGTTCAATACTGCATTGAGACACCTCATTAGTCTGATATGCCTCTCGGTAAAGCCTGATAATGAATCCAAATCTTTTTTAAACTAAGTCATCTTGGCCAGTGCTAATGTAAAGATCTTCCATTCTAACGATCATTTAAGCAAAAGGTTTCTTCTTTCCCTGTCTTTTTTAATGTACATCCATACAAAGGGTAGATTGTGTTTAGTTTGGCTTGAATAGTAGAAGGCCATGGGGTAATGTTTATGCTTGAATTTTGCTTCATCAGTGCTCTTCAGATGGGTTTCCTGAACAGCCATTATAGCCTTATAGCCCCCCGTAGCGGGCTATACCGGCTATTAAAGGCCCGCTGCAGCGTTAAAGGCCCGAGCCGAAGGCGAGGGACTTTAACTAAAGCAGCGGGACTTTAATAGCGGTATAGCCCTGCTACGAAGGGCTATAAGGCTATTAGAACATTCTGCCACTAGAGGGCAGAATGTTCTAACAAATTAAACAAAGGCTTCTCGAAGCTCGAGGAGATTTAAAATACCCTCGAGCTTCGAGAGGCTTTTGTAAAACATTGGAATGTTGCTCTGCGGGCCTTTACCAGCCCGTAGAAGCATGGAGCACTCCATTGTCTACAATGGAGTGCTCCACATTCCAATGTTCTAATATATTGTAGTTTCCCTGTCCCATGAATTGCAAACTTTAATTGCATTATCAAGGGGCATTTAGTACTTTTGCATTTAGTGAGACAGTCTTAATTAAAACCACGTGTAGGTGCGTAGGTATGCTCGTCACTTATCGTAGTTTCGTCTCTGAAACTGTGTGGTGTTTGTAATTGAGAGTTGTGGGCCTTGGAGTCTCATCCCAAGTACATTGGCTGCTGTCTTTTAGTCTGTATATTGGTGGGATTGATTTCCCATTTGAATTGCAATGCCAAATGTGTGGTACCATCTATAGCATAATTTATTTTGTCTCAAATGGTCAGTTACTGGGCGGAGTTGTTGGCGGCGAAAAAGGATGGCGAGCAATGTCCTGAAAGCTAAGGAAGGGGTAGCCCTAAAATCATAGAGTGTCCTTTGCTCTGGCTACTTTCAACATAGACTCTTTGCACTGAGAGCCATGAAATTTCAGCAGCATATCTCTAGGCCTATTTGCTTCCCCAGTGTATCTTGGTCCCATCCGATGTACTCCTTCCAGCCGGATGTTTGTGGGCTCAAGTTCAGCAATGGAGGCTTGGAGGATTTTGGTGAGCTTATCAATATCCCTGCCCTTCGTACCATCCCTCAGGGCTCTAATCCGCAGGTTCTCTCTCCTTGATCTGTTTACTAAATCTTATATCCTTTGCTCCAATGCATAATTTCTTAAGTGGAGGGCTGTGAATTTGTCCTTGATGTTGAGCTTTAAAACTGCAGGGCTGCTAGTTGCTGTTCTGCCTCCACCAACCTAAATCTTGCTGAGTCTACATCAGTTATAGGATCACAATTTTCTCTCCCAGGACAAACCTTAGATTTGAAAGCTGCATGGATAGGTCTGTCTTGAGGTATTCATTCAGTTCAGCTTTGAAAGTTTGTAAGCTGGATAACAGGTCTGCTTTTTTGAAAGCCATGTTTGTAACTCTCTCTCCGTTCATATCTTAGGTCATGGAGAATATTAAAAAGACCTGTGACTTTTCTCTAGGCCTGTCTCCTGGGTGGCATGGGCAACATGGGGACAGTGTGGGTGATTATGGATCACCAGGTTAGCACAGTGCCACCCTCAGTCTAGCCTTGAAAGAAATCTTGAGCCCCCATCAACTCTTCACCCAGCTCTTGTTGCCCCATATCCAGGGGTTTCAATTGGCTCACCAGCACAGGCCCTAACTCTCAATGGGGGCACCTGTATATTACAAAAAATGTGGAGATCAATGTGAGACATACTAGGGCTCCCTTGCTCCACTCTGTAGTGCCGTCCTACGGGTTCTTGTTTCCCCAAGGTGACAGGACAGCAGCCCACAGTTGGTGGGCAGCACGCAAGTGTCTCTCTGAATCACCCCAATGGTTTTTAAGAAATTAACCAGTTGAGGGCAAGGATTCTCTCTGCGCCACTGCTGGCTCTTCCTCGACCTTCATCAGTGTAGTTTCAGACTCTGTACCTCGGCAGCCTCAGGAGGAGATGGTCCACTCATTTATTTACCCTCTTGGGTCTTGGTGCTTTCAGCTGCATTCGGAATGGAACTACCAGTGGGGGAGGGCCAGTGTTCTCAATGCATCACTAATGTTCTTTTCTCCTTGGGACTGCTGCCTCCTGCCTCACTCCACCACTACCACCCCCTCAACGTTGGGTCTGATCACTTATTCTATGGTGTTGCGTCACCGGGTTCAGCTACACCGAACCTCTGCCTCAGCCTCCCATGACCACACCCAAGGAAGGTTTTGAAGGGATGTTTGCAACCCCAACCATTTGGATTTTCACTCCCATGGGTCTCTATAGACTATTGTTAGAAGAGATACTCTTCAGGTAGCGTTTCCTTAAAACTATTTGCCTTTCCCTCCAAGGCTTTACTGATTCTCTTGTAGTGGCCTTGGGGCTCTGAGCACTTTCACAATGGAAATGCAGTGTGAAAGTGCACACGCCCTTCCTACACATGTTAGGAAGTGGTGCTTACCTGATGTTTCTAAACATGTGTCAGGCCTGTGATTGGTGTGCACACTTGCACCTGTGATGTTTTAGAACGTGTCCAGCCTGTAATTGCATGCCATTCTGCGCACTTGCACCAATGATGTGCTTGAACATGTGTCCAGCCTGTCATTGCAGGTTGGTGTGCACACTTGCTCCGATGGTGTTTCTAAACATGTGTCCTGCCTGCGATTGCAGGTCTGTGAGTGTGCAATTGCCCTTCTACTGGGCTTTATAATTCACTAGTCATCCTGAGAGGACCTTTCACTACCACTAGAGATCCCTGAGGGTACGTCTTAAGGGATGAAGCGAGTGGTATGTGAAAGGCCAGGTAGGTAAACATTAGTGCTGCCTGCCCAGATAGTGAGGAATACCCATGTGTGTTTTCACTACCTATGGGGTTTGCCCTTCCGATAGGCTAACATGGGAAAATGGTTGAAATTACTTCAGTGGATTGCATTCGAGCAGCCTCATAATGTTTTCTTTCATTTGATTTGAAATGACAAACCCTTTCCAGTGGTGTAGGTGCTTTTGTCATTAATAGCGTAGATATGTCACTTCCAGAAAGTTGGCATTTCTCTTTTCTAAAACTCTTTGTGTGCCTTTTTACTTGGCACCAGTCCACACTGGAGGCTGGGGAAGCTCATCTGGGCATTCCCCAGTGACAGCTATAAAACACTAGGCATGCAACTGAAACAACAGACCTCTGCCATTTGAGGTCCTGGCTGAATAGATTAGAGAAAGAGGTTGTGAGACTTGGCTTCTGGATCCAGATCATGGCCTCACTAAAGATTAAGATGTGCATTCCATGGCCTCATAGCAGACATGACTGAAATTTAGGGGAGACACCTGAGGTTCAAATGAAGACCCTTTGAACCACCCCCAACTTCAAAGGCATACTACAGTAAACTACTAGTGCAATACTTCAGCAGGGCGGCGATACACCTGTGGGGACATGGAACTGGGGAACCTGGAACTGCTTGGTGCACACTGTCAGAGGAATTTGTTGTGCACAAGGAGGATTACTGCCATTGAAAGGGAAAGTGTGCCCTTCCTGAATAGTGGCTGGCCTAGGCTGTCTACCTGATGCTGTGTGGCACCCTGAAGTGTGCTCTCCAAGGGCTTGTTGGCTTGCCCCCTGTTCTTTTGAAGGCCTCAGTGACATCAAAGATCTCCTTTGAGGGACCCACATTCTCTACTTGTGACACCTAGGGCTATATGTATGAACACATTTTCCCATAGACACAGAATGGGTAAAATCCTTTGATACATCTGGCCCCTGGAGAGCAGTTCCTCTTAAGTGCCCACCTCATCAGCTGGATCCCAACTGGATCCCAACTGGTAGCGCCGGGTGAGCGTGGAACTAACTATTGTGCCTGGAGACTGGATTGCCTTGTGCGGCACCCCAGAAGTCTTGCCCGCATCTAAGGAGTGTGGCCCTTGCATCATGTGGACCTCAGCATGCATAAGCATCATGTTAGTAGTGAGCAGATTCTCCAGTTCCAGGATCCCACGTATCCTGCTTTGTCAATTGTGCTGTATCTCTCTCATGCAACATGCCACCTGCATGCTGATTGCATGCTGTGTCCGATTCGCAGGTTGCGACACTTGAAGGTGGGGGCGTAACCGTAGTTGTGCCTCATTCTACCTCATGAAGCATTGCTAAACTTGCACCTGTGTGTGTGTCTGGAATTGCCTGGTGCGACCCATTTCGACGTACACTAGACATTAAGCCTCATTTCCAGGGAGGTACAAAGTTTGAAACCCTATCATAGTGTGTGACTGGAATTGTCTGGTGCAACCCATATCAACATGCAACAGACATTGTGTCTCATTTTCGGGGAGGTACGGAATTTGCAACTCTTCATTGTGTGTGACCTGAATTGTGGGGTGCGACCCATATCAACGCACATTGGACATTGTGCCTCATTTTCAGAGAGGTACGGAATTTGCATCTCTTCATTGAGGGTGACCAGAACAATCTGGTGCAACCAGATGTGCCCGTATTACCTGGTTTGCACCTCTGATCGACGTGTACAAGATGGGGAGCCTCCTTCTTCTGCGAGGCTCCCGAGCTTTATTCTCCATTCGATTGTTACCTTTGTGGCCCTCAGCAGGGTAGACCAACTGCCCTCTCCTCACCTGGCCTCTGACGATTTTGTGTTTCCAGGTATTGTTGCCTTGCTTGGGCTGGAGTGCTGAGAGTAATTGACTGGGCTGAAGGAACACTTCCAAAAGTGATCGTAAGTGGGTCAACCGACTGTGTGGCCCTCCCTGTGCTTCACAGAACTGGGCTGGTGTCGGATGGCCTAGTGGTACCCTTTTGAGTGGCCGACTATTGCCCTCAAACCGCTTCTGCTCCACATCTTGAGGGTGAACTTCTTGAGTGGCTGCCAAACCCCCTTTGACGACTGCCTCATAAATAGTCCTGCCACCTACTCCCACCTGTTTCCCTTGGACCCTGACTAGTGTGACTCTGGCCCCCTGTGGCCTAGTAGCTCGGGAGAGGGCTGGTTATCTTCCATCTGTGGGTGTAGGAGAGTCGGGGTGAGCTGTAAGGTGGAGAGATGTTTGGGCCAGGGGTCTGCAGTGTGCTATCAATTGGTTATCAGCGTGTTCCGTATGGACATGCCTGATATCTGTTGCACCGAGAATCAGTGCTGAGGGAGTGTGTTGGTGGGAGTGGCAGTCTGAGGACTTCCTGTGATTCACGACACTGACTGGCAGTGTTGCTTTACACACTGATTTCTTGCAAGAAGAACAATATGTTTGAGATTGGTTTAACCTGCACTGCCTCGGTCCACAGTGCTGCTAAAAAGTGTTAGAATTCTTTGTATGTACATATTTCTGATATTGTTGGTATTCAGGGTGAACCCTCTAACTGTGTACTATTGAATTATAATAATTGCTAAGGTGAGTCTGGGTTTGACAATGTGTTGCACAGCATAAGGGTGCTGGCAGGGGGTTAGAATAGGATCTGTCCCAAGTGTGGATATTATTGATGTAATTTCAAGACGTTTAGGCCTAGTACTGCTATTAATATTTCCAATTGTGATTTATTCCCCAAAATACATTATGTTCATGTTGTGTTGATTATTGTGTGTTGAATACAAACATTATTTACATACATCATATGTGACATCTCTTTTGTGATGCTCAGTGTATTTATCATGAGTGAGTGTTGTGCCTATGCTCAACACATTGCCTTTGAGATAATCCTGACTGCTCAGTGCCAAGCTACTCAAGGGTGAGCGCAGATAATACAGTGTGTGTAATCACCCACCCTTGAAGGGAGTGGTAGATTCCACCTGGCTAGGCCATCGTCTCAGCGAACCAGAAAGTACCAGTTCCAACACCTTTCAATATGTCAGTATCCCTGGGACCCCCTGTAGCGTACCACAATTGTTGCCTTGAAGGGGTGACAAGCATGGTGCTTTACTAGCAAGTGGTCATTTTGGTCTACTAGGCTCCACCCCAACACAATATTTTTTAGATGATATTCATGTTACACAATGGGGCATATTCTCAAGGAGCTATCGCCGAGTTAACGGCACTTTATCGCAGCCAAAGTGGCTATAAATTCATCGCCCCATTCACAAGCTGGTGTTAACAGCCCATAACACCAGTTTACCCGCGATAGCAGCTGCAAAAAACATTGCCACAGATGACCCCGGCAAAAATCGCTAATGAGATGCAGAGTAGGCGTTCCCGTGCAAAAAGTTGCGTCAACACCACACCGCAGCATTCTCAACGACCAGCCACATCGGTGATAAGTCCACAAAACATGCGATATGGCGTGTTAGCAGCAGGAAACTCACACCTGTTCTAACCTGGTGCAAAGTCAGACCACAGCCAGCACCACAAAATGGAGCCCAGCCCAGAGCCACACCAGAAGGCCAACAGATGCCATGGAGCCACTGATCATGAAGCTCGGAGCCCCAACAGGGCCACAACACCCACCACCACCACCCCCAGGACCCCCCTCCCCGGGCACCCCCCCCACCCCGGCCAAAGACATGCCACATCAACTACACGGAATCATGTGCCAAATAATCCGCCTGATGTCGCACAATCACATTTGGTGACATGCATGTGTTGTCACAAATATGAGCATTGCACATTCACCTTCGATGTAACAAATGAAAATGTATTCAAAGAAACACAGAACAAAAATGAAGACACATGGCGGCTCCCCACTGGACAATCCGTAGGTCACAGCCTGCAAGACAAAAATCATGATGAGAAGGTGTGTCTTGCGCACATCAAAGGACAGAGAGAAAGCGAGAGAAAGACAGACAGAGATGGGGAGCGAGAGAAAGACGGGCAGAGAGGGGGGGCGAGACAGATAACAGAAGAGATGGACAGGGAGAGAGAGTGCCGACAATGCGCACCCAGGCCACACTGCTCACCTGCTGCCACCAGTGTGTCTCCAACCACGTGCCGGTATGTAGTGTAGTTCACCAGGTCACACATCTGAAACAGATCCGTCATCTGAAACAGAGTTCAGATACATGAATGGCAAAGTACATAGAATTACACAAGACATCATCGCCTGTCCGCCACAGCGCACCCAGGCAGATGCACCCCAGCCCCTCCCGCCACCCAGCGGTGCATGCCCGCCCATGTGCACCCAGGCAGATGCACCCAGCCCCTCCCGCCACCCAGCGGTGTGTGCCCACCCATGCCCACCCAGGCCTCACTGCTCACCTTCCGCCACCGGCATGCAGAAAAGAGGTCCCACCATGTGCCGCTGCGAGCCACAAGCCTGGGGCCCGCAGACATGGCACCCTCCACATCATGCAGCCCCACTCTGCAGGCCACCAGGTCTCACATGTGATGCTGGGTCTTGATTTCGCCATGGCAGAGGACATACCAGTGCACCGGCATCATTGCAGGTTGTACACCTGCTCAGCCCTTGAGGTGCCACTGACTCTGTGATCCGGGATGCGATGCCACGTGGTGGTAGGCCCGCGCTGCCCGCGGATTGTGACCTACACTGCGGTCCAGCAGGACACACAGATCCTGAGCAGTCCGGACCGCTGGGATGGGCATCATCGCAGGCTGCTGCCCTGCTCAGCACTTAAGGTGCCACTATCTCAGCGCACCCAGAATCACCGTCCCGTGGCGGTGTGCCTGTGCCAGCCGCAATGTATCCGGTGCCACCAAGTCTGTGCCCCACAGTCATAGACCCTGTATGATTGGGTATCGTGTTGCGGACGCCATCAAGTCACCTCCGGTCCTGGGGAATGTGATGTTGCAAGGCCCAAGGCCCTGATGCCTACATGAACACCACACAAATGCACCCAGATAGAGACTGGAAATGGCGTCAAGCACGTGCGGCCAGCCCTTTTTATTGGCAGGGTCATATGTCCTGTGACACGTGTGCTGGATGGGTGTGGTGTGGGTGTAAACCAGCCATGAGGGAGTGGTTGTGGCATGCTGACAACTAGACCTGTGAGCAGCAGATCACTACAGAAAAGACATGGGACATGTAGCATTGCAGTCCCCCCCTGTGAGCATAAGTGGAGTGGGCTGGCCTGGCGTATGCCAGTTCAGCGTAAGGGTTTGTGAATGACCCTGGGGCCCTGGACGTGGTTCCGTACTGGGCTGGACAAGGAAGTAATGAATGCATGTGTCCCTGTTGTTGTGTCAGCGTCACCCGGACCTGATTCGGAAATGTGTTCTACGACATGAGCCACATGGACGTAAGAGGAGTCCAGTGAACCTACATTCATCCATACTTCCACACTTAAAAGACCATAGACATGACACATCTGTGTGAATATGAATGTTTAATGTACATTCAGTGGAGTGTTGCATCTGGAGCAGTACAATGCCATGTGAACCCCACATGATGATATTGGCCCGTGGAGGGCCTGCCAGGGTCCTTCAGGGAATGTCAAGTCCAAAGGAAGAGGAAGAGTTCAGTCTGCCGTCTGATTGCTGTGCAATTAGCGACCAAACAGCAAATGGCAGTCCATGACGAGGTCCAAGGTGAGTGTCACAGAGTGCATCGGGGGACAGTGGAAGGTGATGATACAGAGTGCACTACCAAGCTGAAGCCGGATCAATGGCTGAGATGCATGCTGCTGGGTTCTTCTGACCACAGAGGCAGATTCATCCGCATCTTCGTCCTCTGCTGTTTCATGTGCCTCACTTGTGGGTAGTGGTGTTCTGTCTCCAGCACTGTGTGGCAGTGGCACATCAGTGGCCGGAGACGGAAGGTCTGCGGCACTGTGTGGCACTGACACTTCAGGGGGCGGAGATGTGGATGGAGTGGTAGCAGCAGCATGCATCAGCGCCAGGCCTTGTGACAGCAATGCCATGAGGATGGTCCTGAGGTCATTGTGGAACACAGCTACCTCTCGCTGGTGTGCAGCCATGGCAGCCGCTCGTTCCGCATTCACCCGCTCTGTGGTCTCCATTAACCTCTGCATGTTTCCCAACTCCTGTGTAACATCACTAGAGCCACTCTGACTGGACAGTTGTTCTATTTTCTGAGTCAGGGCTCCAGCGATGTCAGCCATGGTCTGTTGGAGAGCATGGAGCGGACTGTGGGTGTCCGTTAGGGACCGTGAGTGGTTCCTGATGGGACTTAGACACCCACGTATGGCTTCTAGTTTGTCTGCCATTTTGTCGAAACCCACCCGCACCTGTTGAGCCATAGTCTCCTGGCACCCCAAGATACTGCATTGGAAGGCCATGTGTTCTTCGTGGGGGTCCTGGGAGACAGCCGTGGTGAAGGGTGCTGCCTGCTGTGTGGTCTGTGCAGGGGTGGGGTCTCCACGTGCCAGTTGGCCTACCCACCTCCTGGAAGTGGGCTGCGTAGGTTGTCCACGAGCAGTTGGAGGGTGTCAGAGTCGAAGCTGTGGTGGTATTCTTCATCATCAGAGAGGAGAGGGTCGGGCTGCTCTGCAGGAGATGTTGATTCTCCCTCTGCAATGTGAAGGGGAGATGTAGTTT
This sequence comes from Triturus cristatus, assembly GCF_964204655.1. Taxonomy (NCBI): domain Eukaryota; kingdom Metazoa; phylum Chordata; class Amphibia; order Caudata; family Salamandridae; genus Triturus; species Triturus cristatus. Next base: position 1,754,285,915 of record NC_140589.1, on the reverse strand, counting down.
AACGTGTCCACATGTGTGTTGTCGCATTGTACATGTTTCCATACAGACAGCATGACTGGGTACATTGTGGCTGTTTGGGAGGAGCTGCCTATTTGATGAGGGACAGTGGACATTTTGACAACAGACGTTTGTGTGTGTGTGTACCTGTACATTATCAACTCACATTTCCCTGCAATGCCAAATGTGATTGGCCAGTGTCTGCACCCAAGCGGCACCAGTTGTGTCCTGTGTTCTGTTGTAGGTGTTTTGCAGATTGTGTCACATCGTTTTCAATGTTGATGTGCTATGCATGTGATATGTGTATGTTGCATTTTGGGTGATTCGCCCCTGCAGCTCTGATTTTCCTGCCCCTTATCCCTTTCATGCGGTGTGCTCAACTTACTTGTGCATGTGTGCCATTGTGCCCATCGCCCCCTGTCCCCCCAGGCCCTGGTTGTTACTCACCCTGTTGCTGTTGTGTCCGGTCCTGTTGAGCAGTGCCCGGGCCCCCAACTCCTGCCACCGTCTCCCCACTGATGACTGTGGACACCATTTCCTCCATGTCGTCCAGCTCCTCCTGTGGCGCTGGGCTCCCACCTCCAGTCTGCATTGACGCCTTCCGGCTGTTGGCGAGTTTCCGCTTGGTTTTACGCTTGACATCATTCCAGCGCCTCTTGACCTCGTCCAATGTCCTCTTCAGCACTCCAACTGCATTCACCTTGTAAACGATGGACTGCCCTGGTCCATTCTTAGTTGCCAATGACTCAGTGGAGGTGACGAACAGTTGTTGATGGTGTTCTACCACCTCCGTTATCAGGATCCTGTTTTCCTGCAGACTGAACTGCTTCTTCCTACTCTTCTTGTCCTTGCCCTTCCCTGACCCTGAAGTCTCAAGCTGGTCCTCCGGGGGGCTTTTGGGGTTCTGGTTCTCCTCCGTACTTGCTCCAGCAGCGTCCATTGTGCTTCGCTGTTGTTTGGCATTTGTTTGTCTGTCTTTTTTCTACTTTTATGGTGAGTGTTCTCACCTGACGCGTGTGAATTGCAGGCATGTAGCTGGTTTTCGCAAATTTTTGTAGCGCGTTTGGCCTCATCGCAGCTTTTTTTGCATTTGTATTTCTCGTTTTTGTGGCGTGGCATTGATTTTAACGCGGTCAGTTGATGCGTTATCTGGGGACAATCGCATGGTACCACCGTGTTGTGAATACTTGGTTAACACGGTGTAGATTTACCACGATAGACTGCAATATTGAAGGTTGCGTTAAGTTACTTTTGCGATGGTTATCACACGTTCTTGAAAATATGCCCCAATATGTTTAATGCAATATTTTGTTCATTCACCCTCAGGTGCGAGGAGTCGCCTCACAGGTTGTAGGCGCTATACACAGGATGCTATGTGAAGAGATGAAGTGTGTAGTGAAGCTACTGCAAGTCACCTCAGAGGTACACGCACCTATATTATCATGAAACTCCTTATTGAGTGCAGTGTCCTGATTATGGGCAAGTACAGTGTAAATTTAGAAAAATGCATTGTATTCTGTTCAAGGGTTCCTGTTTTACATATATATTTAGAATCAGAACCAGATAAGATAGCCCTGCGGTCTAGTGCATTAGTTGTTGAGATCTGTGTGTAAGTCACCGAAAACTAAAAGAAAGTTGTTCTCCTATTAAACAAGGCATTTGTTTAAACAGAGTGGATGAGCGCGTGTGACAGCCGTGCTCTGGCACGCACCAAGAAACTCGCCTGTCCTTAGTAGGTTTCAAAACTGTCACGAAACCAAAAAACAGACAGACTTGAAATAGTCTGTTTGAGACCCTCGGCCCCACCTCTTTATTTACGATCAAGAGACAACAACCGTTCTATTTCCCTTGCAGTTTTGGGCCAGCATTGACACTCCTTCCATTTCTTTTACGGAAAGAACTTCCTATGTGCACCCGGATCATACAATAGATGTCAGTCGAGTGCACTAGCAGGAAGTGTTTTAAATGGGATTAAACAGGCAAGAGGGTCTATAAAAGGAGTGTGGCTGAAGAAGCATAATAAGGGATCTTTTCCAAGTGGCATGGCCCATGCAATTAAGGGGATTATTTAAAAATGTGAGAACTAAAATCCTGTGCATTACACAGCGAGTGACCTGACCAGTATTTAGGGAATCTCTGTGCGTTTTTTGTTTTTGTTATTGCATCAGAGATATAAGACAACAACTGAAATGCACCTAGAAAAAGCCAGGCCGCTTGTTAGCAGTATCAAGCAAGCATTTGCAATGCAATAGTTCTCTCATTTACGACAATTTGAGCTATTTGCATTGTAAATGACAATGCCTTTTATTTATGTGTTGTTTTTAAAACAGATAAATAAAAGGCACTGTCATTTACAAAACCATGTGCTGCCCAGGCTTGTCCTAAAAACGAGTAACAACAAAGATTTTTCTATGAATATTTAAATTTGAAAATATGATAGTGTGAATAAGGCATTATTAAGGCCTGTGGAAGAGGTAATGGTTGTGTGTCTTGCTTGTTCCTGTTCTCCCCTCTGCACCCCTTTCCACTGCAGGGTCTCACTCTGTTAGACACTTGCGAGCTTGTCCCCCACATCTTTTCCTAATCTTTTTACTCCATATCTCTTCATGTGAACTCTTTCCTTTTCACCACTTTCTTTTCACTCTCTCCTTCTATAGGTACCTACTTTCAAGTGTGCCTGCCAAAATATTGCTTTTAAAAGCAGCATGCAAACGCATACTCAAAAATGATGCAATTGTGCATTTCAGCAGCAATCGCAGCACTTTATATTTTCCTTCCTAAAGCTCATGCCTTGCTCGCGGGCAGTGAAGCTGGCTAGGGCAGCAGCTGTGAACTGCTCCCCATCAGGCCCAACTGTGCATACTGCAGCACTTTCGTACACTTCTGCCAACCTCATAACTCCTCTCTAGGGAGAGCTCCCCTGCAATGCATGTTGATCCAACTCGAATTCTCATTTAAAAATTGGAGGGAATACATTTATCAATGTTACAGCAAGCACATATATTTTGTTTAATTAAAGTAGGAGGGAAAATCCAGGCTCAGTCGTTTGATATAAGGCAATTTGAGCTGTGTAATTTGCAGCATGAGACAAGAGACAAGAGCACATATCCCATGTAAAGATGTATTCAGACTTGTAAACATTAAATCATTGGCATATAAAACATCTCTGTTTATTGGAGATTGACTTTACAAGCATTTCTGACTTCTGGATGCTAAAGGGGGGAGAATGAGGTTTAAGTTCACCCTGAAGGAGAGATTTCCAACATGAATTCAATTTTATATGTTTTTCCTGTCGTGCGTCCTACATGCATGCGCATTAACAGAAAGGCCCCCACCTCCAGGGCTGGGTGGAGGGACACCGCAATGGAGCTTAGATGGGACACACACGCTGCATCAACATCGCCACCACTGGGCTCCATCTTTAAGCACGGCATTGCAAATCATAAAATGCAGGACCTTGGGCCACCGCAGTGGGCCCCGTGCTCATTGTGCACTGGGCTGAAGATGCTCCGAAATCCACCAGGCCGGTGCAAGTACATCTTGCGCACAAATAATTGCATGCTACCAGTGCACGCCGCGATGTGATAGCACTCATGCTGGTCGAGCTGCTGCCTTCCGAATCTCAAGCCATCCCATAGAACAGTTTAATTCATTGCTAAGGACCCAGCAAAATGCATATTATTTTAATGAGGACAATAACATTAATGGTGCCCTGACAAAGTCAGTTTGAGCCAAGTATCACAAACAAAGCATTGGGGGTCACAACGGAATGCCTAGGAGTTACAGCTGGGACCCCTCATAACTCCTAGTTGACATATGTAGACTAACTCTAATATTTTCAAGTTTGTGAATCCCCATAGATTGAAATGTTTGTGGGGATTCATACAACTTTTCTCTTCTCATTCCCACTCTCAAAATGGTAGATTTATTCTTGTCATGTCCAGAGTGAAAATGAGAAGGTAAAATCCCCAAAATAGGTGGACTATAGACAAAGAAATTCCTCCTTACTCTAAAAATGATACCCCATGGAGAAAAAAGCAAATAAATGTTAGCAAGCGAATTTGCACTTGCTCAGTGATGTTTGCATGAACATATATAAACATTTATATTTCCTCATGAAATAACGAAACTCACAAAGGTATTTCTGGAGAAATCCTGGTCTAGTAAGGAAGCGACTGTCACAGGTTTCCAGAAGTACTTGTGGACATATTTGTGAATTCCCAAAACTCAGCTATCTGCACCCATGAGGGGTAGTACAGCTACGGGAGTAGCCTACTCTTTTTTAGGTCGAGCTAGACAGCTCATGCGGTGTCTCTTTGAGACCTGTTGTAATCAGTCTGTGTGCATCAATCCAACCCCTTTTTTACCATTGCTTTTCATTTGTCTATGCCAGTGCCCTGCTCGCTAGTGGTCAGTCCTGCCTCTGCGTCCCCCCTTTCTCTCTTCTGTTCCTCCCACAGAGCAGGGACCTAGTACTGTCTCATTCCACTATGGTTCTTTATATGTTCTTTGGGGGACTATTTTTGCTTGGTTTCCTGCTCAATTACTCTTTGCCTGTATTCAACTTTGGCACCATAGTTCCTACATTTAACTATTGCATTTCTTCCTCCTACATCCTCTGAAAGCCACAGTTTGTGTTAGTTCTGCCTCCGCTGTGCCTCCCGCTCCATTTGTTCTATTTTTTTGTAGCCATTTTGGAATTTTCCATGTTGACTGGGGATCACCGCGAGATGGGCGCTTTTTGGGAAGAATATTTGGTTGGATTTGGGTTTCCTTTCGGGGAAGATTGCCCTTGTTTTTCTCTTGTTCTGTTTGTAGCTTGCATGTTTACAAAGGGCACTTCTGTGGGTCTATTTTTATGTTTTTCCTAATTCTCACAGTTTGCTTTGAAGTGCAGGAGCACATGACGCATGTTCCAGAGTGCAAGGCTTGGTATGCATAGCTTTCTACCCACAAACCGTTCACATCTTGTCTGTGAATGTCTGTTTAAGGGGACCAACATTTGGCACATAGTCTTCTGGTGTGACACCAACAGGTTGGAGAGGTACGAGGGCCCTTCCTCATGATCTGTGTGGTGCATTTAGGCCTAGGGTGGCTGCAGATCATACATTTAAGTTGTGGGAGGCTACCACCGGTGACGATGGCACTGCTGCTCGTAGCGCAATAAAACTTGCCAAAAAGAATTTGATTTATCCCCGCGAATGGACCCCAACCCAATGGACCGCAGGGAGCACTAATCCCAGAGCACACCACTGTGCAGCTACTGCTAAGCCTGAGAGTCTGACTTATGACCGGGTGGTCGGTGCTTGTAAAGTAAGTGGGTCAGTGGCTGGCGTGAGATATCTCTCACTCTGCTGCTGCTTCTAATTACACTTTGATTTTGAAATTTTAATAGCACTTTAGCGCATGGTCATTTTCAGCTACAACTGGCATCGGCCCCTGCCGCCTGCTTAGCGGGATCTCCGGTGAGTGTGCACCCGGCTGCCTCCTCCACCCCCATGTCACACTGGTACTCTGCCACAGGGTTGCAGAGGCAGGATGCTCTGCTATCGAATTGCAGCCACTTCTTGATATGCCTCCCTCACTGCACTGCATCTGGTGCAAATCGGCCTGCTGTTGAGGCTTGACGGTGGCCTGCTTCCCGGCTGGGGCCTCTCACATCCTGCTAGGGAGACTCGGCCCAGGTCCACGTGAGACAGGTAGGTCCTGGACTCCATATGGCACAGCAGGATATGTTTGTCCACGGTGCTGCCACTTACTTGCAGTATCATTGCCGAGTCCTGTGTCTACTCTGAATAGCATGGGCGGGTCGAGACGTGCATGGGAGTCACACAGATTAAAGGAATGTCATCAGCTGCCTGCCACCAGATAAGTTCCGGGCACAGAGTCAGGTGAGTGCACCAATAAAATAATTTGATTCCTCAATTAGTAATTATTGTAATTGTAAAAAGTAATTTACAAGTTGGCAAATAATAAACTGTTATCAAACTGTATAGGTACTAATTTGCTTCCTAAGTTCCACCTACGAGAAGCATGAGCTGGGCCCAGGTCATAGAGAGGTGACCAGTTGCTATGGAAACAGGCCTGGGCCCGGCGAAGTTTTTTTGTGTGTTTTTGTCAACAATAACACAGAGCTTTCACCAGGCCCAGCCACCACTCAGCCGTGTACTCCTCCTGATTTGTATTAACCTGACAGCCCTGTGATTTTAGACACACAGGCTCGCCTCCACTCTTATCAGCCCAGTGCAGAGGAACTGGGGCAAAATGCTTTCTGGGTAACATGTTATTACTGGGCTCACTTGCACTGTGGTTTTCTCTACATTCTTGGGTGCACCTCTGCTTCAGAAAAATATTCTACACATCAGGTGAGCAAGCTTCGAATGTTAGCATGAGGGAAATACGGAAATTCTATGTTTGGTTGCATGCATTTATTGTTTTGCTTTTTAGGTCTCGCCTAGCGATGCAGCACGAATGTGCTGCCATCGCTTTGCGAGGCATGCAGTATACACTGTAGTGTGGAAGCTTCGCGGAAGCTCCGCCCACTCTCTGCCCATTGGCTTTTGTCCTAAATGCTGCCTTCCGATTGGTTTGAGGTTTGTTAGTCCCTCCTCAGTCATCATTTGTATCCTTCCACGGCTATCAGCCCCTTTACTGCACAGACTACTTTCTTCCAGTGTCTCCCCCTCCCTCCCGCAGTCCGTGACTTCTTGGCAGCGCCGCCCCCCTCCAGGCACTCCCAGTCAAGGGGCCCAGCCTTTGCCTTGTTTTCCCCTGCCTGCAGGAGAGAAGCGGGAGCCCACCCCGCTGTTGCGTGCCTGTCGGATTGCATTACAGTCGTCCTGAGCGTGTGCACGTTGTGCTGCTCCAGGCTGTGTGGAAATGCTTGCAGCCGCTCTCCCTCTCCCTCCCGCAGTCCGTAACTTTTTGGCGGTCCCACCCCCTTCCATGCACTCCTAATCTGCGAGGGGGTCGTCGGCGGCTACAAGAGCCATCGTGCTGTGACAGCCTCTGTGCGGAGCTGCTCGGAGCCGCTCTCCCCCTCCCTCCCGCAGTCCGTGATTTTTTGGCGGTCCCGCCCCCTTCCATGCACTCTTTATCTGCGAGGGGGTCGGCTGCGACTACAAGAGCCATCGTGCTGTGATAGCCTCTGTGCGGAGCTGCTCGCAGCCGCTCTCCCCCTCCCTCCCGCAGTTCGTGATTTTTTTGCCATTCCGCCCCCTTCCATACAGTCTTAATCTGCGAACTAAGAGCTTTAGTAGTGCTCAGTTGTGTTTGCCAAAAATGCTACAATCTACATTTATATAGTGCCTGACACCACAACGTCTTTTGGCACACTCCCCATGGGCATGACTCCCCCGGCCTCAGTGCTACAGTCACAGTGTCTTCGGTGAGTTTGAGGCTAGGGTTGTTGGACTGCTTCGTATCGACAAACGTACTGATCCATTTGTGGATAAGTGTAAAATAGTCGCTCTCCGCCTCCCTCCAGCAGTAAGTGACTTTTTGGCGGTCCCGCACCCTTCCATGCACTCTTAATCTGCGAGGTGGTCGGCGGAGACTAGAAGAGCCATCGTGCTGTGACAGCCCCTCGCCAATCTTGTGTGCGCCGAGGGAGGAGAGCCATTCACAAAGACCAAACTATTGAATGCTGGCCATTGTCCCTGGCACGCGCTTTCTTCCTGTAGCAGGAGCATGGCTGCGAGCTGAGGACACTCGTGTCTTATGTTTTATTTACTTGGAAAAGGTTCATCAGGAACACAGAAATCGCAACATCCTGTCTCTTGCGGACAATGCCTTCTCCATGATCAAAGGAACAAATGGACGGGGCACTCACCGTCAAGATCATACTCACTCGGCAACGGATTTTATAAACAGATTAACACATGTAGCTTAAAAAAATTATCTGGCTTGTAACTTGGAATCTGCATTTCAGTGAGAAGGACTCTGCATTCTGTTAACCTTTGCTCGCTGTGTTATACTGCATACTTTTTAGCATATTTTCTCTTCTCTTAATACACTCTTTTATTTATGGGTTCTCCTAACTTCAACTTTACAGAAATGTGCCTCGGTTTATTAAAGTAAGTACATTAGGCAAAATCACATAATTCATGTACACATTTTTAAGTACCCCTCATAATGTTTACCAAACTGCTGCTTTCATCAAAGAATTCCAATATTAATAAAAGTTCTAGAGGCCATTAACTTTGAGAAAACGCCCCTCCACGCTCGTTGTGTGTATCTCCATTAGCGCCTTGCACAGGTATTTATCTCATGGCAATGCCCACTACAGCGGTCATTAATGCTACATTGGAGATGTGGTAATAGTTTAAGCGGACTTTGGTCTCCTCCACCAAGAGCACATAATGCCTTTGTTATATCCTGCTAATGTTAATACAAGGCCATTCTACCACAAGTGGAATGTTAAGGTGATGATGCTGTCAGAATGTTGGGGATCTGTCAGAGAAGTCACAGTTGACTGGGCTGAGCTGCCTGCTGGCTGCTCCTTGTGGGGTCTTGTACTGGTCTCCCTCTGGACCTGAACTGATCCTCATCTGGTCCTGTTCTTATCTACCTGTGATCTTGTACCATCTTCTAATAAACCTACATAAATCATCACAACAGAGTGGACCTGATTACTACAGCCTTTCGATGTTTCCTTTCAGTGAAGCCACCTCTGACATGAGAAATAGCAACTAGAAGTCTGTTGTTCCTACGTTTTTTTTTTTTTTATCTAACTGAAGAAAGCACACCCCGAGGAGGCTGGCACCAACATTGAAAGGCTGATGCTTTTCGTCACAACACTGACAAAATGTGCTGATAAATATTATGTCATAATCAGCTAATATTTGAAACAATAGCTCTTTGTGCCCTTCCTTCTCTCCCAGATGCATAATATCAGTTCATTTGATTACATCCTGCTGCCTGGAAAGCAAAGAAAGTGAATTCCGCTTTCACCTCGGCTACTGTTTGTTGGCATTGAACAGACTGTATCGTCCATTGCAGAAGCTCAAAGTGCCTGTGGTTGGCCTGACCCAGCCGAATTAACAAATGTCCACAGGTCCGCATTGCGAGCTTGACCATTTGCCATAGGAGCAATAAATATAACCGAACCTCATAAATAAAATGTCTTTCAGTTCCGTATTCATTGATTGGCCGGTTCAACTGCCATTGACATTTAGTTTCCACTTGCCATGGATATAGCATGGACAGTGTACCAGCCCTCTTTATCCATTGGCTGCCTTGCACTGCGAGTGAACGCTTTTTGACTTATCAGATGCGTACATGCCTGAAAAAGAGTGCACTTTAGTTTCAGGACTTGTGTATTTTTTTCAAATCTTGTATTTTCAGTGATATGACAACCGAAGGCCCTGATTTTACATTAAAAAAAGAGCTTTGGACTATACCATTTCCTGCTGAAAGGTAATATTACTCTCCATGTGTTCCCAGACCTGGCGTGTCACCAGTTTGGTGCTTACTTTCCCTCCATGTTAAAGAAGAGTAGATGTTTCAGCACCCAGGCTAATGTGCTGCATAGCTAAATACATATAAGATCCCAATGGCGAGACCGATTGCATTGCAAATGCTTGTTTATTAAAGCTCAAACTGAACTGTGGCGGAACCAAGCCCTACACTTAGCAAGGTGTGGACATTGGAGGGGGCATTAAGGACATTAAGGGTGGAAGGACATTTCTAACTTGTGTACAATAGTAAGAGAAGTGGCGAGCTGGTGGGTTAGTGTTAGGTCAGAGGCCGTGAAGGTGAAATGGGCTTTTCGATGCCTGATGAACTGCTCTTTGAAGTCATAATGCGAGCTTGTGTGGAGGGTGACATTTCCGTGCATTGAGGGGCCCTGTTTTCAAATATTAAGCAGTACAAGCTGACCTGTAGTATTCTTGCATCCATAAAAAGCTGCTTCACTGGTGCCCTAAAGGGTCAGATCCTAACTGCACTGCTGCACGGGTGAGTCTTTTGAATACCAGGTGAATTTCACAAAGCCACCTACCTGCACTGGAGATGAAACTGACAAGGGCTAGTGTTCCCAATTTAGCACCTGGTACTGTTTCTGGTTCTGAATGTGCATATGCTTGCAACTTCTTTAGTTCTGCTATTATCTCACATCTCCATAAGCATTAGTGTATGGTTTCAGCCATGCACACAGCTGATTTCAGAAGTATAATTGTTTTTGTTTCCCCCTAAACCATGGAGCGCATGATGTGTGAACGTTTAGACCATGAAATTCAGAATTTCGATGTAAAACAGGTTGATGTACTGCTGTATTTCAATTCCACTTTGGTGATAGGAACTTGTGGCCTATTATCTTTTCTGATTTAGCTAGCTTTTTAGGTCTCTTCTGTGACAGGGCATGTGCTGCCTGATGTGAGACATTTTGTTACCTTACAGTGCGCTTAGAGCCCACCCACTACTTACCATTGCTTGGCTTCATTATTACTCTCATTTGCTTGCTTCTAATTCATCAGCTTCCATAGTCTTTCCTTCCTTTGATCGTATTTGTTCCTCCCCTGGAACATGGACGCATTACTGTGACCTTCTACTGCTGGTTTTGTAAAGTGCTACTTTTTCCTTTTTATTCAAACACTCTACAAGAGTGTGTGTGTTTTCCAGCTGTCTCCCTCATGTACTTCTCCCCCCATCTGTGTTCCTCCCCATTCACTTCCCACCCATTCTCCATTGTCCGCGTGTTTCCCCAGTCCCTCATACCCACCATCCTTTGCCATCATCCGTTATATGTGTGCTTCCCCCACCCCTCCTAAACACCCTCTGTTTTTGGTGTGCTTCCCCAAGTCCCACCAGACCAAGCTCTGTTGTCTGTGTGCTTGTCCCAACCCCTCCTGACCGTCCTCCATTGCCTATGTGCTTAGTTTTTGTTTTTGGGCAGTTTTATATAGCGCGAACACGACCGGAATGTATTGGAGCATTTTACATGAGCACCAGTTACGTTACACATAGACATATTCATTTCATTCCACTGCCCACCCTCCATTATCCATGTGCTTGCCCTAGCCCCTCTCACCAACACACCCTTTGTTGTCTGCGTGCTTGCTGTAAACTCTGTTGCCTCTGTGCTCCCCAATTCCCCATGTGCTCTCGACTGTGCTCTTGAGTGGTTTGGGGGGTCACAGCAGCAGGGAAAAGGGCGAGAGAGAAGTACCTGAGTGAGGCAAGAGTTCCTGATGGAGCACATGGCTACTAAATAAAGAACAAGCATTTGCAATGCAATAGGTCTTGCATTGTAAATGAAAATGCCTTTTATTAATGTGTTTTGAAAACCTGCAAGTGGTGCGTAAACGCACTTTGTACTTATAGTCCTTGCTTAAGAGAAGCAAAGCTGGCAGTAAAAGAGGTGCAGAGGTACTATTCCCACTCCCATTTAACAATAGGGAAAGTGCTGGACTTTGGATTGGTTAGATCTACTATTCCGACCCCAGTATAAACAACAGTAGGAGAAGTGCTGGACATCGGAGGGGTTAGATTTACTATTCCGACCCCAGCATAAATAACAGTAGGAGAAGTGTGAGACATCGAAGGGGTTACATTTATTATTCCGACCCCAGCATAACCAACAGTAGGAGAAGTGTTAGACATTGGAGGGGTTAGATTTACTATTTCAATTCCAACCTGAGTAACAGTAGCAAAAGTGTTGAGACTTGGAGAGATCAGAACTACTATTCCCAGGCTCCAAACTTTAGAAGGCTCAAATTTAATTGTCCCAATTGTAAATGAATACCAAATAAATTGCATGCATTTCTATAAACATATAAAGAAAATATTGTTAACATTACATATTTATTGGAGATTATTGCAAACTGAAAACATGAAAATTATATAAACTAAAAAAGTTAAAAGATAGATTTAAAGTAATTCACACTCTATTACCATAACATTCCAACACCCACAAATATAATAACATAAAAAATTACCATCATTTTAAAATATACTAACAGTATAAAATAAAATAAATATACCAAAATATTAAGCATGATCTAAATCATTCTGGTCACAGGGATATTCAGTGTTTGTTAGTTTTAAATAAACATGCAACACCCAGAGCCAACAACTAAACTGAAACTATTTTTCATTGATTATCGACCATGTAGCAATTCATATTGTAAAAATCGAATCAATTAAAAAGGGGTATTACGTATTTTATAAATTTTGGAAATGTGCACAAGATACTGAGTTCTGGAATAATGGGCATTTGTAAAACACTGATGTTAAGTAATACAATCACGTGATTCAGCGGGCATTTTGCAATATGCATTCTTTCTTGCAAACAGACTTACTCTTGGAGGCCAAAGATGGAGAATAAGCCAATTGGTAATAGCAAATGCTGTACTACTCTGTGTTCATTACTACTCCCCATAAATCTGATGCCCCACTTGTGTGGCTGGGACAATGCCTGCCACAGGAAATACCCCAAAATATGACGTGAAGACATCACATTTTTGTCATGAAATACAATCACTTTTGGTGATATGAGTAGCTGCAGAAAAATTCAGGACCAGGTTTGACTGCTACCCAGTGCTGGATCGGAATCATCTTCCCCATTCACTTCAAATAGAGGCATCTGTACATACGTCCGAGCGCTCTATCACCAGGGAAACCTACGAAACCCAGACATGTCTTAGAAATAGCCTACCAGGGAAGTCTCGTGTGGTGTGAATTCCATGAATCCCACTAAGCAATCCTACCCAATATGCCCTTCACCCTCAAGCATTGTCTAAAATAGGGCATTTACCTGACATTTCTGTGAAGGAAAGTTCTGTAATCTGTGTGGATCCATAAAATATCCTTAGCACCCAGCATTCCCACACTTCTCACATTATTAACTGTATCCCACTTGTGTGGCTGAGCTTTATGACTGCAATAGAAAAGGCCCAAAACATGACATGGAATAGTTTCCCAAACACTGCGATTGGGTCCTCGCAGCTCCTTACAGTGCACCTCATACCATGCCCACACTGGTAATGGCTTACCTTTTTTTAATGGATTTCAGTCCCTTCATTAACGGCTGAATCTGTGCAGATAGGCACACGCAGGGACCGCCATCTTTCAATGCTTTTATAAAATGTGTTTACAGAATCTATCAAGTACACAAGTTTTTCTGTATAACAGTATTGCACATATATTCAAAGATGGCTGCTGGTGCATGCATACGTGTGTACATATAGGAGTCCAGCAACAGCAAAGTCATTAGGCTGGCAGACAAAGCCAGACTTATTAAAAGCCAATGCTTCTTCTTTAATTGATTTACTACAAAGGCTAAAGCCACTTAGGGATTTATCTGGTATTAACAATGGGGCTACATTATTACTCATCTACCGTGTGCTGTTAGTAGTGGGACTGAATGTTTTGGCATTCAATTTATATGCCAAGCAAAAGATGTCTTGATGACCTCAGGGTAAGGAAGGTGCCTTAAATATGGGGATAACCTACCCTTGCAGTGCCAACTTCTTAGTTTCAATCTTAGATATAGAAATACAGAGATTCTGCAGGAACAAGCTATTATTCAGCACTAACTATGCACCTTCTGAATCAAGCACTTCATCATGATTCAATGACAACATAACCCAACTCTTTCTATTTTATTTTTTGTATTATTTTTATTAAGGAGCTTCGAGTTGCGACATTGCATTAACATACATAAATACAATAGGGAATATATATGCAAAAATTGATTAGACACTACATGAATAATACAGAGTAAAACATATCAGACTGTTAAGTTACCTTTAGCATACTTCTTCATTTTACTGAACTTCCATTTTCCTTACAAAATTCATTATTATATCTTATATCATCCATCTTCAGTCTACTACTTCGAGATTGTTCTGTCTATTCATTAGGCCACTGCTGCCCAGATCAAAATTCTTACAATGATACAGATTGTTCACACGATGATACATAGACCGCAATTTAGATAACAGTTCATGATATGTAGGAGGTTCGGGGTTCGGCCATGATGTATCAATTGAGGAGTAATCTCAATCTGTACACTAAGAGTAGTTCTAATAAAGACCGGGGGCCTCATTTATGAAAAATGACGCATCACTGCGTGAAAACAGTGATGCGTCACTTTTCACTGCGCCCTCCCTGCGACTCCAATGATGCGTCATATTTACAGTATGACGCATCATGTCGCAAGGAGTCACAGATACGTCAGTATTTCTGACGTATCTGTAGGCGCAAAAGTGACGCATCGCTGGAGTGTGTCACAAAAGTGACGCAACTCCAGCAATGTGTCCTTTCACATGGGGCAAGCCCCATGTGAAAGGGCCTGCGTCAGTCTTACGCCTGCTGTGAGGCAGGCGCAAGAAATTGACGCATTTGCACACTAAAAGTGGCGCAGTGAAATCTCGTAGATTTCACTGCGTCACTTCTACGACCCTTTGTTGCGTCAAAACGCCCCCCTTGCATACATTATACCTGGCGCAGGTATAATGTGGCGCAGGGGTTTACAAAGTGACGCATCTGCCTAGATGCGTCACTTTGTAAATATGGCGCAACATGGCGCATGTTTTATGCCACTGGTGCGTCACAAAAAGTGACGCACCGGCGGCGCAAAAGTGACGCAGGGGCTCATAAATGAGCCCCCCTGATTCTATCCATTAGAGTGCTCAACATGGGAGAATCCAGAAAAAAATGACCCCCCTCCCAGTTTGACCCTCGTTTTGACCTTGAGGAAATAAACATACAAATTGTACAAGCCCAAAATGTATCTAGGGAATTTCGAGAGGATGCGCTTTGTACAGTAAAATTTTATTGAAGAATTTAGAAAAAAAGGCTTTACGTTTTCCACTTATTTCTCTAGGAGTGGCGAAAAACGTAAAGTCTGCTTACTCAGACTCACTTTCCGCAGGGTATTTTGCATTTTCCTTCTAAGAAAGTTGTGCTGCCTGTAACTCCAAAATATCCAAATGTCAGTGGTGGCTGCTGTAAAAGAAAAGTGGTGGGCAGAGCAGGGGAGGAAAATAAGATATAAAAAAGTACTTACCTGCCGCTGCCTCGGTGCTCTGCTCCTCTCGACTCCCAGCAGTCGACGCGCAGGCTCTCAGAATCCCCTACATCAGTTCAGATGCTACTCTCATGCTGGTAATATCCAGCATGAAAGTAGCGCCTGGATTGGTCTGAGCAGGCTGGGTTGACACTCAGTCAGGGCCTGGGAGCCTGTGTCTGTCCACCTGGCCGTACAGCACAGCTCAAGTGCAGAGAGCTAAGTGCGCATGACGGTTTGACTGTCCTAAGCCATCTGGCTAAACTGACATGCGCATTTACAGCAGTGCCCAACACTCCTCCTCTCAGCTGCAGCTCCTGTCCATCAGGATAGTCCCTCCCCCCCAGACTCGGCTCAGCAAAGTAAAAGAAAATTATAATAACCTGTTTAATCATCATTTTATTTTTCATGTTTTCACTGCTGAGAGAGCAGTGGGGCGACGCTTGTCTGCCTTAGTGGAGGAGCCGCCGCTGATAAATGTGGATCTAATTAATTTACCCAGATCACATATCTAATTTGCTATCATCCACCACACTTTTCATATTTCTGTTTTTACAAGTTTGAAATGCAGCCAGCAACCATTGTACTTGAAATTATTATTCATTGCATATCAGTAACTAAATACCTTGGGTTAAACAAGCTTTGAAGACCAATATCTTCTCTTTATTAAATGTTCATGGCAGCGAGCTCTTCAAGGGGTTTTCGGGTATTGAAGAACCATATTAATTTCTAGCAACGGGTTTGCACAGCAAAATTCAACCATGTGCTGCACACATAACTTAATCTGCAAAATCGGGGAAGAAGAAAAAAATAACCATTCACTGTAATTCAGCCATATAA
Organism: Triturus cristatus; assembly: GCF_964204655.1. NCBI lineage: Eukaryota > Metazoa > Chordata > Amphibia > Caudata > Salamandridae > Triturus > Triturus cristatus. Next base: position 1,754,270,068 of record NC_140589.1, on the reverse strand, counting down.
ATGAAGTAATACAGTTTTGCAGCAGTGGATGTAGATTTAGTTATGCCAATAATTAAGTTTTAATTTTCATCAAAATGAGAGGAAACATTGGACAAATGAGTGTTGCTCACATTCAGTATGCGGTGGCATGTAATGTGGCAAGCGAGGACGAGCCCCCGGGGCACCCCACTCATAAAAGGAACTCTGAAGGATGTTGTTCTACTTGTGGACTACAGCTCCCATAAAGCAGTGGAACTCCAGTCACTCGGAGGTGTGACCCGAATTGCTGCTGGTAGGATTGCTCACTTTGGTGCCTGATCCTCTCTGCCAGCCTAGAGGGCTCAGTAGGAGTTAACCAGCCCCTGCTTAAGCTGGTGGAGCGATGCCACTGGTGCTCAGCCCTGAACACATATAATCCATATCCACTATATCTGCTTCGTCCCCCCCACACCGGAGGCAGCTAGAGTCAGGCCTTCTCCTCCAGCTAAACATCTTGGCAGGTCTATAATGGAGATTGAACATGGTTTTGTAATGCTGACTCTTCAGTCCTGCTGGTAATAGCACATTCTGGCCGACCTCCAATGATTTCTGCAAATTTATTTCAGAGACCCTGAGTCTCCTCCTCCGTTTTACTACTTGGATCTCAAGGTCATCCAGCATTAACTCAATCATACATTTCTGGGTAACTACCACTCATCATTTCCAGGAGGGATATCTTCTTGAGTGATAATTGATCCCTGCTTATTTTCAAAACAAAGTTCCTAACTTGCAAACACTTAAAAAAAAGTTTAAATTGATTTTTTTTTTTAGAGTTTTATAATACGTGAACTAGACCCGAGAAATCGGGTATCAGAGCGCTTTACATGAGCACCAGTTTCGTTACAGAAGGACACATTCATTTTTGTTAGGCACGGGGAGATTAAGTGATTTGCCTAGGATCACAGGATGTTTTAGCGTCGTTCCCGAGACTCGAACCCGGTTCCCCAGCTACATCCTCTCCTTTTCCCAGTCAGATCAAATTTTTGCTGCAGTTCAGAATGTGAACACATTTGGCCCTGATTAAATAAATCCCCTAGTTGGACCACCACAGCTCGCACCTACACCAGACAGCTTGTGTCATGGAACATAGGTGGGAAGGTTGGCAGGCCCAATATAGGAGTATATTTGTAATACCTCACTACACCAATGTTTGCCTCAGTTGTGTCCAAATCTTAAATACTGTCCTGACTGTCTTGAACTTGATTTTTTTAATAATAATTTTATTCTGTGGTCCTTAAGAAACATCCTTTTGTCACCAAACCCAGAGTAAATTCTTATATGGAAGGTGACCCTTCACATCCTAAGCCTCTACTCCACCTACCTTTTACTAGGCTTCCCATATGCTGCAGCATAGTTGCCCAGAAGTAATACCTGAAGTTAGGGACAACCCAGCCACCTCTGAGCCTAGGTAGCGCAAGATGGCTTAACACTCTCCTTGCCATTTTATATTGCCATATGAAATTAGTGCAGATAGCATAACTTTTCTCGAACCATTTTTGCTCTATTTCTAGCGGTATAGCTCTGAATAAATATAAAAACTTTTGGCGATATCACTATTTTTGTGACATTGCATAAGTGTTAAGTGCAGATTATTCAGCCTCATTAGATCTCTCCTAGCTTTGTCCAGAATTGAGCTAAGATTAAGTTTGATTATACTCTCCACTCTGGCCGTAATAACAGCCTCCAGATAGAGTGCTCTGAACTCTTTTTCATCACTCATGTTGATTTCTTTAAAGTGAACCATTGGAGTTTTCCCTTTATTTAAATGATAACTCACTATTTCGCCAATAATTTCCAACTCCCTTTCTAATTCTGTCATAGCACATTCAGGATCTGATGTAACGAGTTCTATGTCATCTGTATATGCCAATATTTTAGTATTGTAATTGTTTTTTCTTACTGACCTAACTAAGACATTCTTCCCTATCCAAGTTATAAATGAATCTATATATAATGCTAATAAAAGGGGTAAACATGGACAGGCCTGCCTAGTTCCTCTTGCAATTAGGATTATACCCAATTCCATCCCCATTATTTGCAGTCTAGCAGTCACATTAGGATATAATGGCTGTATGGCTCATATTGGGCCCGTGTCTCCCATAAATAATCCCATGCGACACGGTCAAAAGCTTTCTCAGCATCGAGCAGGATCATAGCCTGCTACTTCTGCTATATTGAAAAGTGTAATCACTCGCCTAATATGATCAGTGGTCCCGTGCCAAAGAATAAACCCATGTTGACAGGGTGAAACCATTTTGGCTATGACCCTTCCGAGTTGTGTCCCGAAAATCTTCAAGTAGATTTTTGTGTCACTCTTGATCAGTGAGATTGGCCTAAATGATCTGGGATTTGCGTGGGGCATCCCCTTCTTCCTAAAGACTACAATTTTTGTTGATTCCCATGACTCTGGGGCAGCCCCCCCTGTACTTAGGGGAAATGTCTTTAGCTAGTTCTGGAGAGAATACACAGTAAAGTTCTAAAGGCATCTTATCTGGTCATGCCGCCTTTCCTGCAGCCAGTGACTTGAGGGCTTACTTCACTTCTACCTAGGTAATCAGCAGTTCCAAATCCTCCTATTCTTCTTCTTCTAGCTTCTCCCCCCATTACAGCTAAGTATTCTTTAAGATTATCGAGTGAAGGGGAGGTATCTTTTTGGTAGAGATCATCATATTATTCATTAATGACTCCAATATTAGCCTTTGGGGTGCTGACCAACCATCTGTCCTTATCTATTATGCCATCAATACCCCGTTTACCTCTTTCTGTCATGTGCACAGAGCCAGAATCCTACCCACACTATTGCTATACTCATAACTTTCTGCTCTGCGATTCTGGTATTGGCAACTGTAATCCTTTGCGGTATCTCCTGACCTCCCTGTCTTTCAGTGATCAGCTTGATATGCTGAGCTTCTAATTCAGCCAACTCCTGGTGAAATTCCCGGAATATTTTTAGTCTGCTTCCTTTGATTATAGATGTTAATGCTGATTGTGTTGCCCTTTATCACAGCTTTTAGCGAGTCCCAGACTGCCCCTCCTGAGGTGCTACTTCTATGTGCTGCCATAAAATCTGTTAAACATCCTCTCATGTGATCTATGTATTCTGAGTTAAGGAACAATTTCCTATTAAACGTCTATGTCTGTGTTGGCCTGACTGCTGTCAAGGCCTATATTTCTTGCGATCCAAGAAGAGCCTTGGGGATTTCTCTTTTCTGACCTACCCCGCTTATCAATCTGATCTAAAAAAAATAACCCAACCACCCAAATTTCTTATAACATTATGAGAAATATGTATGACCAAGATCCGGAGATTTTAACCTAGCCCATATGTATATAACCCCATGGTTTCTTTTTAGCTGATGAACTGTTCTATACACCATTGTTTTTTTGCCTGTGTACTGCCCAAACTGGAACATGTTGTTAGTAATGTCCATGTGAAGGTTAAGTTCACCACACAAAATAAGGGGGTTGGCCACAGGGCTAATTCCACATCCAAATACTTAAAAACTGCAGATTTATCTAGGTTAGAGCTGTAAATATAGCATATGGTGATGTTTAGCCCCCTCAACCTGGCATTCATCTATTGTCCATGTCCCAAGTTTGTCCGCGAGGCTCCGCTTCATCATACAGACATTTATCCTGGCTAGAATTGCCATCCTCCTCGTAACAGTCCCCTGCGATGTACTCGCCAAAAGAGCATACCCCAAAGTCTCAAACAGGCCTCTCTTATCCTTTGCTGTATGAGTTTCTTGTACACAGATAATATCTACCCCCATAGTTCTGAGTCCCTCTGCCACCCTGGCCCTCTTGGACTTATCATTTAGGCCACAGACAGTTAAAGTACAAATATGTAATTTTTTTGTTTTTTGTTTCCATCATAATGTCATTGTATTATACCATCTATAAGATTTCCATAACCTACCATATATAGAAAACTGGCTATATCACATCCTGTTCTCAGCTTAAAGGACTCCCCCCTTACTTCATTAAGTCACACACATTGCCTCCCTTCACAGGAGATCTGGGCACCTTAAAAGTGAATTACGGCAAGGCTCTTTTTAATCCCTCCATTCTCCCTCCCATGGCTACCCTTCCCTATCCACCAACTCCCTTTACACCTTCACCCTCCCTCCTTCCTCCATCCTCGTGAAGCATTCAGACCCATCTGGTCTGTTGACGGTTTGGGCACCTTCCAGCCTCTCCCAGAGCTTTATCATTCAAAGCACCATATGTAAAGTAAATCAATGAGAAACACAGTAAGAAAAGTAATTAGATATACAGAAAAGAAAAAAGACCAGAAACGAAGGAAGTGACTAAAGATAAAAACAAAAGGGAAAAAAGGAGCAGTGGGGATCACACCAGTAGTACCATGAATACCACAAACCATGAAACCAGCCTGATACCTGTGTTACCCTACTCTAATTCATGTTCTCTAATAACTCTCTTGCTTTAATCTTGGATGTAAACACATGTTTTTATAATTTTAAAAATATATTAAGTCAGGACGGGTTTATTAAAAAGGCCTGCGCCCCCTTGTCCTGAAATGGTTTGATCAGTTGCCTTAGCCTCCAGCGACTAGAGATTGTAATATGACAGAAGTCTAGTCTAACAAAAAAGGGGCACCTATCGACACCGCGCTTGGCATCCAGGCATGCTTTTTCAAACAACGCCTGTCTGAGAAGAATATTTCTAAAAAACACCAGGATAGTCCTTGGTTTAACAGTTCCATCATTCACTTGTTTCATCTTCAGCGGAACTCTGTGTGGCCTTTGGAATTCACGATCTCAGTTTCACCCTTACAGCTCTGGAAATGCACTCCGGAATAAGTTGGCAATGAACCTCTTTCCATCACTACCATTGGCACATTCCTCTACCCCCAGGATTCTTAAATTGTTATGGCGTTGACGGCTCTCTAACTCTTCCAATTTCCATTGGATGTCAATTATCTGTGGCTCATGAACTGCTGTTTGACCCTTTATACAGGCCACATCCCCCTCCAATACTGCAGCTCGGCTCTTTACTGCTAGCATTCTTTCCAAATTCTCTGAGCATGTTCTCGCAATCTTCCGCATTGCCCCTTGCAAGCTCCTGGTGGCAGCTTTAGCTCTCCGTACTGTCTGCACAGGTTTCTTGTCTATATGACCTAATCCCTTGATAGATAGCTCTGAGAGTTGGGGCCTCAGCTGACAACTCCTGGGTTGCGTGATCTTGAGACCCTATTCAACTTTTCAGAGCATACTGTGTTGATGAGCAATCCCACTTCAGGTCACCACTAGCACCAGGCTTGCGTACTTCAGCTTCTGTGACATTTCTAACTGTTGACCAAGCATTACAGTCCAAAGTTACCAGCAAGGGAGGATCACTCTCTTTGCTCAGTAAGCTAGCCTCTGAGTCATTCCCGGAAGTGTTCTTCAACCTGTCTGACTTGTCACTGACAAACATTCTAGAACATCAGTGTTTGAGCCATTTTTGCCAGCGGTTATGTTGCACTTCTTGAGGTTCCCTTTCCAAGTTCTCTTCCAGCAGGTAGTCTCTTGCTCTGGGGTACCCTTGATCCTAGAGTCTGTGTCTCCATGACTTTCACCAACCATTGCTGTAGTTGCTTTCATGCAAAGCTTGATGCCTCCCTAGATCTCTTTTCCTCCTTGGATCACCTCCACGGTACGCCCGGGTGCCTCCTTAAGGCCTTCATTGAGCTGTTGTTCTGTATTGTTGATGTGACCAGACCAGTCTTGCATTGATGAAGGGGACCATCAATTTTGCCCATCTGTAACTCCTTAGTCATGATCAGCAGTGTGGCTTCCTGACCTTTCACCATTCCCATTGACATATTCTCTGGGCAGGATAGCTCTTGCTTTACTTTCCTCAGAGTTCTTTCCCCCTCCGTTGAGCTTGACGTGGGACTCAGCTGGAGGTGAGATGGGGCTGATCTTCCAACTTCCCCCTACTCAGATATTGACCTCCTTTTAAAATGTTCAATAGCTGCAATAGTTGGCCCAGACGAGTTTGCAAGGCACATCCCCTCCTCCTCCTTTACTCTAATGCTTGAGAAAATGCTGCATCAGATGCCCCTTTCAGGCTTTCCGTGTACCAATTCAGCCCTCATTCCGAGGGCCATTGTGTTGTGAACCTTCATAGTGCCAATATTCTTGAGGGCCACCATTAGACCAACTGCTGACTTCCAGGAATCCCTTCTCTTGCCGCTGCCACCCTCTCCTCCCATGCTCCTGCCACTACAGAGAACACGCAGAAGACATCTTATTGCAACCTCGAACGAACGGCTCGTTCCTCTTCTCTTCGAATTAAAGAGATCTTCCTCTGCTTTTTATTGTTGCAGATAATGGAAGAATAAGCTTGTGGACGGAAAACAATGGATACTACAATGCTTGAACAAGGGTCTGGATCATTGTAATCTGACAGAAACATTCTGGACCATTGTATATCTTACGCTCCTGTCAAGGAAGCTTTTCATGACATGCCTAACTTAGACTTGGTGTCAAACGTGGGGCTATTATATCCTTATTTGAGACATCCTCATAAAAAACTTCCATAATGTAGCTTTACAGCCTTATTTCTGTATGAACCTGCAACTCAACGTGAGGTGAACCTATATGATACTCAGAGTGGGTATGCTCTAAATTTCTATAGGTTAGTTGGTCACAACAGCAAATTGCTCAAGCAAATATTGGTTGCACCACTTGTGTGGAATAGATATGCATATGTATTCTAAGTCAAGGCGGTAGTAACCCAAAAATATTTATTAATAGTGTCTGCTTTGGCAATTTCTGGAAACATGCTTAAATTCCTCCAAAAGATATAGGGGCCAATTCACAAATAGTTTTTTTTTGTACTTGAAGTAATACTAAAGTAGTACTTCTCTGCTACTGCTCATGTTTTACAAAAAGCTACTCACAAACCTACATGCGTAAACCTCCTCTCCACTTGCTCATCTCTGCACATGTAAATGTATGATTTAGATGTTACTGTTGGAAGAAACAGGGGAATAACTACTAAAAAATGTAGGACAGGCTTAGGAAACTGTAGGAAGGGGGTTAGTGAGGCACATGCTAATACAGTCAAAAGCACGTTCTAGCCAAGAGTGTGTCACTCGAGATGCACTCCAACAGAGAAATTAATCAAGCGAGGGTAAATTCTGTAATTCGAAAATTTTATTCAGGTGAATCCATTCAATGAATCCTTTAGAGGATGTGATATTCATAATATTTCAGCATCACAAACGAGTGTATTCAACGTCATAACTCGATGTAGCCCAATGCATTTCGGGCCAGTGTGGCCCTTCGTCAGGGGCAGCACTAAAATTGGAGGATACAAGGAAGCAGCTTTAATCAGTGTAATATATGTCAACACTAAACAACTGTGAAAGGAAACTTGGTTAATATATTCAAAGTAAATGAAGTTTAGTGGTTCATGAAAAAAGATGGTATATAAAAGGTGCTGGTAATGAAGAGAAGGTACCGTTTTTTGAGAAAAATTGTGTATGTTGTGTGTGTTAAATAGTCCTGTTAACCCCTTCGATGCTGCGCAGATTCCGCCGCTGTGCTGACGGAATCTTGCGCGGGCGTGGTCATGACGGAATGGTTCCGTCATGAGCACAGCTCAACCGTGGGTCATGACGGAACCATTCCGTCATGAGCACCGAAGGGGTTAAATGAAAGTAAGGATGTAATCACGTGCAACAAAGAAAGATGCTCAAAAGTGCGGTTAAAACAAGAACAAAACTACATAAGAGAAGAGACCAAATACTAAACATAATAGGGTAGAAATGAAAGCGTTACGCGTCAGCGCACTGTGAGTATAGAGAAACGTGAGAGATGGTAATCTACGAACGAGTGCATAAACTGTCAGGATTGTGAATATAGGGGAAAAGATAGAATATCGGGTGAAAAAGGTCACAGATGCGTTAATAAACAAGAAAACGGAAAAAGAACAACTGAGCCCATGTCAGATTCGAGGTGGAATACAATGTAACACTAAACACTTACGTGATGCGAGCTTCCAATTCAATTGTAACTCTGTGTTCATAGGCTGTCAGCGTTTTAGCGGGTAAATCTGCTGTGTGACGCGAGTGGTATTTAAACGGTGTCACCTGCTTGCCGCCACGAATCAAAGTGACATGCTAATACAAACACAAACCGACAAAGGATAAACAAGTACTGTTCATAAAATACACTTCTAAAGTTATTGCAACCGTAAATTTCACGAAACCAGAGTAAACAGTCTCTAGTGTAGTCTAACACTAGATTTTGCCACTCAAAGTTACTGCAACACTCTCCCATAGAAAATAATAGAGGCAGGGACTTAAAATAATACCCCAAAGGAGACAATCATGTTAAGATAATTAACCTTTTTTGTCTTTTATATATACATATATTTTCAAATGATATTCCAAAAGGATGCAGTTTTCTGGAAGCTAATAACTATTTTTTGTATGTGGGTTTGTGTGTGGTTGAATGAGCTGGAGGTATTGGTTAAAACGGAGGCTGTGTGAACTATGGTCATTGTTGGTAATTGTCAGAGTGGTGTACAAGAATTACATACACCACAGAAGATCTTAAGCAGTATAAAATGGTTTTCCTTTATTTAAATGTTGGCTGGTGGATTCTGCTCGTGTGTTATAGAAATATTTGTATAATTGTTGTAATAATGACTCTTTTTATAGTGCACACTACAAATTGTGTTGTTTTTGTTATCTAATAATATTACTAACTTATTTCTTGACATCCTTTTTGTCAATAGATTTAGAATATTATTTTTAAATGGGATTGAAAGTATTCAAACATATGCAAAGTAGGTCTCTTGCACATGACTGCAGTAGCTCACTGAACTATTGCCCAAGATTGAAACTTGGGACCAGCTGACCACGATCTTTAAAACAACTGCATGAACCCACAGAGCTATCTAACTAGGATTAGAATCATTGATCTGCATATTACAGAAAGAGCTCAATGGAAAAAACATTAACCTTTCGACTAAACTGCAAAACTCCGAAAACAAGTTGGATGTGAAGTGTAAATGTGTGTGTGCACCTATACGGGTTCTTACTGATAGTGTTAAAGGTTACAGCAGTTGAATGCGTCACTATCCTATTGCTTTGAACACTAGATTTAGATTTTTCTGAAAGCATATTCTGAGAGCATATGGTTGTACAGTTAATGCAGATGGATAAAAACTCAGTGGTTGGGAGTCACAGAGACTTGGAGGGCAGTGCAAGGGATTCTGGGGCTAGTGTGTTGATTGTGCAGAGCATGGACAGAGTATTTTAGGACTAAAGGTTATTGCATGAGCGATTGTAGAGGTGCTGTTAGGATATCTAAGGCGAAGGTGTCAGGGCCGGATGAGGTGCCCTTTAGTGCTGGGGTAAATGGTCTTATAGCCAGTAGATGAGTTCTCATGTCTTTGGTACCTGGCACAATGGATGTCTAAGGAGGTTAGCTGAGGGTCTGAGAGGGCTTGCAGAGGCAATGTGAGGGGCAGCCACGGACATCTAAGGGTGAGGTAAAGTTCTCTTGAGCTGGCTAAGTCTCTTCATGAAATGAAGTAACAGAGATTTATAGAGTGCAACAAATAGCTAAAGGTGTCAAGGTGCTAGAGAAGGGAGAGTCCCGGAAGAGATGAGGTCAGTAGGAAGAGAAGATATAAAATCAAAGAGAAAGACTGTCATTCAGTTAAAGGGTGAAAATCCAGGTCCTTAAGGATGCTGATACAGTGAGTGAAAAGGTTCCAGAGTTTTGTTGCAGCCATTGAAATGGATAGGCCTCCCAACCTGGTCTTCCGGATTTTAGGAACAACCACAAGATTATGGCCAGCACTGGAGCTGTCTAGAGGGAATGTACCACTGTAACATGGTTCTAGTTCCTCCAGGCCCGGTGTTATGTAAAGCTCTATGAACAATGCATATTGCTTTAGAGGTTATGCGATTGTTCACTGGTAGCCAGTGCAGTTTGGAAACCTCTGCTGAGGTGGATTAATATTTGAGCATGTCAAGTATCAGTTTTGCAGCCACATTCTGTACCAGCTGTAGTTTGGCCAATGCTTATTTGTTGATCTCAAGGTAGAGTGCATTGCAATAGTCCAACAAGGAAGAGATCAGGTACAACAGAAGAGGAGGAGTTCAGTCTGCAGTCTGATAGCTGTGTCATTGGTGACCAAACAGAAAATGGCAGTCCATGTCGAGGTCCAAGGTGAGTGTCTCAGAGTGCATCGGGGGGCAGTGGAAGGTGATGATGCAGAGGGCAGAACCAAGCAGAAACAAGCCATATGGCGGAGATGAATGCTACTGCGTCCTTCTGACCACGGAGGCAGATTCATCCGCATCTTCGTCCTCTGCTGTTGCATGTGCCTCACATGTGGGTGGTGGTGCTCTGTCTCCAGCACTGTGTGACAGTGACACCTCAGGTGCCAGAGGTGAAATGTCCACCGCACTGTGTGGCACTGACTCATCAGGGGCCGGAGATGTGGATGGAGTGGTAGCAGCAGCATGCATCAGTGCCAGGCCTTGTGGCAGCAATGCCAGGAGGATGGTCTTTATGGCATTGAGGGACTCAGCTACCTCTCGCTAGTGTGCAGCCGTGGCAGCCGCTCTTTCCGCCCGCATCCATCCATGTTCTCCATGAGCCTCCGCATGAGTCCCAACTCCCGGGAGGGCTCGCTGGAGACACTCCGACTAGACAGTCGTTCTTGTCTCAGAGTCAGGACTGGCGATGTCAGCCATGGTTCGTTGGAGGGCATGGAGCGGACTGTGGGTGTCAGTTAGGGACTGTGAGTGGTCCCTGATGGGACTTAGACACCCACATATGGCGTCTAGTTTGTCTGCTATGCGGTCAAACCCCACCTGCACCTGTTCAGCCAGCTTCTCCTGGCACCCCAACACAAGGTGTTTGAAGGCCATGTGTTTGTCGTGGGGGTCCTGGGAGGCAGCCGTGGTGGTGGGTGCTGCCTGCTGCCTGCTGTGTGTTCTGTGCAGGGGGTGGGTTCTCCTCGTAGGAGCTGGGCTGCCCTGCTCTTGGAAGGGGGCTACGGAGGCTGTCCACGAGCTGTTGGAGAGCATCGGAGTCGAAGGTGAGTTGGTCCTTTTCGTCATCAGAGAAGAAAGTTTCGGCCTGCTCTGCAGGAGGTGTTGGATTTCCCCCTGCAATGTGAAGGGGAGATGCAGGTTAGCATTGTGTTCACATGTGTGTTGACGCATTGTACATGTTTACATTCGGACTGCATGACAGTGTACATTGTGAGTGTTTGGGGGGAGCTGCCTATTTGATGCGGGACAGTGGACATTTTAAAGACATCACGGATGTGTGTTTGTACTTGTACATCGTCAAACTCACATTTCCCTGCAATGCTATTTATGGTTGCCCAGTTTCTACACACAAGCGGCACCAGTTGTGTCCTCTGTTCTGTTGTGGACGTATTGCGGTTTGTGCCACATCGTTGTCAATGTTGATATGCTCTGCATGTACTGTGTGCCGCATTTTGGGGGAGTCGCCCCTGCAGCTCTGATTTGGCTGCCCCTTATCCCTTACATGCGGTGTACCTCTGACTTCTGTGCTTATACAGTGCTGGGATGTTGCATTCTTGGGTGCATTGGTCTCTTGGTAGGATGTGGGGGTCAGGGGCATGGTTTGTTTGCAGATGTGCTATGCTTAATTGTGCATGTGTACCATTGTGCCCATCTCCCGTTCCCCCCAGTCCCTGGTCGTTACTCACCCTGTTGCTGTTGTGTCCGGTCATGTTGAGCAGTGTCCGGTCCCCCAGCTCCTGCCACCATCTCCCCACTGATGACTGTGGACACCATTTCCTCCATCTCGTCCAGCACCTCCTGTGGCGCTGGACTCCCACTTCCAGTCTGCATTGCTGCCTTCCTGTTGTTTGCGAGTTTCTGCTTGGTTTTGCGCTTCACATCATTGCAGCACCTCTTGACCTCTTCCATTGTCCTCTTCAGCACTCCGACTGCATTCACCTTGTCCACGATGGTCTACCATATTCCATGTTTTGTTGCCAGTGACACAGTGGAGGTGAAGAACGGTAGTTGATGGTGTTCGACCACCTCCATTATCAGGACCCTGTTTTCCTGCGGACTGAACCGCTTCTTCCTACTCTTCTTGTCCTTACCCTTCCCTGACCCGAGGTCCCAGGCTGGTCCTCCGGGGGGCTTGTTGGGTTCTGGTTGTCCTCTGCACTTGCTCCGGCTACCTCCATTGTGCTTCGCTGTTGTTTGGCTTTTGTATGTTTTTTTTTCTACTTTTATAGTGCATTTTCCCGCATGACGCGTGGGAATGGCAGGCCTGTGGCTGTTTTTCACTGATTTTTGTATCGCAATTGGTGTCATCGCTACCATCTTCGCGTTTGTGTTTCGCGTTTTTGCGGCATCGCGTTGATTTTAATGCGTTCATTTGATGCGTTATCGTGGGTCTATCGCATGGTACCGCCGTGTTGAGAATACCACGTTGGCACGGAGTTATTTTCCCGGGATAGACTGCGATGTGAAGAGTTGCGTTAAGCTACTTTTGCAGTAGTTATCACACGTTCTTGAGAATATGCCCCAATCTGTTTAAAGGTGCGCCATGGCGCAAACAGGGACATTGCACCCATTGCGTAATACAGGTCCTGGTGTGTGGAGGAGGAGGCCTCGTCAGCTCGGTAAGCCTGACAAACCACCCACCCAATTCTAAATGAGCCTTTTAGTTCCAGAGTAATAACTTCATGTAATGTTGTTCCTGCATTTTAAAATTACGGCTGTATTTTGCCTTAAATCCTAAATGAATCCGGTAAAGGGTTGCAGTTTGAATGCAGCACAGCAGCTTTCCTCCAGTCAGAGATCACCTTAGGTTGCCTTTGAGACTCCCCCTCACCATCGCCACAGCGCGGTGAGGAAGGCCGACAAAGCCCCAGGAGTGCAGTTCACTCCATCCAAATCCCAGCACAGAAATGAGTTACAGAACTGCACTTCTTGCCATAAATCAGCAAACTATTTATTATTTTTCATAAAAAATAAACTGCATATTAACAGCGTGGTCACTTTCATGCAGTAAATCAGTGTGGCTGCAGAATGAAAGTGACACACTGTAATATGGGTTAAGGCTCCCCTTTTTACCCTTGAAATATTGGCGAGCGGAATAAGCTTTTACGCTCCGTATTTTGACGCCTCGCCGGCTTGACGGCCTTCTAATTAAAAAATGAAGCGGCTGCTCGTGTAATGCAGTAATGGAATTTTAATATGGTTTTACGGGGGGAGGACAAGCCTTTCTGACAGCCCGCACGGATACTACAGCTGGCGACCATGACACTTGTCTAAGTAGATTTTTGTCTGCCAAACTGAAGTTAATTTTCAATTTGTTACTGTTTATTGCCCATATTTATAACGTTAGCTTTTATTCTGGTGAATTTATTAAGCATTTGAAGGTAAATAAAATGAGCGCAGAGATAGTCTGTTATTATAGCTTACTTTTAATATATAATTATGACAGATTCACACAGCTTCAGCTTCTGGAATTGTCCCCGCCTGGATTTTCGATCTTACATTGCCCATAATATGAAAGGGGAAAAAAAGTGGAACTTGAATCAGGTCATGATAGATAATCGAGATGATCGCGATCAGTCTTTTAAATGATAGTTTTCCGGTTTTAGGATTTTATTGTACATTCGGGACGTTCATCTTTCTTTGGCTACAGAAATAAAAAAAAATATGTTATGAAATCTGTTCAAGGTCATTTTTGTTGCATAATAAAACGATAGGGATCCTCAACAAAGGTCCAGCAGACTCAGAGGCGCATCTATGTCAGAGTTTCAAACACATTTTTAGAGTTTCAAAGTAATTAGAACTGTCAGACTCAGGGTGATCTCCCCCCAAACTTTTGCCTTCGACTCTCCTGTTTTGCTGAATTCGTTTCTGTTGGTCTTAGCATTCGGTGCACTTTACCACTGCTAACTAGTGCTAAAGTGATTGTGCTCATTGCTACAATATGGGAAAAATAGCTATTTTAATTTACTTCTAAGTCCCTAGTAAAGAGATTTACCATATACCCATGCCCGGTAAATTAAATGCTGATAGCGAGACTGCAGCAATTATTGTGCCGCCCACTTAGGTAGCTTCTTAACACGTCTCAGGCCTGCCATTGTAGCCTGTTTGTAGTTTTAAACAGCCAATATGGCTTGGTAAAATAAATCCCTTGCCCAGTTTAAAACTCCTCTTTAAATACATATAAGTCACTCCTTATATAGGCCCTAAACAGCCCATAGGTCAGGGTGCAGTGTATTTAATTGGGTGGACCTGTACTTCTAGGTTTTACATGTCCTGGTAGTGAAATACCTACAAAATTAGTTTTTCACTGCTGTGAGGCCTACCTCTCCCATAGGATACCATTGGGTTACCTTATTATATTTTGCTTGTGACTAGGTAGAAATGTCATGTTTGGTGTCTAAAGAATTATAGTTTAAAATTCTTTTTTATTGTAAAGTTTGATTTTAAGTCACAATTTTGATAATGCCACTTTTAGCAAGTTGGCATATTCTAACTATTAGGTACCTATGGTTATGTCTTGTCGTGCCATGCACACCGCACAAGCCCAAGCCTTGTTTTCTCATTGTGCCATTTGTGCCCTGGGATACAATCCCTTAGTCAATCATGTTTCCATGCCCTGGCTTGTCTCACCTTAAAAGATATTGATCTCTCGTTTTTGCATCCATGTTAATTCAAGGCCTTATGTTAATAGTAGTGATCCCCTGGAGCTATTTGTCATTGTGGTGTATATGGTATTCAAAAGGCCTCTTAATCATAGTTGTGATCCCCTGAGCCATTTGACACCTTACCAAATATTCTGGCTCATTTCTCCATGAGTCACCAATGACATCCGAGGTCTTTTGATAAATAGCAAGATTTCGGGTGTCCTGTGGTCATAGGGCCATCTTGGTTTGAGTGTGGTATTTAAACTGCACCCAAGCCACGAGGGCGTACTTGGCTTTCTATGGTGAGAGGTCCTTTCTCTCCATCCTCATGCCTGGAATCCTGTCAATCCTGAGGATTTCCTTACCTCTGTGCGCTGCATCAACACCAAGAAATCAAACCACACATTGCAGTTGCTGCATACAATTACACCTGACAGAAAAGACACAAAAAAGGTCAACAACATCAAGTAACCGTGCATCTGACAACACATAAAAATTCAAGGCTAGGTTAGTGGCAAGGTTAGTGCACTAATGATTTGTATCTGTTATACTTTTGGAACTTCCAAGGAATTGTCCAGCCTTCCAGAGAAAGAGAGAGACACTGGAATCACTCATTGTGCTGAACTCAACCCAGTCAGGGATTATAAGCTCAAAAGAATCTGATAACTCTTGATCAACCCCGAAGAAGGGATCTAGAGACATTGAGCTGATTAGAGTTGCATGATCAGTAAGTGCATGAGTAACTGTTCCATATTAGGAAAATGTGTTTGTGGTACTGTATATCTGCTTGATTTTAGTGTTGGTTATTTCTCTTGTGATCACGTATAGGCACATCACAGTGATCTATGATCTAGCCTGGTTTGAGACAAGATAGGATCTAACAGAAGACCCACACCAAGTCAGGCGTGAAAAGAGCTACTTGTGGTATACCAAATACAGGAGCAAGAATCTTTCTCTATTTCTTACAATTCCCTTCTTTTCATTCTGGGATACCTTCTAACTTTGGGTTCCATCCCAGGTCGGGAGTTGCCTTAGAGTTGAGTGAAGGTCCAGCATCGTCTTTGCGGACTAAGTAATTGCTGGTGAGTGGTCACACCTGCAGCCTGTTCTTGGGTCAAATGAATTGGTATAGTTGGCCTTTGCATATTACTTACAGACAGCTACACAATAGAGGCACTGGGTGTTGGCAGGATAGTCCATCCTGGTATTATGAGTTGGCAGAGCTGTGCACAGACCCACTTGCACTTCAAAGATACTGCCTCAGCTCACACACAAAGAACTTCAAACTAGTCTTTTGTAACTCCAGACATTCTGGGACCACTTCTGTGGGGAAAAAACTCTAGAAGTTTCTTCTGCTTCAAAGCTGGCACCAGGTATCAAATTAGAACCCTCAGACCATCTCTTCAGTTCAGTTCAGGACCTATGGAGGACTCTGAGAGGACCGCTCTGCTCCCTGTAGCATGCTGTTTTCTTCTCTGGACTGTCCTGCTGCTTCAAGAGGACTGTCCTGCTTCCTGATGCCTGCCTTGTGCCCTCAAAGGACTGCCCAGCTGTTTGAAACCTGCTGTTCTGCTTGCACCCAGGACTACCAAAGTAACACAGGCTTGTTGGCTGGCCTCTTGACCAGAGCTTCAGGGTCAGAAAAGGCCCTGACCATCTTGAACCCACACCTGGACCTAGCCTGAGTCCGTACCCACCAAGTGGTGCCGCTCTAGTCCTGGACCCTTGGAATTTGTGCTACAGGTGCCCAAATCAAAAAATTTCAGCCCAATAAATGCTCTGCGAACCGAGATGAGACCCAGACTTACTTGATTACCGATCCACCCAAGGTGCATCGCCAGTCACCTGAACTTCATGCTAGCTGCCCCAACAATTTCCGGCAGCCGATTCATTCCAGAGAAACCTGAATCGGAACGGCTGTCCAAATCGGCCATCGTAATCGCTCACACGGAAACCGTGTCCGTAGACCTGTACGGATCGGCTCTGAAAGACTCGGCCTGTCCGGATGCTTTTCGGGACTGATTCAGTCTTCTCGAACGGATTCCGAGCATCGTAATCGGTCATTGGGAAACTGTACGATTCAGGAGGAAGCACGGGTTTCGAATCGAATTCGACGATATCGAATCCCATCCGGAGCCCTTCCTACTGACATCGGAATCAGCCCCTAAATCTGAATGTAGAAATCTTCACAGCAACTTTATCCACTTCTCCCTGACTATAACGACTCCTTCTCAGACACTGCTGGCTGCCTTACCCTACTGAACTTTACCTTCGCCAACATTTTTTCTCAAATTCTCAAAAATTGTTTTAAGTCCAAAAGTAAGTGGAGACAGGGCCCAAATCATTGTGTGCATCCAAACCACACTTCATTGAGGTCAGTCATAACTTTTGACTTTGCCCCATTCTCACACTACTAGATGTCTGCGGTTGGTCCTTTGATCCTTTAGGTACTATTTTTCACTACAAACTTTAAAAAATTGTAACTATGGTTCTACTGATTGGATTTTTATTGTTTTGGTGGTAATTAATTTAATGTAATTTAATTTGCTCTATTTTTTAAATTAGTGTGGGATGTTTCTTGTATTATGTCTTCACTTTATTACTATTTAAGTGCTGCATAAATACTTAACACATTGCCTCCAAGTTAAGCCTTATTGCTTTTGTGCCAAGCTACCAGGTTAATTTAGTAACTTTTGTGATTCACCTTGACAAGGATTGTGGCTGCTGTTCGAGAGGGGCTCACAACCCTTTCAACCAGCAATTCAATTTCTGACAGCAGTTATTCAAAATATGTTTACAATGAATGAAGCTAATTGGAAGTGATGTGCAAAGTCTGTGGCTATCCAGAAACTCTGGTAGGGATCCAGTCTTCCTGCACCTATTTTGGACACACCTGTATTAGAAGGTCAAATTATGGTTGGATCCTTGTTGAGAATCTGGAGCTAAGTGTGGAAAATGGATGATATAAATACAATATGAAAGAGATGGCCTTGTCTCAATTTCATTGCAGTTTTTGCATGGGACCATGCTGTCTGATGCTCATGCAGTGACCCACAATCATCATCATCAGGGACAACGCTTGGAATCCAGGGCTTTTAGCCTAGTATTCATTGCTAACAGGTGTGTTACTTTACTTAACTTAATGGAAGCAAATCAAACTATGGTACCCACATGCATGAGGTTTTCACATGAAAGACCAATATAAATAGCGTCTGTGATATTAAGGATGGTGGACACCCCACTCATGACAAGCATCTATTCATCACTAAAAGGATTGCAAGTCAATTTTGAGTCATTTAGGCTGGGTTCTCTCTCAGTACATTTCCAGACCTTTTCGTTCACAGCCTAATCACTTTGAGTTTGTGTTCTCTGTTGGGTGTGTGGTATTCTGAACTTTGTTCACATCTTTGTTCTGATCCAGCTTCCTCAGTTTGGGATCTGGCCCAACAAAAAGATACGAATCACTAAATGTTTGTCTCAATGACTATAGAGCATTATCTTCCTGCATTTCTTTCATCAGCTGCAGAAGTATAACGTTGTTTCCTGTTTGAAGACATGGATGTGCCAGTGTGGAAATCTCTCATTAGTTTCCCCAAATGATGTTACCTTACAATTACTCAGAGAACCTGGAAGTTCAGCGCCTTTCTCGGCCAGTGGATCTTTGCCGTCATTTTCAAGTGGAGCATTACACATCACAAGACATTAATAATTACCTTTGATGTTTAGTCAATGAAGAGATTGTTAATGAAGTTTTAAAAGTTTATTTGCTCATTTAGTAGATTAGTCAATATTTGTGTTCCTTTATTCAAAGTAGTGGCAAATCAAAATAGGTTGTTTAGAGTAAGCAAAGAAAATAAAACAGCGTGTTCCATTCAGAGTATTGTACCTATTCTAAACTTAAGGACCAATTCTACCCTAACACGAATCCATGAAGCGTTCTTTCAGGAAAAGAGCAAGTAGATTTCAGAGCAGATTCAAATAGCTAAATGAAAGGACAAACTCCTCATAGAGGGTTGTTCTGAAGACTCAGTCGAGTTCGCTGGACAATTGCAGTAGCAATCCTCTAAAAGAGAGAGAGAAGGAAAGAATCACAGCAGTAACTTTGATCTGTATAAACGAAAAATTCTCCTCACAAAGCATAAGGAAAACAAAAAGAATTGCCGTAAGCCATAGCTTATTGAAAGCCGGGTTAGCACAACAAGGTGCCAAGGGGCACATTTTGGGTAGGGATGTATGGAAAGAGTCTCTCTGTTCTCTAGCTGGGAACATGTACTATATAGAAAGCAGCGAAACAAGTTGCAAAAACAAGTGCATTTCATCATCATCGTCCAATGGTAAGAAGTCTTCCAATGGTCTGTCACCTTCAACTTTGTTTCCCACGGTAAACGTTCAAGCCAGCATGAAGTCAGTTAGAAATGACTACAATGTATTATCATGCATCTGTGACAAAGTAAACAATCTAAGTACAGTGAAGTCATATGGTGTGAGGAAAGAAAGAATACAGTTTCTATGGACATAGCACATTTCACAAAAAGTCAAACCTTAGTGTTTGATTTTAAAGTTAAATCACTTTTTATTAGAAGCATTATTTTCCTCAAAGGGATAGAGCAGAATAAATAAATAGTGTGGCCTAGTGCATGAAGAACTACAAAGAATTTAAGCTTTCTGCAGAAAATAAACAGCATTTTTCACGTTTCTATGTTAAATAAAGGCATATTTTCCAACGTTTAACTACGAATTTTCAGTTTTAATATTTAGTGTGTTTCTATATTATTGTGTGGTAGAATTTGCGGAAACATTTTCAGCGTTATCAATCTCCCCATCTGAAGATTTGAAAAATCATAACACATCTACGTTTCTCATGTGAGATTGTTTTCAGTGTGGAGTTTCATCATCAGTTGAGTCTTGTCATTTTCTTTTCAGCCCTCTAAATTGCAATGAATTCATGTCATTCGTAATGCCGTGTAATCCCAGGTCCCTTTTGTATAATTTTCTGAAAACATTTTATTGTCTTTTTCGAGATATGTATCTGCAGCTTAGAAATAGAGCGTAAAGACATATAAGGCAAAGCCCTACTATTACTATTGACATTAATATAGCTTTCAGTATACCCTCTCCTGCTGTTGAAAACCAGTTCCCAATTGTGGCAATTCCTTTCCCAAAATTTTCCTA
Source organism: Triturus cristatus (assembly GCF_964204655.1). NCBI lineage: Eukaryota > Metazoa > Chordata > Amphibia > Caudata > Salamandridae > Triturus > Triturus cristatus. The sequence continues at coordinate 1,754,250,202 of NC_140589.1, read as the reverse complement.
CAGACTTGGTGTTTTCAATTCATGTAATTCAGGTTCTAAACCCGAAATGCTCTTTGCAAATTATTCTATCTCTGTCCTCTTGTAAGGTATGTATGTGCAGTAGTGAGTTAACTTCAGCATCCAGCAGACTCTGCCTTTTCAGAATTAGTAGAATGTCGATCTTGCAAGACCATTGATCTTATAGCTATTAGTTCTGGGTTTATAAAAAGCAAAGCTCCAGTTGTGCTAGTTGCCATTTTGTCAACAACAGTTGACAGCATTCTTTTTTTGTTTTAAACATGTTTTTATTCAGTTTTTCACATAACATAACAGAAAAACCAAAATAAAGTGCATATGCCAAGGAGCACCATACATTGTACAGTTGACAGCTTTCTAATCTTTTCATGGTTTAAAATGACTCCTACAGGTGGATTGACAGCTCCACATATGCCTCCTATTAGCCTAGCTCCTGTTTTTGTACAACTTTTCTGCCTATTGGCGGATGTAAGTGTGAGTGCATCCATACTTTTTCTATGATACATTTTGGAATAATATTCCTAGGTAGCAGATCCTCTCCCAGTCAGCTGCTAATAGAAAGTAAGTGTTCTGCCCACAGATGTAATAAACCCCTGGAATAGCAGTGGGGAAGCCAAATTCCAAATAGTGTTAAATGCAAAAATAAAGGTAGCCGAAAAAAATATAGTCAGTTGGAGCAGTATGCTGAAAACATGCATAATTCACTCTTGTATATATACATTTTCTCTTACTATAAGTCAGTGTAGCCGTATCATGTGACAGCAATTAGTTTCAGCAGAAACTGATCTACTGTGTAAATGTACAGGTATTTTCTCAAAGAAAGCAAAGGACAACCTTGTTTGGAAGAGAGCATTAATTTCCACAAATACTAACTCCATTCTTCTCACAAAAACTCCACTTCCCTTGCCAGGTGTTTAGCTTACTAAAAAAGCACAATGTACAATATCAGACATCAACATTCCAAGACTTACTGTGTTTTGTTATATAGTGTTGGATGATACATGATACTAACTTAATAGCAACTTAAATGATCATTACAATAAAAACATAGCAACAATGGATTCCAACAACTTAATTCTCAAAGAGCCCACGACTAACCCCAGTCATACCCAGATGCTGTTTGGAATTAAGTCGGGGTCTGTTTGCATTTCATACAATTTCTTCACACTTTTCTTAATATGGTCTATTTGCTTGTGTATGCTCATAGAGGTATTGGGAATGTTGGTGCAACACTCAGTTCCCACAATAACACAACCCCCCACCACCTTTGGCCACCCCAATTAATCAAGGGCCATCCTGTTCTGAACTAACATTTTGGAATGTGATTCTAGCTGCTCTGTTATTAATCCCAAAGCTATTGCAGTAGAATTCGTAATTTCTTCTAACAACCCCGTAGTTCTTCTTATCTCATCTAATGCCACATGGGACTCTCATCTAGGGCTACAATGGAATTGGGATCGGATAAGAATCTAGAAGTGAACGAGACAGCTGTCCGATCCCTTTCCTGTTCTAAGGGATGATCTCAAAGTGTTTTATTGCAGGCACAATATATCCTGGATAAAAAATTCCAGTCCAGTCCACAGGCAACGATGAGTAAGCTGGTGACTAGAACCAGTGCCAATGGGGCAGGTGGTCTGCTTACAAGTAATGCCACAATTGACTTAGGGGCACTTCCGATCTACAGGTATTAAGGTACTCATTTCTCAGTCAGGGCCTTTTGGACTGTCCTAAAACCCGGGATAGGAGGTTGGGGCAGTTTGACAGTACCAAGATTGGTCTAGTAGTTCTGGCAATCTGGAAGTAGTGTTAAGGCAATCACACTTCTACGGGCCCAGCTGACAACATGGAAAACCAGAAGCCCCCCAACCCAGCCACTTCCTACCTTCCCCTTATGTTTGCTCTCCCATGTCATTTGACTGAACTGGCCGCCTCAGCCCCTTCCACTTTGTGGAGATCCCTAGTCCTACTCCTTTAGCCACTCTCTACCTGTTTTGCAATTTTAAATACATCAATTTAGATTCTACATTCTCTTTCTTTGTCTCCTGTGATGTAACACAGTGATTTAGAGCAGTCACTATTTTCGCCAACTTTATGGTTTGTCATCCAATTCGTATAATAGTTATTCGATTCTTAACATTCTCTGCACAAAAGCAGCTCCCACAGCTTCCTGAGACATCTCCGACATCAGCCAGTGCTTCACCCTAATTCTGTTTACAGTTAGAGAGCTTGGTCCTGGCTGTTTCCACCAGGCATATCTACAACATTGCGTTCAACAACAAATAATTCACAGCACTCAGCACTTCAGCATTCGCAGAATACACAAATGGTCATTGTGCCTTTGGAACCTGTCTACTTTCTACTTCAGTTGACACTATCAATTGCAACAGCTGGTTTACATCTGTCCATTTGGGTCCATATATGTCAAACGCGCTTTGAAACTCTTCTCAAAACTGTGTTGCATATTCCTGTATATTAAAGAATTGTTTTCTTATACTCCTTAAGTCAGACGGGAACCAAAACATGTGTACCATGAGTCTACCCCAGGCAACTGGGAGGAGCGCTGATGGATATGGACCGAGATCATCTACATTGTTTGAGTGAGAAGAAGAAGGGGCGTCTTGATACTCGCCCCGCAGTGTGTCTCAAACTTTTGAGTGTAATTGTGGGACCTCGCTCCCATCACTCACTATGCCCAGGGGCAGAATGCATGTGTGCTTTTGGTCGATCCATGGCAGTGAAAGCTGCCCACAAATTAATTGCTGTGTTGCCATCCATTTGCATTGAGTGATCACTAGCATATTACCTCCTAAGTCTTCATTCGCTGCTATCCCAGAGGTGCTGCACCATTTCAAGGTGCAACTCCAGTTGCACCCAATTATCCTCCTAATATCCTTGCTCTTCTTCATCTCTTGTTGTTCAGTGATCTAGGTGAATAGGTAGGGGAAGGCAGAGGAGTTGGAGCACAAGTCCTTATCTGTCTATGAGGTTGCTGATTTGGTGCAAATTTCTTCTGGGTATCCTTCATACAGCAAACATGAGATTCATTCTACTGCTTGTGTGCTTCCTCATGCCAATAGAGGATATTGGCTCCTGTTGAGTAGCTATTTTATTTTTGTAGTCTTTCAACCTTTTCTGTAAATTAGCTAATCTCTCTCTATCAAAGTTACCATGTTGCAGAAAAGACTTCTTTTCATCTTTGTTATTGAGCCCCACCCACACCTTTGGGGCAGTTATATCAGATTATCTCTTTCTCTCACACTTTCATCCTTCAAGATGCTTTGGGTCCTTCACTCCTGCATATTTTCCCCTTTACAACACTTTTCTAAAGCTTTTTTTCTCAAAACCATGGGATTACGTTCATGCTCAATTTCCCTTGGAACTTCTCCCATCCCTACCTGTTCATCTGCTTTTATTTCAATCCCGTAGTCATTACCCCGACAACAGCCCTTTTCCCATGTGTTTTGACAGCACATTAGCCACAAACAATGTAAGCCTTGCAAGCAAGTTGCAAAAAAACAGTAAGCGCTGTTGTACATTTATCTAAATTTGGATCAATCGGCGCACCCCATTTGTGAGGATTATCCGGTTCAACAGTGGCTGTTCTCCACCCCAGTATCCATGGAGAAAACTTCTCCTTTTTTTCCTCTGGTGCCTAGGTTCCTCGTGCAGATTCTGCCCTGCACCCTCCTGTTTCTCTTCTTGGGGACAGATCCCTCCATCACAGTGGATCATCTGTTAAAAATGAAACATAACACATAGAGAAGCCAATATCCAAACAGTGTTCAATGCAAAGTAGCAGGCAGCCAAGCAAAATATCAATAATCAATTGTCATTACAACTAATCATGGTTCTCTTTCAAAATTGGACAGTTGGAGCAGTGCACAATTTTCTTTATTAATCTAAATTGTCTCTTAAAGGATGTCAATGTAATGGGATCATGTGACAGCGACTAGTTTGTGTCAGCAGATGCTTATCTAGTGTAAAGATGTCTATACCGTTCCTCCAAAGATGCACAGGATGGCCATGAAGGTAAGATATCATTCATATCCAGCACACCATAAACAAAACAAACACACAAATCAGAGAAAGCAAATATAGAAAAGGAATGTAGCTCAGTGCAGCATGCACTTCAGGGAACTCAGTTATGTATGTCTTCATTTTGAGGAAGAAGAGCTCACTTTTTTGTAACATTTATAAGAATAGCATAAAGTCTTGTTTCCTTACCTAATATCCTGATAGGACTCTGCTAAGGACGATAGATAGACAAAGGTGTAATGGCAGGTGACCAAAGATGCAGGAAGGGTCCGTGAAAACATACCCAATTATGTTATGTAATATTCAATATGTCAATGAAGAGAAAAGTGTGTAAATATATATACATATTTTAATCTATTCACTGAAGACCAACTATAAATTCTATTTTCTTCTGTTTGAATCTTCACGCAGTATTACATTAATGGGTAACCACGCAGGACCATAGTAGGCCTGGAAATCTTGATGCCGCATGTTGAAATGAAGGCTGACAGCCTTGGGGCTTCTCTGTCTGTTCTGTGTTGGTTAGAGTGATGTATCAACCCCAGACCAACCCTTTGTAGCCTGCCCTTTTTTACTTTGATTTCTCTGATACAGAGATTCGGCTTGTCTAAGGTAATGGAGCATGGGGGAATATAGCTATTGTAGAGCTGTAAGTTACAGCATTCAATGCAAGCTAGTACTTTGCTGTGTAAGTCTTATTACCCCTCTCCTCTTACCTTCTTGTGGTAACTTTTTAAGATATGGAGGACCGAGATGCATCTGTGGGAGACTCAGGATTGTGTGGGAAGGCGAGGCTTGCTGCGCTTGGTAAATCCTTTTAATCTCTTTATATAGTTTGTGGATACTAACTATATCATTCCTTTGGATTGTTGCTATTACCAGTTTGGACTATTCTAGAAGCAGGATGTTCTTCTAGCCTCACCCCACCTTCTCAGGCTAAAGGCCACATTGGAGTACAGGAAAATAAATGATATAACAAATATTATTGACCCTGTTGGAAATTAGTGCTGATGGTAATATAACCCATCTTTTTATGCACCTTAAGCCAATCAGCTTTTGGCAACTCCAAACCAAGATCATCCGCTTATCTGGCTTGGAAGTTATCACGTTTTATACAGACCTGGGAAGAGAGTTCATCATAAGACTTTAAGATATCTCCTTTGCTGGGAAGCTGCTATAAAACTATGTCATATATCACTGAAATATATCTTCGAAACTCAGAGATATAGCTTCCTCAATGAAGTTACAAATTTCTCCTGAAAGCATTCCATCTTCAACCCGCAGGAATGAAAATGATAGGACCCTCTCTGTGCCCAGCAATTGGGCGACTTCAATATTTCTTTATTTTCCTGATTGTACCAGCCCAAAGTGATTTCCATTGATAAAAGCAGATTCCTCCATGGAAGGTAACCACTTACCTCCTGAGTTAAATCAATCTTCTTCAACCACCAAAATCGAAATTCACCAACATGGCGATGACACACAACTCTACATGAATGTCTCATCTGCTCTCGACATTGAATGACTCCAGCATTCCAAATCAACAACATATACTTGAATAGCACCAACCTGTTACTATCAATCAACACTCAGATTGACCCTTGACACTGACCTCTGCCTCAAAGAACAATTTGCCAAAAAGACCAGGATACCATAACACTAGCCTGCATTCAAAATAATGACACATTGTTCCTTGCTAGTAATTTCAGAACTTCCAAGTAGGTCCCCCTGCTCTGAAATCTAGATGGAGGCAAATTTGTGCTGCATGACTCCATTTAACCATGTTGCCAATCGCCACCCCCAAAATTCATTCTACACTTTGCAGGATACCTCATCACATCTGCTCTCAGATGGCAACACAAAAAAGAGCCATTCTTGCTCTATTTAACAACATCCTTGTTAACCTCAAAGCTGCTCCAACACTCTTGCAGATCATGAGAGATGAACACTCACTTTTCTAATAACATCATCTTTCAACACCTTAGAAAGATCCAGCTCCTTAATGATTAATCTAGTAACCCCTGGGATATATAGAGCAGGACTGGCAAGTTTAGCACAGAGGCATTTTCCCAGTGGTCTGCAGGCTAAGGGGCTGCTTTCAGGGCTGGCTGGAGACCATGACCCAATCATCACACCATGACCAGATTTTAGTTGTAGCCTCCTGTAGTGTCGGGCTAGGCTGAACATTTCGGCATGGCTGATTTTGGTTTCCTTTATGGCCAAGGTGGTACACTGCAGGAACAGCCCCTCCATTATGTAGACACATCTAAATTTTAACTCTACTGGCCTGTACAGTGCTCCATTCCTCTTGGCTAAGTTTGCGCCTACCAATACCCACATACATACATTCATATTCTACCCTTCTCACAGAGCTTGTAGGGTCTGGAATCTAATTTTCTTAAAATATCAGGGAGTTCTACATTTATATGTGGACCCAAGCATACTATACTCTTGCTATTTCGGATAACAGAACATGATAGAATTGACCATGCATTTCTGACATAAACCCCAACTGTAAAACATGACAAAGGGATTCAAAGAAATAATTTTCAAAATCAAGAATTAGTCATCGCTGTTTTATGGACTGGCATGTAGCTTCTGCAGAGTGACACATAGGCTTTTCCAGCCCATAAAAATTAGGTCACAAGATAATCAACTCATTAAACATGCTTTTTTTCATTGCATTTTCAAAAGATAAAAGCAGCAAACACTACCATGCAAGGTAGCTCAAAAACAAAACTAACAATATGTGATTGATCAATACAGTGAAACATAACCGTCACACTGCAAATCAGTGACCCTGGCTGACAATACGGGTGACAGGTTATAATCATACAGTATATCATTCCGCTACATCTGGAGACCTGATTAGGGCTTGTTGCTGAAGAAATTGGCGTAGAGGCTCCCAAATATCCTTGGTTTGGACGACGCTGGTAGTTCTTCCACGTACAGTTCGAGTTTTCCTTACAACATACCATGTCCTTAAGCCAGTGTTCGCCCTTCGGTGCATGAGTGCCCTCCCATGTTATAGTAACCAGGCGCTTGGCCATCAATAGTGCAATGCGTACAAATTTGCCTAAAGTTCCTTTCACTTGAGGAACATAACATAATAAACAGACCAACAGTGTACATTGCAATTCTATCCCAGAAATTTTTTGTACATCGTGCACCCACCACATGTTCCCAAAATTGTGCCACCAGCCCACAGTCCCACGCAAGGTGCAAAAAATCTGCATCCATGTGGCCACATCCCTTACATCTGCTGGACTCGCCCAGGCCATTCCTGTGTAACCGAAGGGGCGTATGATATATCTGATGGAGGTACTTAAAGTGTATGATTCGTAGGTTGCCATTGGGTGTAAGTTTGCTGGTGAGGTTACAAATATGTTCCCACTCAGAGGGAGTCAAAGGGGGAGCCAGCTTATCGTTCCAGCAACTTTCTCCGTGTAGGAGTAGTTAACAGCAGCTGTAAGGAATATAGCGCTGGTGGCTTGGTCGGAAAAGTAGTATAATGCGACAGCCTGCCTAAGCCTATGGATAGTAAACTGGAATAGTGGTGTAGGGTTAGTGATATATAGAAGATGGTCAGAGGTGATGAAGGTGCATCTGGGTAAAGGTCCTGCATGGTGACAATGCCTTCCTCTCTGAGTGATCACACCTGGCCGTCTTCCTGTGTCACCGATAGTGCGGAATAATGTGCCAGGGGCAGAGCTAGGGTATATATGGGGAGTTCAGTGGTTAGCTGGCCTATAGATTGCCATGCTGTAATCGTTGTATCCAGTGTGTTAATCTCCGCTTTTGGGGTACCTAGCCGAGTATGTGTAATGATACTAGGTAGGGGGGTCGGATGGGCATCGCCATCCTCAACCACCATGTGAGGAGTGTATGCATGTGGATTAACCCAGTAATATGCATACTGTGCTTGGCACATAAGTGGTAGACATACGGGTCTGGTGTACTGAAACCCCCCTTGGCATAATCAAGTGTGAGTGTTGCCCAGCTCTCTCAGGCATGTTTGCCTCCCCAGATCAACTGGAGCAAAGATGTTCGCATGACCTTGAAGAAGTGTTGCGTCAATTTTATTGGAATGTTGGAGAAGAGGTACAGAAAGCGCGGTAAGATAACCATTTTGACAACTGCAATGTGATCGACCAAGGATAATCGCAGTGCACCCCACCTTTTGACTTGTTGATCAAGTGTGGTACATGCTCGTCCATAGTTTTCTTTTATAACGACTTTGGGGTCGCGATGGATCCAAACCCCAAGGTATTTAACTGGCTCTGTGGTCCATACTAGGGGATACTCCATGGCTGGGGGGGTTACAGCTGTCAAGGGCATAATCACTGATTTGTCCCACTAATGGTGAGACCAGAGAATAACCCAAACCTGATATACTATCTCAGCACCTGCGCCAAATAACAACAGGGCTCCTTGATAAAAAGGACCATGTCGTCAGCATATAGGGATATGCCAATAGGGCGGAGTATGAAGTTGAGAGCCGTCTCCCTATGTCATTGATGAATCACACAGGCCAGGGGCTTGAAAGCAAGAGCAAACAGCAGTGGTGATAAGGGGCATCCCTGTCGAGTGCCTTGTTTAATTGAGAATGGCTCTGACGTCAGGCCCCCCCACCCTCACCCGAGCCGACGGGTCGTCGGTATATAATAGTTTCACCCAGCCCAGAAATAGTAATGGAGAGCCCATCCGCTGCAGGATTTGGAACATGTAGCTCCACTCTATGCAATCAAATGCTTTAGCCACGTCTAACATCACGGCAGCAGCGTGCAGGTCAGGATCAAGGACATGCATCATCGCAAATATGGTTCTGAGATTGTAGAATGTTGATTTTTCAGGAATGAAACCAGATTGGTCGATACGATTCGCAAAGGTCAGATTGTTTGTCCTTTTTTAGAAGGGTGATGATTAATGCTTGCCGGAGGGATGGTGGCAGAGTACCTGATTCGTGTGCTTCAGAGTACATTTCTAATAAATGCGGTGCGAGTAAATCTACATATTCTTTATAAAATGTGGACGTGAGACCATCTGGCCCCTGCGCCTTTGCATTAGGTAAGGCATATATCGCTGCTTTTATATCTGATACATCAATCGGTTTATCCAAATAATCATGGTGACCATCCACTAGCCACGCACAAGCTTTTTCTGCCAAGTATTCTGCTATATTTAAATCAGGCGCTGTCTCCCGCGACGAGTATAGCGAGGCGTAAAAATCTCAGAACTGGTCCACTATTTCCAGAGGAGTGTAATATTCCGCCCCTTGAGAGTCAGTTATTTTGTCTATGTGATGATGTTCGATGCGAGATTTGAGTTTTGCAGCTAGATTGTGGCTAGGTCTCCACCCTCTCCATATGCCCTGGCTACACATGTCTACGTGACAGATAACGAATTTTGGACTCTGCTAGTGTGTCGTATTCCAGGACTAACTCGTGGATATGAGAACGTGTGGTTAGGCACGGGTTAACTGTGTAGTCACGCTCAAGGGCCGCCAGTGTGGTTTCTATCTTAGTGAGTTGACCTCTGATGTCTTTCAAGATACCGGCTGTGGTGCTGATGCAGATCCCCCGTATTGTCACCATAAAGGCCTCCCAGAGGGTAATGACTGTCAACTGTGCCTGTATTTTGCTCAAAATAGTGTAATATGGCTTTTCTAATACATAGGGCCCAGTATAGCATAGATAGGGTCCAGTAACGTCTCTTATCGAAAGTGCCACGTGAATGGACGGTGAACTGTGGCTGTAATATTAAAAACAAGTTGCACTGGGTTGTGGTCTGATAGAGTGCGGGGAAGAGCAGTGATGTCAGTGACCCATTCAGTTGCTCCCTCATTCAGAATCCAGTAATCCAACCTAGACCAGCTGTTGTGTGCTGGCGTAGCATGTGTATCCTCTCTCGCCGCACCATTGCAAAGTCTCCAAACATCGACCAGCCCAAATTCCAGCATTGCATTGTTAACACACTGTGCGACCCTTGACATGTGAACCTCCTTGCGGACTGGATTTATCTAGATTGGGGACTAGGTAGTTGTTAAGATCCCCCCCACACAATGGCCGCCTCCAGCCAATCTCTCAGCACACCATACATCCTCTGAAATACCTCAGGGTCATCTGCTATGGGTCCGTACACATTTATGAAAGTAATCAGTAAATTCCCAAGCTTACCATGGACCATGGTACAGCGTCCCCCGTCATCTATATAAGTTTTGATTGGTGTAAATGGGATACCTCTCTTGATCAGAATGAGAACACCCCTGGCATAAGAGGAGTAGGAGGAGGCCAGCTTAAACCCTGCCCATTTGATTGCAATTGTGGTTTCGGAGATCTTAGTCAAGTGTGTCTCCTGTAAGAGAGCAATCTGAGTGCCGTCCTGGTCCAAATACGCAAAGACTTGGTGAATTTTGGGGGGGGAATTCAGCCCGCGGACATTCCACGTCAAACATTTATAGCCATCACCCATTAATACCTGTAAATACTCTTACCAGCAGTGAGGTGGTCAGCTGAAAGCCATAATACATTGCAATGGAAGTGTAGCCCCTATCCCCCGCATCAATACAATCACATTTAACATTTCCCATATCAACAACATGTGGTCCCACCACCCTCACTCACTTTAGCAGCCCCAAATTGCCAAAGCCATACCCATTAATCAAAAAACACCCCAACATGTGAAAAAAAATATTGAAAGAGATGTGGGGTACACCCATTGTAGGGGAGGCCTGGCACAGTCAACTCCCTGGTGGCCGTCAATTAAAAAGTGTGTGATCCAAGAATCAATAACTCTTCACCTGCAAAAGAAAGGCAGTGAACCTATCACACTACAACAAATTGTGTAATAACACTTACATCAATATCAAAGTCAGCAATTAGAAAAGGATACGAACGCATCAGCGCAATCAAGTCCATACCCACAATCTGCCGGTAAGAACGGAAGATCCAATGCAGCAGCAGGGCTGAACTGCATCTTGCAGTGAATCAGTAACAGCAAAGCCCCCAATAGCGCCGATTTTGTGGGATAGTCAGTGCGTGAAAAGTTATGGGTATCATTTTTGCGCCAGAGAGACTTGGCAAATTCCATAGCCTGCTTGGGGTTAGCAAAAATCTTGACCTTGTCTTCGGTGCCTATTCGAAACTGGGCTGGATAGAGCATGGCATATTGCATATTTTCGGCGATCAGAATCTTTTTCGCTGGTTGAAATTGCTTCCTAGCCGCCTTTACCGTCGCCGTAAAGTTAGTGTAAAATGACAGGGTGTTGCCCTGGTGAGTAATGTTGCCCTTTTGCCTGGAAATGGGGAGTACCGCATCCCTATCCCAGAAATTGAGAAATCGGGCGATAATCGTCTGGGTGGGGCACCTGATCCAGCGGGTTACCAGCTAGAGATACTCACAATCCACATACTCTTCTGGGCCCATAAACACACATTCACATAAGCTAGTAAAGTACCGCTGGGGTCAATTTATTGTGATAACACCTGTAAGATGAATTTACCCTATCATTTCTTATCAAACCTTTTCTGTCCGAATGTAGTTTCCTCTGGTCAATGGACCTTTTAGTTAACTATTATAGGTGAAATGACATAGTATAAAATATCTTTAAATAACCACAGACTCAGGAGAGTTTTAAAAGTTTATCTAGTCAAATTCATGTGAGCCAAAACCAATACAATTCGTACACCGTTTCTCTAGAGGAAGAAATTCATCTATCGAAATAAAGTCAAAATAATTCATCCAAGAAATGTTATTACGATGACAGTACCAGGAGAGAGTACAATGACATACCACATAGAGTTATAGTTACCTAGGATGGTGTGGAAACCAACCCTTTTGCCAAAGAGCTGGATGGGTCCCCTGGGACAGCTCAGGTGACAAAGGCTCTGGACAGGATTCAGGGACAGGATAGATGACCTCTTCTAGATCCGACGCCTGCGTCGCACCCCTCCCTGACACTATCTTCCTCTTCGATTCTTCTGGGATCTTCTTCTAAGTCTTTACCTTATTTCCCTCCTCGATTCTTCCGTGATCTTCTTCTAAGTAATTAGTTTTAGGCTCTAGTTCTGCTATTCGGTTCTTCTTCAATATTTGCTCAGCTCTCGGACAGCATCACGGTCTCTCAGCATCTCAGCATCACACGGACTCTGTATCTGCATATTTACCTAACTAAACTGCCTCAATTATACTTTTCTAACGGTAACCACCACCCATAAATGTTTCAAATTTATGAAACTCCTAATTCTGATTGGACATGCAAGGGGGATGATCATCACACCATGCTAAGTTTTAATAATTTTTCTTTAGTCTATTGTTCAGTGTTACCGCCCCTTAATTTATTTTCCCAAGCTTATTTCCCACCCGTATTACACATCTTTATCAATAAAAAGAATACATTTAACAGTTTTCTTATTCATCCTGCAGGATGTCCATCACTTTCCCAGGACATGATGCGAGCGCCGCCTTGGCTGAGATTCAAGTGTATCATCATGGTTCCTGGCGGGTTACGATTGCGCTTGCGCGGTGATCATGTGGTGTATGGCCATCGGTTACCCTCGGAGGCCCAAATACGAACTAGTAGAGAGGTCAGAAAGAGACATGTTAAATTCAAAATAAAATTATTTCACTGTATACCACCTATCTCTACTCTAATCCCATTTACTTAAAAAAAATCTTTAGCAATAGCATTTTAGTAAATTTGCATGTTTTAGTTCAAGAGGAAGCAGGTGCTTACATGTGAGTTTCAAGCAGCCATTTTAATTACTATTGCGTAGCTGCAAAAAGTTCCCTCCAAGCACAGACTCGTTGTTACTACATAGATGTAGTTGACGCATGCGCAGTACAGAATCCCACGTTAGCAGCCATTTTAAGTCACACTCAGGTTACTTGTTAGTACGACACATAGGCAAGCTTCCCCTAAACTCAAATGTATGAACTGTAATGCATGTTAATACTTACAAATATAATTATTACAGTATTATAAGTTATTTGAGAGGATTGCATCCGAGCAAGTCTCTTTTATACGAGTCCTTGCTCCATCACTCCCGGCGGCGGTCGCGCCGCCAGGGAACGGTGAGTCCGCTCCACGATGAACATAGAAAGATAGTCGGCGCCGCACATGTCTCAAACCAGGTTTTCAACGTAGGTTTCCAAGCGCCCTACATTTGTGCATGGCAGACCTAGGAATGCTTATGTTATTGCGCCCGGAGCGCACTTCAAGGTCTTCATTTTTAGCTTGAATGACTGCTAAGAGTTTCTCCATGTCAGACGTTTTCGCATCTACCCACTGCAGACCATCCTCTGTGTTTGAAATGCGCTGTTCCGCCTCACCAATTCTCACCCTCTGCCTATCTAGTTTGGCTGAAATGTGATCCATGTGCCCATTGAGGGCCTCGATGTTGTCATTTATCGCCTTCAAGCTAGTCTGGATAGCTGCTAGGGTTTTCTCCAGAGCAGTCGGGCCTCAGTGGTGTTGTCCAGGTCTGAATCGGAGGCAGCTGTTTGTTGAGATTTGCCAGATTTGCGCAATTCAAAATTAAGGCGTGGTTGATTCCTGTCAGGCTTGCCCATGTTTGCTGGTATATGGAGATCTTGGTGTTCACGCACCTAAGCAGTACCTATAGGCCGTCGATTGTCACCCCGCCATGGCAGACCCTCCGCTCACTTTAATCTGCCAGAGAGCAGGAAGAATTAGTGTGCATAAGCAGTCCTGCTGCGCTTCATGCACACCATTCAATAGGTCGATCCTCCCATAAAAGTATCTATAAACAGTGTAGGGATTAGCGTGATAATGCCTTCTGTATAGGAACTAAGAGAGACAGGTATCGATATGGAATATGCGCGGGTCACACTGGGCAGGCCCCGCCACACAGCACCGCCAAGCACTACCAAGTCAACCCACGCATTCCCAGTCCCATTACTAGACGCTTGTGCAACTTATCAGACATGCAGGGGGTCCACCGGGCAGAAGGTTCACAGTCTTACAGGGGCTCAGTGGTGGCACAACAGCAGGTCAGAAGAGGCGGACAGACATAGGAATCTCATTCAGAGCAGCCAGATGTAATGCAAGCCCCCGTAGCGCAACAGTCCAATTACTCTGGTCTCACCGCAGCCCAGCATGCGTATCTCACCGAGTGGTGTACCCCACACTATTGTGCCCCAGAGACTCACCAAAGACCAAAGCACCAGCACCACGAGCAGGTGCTGCAGCTCTTCCGCTGCTCTGTGCACCGTGATATCGAAGCTTCCACGCCCCCAGCAGCAATATGCCCACAACAGATAGCATCAGCGTCACCGGGCTCCGGGGCAAGGTTTGTTGCGGTCTCGTGGCACTCACTCACTGCGCCAGGCTGCACCGCAACACCGGGTCACGAGCAGCAGCACTCCACAGGCTCCCAGCACCCTTCACTCACGTCACACAGCGCTATGGCTTCACAGGGCCATCTCAGGCCGGTCGACTGCAGTTCAGGATATGCTGTGGTTTCGCTTCTCATACTCACCGCCGCAGGCCCCACCGCTACACCAGGCCCAGAGCAGTAGTGACTCAGTGGTTCGCAGCACCTTTCCCAATCGCACAGCTGGTGCCGCCCTGGGGACAGGATTAGGTGTGCAAGAGTCTTCGGTGACCGCCCCACCGTCAGCATAGGCTGCCCGTTACACAAACAAGCGCAGCGGCACATGCTCCTCACCGCTCCCCCTCTCCGTGTCCGCAGGCCCCTCAGCTGGCGATCACACATAAAGAGCCGTCCCGGGCTCGCAGGCACAGCGAAGCGGCCTTCGTCCCAGTCAGCGCCGATATTGACAGCCGGAGTCGATGATGGAGTAGAGGTAGGGCAGTCGAGCCGTGCTCAGAGCTCCGGGTCCCAGCAGATTTCGCAGCAGCTCACGGGCCGCCATGTTGCCCCGGGTGCGGCATGAGCACATCCACCTCCTCCGTCCGCCCTGGCCAGTCAATCGCCACCAAACTCTGCCAGAATGGCATGTAGCATGGGTTGAAGTGGTGCCACTGCTTGGACGATTCCGTTGGCTGATAGGGAGCAGGTTTATGAAGGATAATGTCGGTGGCAGGCAGAACTGCACTACAGTGCGGCCATGTTGCCGTGCGCCAAGCCATGCCCCCAAATCATTAAACATGTTGTCTTACACTTGAATAAGTCGATTTGTCTTGAAATTCGACATTATTTTTGTTAGGAGCTGGACAAAATTAACCTAGAAATCTCCTAGGGCTAACAACATTTAAATTTTTATCATTGAATGGACCTGGCATTGACCTTGTAGCTTAGGGTTATCCGTATTACAGATAATGGTATGAGTTTTGGTCATACTGGGCCAATACTGGAATATTCCTGAGAATTCCCTGATCCTGGTGAGCATATTTTCAACATTTAATTTCTCAAGATCTTAAAAGAATACTTTGTCAGTGCCATATCACTGAAGGTATTCCAGCATAATATTGACTGCCGAATATTGTGGTGCCTAAATATCATGGCTAAAATATCAACTACCAAAATATCATGAGGTTTACATAACTAAACATATGTTTACTACTGTTACACCTAACTCCACGTATATGTGCCTTGACATATATATATATATTAATCACCTACTGGCGGCGTTTGACGAATCTTCGCAGAATTTTCAAAACTAATGGTTCACTTAGGTCAGCTCCTATCTTGAAAGGTTTGGGGTGATTTGTCAAGCGGGAGCCGAGAAAAAAAGGGGATCCCCAAACACGTTTTCTCCATGTTAATTTCTACAGGAACTTTAGAAATGGCTACAGCCCAGACAGCTGAACAGAATTGCACCCAATTTGGCAAAAAGGTAGCTCTTGGTTCAGAAAGCAACCCTTTTTTAAATGCAGTAAATTCGTTCAGTAGTTCCTGAGAAATTCAAAAAATAAAAATATCGAAATCTGAGGGCCGAGGAGGATTTGCGAACCCTCCAGAGCATGAGCTTCATTCTGATTGGCTGCCAACACTCCAAACCAAAATGTGTTGGCAGCCATCTTGGGACTCGGTAGAACCGAGTCACAAGGAAACAGTAAAAAAAAGATAAAGAACAAGAAGAGAGGGTAGGGTAGAAACACCCTGACCTCCTTGGCCTGCTCAGGGGGTTCCACAGGGACACCCAGGCCCCCAAAAAGCACTTTAAAAAAAATATTTTTGGTTTAATTTGCGCTGGGTGCGCGAATCCGGCTAACAATTTTTTTAAAAAGAGAAGCGCGGGCTCCCGTGCATCTTTTCTTTGGACCCCCGGGTGGGCCAGATCCCAGGGGCAATGAAGAAATTATATGCAGGGGCCCATGGAGGCCCCCACAGCCCCGGAGACCACCACCTCCCCGGGGCTACATGATTTAAATTCAGGGGGCTATGTGGCCCCCTTGCATCCTCGGGGACCACCACCTTGCTGGTGCTTCTTTCAAACACAAAGTGTGGAGGGGCTTGAGCCCCATCACACTGCCCTGGGGACCACCACCTCTCTGGGGCACTGGTGATTAAAATGCGGGGGTCTGTTGCGGACCCCTGGCTCCGGGGACCACCACCTCCCAGGGACTTTAATCAGTTGGGAGGGGGCCGTGCGGCTCCCCTCCTGGGGTCCTATATGGCCCTGGGGACTGCCACCCCCCAGGGCCCAGCCCCCACAATGTCCCAGGGTGCCCACCCCCAGGACATTGCGTTTGCTATGGCCGGGCGGGAGCACAGCTCCCGCTCTACCATAGCAACTACTGCTTTGCTTCTTCTAAGAAGCAAAGCAGAATTGCTTTTGGGCAAAGAGAGCTCCATGTCAGCAGCTCCCCATGCCCAAAAGCAATGCCGGCTCCTGCAGGAGGCGAGGAGCCGGCTGGGACTGCGGGGGCATTGGGGCTTCCCCCACAGTCACCAACGTGAGGGCCGGCCCTGGAGGATGGGGTCCCCAGGGCCAATAGTGGCCCAGGGAAGGGGGCCCCACTCCCTAAATAAAAACATAAAGAAAAAAGAAACGAACAAGGCAAAACCCTGGGGTAAAAAATGGCCTCAGGAGGGGCGCCACTCAGCCCCCCTCCTTAAAAAGAATTGCAATTTTTTGGGGGGAATATGTGGCCATGCTCCAGGGGTTGGGCTCCCCGAGGCCAAAATCAGCCATGGGAGGGGGGGCCGCGTGGCCCCCTTCCCGTTTAAAAAAAAAGTGCTCAGGACCTGGGGATGGGGTCCCCAGGGCCCAAAAATAATTAAAGGGAAGCGGGGCCACACAGCCCCCCTTCCAAAAAGCAAATAAAAAAAGACCCGGCATCTCCCCAGAGGCCCCGCCCCCTCCCTGCACTACTGTGCAAAATCACCTCCTGGCGGGTTCTGAATTGGGGATTAAGCCCCCTTGAATACTAGTACACCACCAGGGACCTCCAGTAATCCACACACAGTGGGATTGCTGAGAGGTGGCCCGAGGCCACGCCCCTTTTTACACCACTCTGCAACGCACCTCTCGGCGCACTGCTGGGTGGGAGATGAGGTCTTCTTGTGTCCAGCACCACCAATAGGTGTCAAAACTTCATCATGTTCAGCCACATCCTCCCAAAAAATCTAAATATTGTCCTGAAATACCACCACTTTATCCAACCCTGACAAAATTCTCATCATTAACCATTAAAAACCCTTGCAGCTGACCAAAAACCCAAAAGTAATCCTGCAAAACTGAAATGTCCCCTTGTTAGTTATAAAAGTCATAAAGTGCTTCGAGTCTGCATGCAGCTCAACCTAATGGTACAAACTCCTCAAAGTTTTGAAAAATACCTTCCTTCAGACAACATCGAAACCAACTCTCCAATCTTAGGTAATGGGAAATTATCCATAATAACACTCTCATTGAGACTTCTCAAGTCAACACAGAACCTAAAGAATCCATCAGGTTTTTTGTAATGACCACCGGAGACAATCACTCCACAGCTTCTACATCTGCAATCACTCCATCATCCAACATCTGAGGGATAATGTCTTTGACCTTCTCCCTAGCAGCTAAGGGTAATTTCCTGGCAACATGTCTGACAGGCACCGCATTTAAAAAAAATATTATTTCATGGACGTAGCCTTTGGCCACCCTGCTCCTGTCTGCAAAAACTTCCTTATGACGTGACAAGAAAGCTTCAACACTGCCATCTTCAATTACTATGACCTGATTTTGACCCCTCGTACTGAGCATTCTCATTAATAAATGCTTATCATACAAGAAGTGTATCCGCGTGTCAAATCATAGAACACTCAACCCCTGAGAACCTTACCATCTCATGAATAGAATGTCCAGCCTAGCTAAGTCTGCCAAAGTACACTACAACAATAATGTGTTACAGGTACCCAAACAATGGAAATAGGACAATGAGATTCTTGAATAGTCCATAAATTAAAATAGAAGATTGCGTGTTTTAATCCGGTCCCCATTGCCAGAAGCGTCAACAGTGTTTTGGCCCCTAAACTCAAAGGGTCATCAACAGGACAAAAACATATATATGAGCAAACAATAGAATGTGAAAAAAATAATATACAATGGACACCTTAGTTAGTATGAAAAACAAAGAAAAAGAATAGCTACCAAAGTCCAAAGTCCAAAGTAAGGATGATGCTACTTACATCCAAACAATCTATGAATGGGCCTATTAAATTGGGCCCAATAACAATCATACCAACGAAAGGTGAGAAGGGAGAACAAGCTCACCTATAAGTAACAAACAATTACATCAGTCTTGGAATGCAACAGGATGCTAAGATTAGTAACCATGGGCCCGATTCCCAGAACTAACTTAAGACAAAATCCTAAACTTACTACCATTTTGGTATTCACAAAAGGCACTTACTCACTTTGGTATTCACAGAAGGCACTTACCCATTTCGGTATTCACAGAAGTTAGTGGTCCTAACTTTAGGACTCCTAAATGCCTTCTGTGAATACCGAACGTCTTAAAGTTAGGATTTTTCTCAGTTTAGGAGTAGTAAAGTTAGGACTTCTAACTTTACTACTCCTAAACTAAGAAAAATCCTGACTTTAAGACTTTCGGTATTCACAGAAGGCATTTAGGAGTCCTAAAGTTAGGAGTCCTAACTTCTGTGAATACCAAAATGAGTAAGTGCCTTCTGTGAATACCAAAATGGTAGTAAGTTTAGGATTTTGTCTTAAGTTAGTTCTGTGAATCGGGCCCCATATACCTGGTGACAAAATGTGATTGAATGATCACCCAAAAAAGGTGAACAAACAAATACCACCTGTGTTGGAAGAAATGACCATTATCCGGTGCAGAAAAAAAATAATTTACTAAAAACAACAAACTACCATCATTTTTTATCACAAATACATCTTCAAAATCATAAATGGAGTGTGTCACAGTAGATCCTATAATAGTTAATCACCATTTTAAAGAGTACTGCAACATTAAAAAAACAGCCAATTATGTGGCTTCAAGAGAAAAGCATAATAGACAGAGTGAGTCATGGTAGATCCTGTAATTGCTAATCAACCAATGAAAGAGTATTGCAACATTAAAATGCTGCCACTTACACAGATTCACGAGAAGGTTCCGATGGAAAAATTCATGGTGCCAAATAATAAATGTGCCTTTCTCCTAAAATGGAAAGGAGATTTGTAGTGAGGAAGCCGAGCACTAGTTTTTATGCGTTTGCACTATCTAACATGCATTCATGCTCTGTGGGCATGAGATTCCCGCAATGCACAACCCTGTTGCATCCCTCTAGTAATAGTTATTCACACGGGCTGTTGGGTCTTTCTAGAGGGCTCAGATCAATTTCAAAAACATTTCACCAACTCCTACACGATGCAATACAGACAACATAAATTCCCACTCAACAAAATCAAAAGCTTTTTCAGCATCTAAAAAAATAGCTACAACACATACACCAGGATCAATCCGAGAAATAGTATGAAAGAGCTTGTAAAGATTGCATGTAATAGAGCACCCCAGTATAAAGCTGGACTGTTCAGGACTCACAATACCAGGGAGTAGGGGTGCCAGCCTATTAGCTAGAACCTTTGGAAACAATTTTATATCAGTATTTAAGAGCAACAACGGATGGCGAGAAAAAAAATGTTCATCTGATTTTCTAGGTTTTAGCAGTATAATCAATAACGCCTCATGCATAGTCTCGGGCATAGTGCAAATGCGCTTGTCACGGATCGCGGGCGGTTTCCTCCCTCTCACCTGATTGTGGCTAATGTTTCCTCCTTTTTAACCCACCAAACTTACCCACAAACAGATTTACCCTTGAGCTGGCGAGGTTGTTGGCATTGCCAGAATTCAAATATGGCCACCAAGATTCACCACAACACCGCTGTTCAGCAGTCTAGTTCTCCCTGCTAATCCCCGTCTGGTGAAGTGCGCTCCAACATTCTAAGTCGCATTTCACCGAAGATTTCAGCTGAAGAGGAGCAGTTTGGGCGTCGCGCAAGTTTAGTCAGGGTAGTGGCGATTTTAAAATTAAAACGCGATTAGTTTTCGACGGTATAAACGTTCCAGAGATAAGGTCAGTGATATTTCTTGAGCATTCAAAGAAAATTTTCCCCTCGTATATGTTTATTTAAGGATTCCTCTTAAATACGCTGTACCGGCTTGAAAATACGAGGTAATATACCTAAAAAAACTAAAACCTAAGTTCCCCTTATAAGCAACCAAAAGCAATATGAAGCTTCAAAATATAAAATTAAAAGAAGAGATTTCACGCTTCCAATTCTTGGAAGTTTATAATCCCAAAGACTTCAGTTTCCTTCATAAACTCAATCCAATGCTTAAAAGACTAAGGGCCTTATGTATGAACACATTTTCCCATAGACACAGAATGGGTAAAACCCTTTGATACATCTGGCCCCAAACCTCTTACTCTCTCGTCATGATGGTTAAACTAGGGTAATGTGGGCGCAACGCTTCACGCGCAGTGTTACCTAGGCTCCATTTAAACCTTGCGAGATATAAAATATAACTCTTACCTAATAGAGCACTGTAAATAAAAGCATAGTTATGAGAAAAAGGAAGTGAAGGTCTGACAACGGATTCTCTACAAGGCCCACTTTAGTTCTTTCACTGTGAGTAAAGCAGGAGTATTAGTGGGTTGGTAATTCTTATTCGCACATACACGCTAGGAAGGTAATAATCAATACTCACCCAAGTGTTTCCTCGCTTTTAGCTGAAACTGGAGTTGTGCCAGTGGTTACTGTAAAAGAAAAAGAGAAAAGAGAACTAAGTGGCATCTTCTCAAATTACATTACATACTAATTGAGAAGTAAGAAGAGAAGTAGCTCCAAGGCATATTCTGGTAAGGCGAGCAAACTAGTTTCTATTAATAAAGTAAGTCAAAGGAATCTTGGTACCATATTTAAAGTCATAAATGTTAGTATTTGCAGTATTGTCTACAGCTCAAAAGCAGAAGAAGACGAAACAGAACAGACAGTGAGCTTGGAGTTTTCTCTTCTCTGTCCCAATTCCCCTTCCCCCATTGGAACTTACCTGTGAAGGATTACTCAAGCCTTGCAGCAATGTTTCAATTTGGGCATTGGAAATTAGCGTCGTTCTGCTCCTGTGTGGTTTTAACCTGTCAGCGCTCCATCTTCTCAAAGATATTGGCCAAGTGAGGAATACGTTTATCCTGATATGCCTTATAAAAAACAACCGTTAAGCGGTCGGAGCCCGGTGCCCTGACACTGGGTTTGTCCTTCAAAGCAGCCACTATTTCGGTAGGACTGAGAGGTGCCATTAGCCACTGCCTATGAGCATCTGTAAGCCACTTCACAGAAATATGTGACAGGTAGTCAGCAGTGGCCTGCTCTTTGAAATTAATGCGCAATGTGTACAAATCAGTGTAATAGTTTTGAAATCTCTCTACTACCTGTACAGCACCATGCACAGTCTCCCCTTTTATCCAACACAGTTAGCACTTCAGTGTGTTCACAGTTAGGCCAAACAAGAGCTGCCAGAGTAGGTCTCCCTGTAAACTCTAGCAGTAGCATATATGCCTAAGTGGGTTATATCGCTGGGTGCCAGCTAATTATATTCAGCCAATTTATTTCTCATTTGTGCCAACAAATCTTGTTCCACCGTCTCTTATGAACACGTTCTAGGTCTGCCAAGTCATTTTCCATCCTGTGCAGACAATATCGAATTGAGTACCCATGCATGTTTTGATATAGTAACACCATGAATATAAACTTTAAAGGCCTCCCAGATAGTGGCAAATTCTGCAATAGAAAACAAAATTGGTTTGAAAAAATTAATCTATTTCTTGTGCCAATTCCTCATGAACCATGGCATCAAGCAAATAATATTGTGGGGAGTGCAAGAAAAAAGCACACAAGCGCGATCCCTTCATGTCTATAACCAATCTCACTGGGGAGTGATCTGAGTATGTATAAGGTAAATGATCCCATTGCTGTGTCTCAGACAACAGACTGCATGAAACCAGCCAATAATCAATGCGTGTGTGTGTATGTCATGGACAGTGGAGTAATGAGTATAGTCCCTGCCCTGTGGGAAACGATAGTGCCATACAGCCACCAGGCCGCACTCCTCGGCTATCAAGGCTATAACACAAGCCGCCACTTAGGGCCATCATCGAGAATGGTCCAGGTCAGGGTTCTGGACGCAATTAAAGTCACCACCCCAAATCTGCGGTAAAGCACCATATGGAGTGAGTTTGGCATGTAATGAGTAATAGAATTGGGGATTGCCATAATTAGGTCGGAATGGACCCACCAGAAGTATGTCCAAATGTTCTTTACAACAACCCACCACCACATACTGCCCTATGGGGTCTGTAAGCACTTCTTGTAACTTATTCCCTGCACCCCTTCGCTCCCATATTAAAACTCTGCACGCTTGATTGGTAATCCCTGCAGCCCAACGTTCACCATGCATACATCGTAGCATGAGGAGTCCGGTGCAAGGGGCCAAATGTGTCTCCTGAAGTATGAATATGTCAATCTGTTGGCGCTGCAAGTATGATACCACCTTATGAATCTTTCGACAGTCATTCAAACCTCTAACGGTCCAGCCTAGGCAATTAAACTTCATCATCTATCTGAACAGCGTATCCTTGTGTACCATATAATTCGACACCATCAGCCCAGCCAATAAGCAACCAAAAAAGATATCTCACTATACAAAATATTGTCCACTTTCGAATATACTTGAGTGCTACGAACCCCACCCCCACCCACGCCATGTCCCCCAACTTTCGACAGGGCATAACAGATCCCACCCCTAGCCCTCCCAGAGCCCAGTATAGCCTGAAGGGAAGGAAGTGGTGTGCACATGGAGGCAGATGGTGCCTGCTGTACTCTCCTGTAACACTGTGTCACAGGAGGGCCGTTACAGTAACAGATTCTTATCTCATACAGTATGAATACAAATTGATAAATAGCAGGGCATTGCATCAGTCTTCTAGCAGCACAGCAGATGCTATATACAAACATGAAACACAGTATCTGGAGGTATAAAAAATATCATTCGGGCCTCTTCCGGAGCCAACAAGTGCACACACCTCTGTATTCTGCACATTGGAAAAGCAACATATCACAATAGCTTCGCAATTGATATAGCTGAGCATTAGTGAGCATGAGAAATTCTACGACATGTCATATCAAATTCAGACAAAGCAACCTAAGACTAGGTCAAGACAAAAAGCAATATAAATAGCACTTTATCCTGTTCATCAAGTGCATGAGAAGAGGCCTGATCGTCATCTGCACGCCCTGACTTGTCAGGACCCGGTTTAGAGACTTTGTGTTGCTCAAGGAAGTGCTGAAGTTCCTTGAGATTATTGAAAACCTTAGTCTTACAATTACTATCATCCTCAAACATGCAGGATACAGCATTGCGTGGTCAAGTTAGATTTCCTGCAGCTTGCGCTTAACCGGGAGGAATCTTCATGAGGACTCCTCCACATGTGTAGTAAAGTCTGGATATATGGAGAATTCAGTATCCTCATAGCTGAGAGTCCGTAATTCTCTGGCGTGGCACAATGGTGCATCACGATCTCTATAGTTCAATAGTTGTGCTATAATGGGGCAGGGGCAGGCTCCAGGTTCGGGGACGGCGCTAGAGAGTGGTGCGATCTCTCCACAACAAACATTTCTGAGAAAGTCTCACGGCCAATCGGCATAACTAGCATACGTTCTGCAAAGGACTCCATATTACCAACATTACTGAATTCCACCAATCCCACAATGCACAAATCGTTCCATTCCACCGGGAGTGGGCCTCCATGTCCTCCGCCCTGGCCTGCAGCACCATCAGCTTCTTCTCTATCTGTTTTTGGATAGCATCAGTAGTAGTCTGTTCATCCTCAGCCTCAGGTACTCATCTCTAAACCATATTTAGGCGCTTTGCTCGTTTATCAATACTGTCAGACATCCTGTCCATTCTATAGGAGAGAGCGTCTATTTTCCCATCAATTTTATTGAGACTAAGCTGCATTGTTGCTAAAATTTGAAGTAAATCGCTTGCCAGTTCAAGACCATTAGCATCAGTGTTAGAAATGGGGGCCTATAGTTGGAAGAGGTAGGTACCTTTGTCCAAATAGGGACGCTTGCTTCTAGTCAGGGTAAGAGGGATACACTTCTAAAATAACCCAAGCTCACCCAGTTGGTAGCTTGGCACAAGCAGACAGGCTTATCTCAGAGGCAGTGTGTAAAGCATTTGTGAACACATACAATAATACAGTAAAAACACTACAAATGAACACCACACTAGTTTAGAAAAATAAGTAATCTTTATCTAAACCCAAACAAGACCAAACGACAAAAATCCACAATACAGTATTACAAATAAGGCTTTCAAATGGCAGAGATAGTTCAGTTCAATGCAAGTTATAAATGCGACACTTTCCTCAAAAGTACCTTATATGAGTCACGCAAAACAAACAAAATGACTGCAGGGAAGGTGAGACGTTGGTTCCTTACAACCAGAGAAGGTGATGCGTCGGTTCCTTGCTTCGGGGGAGGTAATGCGCTTGGTTTCTTACTGCAGCACATGGGAGGCGATGCGTTGGTTCCTTACCGGAGAGGAAGTGATGCGTCGTTTTCTTACTGCGTGGGGAGTTGGTACATCTGTTTCTTACTGCGGCCCCCAACAATGCAACAGTCTTGGTTCCTCGATGCGATGCGTCGATCCGGTACGATGCGTGGTTTGCGCAGCCGCACAGCAGGCTTGCGTCTAGATCGGTGCGGTGATCTTGGACTTCGGAGATCGTTGCACTCGATGCATCGTGCAGCAACTTCTCAAGCCGCGGCAGGTGCTGCGACGGTTTCTTCGGCGATGCATCAGAAACAGGTGCGGATGCATCAAGCTTCTTCGATGTTGCGTCGCCAGCTTCCAGTGACAAACCGTCTCTAGAGGTCCTAAACAGCAGCAGGCACCTCTTTACAGGTTGGAATTTCCAGCAAGGGAATTCAGGGGAGCTGGTGCTTAAGTCTTTGTGTCCCTGTGACATCAGAACAGGAGGCAAACTCAGTTTCAAGCCCTTGGAGATCTTTTCTTCAAGCAGGTGACAAAGCAAACAGCAAAGTCCTTTTTCTCCTTTCCTTGGCTGCAAGCAGCCACTGTAGGCCAACCCCAGACACCAAACAGCACAGGGGCAGTATTCCTCCTCAGCTTATCCGGCTCTTCTCCTTGGCAAGGGTTCCTCTTGATTTCCCAGAAGTGATCTAAAAGTCTGGGGTCTGGGCCCCTCTTTTTATACACAACAATCCTTTGTTCTCTGAATGCAGAAAGTGTCTGTACCCAGGAAAAACCAGTCCTGTGGGGCACTTTGCAGGTGCACAACAACCTCTATTGTCAGTGTGAGCCCTGGCTCCAGACACACCAGAGAGGGGCGGAGCCGTCATTGTGGAAGGCAGGCACAGCCCTATTCAGGTGAAGGTGCTACTCCTCCCACCACTCCAAATGCAGACCAGGCCTATTCAGCCCAGCCCTGATTCATCAGACTTCTGGAGCCGCTGCCCCGCTCCAGTTCCTGTCATCCAAAAACCAGACATGCAATACACAATGTAAAACTCACCCTCACTAAAAGATGCGCTTTAACATTCTGAGTTCAGGCATACTAAACTTTACTTTTCTAATGTGTTCCCAGGGTCAGTTATGTTTATAAGATGTTATAAATAAACTCCCTATACCGTCCTATGGGAACAGATAGCCTTGCAATAGTGAAAAACGAAATACCACACACATCAGGGCATGTCCTACCTTTTACATACAATGCACCCTACCCACAGAGGTACCTTGGGCCTACCTTAGGGGTGACTAATATGTAGAAAAAAGAAGGTTTAGGGACTGGCAAGTGTGTGCACTTGCCAAGTCGACATGGCAGTCCCAGACTGCACACAGGCTCTGCAATGGCAGGCCTGAGTCACATTTTACAAGCTGTTTCTGTGGGTGGCACAATCATTGCTGCAAGCCCAGCAGCAGCATTTGAATTACAGGCCATGGGCACACATAGTGCACTGTACTAGGGTCTGACAAGTAAATCAAATAGCCAATCATGGAAGCACTAATCCATAACACAATTTGCAAAAGAGAGTATATGCACTTTAGCACTGATCAGCAGTGGTAAAGTGCCCAGAGTAAAAAAAACACCAACAAAAGGTCAGAAAAAATACAGGAGGAAGGCAAAAAGTTCTAGGATGACCCTGGAAAAAGGGCCAAGTCCAACACAACCCCCTTCCAACCTAAAGCCAGGGTAGACTAATCAATGCCTTGATAGGCTTCCCTGCTTGGGGCAATAGAACATGGACCCTGGCCTGCAACTGCAGGGGCATACTCCAGTCCCACGCCAATCTCAACCCATTTGGATCCCTCTGTCCATACTCTCAGGGCCCACTAAGCAAACCCATGGGGAACTCTTCTCCTTACCTGTGGACACCATCTGTGCAGTAACTAATCTTAGCTTGATCACAGATGTGTCCCAACAGACAGACAGTACCCACATGGCGTGGGCAACTCTGTCCATCAGGACAGCAAGCCACTGTGGCCACTGATAGCTTTCAGTGATGAGAACTAGGCCCCAGGCCTTTCATGGTTCTCCAACCTCTGTGGTGTCAGAAAGCGGGGGCAGTAGCCCCAGGTGCCTGTCACCCTTGGTCCACTCTCTCTCCTGTCAGGTCAGGTATGACATCCTGACAGTGACCCACCAACCCCGGGCCTGTACCCGGTGGCTGGACAGGAGACTGGGGTGGGCTTTACAACACGCGGTCCTCCTGCTTGGGGCTCTGCACCCTCCCAACTGGAGCGGTACCCCCTTCCAGAATTATCAGGCCACCTGTGGCAGGTGTCCTTCACAATTAGCCCACCTGTTCAGGGGTTCTATCCGGCAACTGGGATCCCAGCTTAGGGTCTGTACCCTTAGACTGGGCAGAGGTCAGGGGTGCGGATGCCCTCTCCCTGCACCCCTTACTGGAGCCGTGCACCCTAGCACCTGGAGCAGTGCCCCCAGAAGACAAACCGGTAGGGGCACTGTTAATGGTTGCCCCCTCCCGCAGGTCAGGGGGGGACACCATGAACCTGACCCTCCAACCCAGGGTCTGTACCCTTAGGCTGGACATGTGCCTGGCAAAAGACACACAATTGATGGACGGAATGCAGAACACATCAAAACATTCACCCCCAGTCAGAAGATCTGAGTTAAATCCATCATTCTTTTGCTCACCATGCCACCCCAGTTTAGACCTGGCCATATGCAAATCAGTCTTGACCCTGTGCCCCATTGGAACAGTCCAGCCCGAACTGCCAAGCCAGGTGCTCCCTGGACCGGAAACAAGCATCCTAGGACCGGTTTCGGGGTTTCACCCCTCTTCAGCCAGGATAGCTTGATTCCAGTGGCACAGTGAGCCCAGGACCCACGTCTGGGCATACCTGGTGCATGTGCCTGACAACCCAGGACTTCCGGGGGAGTACACCAACCCCCCCCACTAAAAACACACCCCTCTGGAGTTGTGTCAGAGTCTGCCTGGCGTAGGTCTACAGCCTCCTGTCCACCTGACAGTGCATGAAGACCTCCCAGGCCAGAAGTGGCCTCACCAGGGTCAGTCCTGGGGTGCTCTGACCTCAGAGCTGGCAACCCCTGACCCACTGGTCTTTCCACTGGGGACTGCGTCCCCCTCTCACCCATTTCTCTGGACTCATGAACCCTCCCCATTGGAGCGGTGCGGCCAGACACCAGAGCTGGTGGAATACTGGTTACAGCAGTCTCCCCCAGCCCAACTGACACCTTGGGATCCCCCCAGGGGATGGACTCCCAGTAAAAACTAGGCCTCCCTCCTTGGTTGGGGAAAACCTGAGCCACCTCCTTTAGGATCACCTCCAGATGCCTCTTCAGACCCTCTGGAATCCACCAAAAGGTCTGTCTCCAGGTTGAGCTCACTGGGGTCAGAGGACTCACACTCCAGGCGTTGGCATAGCTCTGGAAAACAGGGACTTAAAATATGCTCTCCATGAATTGAATCATACAACCCCACACATGTGTTAACCAAGCTATCCTTTGCCTCACCATCCAGTGCTTCGCACACGTTCCCCACACCACTCTCCAGAGATTGGCAAGACAGTGTCTGACCGTCTCTGTCACTCAAACCACACTCTTCCGGACGGTCTCCACACTCTCACACCAGGACTTCTACTATGGGGGAACCCCTCTCCCTGCACCTCTCATCTAGAGTCAGTAGAGTGTCAGGCCCACCACCAGGACTATGAACCCCTGTGCCAGTTCCACAATCCACCTCAGGGACACAGCGCACCACTGGAGTTACCTCATATCCTTGAACCCCCTGGTGTATGCTAACCCCTTCCTTCAAGTCAGGCTCCACATTTCTGGGTGTGTGTACTGCTCCCTCAGCACTAGATAACTGCCTCAGCCTCCAGTCACAAGCAAAAATCCGATTCCTCTCTTCACGAGCCAATCTTTCCCAAAATGTTTCCTCCTCAGGGCCACTGCCCTCTTGGTATTCTGGCTGCGGATACTCGCCCTCATATTCCTCCTCAGAGTCATCTGCTAGTGTTGCTTCCCAGCGTATAGTGGAAGAATGCCAGAGTATTGATCTAGCGCTATAAGGGCAACATGATTATCTCCTCCCATAATGTCAGTGAAGTTGCATGTAGCCCTCTACATAATGTAACAAATGGTGTCCCATGGGGCATCAGTTATGGAATTGTAGTAATTAAAGACTACATTATTGGCCCAACAGGTCAATCTTCAGGATTATCCATCTTCTAATAGAGCCCCATAATACCTGCTTAGCAGATATGTCCATTTTCGTAATTATAGTAGCAAATCTTCTCAGGGGTCCATAGGCATCACCTCCTGCACCCCTTATCAAAATGGTAAATATTTCCAAACCAGGGAAAAAACAGTGTTCACTGAATCGCAATCAAAATATCTGATAATATTTTAATCTTTGGCATGTCATGTGCCTTCTGTTGTCCAATGAGCTATTCATTTTTTCTCTTTATTTCCCCATCATTCTAAAGTTTCCCTTGCCACAAAACTCCCTGACTCCACATTCATCTATCAGAGGTATTTCTGGCAATGAAGAAACATAGTGTCTGGTTAGTTTGAGGGGAAATCCCTCTACTCTCTATGTAATGCACTCTCTGGCAGTCTCATAGAGTTTGCTGTCGTCGGGGGCCAAGAGCTTTTCAATTTGAAAGATTTTAAATGAACTATCAACAATCACAAAAGTGACACTTCATCTCAGTTTTCTATCTTAATCCAGGTTTCAAGCACATCCTATGCACATTTGTTTACACCCCAAAGGTATATAAAATACCTCAACTACTCATTTACAAATTGAATTACTAAGTATGGATTTTCTAAAAGAGGACTTGGAATCCCCTTCAATAAATATAACACTGTTACAAAGAATTTTAACTTTGATGGATGGATTTTTTGTCCTTGGGTACCATAGGCATTGAATCCATGGATCAGAATCTGCATTGTCATTCCTTTATATACTATATCATAAGATACATTGTTGAAGCTGTGAAATGAATAACTGATGATCTTTCTTTAGTACAATGCAAAGATTATATAAACTGCCCCCTCCCGCATTTTTTGGTTTCTCAACCAGAATTGTATGCACCCTGGCCACAATTAATCTCATAGACTCTAGGAGCACTGTGGCCTTTACTACTTCATTGAGAAACAACTTCATGCAGACATTGTCCTCAGTACCCTCATGAACCCCTGCGAAATGAAACATAAACAACCTAAGGCAGTTGTACTTAAACTTTTGATGTTTATGTACCTTTACTGAAACTCTACTGTAAGCTGGGGAGCCCAACTTTAGCAATTTCTACAATTTGAACCTCAAACCATTATTCAAAAGTTCATAAACAAGTATACATCAAACCAATACAGAAATTATGAAATATATTATTGAACTCATACAAATATGCAAAAACATCTAAAATACATTTTTATTTCTAAAAGATGAAAAAATATTCGATTTTTTTTCAAATATCAGTTTGGGTTTTGCTCCTAATACTAAGGGTGGGCGTCGTGCTCCGCTTCGCCCACGGACTGCACGTAGCACTGCCTGCTTTGCCGTTTACGAAGTAGGCGTAGCGGGCAGCGCTACACCCATGCCGCTGCGAAGCGGAGCTGCCCGCCACCCCCGCCAGCCCGCCCGCCCTCATTTTAAAATACTTTAAAGAATATAAAAAGTAAATAAAAGACCTTACCTGCAGTGCGGCGTCCCGAGGCTCCCTCTTCCTGCTTGCCGGTAACTTCTTCACACAAATGCGCATGCGCGGACGCCCTCGCATGCGCATTTCTCGTTTGCCGGTAATGCATGCGCATTTGTGTGAAGAAGTTACCGGCAAACAAGAAGAGGGAGTCCCGGGACGCCGTACTGCAGGTAAGGTCATTTTATTTACTTTTTACATTCTTTAAAGTATTTTAAAATGAGGGCGGGCGTGAGGCAGGCAGCGCGTGGTGGGGCTACGCGAAGCGCGAGTGTGCATAGATTTTGCCACACTACGCGCTGCTCCACGTAGCCCCACTACGCCCACTAAGCACAGGGTTACCTAATACATGCTCTCCTTGCATACAACTGCTTCAATTGAGGCCCCCAATTGTCCATAGTTGAGTTTGTTTGCAGTACGTGCACTGCTCCCACAGATCAAAATAAGGATACCAGCTTGATTTTAACTTTCAATTTGAAATTTCTTCACATTTTACACCTTTCTATTTTCAATGTATCTTTTTATGCATTTGTAGTATATTAATCTGCTAATACTATTTAAATTCCTAGATAGTAGTGAACCCCCTGATTAGGCATTGGGGGGTACCCTCCCATGGCCCAGGGATCCAAAGGTAAACACCTCTCACCTAGAGCTATGTTCGAATTCCTCATTTTTGCTTTAGTTACCTGAAGCCATGTCTGTAAAATCATAGTATTTTACCTATCTCAGGCTTTATTTACTCTGTCCTACTCCCACATATGGTTCTGGCAAGTTATTCCTTTCCCCGTTGTCAAGGCTCCATGAAAAGGCTCCTTAGAAGTGTAAGAGGGCCAAGAAACAGCTCCGCCCCCAGGCATCCTGGTAGGAGGGCCCATCCTGCACGTGCCTAGACCCTTTTTGTGTCACTCTCTGGGAAGAATGCACCAAGAATACACAAAGAATAAACACATCCCAACAACAAAGCCATTCACAGTCAGGTGACCCAGGACACTGGGAGAGGCACAAAATGGTTAGGACAGAAAAATGCCAACACTTTATAAACGTGCCATTTTCAAAATTGTGACTTAAAATGTTACTTTACAATTTAATAAGATTTTAAATTACAATCCATTGAGTCTAAACATAGCATCTCTACATGCTCATGATACTAAAGTAAACACATATTAACTGTTATAAAGTAACTCCATGTCATTCAATGGGAGATATCGTCATTACAGTAGTGAAAATTAAACCTACTACTTTTTAAATACTAGGTAGACTGCCCCATTGGCCTTTAGGACCTACCTTAGGGGTGATGTAATATGTATTAAAAAAGAAGGTATACACATAGCAAAAGGCAGATTAAAACAGCATGACAGGCTACGGTGGCAGGCATAAGACGTGCTTTAAATGGCTACTTAAGTGGGTTGCACAATGAGTGCTGTAGGCCGCATAGTAGCATTTAATTTACAGTACCATATACAAGGAACCTGTAAGTAAATTAAATGTGACTGTCAGGTGTAGACCATTTAACGAAATTTTTCGGTAGAGAGCTCAAGCATTTTAGCACTGGTTGACAATAGTAAAGTGCACAGAGGCCTAATACCAAAAAAAACGAATTCACAAAACAGAAGAGGTTAGACAAAACATTTGGGAAATACCACGCCAAGTATGTCAGGTCTGACACTTTGAATACCTAATATCTCAATCACCTTCCCAGCTCCTGCCCGTCCATATGTGGTAGCCTCCTGGGGTTTCCATTGGGTGTCCTCGTCTGTCAGGGCTAGTCACAACAACCTACTTTGCCAAAACCCCAAGATAGACCACACTGGTCTGTAAACAAATGCATCTGTAGTTTCCTACTTACCTGACAGCCGGTCCACAGAGTTACCATTCCTCTGCCAACGATGCTACACTGTACTACTCATTGTATCGCTTCCATTCTGTGATGAATACATCCTGAGGGCCAACTTCAGTCCAGCATTTCTCTCTCACTCTCTTTTAGCAGGAGTTTGTCCCCAGTGTTCTTTTGTCCCCAATGTTCCTGATATCAGGCGTATGTTGTTGACCAGATCCATATATCTGCATCTTGTCCCGGGCACACCCCATACATGAAAAGCTGTTTTTAGTAAACTCTGTACCGATGATGCCTTTTTAATTGATTTCAGTTCATCATTGACCATGACGGAAACAACTTGCAAATGTAAACATGTATTACATATTAGGAAATCCTGATAGCGCATTTACAAATGTCAATAGTGGGATGCTCTTTACTCAAATGTAAATAAATAGGTTGAACAAGTTCTTCATCTTTATTATTTTGAAGAAAGAATACATCTATGAAGCATGCCAGCATCACATATGGCCAACCACTTGTGTGACAACATCCTCCCCAAGAAAATTATTATGGTAGGTACTTAATATAAAACTCCATGGGAAATAATGTTAAATTAAATTTAATTAGTGAAAGTAGTTAAAAATATAAATAGATATAATGTATTCTTAAGAAAAATCTAAAGATAAAACCTTTATTAGAAAGTATTTAACACTATTGTTTGAGCTTATAAATTAGTATAACATTACTTTTTATTAAAATATAATTACATAGTGGCTTATTCATTCTATACATCCCATTCAATAATTATTAATTTAAAATAGGAAATTTATTTTTCTACTTCTGGTGGGAATTTATTCTTTAAACTTTAGAAAAAATTAGTTGTATTTAATTTAATATATTTAAATTGATGAAAGATTTTAATCAAAATGAAGCATTTTTATTGTGTCCTACTTTTTAATATTATAAATGCAAATAATTCACATTAATATTCAACATCAAAATATCGATAATAATTGTTTTAAGTTAAATAAACTTTTTATTTTTCCCTATACTTTGCCATAGGGATACTCCACGGTCGATCTCCCAATGGTAAAAGACAGGGAAAATTAAAACAAGTTTATTAAATTTTATAATACATTACTTTTTAACATTCTGGTGCCGATTCCAATCCTGTAAAACCCGGGTGCGAATCGTCGTACGGAGCGTATTCTCCGAACGACTCGTACCCGGGAAATCCACCGTACAATCCAGCAAGTACGATTCGTACAGAAATACCATTTCCGTATGAAACGTACAAAACACCGGCTAAAAAATACCTACGAGTCTGATCCTGGACAGCGCGTATGCGACTTCCGTACGGAGTCAGGCAGCGTTTTACGGACCAGCAAGTACGATTCGTCCCTACGTCACTCGGCACAGCTATTTTTTTACGGCAGCTAAAAAATGCCGGAAAACTGAGTCTGACGCAAAAACGGAGCCCCGGTACGCGACGGACAGCCATGGACCCCATCCTACGTGTCACCCCGGCTCTCTTAGCCTACGACCTGGTGCACCGAACCCGACGCACACGCCGCAGAAGGTGAGAACAACACCCAGGGACCAAGGGGGGGTGAGAAGCAGGAAACATACCCCCTACCCAAATTAAAACCTACAATATTGAGGACATACTTACCTCCAGGGTCTGGTCACTCCGGGGGGCGTGTCCACCGTTCCATGCGTCCTGCAACAACAGAAGTGGAAGTGTACGCATACCCCTATGGCAACACTACAATAGTGATACGCACCGTACTCACACATCCATAGCGTGGGTACGGTCCGTATCACTATTGTAGTGGGGCCGTAGGAGTACGCGTGGTACCTACCGTACACACGCTCTCAGAGCATGTGTACGGCCCGTATCACTATAGTAGTGGTGCCATAGGGGTACGCGTGGTACAGATCGTACACACGCTCTCAGAGCGTGTGTACGGTCCGTATCACTATTGTAGTGGTGCCGTAGGGGTACGCATGGTACGGACCGTACACACGCTCTCAGAGCGTGTGTACGGCCTGTATCACTATAGTAGTGGTGCCGTAGGTGTACACGTGGTACGGCCCGTACACACGCTCTCAGAGCGTGTGTACAGTCCATATCACTATTGTAGTGGTGCCGTAGGGGTACACGTGGTACGGCCCGTACACACGCTCTCAGAGCGTGTGTACGGTCCGTATCACTATTGTAGTGGTGCCGTAGGGGTACGCGTGGTACGGCCCGTACACACGCTCTCAGAGCGTGTGTACTGTCCGTATCACTATTGTAGTGGTGCCGTAGGGGTACGCGTGGTACGGCCCGTACACACGCTCTCAGAGCGTGTGTACGGTCCGTATCACTATTGTAGTGGTGCCGTAGGGGTACGCGTGGTACGGACCGTACACACGCTTTTAGAGCGTGTGTACGGGCCGTACCACGCGTACTCCTACGGCACCACTACTATAGTGATACGGACCGCACCCACACATACATACCGTGGGTACGGGCCGTATCACTATTGGATTGGGGCTGTAGGGGTACGCGTGGTACGGACCGTACACACCCTATGAATGCGGGGGTACGGTCCGTATCACACGTACCCCTACGGCCCCAATCCAATAGTGATACGGACCGTACCCACGCTATGTATGTGTGGGTGCGGTCCGTATCACTATAGTAGTGGTGCCGTAGGAGTACGCGTGGTACGGCCCGTACACACGCTCTGAGAGCGTGTGTTTGGTCCGTACCACGCGTACCCCTACGGCACCAGTACATTTGGGATACAAGGCGTAAACACGCCACGAATGTTGGCTTACGGCCTGGTGCAGCATATTACCTTTATATTGGTGTATGTGTAGGCCCAGGACAGCAGTGTACTGCACCAAGGGGGTGGGTGGGTGGCTGCATAGGATTCCCAGCAGTGGGCAGACATGTGAGGGGTGGGTGCAGAGGACAGACATGTGAGGGGTGGGTGTATATGACTACCAGCAGTGGCCAGAGACATGGGTGTGGGTGCATATCACTACCAGCAGTGGACAGACATGTGAGAGGTGGGTGCAGAGGACTCCCAGCAGTGGTCAGACATATGTGTGTGGGTGCAGAGGAATACCAGCAGTGGACAGAGACATGGGGGTGGGTGCATATCACTCCCAGCAGTGGACAGACATGTGAGGGGTGGGTGTAAATGACTACCAGCAGTGGCCTGCAATATGAGGGGTGGGTGCATATCACTCCCAGCAGTGGACAGACATGTGAGGGGTGGGTGCAGAGAACTCCCAGCAGTGGACAGAGACATGGGGGTGGGTGCATATCACTCCCAGCAGTGGACAGACATGTGAGGGGTGGGTGCAGAGGACACCCAGCAGTGGACAGACATATATGGGTGGGTGCAGAGGACTCCCAGCAGTGGACAGAGACATGGGGGTGTACATAATTATCAGATGACCACAACTCCATGGGTGTATGTACGCATCCCTAACTTTGGACAATGATAATAATGCCATAACAACACATCACTGACAGCAGTGTCCCACTCCCAGGAGGATGGATGTCTTTCCCCCACTGCATGACACACCACATGTGGGTGTGAGGACAAATAACACATGCATACCCACCCCTGGCAGATGCAGCACAATACACACACTAAGATCATGCCACAAGACTGTATAGTCATGTCACTGCCTACTAAACTAAGAGAGCCAAAGGGAACACACACTGTCACACACATCCCAGGACTGATAGGAATGTACAGGTGCTGGGCCAGCCACCAAGATGTTGTCTCTCATGGAAGGAATAGGGTGGAGTTCCCACAAATACAATGCCCACAATTGTGAGTCAGGTGCCCAAATACCCTGCAGAACAAGTATCATATGTGTGCTAGGCTGGGAGTACACACATGCATAGTGCTGAAAAGGAAGAATTTCTCCATGAAGGCATTTCAACATACTCAATACACAAGTGCAGTGACTAGCAAGGATGGCACAGACGATGCAGTCGGAGACATTGCTGAGCAGGCATGGCCATAGTTGAAGGGATCCGTCACCAACAAAGGAAATGTAGACACAGGTCAGCACAACAAGTGTGCAACTCTTTGCAGGGAAGATGTCAGGTGCCACAGAGGAAGGAACACTCCTTGGGTCAATGTCTCAAAACCAAAATAACACACACTACCAATGATTATTTGCAGAGACCTTGTGATGGCACGCAGATACCATGGTCCACCTCATGACCATCAGACTAGAACATTTCTCAGAACCATAACACATTACCACAACACCTACTCCTGGAGCCTCAGCACCAACATCAATACCTGAAATACAATAGTGTTCAAAGTAAAAATAAAATGCTTTATTCAGGATAAAAAACAAATTATGAAATCACACTATATACAAAGGCC
This sequence comes from Triturus cristatus, assembly GCF_964204655.1. NCBI lineage: Eukaryota > Metazoa > Chordata > Amphibia > Caudata > Salamandridae > Triturus > Triturus cristatus. The sequence goes on along the minus strand of NC_140589.1, from coordinate 1,754,213,235 downwards.
AATGGCCAGTCCATAATAGAAGTCCTTGGGGGGACACATGGGCACGCGTCTCCCCTAGCTTGCCTGCACAGTGGAACCCTCAGGGTTGCCGGGGGGGGGCATCATGTGGGGAAGGACCAGGCACCGCAGGGACAGGAGGGGGAAGGGTAGGTGTGGTGGGTGCAGGGGTGGAGGTCTCCACCACAGGGGATGGGGCAGCGCCAAAGGTGGAGGTGAGCTCGGCACTGCACACTGCTGCCAGGGCGTCCAGAGTAACCCCTGCACCGGAAGAAACCCTAGGGCCAACGGAAGGGGAGTGGCCGAGGGATGGGGTGCAGCGCTCTTGGGGGAGGGGGTGGACATGGGGGGGACTCAACTACCCTGCCCGGGGACTTCCTCGCCCACTTGCGGGTTGGTGTCACAGTAGGGGTGAGGGCCAGCTCACCCATGTCGACCTCTTTGGGTGACAGTTTGGCAGGGGAGCCAAGGGGAGTGCTTTTGGAGGGACTGGGTTGTGAGGCCTGCGGACTCAGACTGTGGCTGCGTGTATTTCTTTTTGCCCCAGACCCAGTGGGTGTGCCTACATCCCCCTGAGTGTGCGTGCCAGGAGATGTGCGCTTGCCCTTACTTGGTGGTGTGCTGCCTGTGTCTGGTGGGGTGCGTGCGTGGGAATGTCTGGGCGTGCATGGGACAGGTATAGGAGAGGGAAGTGTGGATGGGGCTGGGGTAGGGGGGGCAAAGCGCTGCAGGAGAGTCACTGCTGCCGTCAGGGAAGAGTCCATGGACCGCAGAAACCTGCGTTGTTCAGACATCGTTGCTGACATGCCCTCCATGAACGACATCATCTGTGTCAGCAGTGTGGTGTGGCCATGGAGGACAGTCAGCACCGATGCCTGCCCAACCTGCAACTGCCGCAGTATGTCCACAGAATCTGCACTGAGGGCAGCAGGGGTGACAGGGGCAGGGGGTGCGGTGCCTGTCCCGAAGGAGACATGGTGGGGCTCTGCATGGACAGAAGGGACCGGAGCAACTGGGAGGGCAGTGATGGCAATGGAGGAGGCGGGGACAGATGTTGGGCTGCTGCCAGGTGTTGTAGCAGCCTCCGCCCCCTCGATGAGGTCAGCCTCGGACCCGTCTGCGTCGTAGTTGGGCTCGCCACCAGACAGGTCCTTCGATTGACTCCCCTCGCCCTCCGTGCCACTGGCTCCCGCAGACTCGCCAGCACTGGTAGCACTGGTGCTGAGTCCCTCCTCCAGGTCCGTGCAGGTGTCTCCCTCGGTTTCCAATGATGGTGCTGTGGGCAAGGTGAAGATACAGAAAAACATCAGTCACCTGTATACATCTGACACATGAGTACAAAACCAATAGGTCACAGTGCATATCAGGCAATGCATCATGAGTAACAGCTAGATTACTCCGCACATATATAAGCCCTGTACTCCCCAGTTGGTAAACCCACCATGCCACTTGGACACAAGGAAAAATAGGACACACCAGCCAAAAACTTGAATGAGAAATACACTGAGAAGCTAGTGTCTGGGAACAGGTAAGCAAAGCAATACAATGAAGTCATGTCACCTCTTGTTTACCCTGAAAGAAACAGTAGTGGTGCACCCAAGGCAAACTAACACACCTCAATACTAAAGGTGTCCCCACACTCAGAGACCTGTAAGTACTTTGGAACAAAAAACGAAAAAATGTTGGTCCCTTGGGAATCACAATACTTTACACAATCAACATGTTCAGAATGTGAGAATGTGCCATTTTGTGAACAGAACACACATGTGCCTTCATTAAAGATGGCTCACAAGGAGGTGCACACAAAACTACATTTACCCAGTCATTGAAGAAGCTGGAAGCCTTATTTAAAGAAGCCACTGTTAGAAAGAAATGGTGTTGCAGAAAGTACATATACATGAGCCCACGGAGGTCTTGATGACTTGATACTCGTAAGTTGGTATCACCAACAACCAAGGACTTACCCAAATTCCACAACACTGTGGGAACATGTATATGTATACTCTGAAAAACAGTCTTATTAGAACAGTGCCTTCTTTTAAAATGTGCCAGTGTGTTCCCTGAAAGTGTAAAGGTGGTTTGTTGTGCACTTCCTTGGGAGACATCTGTCATGCAGGCACATTATTGTTCTTAACAACAAAACATCAAACTAAAGCATTTAAAACATGAAGTCCTGTTGACAAGTGTTGTGAGTGCCAAGGTACAATACTTTTTGACTAACAACTTGAATTATGTCAGTTGTCACATGGCCATCCGTTACCTGATGACACAGTTGGCAACACATCTGACCCACTGCCTGTCATGTGGAGTGGCACACATGTCCAAACCCAGGACAATGCATAAGCTAATGGGCCTGCAATTGTGTTGTAAAAAGGCATACCTGCATTGAGGAGACACCCTCATGGCAAGCCAGAATGTACACACAGATGTCAGCATACAAAGACCAAACTACGTAGCATCTGGACCACACACTGGTGCAAAAAATGTATGAGCAGGAATCATGTATTTAAACAATTGACAAATGCTGCAAAGCACAAACATTAAACCCTGCACAACATCACTGGGTCACTGCACGTTGAGTATCTGTCCAGCCAATTATCACACACAGGTCAGACCTGGCAAGGAGACATAAGGTTTGGCCATGTAGGCCTCGCCCGCACAAATCCCCCATACCTGAGACAATGTGATTGAGACAGATCAAGAAGTGACACCTCTTAATCAGGGGTTACAAAAATGTGCTGCAAGAATTCCCAAATGTACTCCACATCACCTCGTGAGGCTGGCAACACATATTTGTGACAAACAACCATCAACAGATAGTTGTGAATAGACACACAGGCACTGCCCACTGTGAGTATGCACAAGCCAAATGGGGCCTCCCTGTCCAGTGGACACATGTAGCACACTTTGGATAAATACAAATGAGGCCAGGGAACAATGCCACAGAGGCAAACCTATGCTGAGCACACAGAGAATGGGCACAGTGTTGGATAACACACATGATTACGAGGCAAGGGTGTCTCAGGGGACTGTAGTGGGCACACTGCTCCTTGTTCCTGGAATGATCGTGAGCAACCGTCCTGGCACTATTCATATCTCCCACTCATGCACATCATGTCTGAGACTACAACATTGGTCATGCATGTTGCAAGTGTGTTCATTTGAAATCTCACACTCCTATGTTGAGACACATCATCAGTGCCAACAAATATGGACCCCCAACAGAGTGAACAGGACAGGGCACAGGCAAGGTACCAACACATGTCACAGACCACCCTCCCACATGATGCAGAAAGCAATGTGCACTTGGATTAACTGACAGCCTAGATGACCATGTGCAATTGTGATTACACATAGACCAGGGGACACATGTTAAGGAGGGGAAGGGATGAAGTTGACTTTGGGGAAAAGAATATGCACTGCACATATAAACACTGGCAGTGTACCCAGGCTACAGAGCACTTCCAAAAGCTGGTGACACACAACACAACAAACAGACATGTATCTACCCCCTCCTTGCTGCTGTCTCTCCTGTAACTGCCTATCCAGGTCAGGGAAGACCACCGCCAGGACACGCGTCATGTGAGTGGTCAGGTGTCGGCGCCCGCCGTGGGGGCGTGGAGGTGAGAGTAGGGGTGGGCGGAATTTGCGTAATCGCGTTCCGCAAATCTCCGCGAAACGGTAAAAAATCTCCGCGAACACGCAGCAATTCCGCGAACACGCGGAATTGCTTGTTCGCGATACTTTTTTCCTGTTCGCGATCGCTGTTTGCGTGCTCGGGGTGAAATATCTCGCGAACGCGCATATTGAGAACGCGAACAAGCAAAAAATTTCGCGAAGTCGCGGAACGCAGATTTTTGGGCAGTTTCACGTTCTCCGCGGAACGCGAAATTACCCAAATTCCGCAAATTCCGCGAACGGAACGGAATTTACTGCCCAGGCCTAGGTGAGAGCCCCAGCTGGACCCGGGCGATCCGCCGGGTCCAGCACCGGCTGTCCTGCCACCGTTTTCGGACTTGGGCTAGGCGCCGACTGCAACCCCCCGCCGATCTCACGGCCCTGACGATCTCCTTCCAGATCCCCCCCCTTCTCGTAGGCAGTTACCTGTGAGGATGACAAAGTGAGACAACATCACTAACCTGCTCTATGTCACAGAGACACACATTTGAACATCTTTGATATGTTGAACTGGGCATAGGATGCTGCCCAAGGAATTGCATCTTTCTCATATAGACATTGGCCTCTGTGGAAGCCCCAATGCACTACATGGCATTGAAAGTGCACAGGTGGAAGGAGGAGTGCGACACACTCCCTGATCATGGCACACACTGTGCATCACATGCTACACCAGGCTGATGGACAGCACCTCAAAGCAGTTACATGCCCCAGGCCACTGACGCAACCTCAGCAGAGTACACAGACACACACAGGCACAGATCCATCACCTGCCATTGGCAACAGCGGATACAAACCTCACTCTGCACATGTGCCACTTGCCTGTGGGGTGTCACAGGTGTCAGTCTAGCTCAGCAAGTCAGACAAACAGCACGGCTTACTTCTCACATCAGATGGGTAGAGCTGTTGCCTCCTCCATGCAGCTGTGGTGCAACAATTCACATAGACACTCACCCACATGACAAGGAACATTCACACACATCAATGTCCAGGAGGGCGTACACATCACTTGGACACTCTCACCACAGGTCCACTCAACTCATACACATCTGTGGGTACAGTCACCTGTCACACCGTCGGGACCACTGAATCACCTCAGGACAATAGCCAAAAAATACCACCAAGGATTTGCCAGGCTGAATGTGTCATGCACTATGCAGTGAATGTCACAGTAAGCACAATGCAAGTGAGGAGTGCACACAGGAACTACATCATGCTCTGCATGAGAGACATAAGCCTTCCCCCCCCCCTGGGACCCACTCTAAACAACATTGCATGTCTGTCACACCTGAACACAATGCCAGAAGTGACAGTCACAAAAAAGGTGCACAGTCAAAGGTAGTGGAGTCAGCACTCACCTGCTCCCCTGGTCTTCCATACCGCTTGGGGTACATCCAGCAATGCCTCATTCTCCTCAAGTGTGAATGGCTGGGCCCTCTCCACAGTACGCGACATGGTGCCAGAGGAAGCACAGACAACAGCAGTGTGGGCGACAGGAAAGTTGTGCAGGCAAGTGCCCTCTCATGGGTTCTGGCTGACTTATATCTGTCTTGCTGGGGGCTTTCATTTACAGGAGTACAGAGTGATTGGTCAGACACATTTGCATCCTACTTTTCCTCCAATCCCTTTAAACATACACCAATGACACGAATTTGCATGGTTCAAATTTTGAGCATCATAACAAGACAAACACCACTTTGCAACATTGTAATTTTTGGGCCAACTGACTTTTCAAGCCCACATGATGGCCACATTGCAACTGAAATCTCTGTATCCATGACAACCAGCATGCATTTTGGGCCCAATACTTGTCCCCTATGTAATTTTTGATTCCAAAAAAACATGTACGGTGCGTTTCACACGTACCCGTACACGTACGGCACCACTACAATAGTGATACGCACCCTACTCACACATCCATAGTGTGGGTACGGTGCGTATCACTATTGTAGTGGTGCCGTAGGGGTACGCGTGGTACGGACCGTACACACGCTCTCAGAGCGTGTGTACGGTCCGTACCACGTGTACACCTACGGCACCACTACTATAGTGATACGGGCCGGACACATGCTCTGAGAGCGTGTGTACGGTCCGTACCATGCGTACTCCTACGGCTACTACTATAGTGATACGGGCCGTACACACGCTCTGAGAGCGTGTGTACGGTCCGTACCACGCGTACTCCTACGGCACCACTACTATAGTGATACGGGCCGTACACACGCTCTGAGAGCGTGTGTACGGTCCGTACCACGCATACTCCTACGGCACCACTACTATAGTGATACGGGCCTTACACACACTCTGAGAGCATGTGTACGGTACATACCATGCGTACTCCTACGGCACCACTACTATAGTGATACGGGCCATACACACGCTCTCAGAGCGTGTGTACGGGGCGTGTCACACGCTTACACTGGTGATAGGAGGCGCACACGAAAGGAATGGAGGTCTCCGACTCGCACAAGGCTGTACATCAAGTCATTGTCATTGCAGACTTTCATGTGCAGGGTCTAGGTGTGTCAGGCAGTGATATTGCACATGTCTTCTCATGTAGTTGCACAATTGATGTGTGATGACCTGTGTACACATGTCATGTGTGATGGGGCACTATGTGGCACACTTCCCCGTCACACTTTGTACATGTGTGCCTGTAGTACAAACGTGTCAAGCACAGCATCACTGGTATGGCACAGTCACCACCACCCGCAACTGTCCCCTGATGCCAGGGACAGGGACACTAACAACTGACATTTCACGATCAGCGTGCCCCGATGTGACTATGTCATGTGTGTGTCATGTATTCCCATGAGCTTGCTGTTAGTGTTCCGTCAACTACATCTGCTGTTGCTGCATCTAACATGTGTCTCTGTGGAGATGGGCATGGCACACATCTACGCACACCATGCCACATGTGGATTCCCACGTAAGCAGGGTCTGTATGCATCGGACATGATATTTTCACATGAGGACATATCTGTGTCGTCTCAATGTCTGTGTTTTCTGTTTTCACTTGTACCCCTTCATCGCAATGTGTTTGATCTGTACATTTGACATTCCATGTGACCTGTGCATCTAGCTTGCCGTCAGCTGTCTGTATGAGATGACATTCTTTAAATGCAGCTATGAGGATGTATGTCACCCCTGTGATGTCTCTAGCTGTTCACTCAGACTGGCCCCCAGCTCGTTTCAGGGCATCATGTAGACTTGCCAATCAACGGGTGTATCTGGCTTTTCGTAGGAGTATCACCAAGCTGGCATACGTGTCCTGGATGTATTGCACAGACCAGACTCTGTATTTAGCTGATGTGTAGTAGCAGTTTAGCATATGCTCTGTTCATTGACATTGATGTTGTTATGCTCTCAATCTTTGTTATTCAATACAATTTTCTGCAGGGCACCGCCTGTCCCCCGACCAATGTCAGACTTGGGTGCCATGAGGGAACGTACCTGCATCCGACGTTACAGATTCACTCAACAGTTGATTGAGGACTTGACCGACAAGCTGGCACCACACCTCCAACCGCAACACAGGTATCCTACTGCGCTGACCCCCAAGATGAAAGGTGATGGCAGCCCTACATTTTTTTGCCACAGGTACGTTTCAATTCACCATAGCTGATGTTGGTGGCATGTCACAGACAATGTTCAGCCGTGTCCTGCGTGATGGTTTGGCAGCCATGTTGGCGCACCTTGATGAATTCATCCATTTTCCCTTTCCTGAGGAGTTGACAGGTGTCAAGGGTGATTTCTATGCCCTGGGAGGGATGCCCCATGTCATTGGGTCCATTGATGGGACACATGTGGCTTTGGTACCACCACAGGCACAGGAGGTAGCCTATCGCAACCGTAAACATTACCACTCTGTAAATGCCCTTGTGGTGTGTCTTGCTAACATGCTGATTTCCCATGTCTGTGCACGTTTTCCAGGGTCAGCACACGATGCCGACATTATGAGGCACAGCAGGGTGCCACAAATGATGCTGCGGCTGCACAACGAACGAGCATGTCTTGTTGGTGGGTATACTCTGTTTGTCCTGTGTGTTGCGGTATCTTTGGCTCTTACGGCATCTCCTGACCCACTTATTTACATGATGGTTCCATGTAGGGGACTCTGGCTATCCGAACATGCCATTCCTGATGACACCTCTCCGCAACCCAAGATCAGCTGCAGATCACCGGTACAACAATGCACACGGGCAGACCAGGTGAGTGATTGAGAGGACGTTTGGCCTCCTGAAGAGCCAATTCCGGTGCCTTCACAAGGCAAGCGGGTCCCTTCCATATGCACCGGAGAAGGTCTGCAAAATCTTCCTCGTGTGCTGCATGCTGCACAACATGGCAGTGGAGAAGGCAGTGCCACTCATCCTGGAGCAGCATGAGCAGGAACATCCACCCATGGAGGATGAAGGGCTTGGTCACGAGGCAAGTGAGGAGGAGGAGGAGGATATCCGGAGTCAGCTCATACGCAACTTCTTCTCATAATGGTGAGTCACTGGGTCTGAGTGTGCACGCTTGTAGCCTTGGGTGGCATGTGTTGCAATGTGTGTGTCCAGCTGACTGTATGCTAAGTGACTTAGATGTGTGTCACTCGAGTGATGATGTCATTCCACACATTTGTGCAGAGACACTTTCTTTTAAATTAGCATGGGGACAACATTGTTCATGTTTAGTAAATGACCATGTATGCGGAGAAAAATCTTTTAGCTGACTTCTTGTGTGTCTGTCATTCCCAGGTTCTTGCGCATGTTGTCTGCTCGTGTCATCGTTGTCCTCCTGCTATTCCTCATGAGTATTGCAATGTGTGCTGAATCAGCGTTCCATGCACGAACATGGGGAAATGTCATTTTGGGTAAGGATTGCAGCAAGGCAGTTTGGGGGTGGTACGTGTTTGGAATGTGTGGGGACTGCTTCTGTGCATGTTGTGTTACCATGCATACATGTCTACTCACCATGGGGCACATAACATGTAGCATGACTCCCATGAATTGATAGTCACCCTTTGTGACAGTCATCTGTAATGGATTTTGGATTCTGATGAAGGCATCAATGTGTGTAAAACTTCCCTCTGAAACATACGGGATGCTACGGATGGACATAGTGTGGGACATCCCCATAACAGGCTCAATGGGGAATTTCAGCCTCTCCGTGTGCAGCAGGAGGTGTTTGGCTCATCCCCTTAACTTGTGTGCCAATTCATTTGGATTTACAACATCCGTTTTGTGAAGGGGGTTTCCAGCATAGGTCCCACATGTTCAGTCAAATGACCTGTGAGTCTGGTCATATTGATGCATTTCCTTTAGTGTGAGTTTGAGTAATAAATGTGTTCCTCACCCTCCAAAGTGCCTCATCTCTGTCAATGCAGGTCTCTTGCCACTTTGCATGCGTCATCTCTGGCATAGTTGTCAAAGATTGTGCATATGAGTGTATGTGTAGTTCGGCAACATGCATGCAGTTCTTCATGGCTAATAATCTCTATTGTGCATTAAGTCCATGGTTGTGTATGTATTTGGGCAGGTTGCTCCCCCCAACGGGCCGTCAACGCCTGCTGAGGGTGTATCTCCTGTGCGCAGCTCGGCCTTCTGTTTCCTGATCCTGTGTTAGTCATCTTTGGTGATTGTTCATCCATTTTCTCTGGGTAAGCCATGAGTAACCTGACACTCCTTCCTTTACGTACGCCTGTTGCAGTTGTCCTTTCTGACATCCTTGTCTTTCTGTGCTACTTTTGGCCTAGTTTCCAGTACATGCCGCCTGCTGCTGCAGCCCCTGCGGCAAGGGCCCACCAAGTTCCCGGATTCTGCAAACCACACGCCTCCAAGATGCTCCTCCCTTCCTCCCTCCACCCATTCATTAGGCTCTCATCAGCTTGTCTGTGCCACTGTTGCGGCCACGCCGTGCCAAAGGCAGGACCGTCAGCACATGCAACGTACACATTGCACGACCCTCATGTCCTTGCATGACCCACTTCATACAACAGCCTCATGTTGCAGCCACCCTCCAAGCAATGTCTAACCGAAAATCAACCGCGTGCTCTCAGGCATACCCTAAGTGCACACACAACACCTTCGCATGCTGAGTGTGCAACTCCAACTGCCTACACAGCGCTGCCCCGCCTTCCAGGCCCTGTCACACCAACCAGGTCATGTCCCTCCTACTCCACACCGGCTCCGTCGAACAGCACGCCATTGGACTCTGTTACCTCCTCAACACAACAGGCCCACACATCACCTTTATGACAGTGACCTGGATAAAGCATCCTCAGCACACAACTTCTTCATTGCCATCTCAGACGGATACAAGAGCACCCGCAGGGACGGCACTAACAATCCCGGAGGATGAATTGATATCTATTCACAAGTACGCACTCAGGCTCACAAATCCGGTTTGGGACAAACCCCCTGCAAACCCTCAGAGTAACAATCATCTACAGATCTCCAGGCCTACATCCACAATTCCGCAAAGCCATCAACAAGTCCATCTTCACGCACGCCCTCACATCCACAGGATACATGTGGCTGTGGGCCAGGAACTTCTGGCTGGATGAGAACCACACCAGCATCCATCATTGGTCCATCCACATTAGCATCCACGTCTCCGACAAGCAACACACTGCCACACACCCCGCTACCAATCCCCCAAAGATGATTGATGTAAGTCAACACAGACATGCCGTGTGGGACACTGGAACCAACACCACCGCCACACCCTGCAACCTCACACACTGGATCAGCAACTGATCCAACAATCTAGCCACATTGACGGACTTTCCTGTGACGCACAACAACAATTAGGCCACCTGGGACAAGGCAGACCTACTGGACTCATTCACGTCTAGCAGGACTCTTGTGCACAGCTTGCAACACAAATAACCATCAGTGGCCTTACAACCCTGGTAAACGGCACACACAGCCATCACCATATCATCAGCAAGGACAATTGGAGATCCTTCAGATGGGGCCGAGGCAAAAAAACGCACAACATCAAGGAGCTCATCAGCATTGTGAGTGCACTGACATCAACTCTCCATCCAAAAGACACCCCACCCTTGCAAGGCTGAGCCAATCCCTTGCAACTTTCTACCACTGCAAGCTCATGGACATACACGCAAGCCTTGGCACACAGAGGCAGAACGCACTATTATACGCGGGACCAACCCCCCTCAGGTTTTGGACTTCCAGCATCGGAAGTACAACACCCGGCTCATGTGCAACATCCCCTGGGGATCTCCATCAGGCCCCTTCCCACACAACATCATTCACCATCCTTGTAGCCCCCGTCCAGCACGTCATGTATGTATCATTGGAGTTAGCCACATTCCATGGTAGATAGAGGCATGCAGTGACCTAGGCCCTTCTTAGACAACGGACGGCAGGAACACAGGCTCTCAAGGAACATCACCGTGCTTCCCTAGCCAGCAAATGTCATCAGGAAGACAGTCAACGAGCAACTGACAAACTTCCTCCACGCAAAGAGCTCCAGGCAACCTGCACAAGACCATCTTCCACAGTAATCACCCCACTGCAACCGTCATCATTGCCACCAACACCGACAACTTTGCCCTGCTCAACAATGGTGAGGCCACCCCCCTTGACCTCTCCACAGCATTATACACGATGTGCTCACACACTGTCAGCTCACACATCTCCAACACTGGTATCCAGAGGATGGACCAGGATGAAATCACCAAGTAGCTCACCAGCAAGGCCATGGGAGTGGGACTCAAGCCTTAAGCATGTAGTACAGTGGCGTCATCTGGCACATGGCCCAGGGCTCATCTCTCAGCGTGTCAATCTTTAATGTGTCCATGACCCCCCTCTCCACCATCACATGCGCACACAACCTCATCATCATTTCGTATGCCATTGACAGCCAGCTGCTCCTCACCCTCACCAAAGACACAGCCATTGCCAGTTCCAACCTTCAAGAAGGCATGAGGTCCGTTGATGAATGGCTGAACATCCGCCACCTGAGGCTGGACTTGGCCAGGACTGAGGTAATCATCTGAGGATTGTCCCCTTACAGCTGGGTCAACTCCTTGTGTCCCACCCGCCAGGGCACTGCACCAGCACCCAGTGGCCACGCACACAAGATGGTGTGCATCATGGACTCGTCGCTCACAATTGCCATGCAACTCACCAGCATCTGTAACTCATGCTGCAACACCCTCCGCATGATGCACATGATCCACAGATCGATCCACTCCAAGGCAAGACAAACCGTCCCCCAGGTCCATGACACCAGCCGTGTCAACTACAGCCCCGCCCTCTACGGAGCAAGAACAGCCAAACTCCCGGAGAACTTGTCCACATCCAGGGTGCATCTGCACACCTCAGCTTCAACATCCCGTGCCCCAGCCACATCACCGTCCACCTGAGATAGCTGCAATGGATCACTGTCTGCTGCAGGATGACCTTCAGGCTCCTCACCCACACTCAGGAGGCAGTCCACAACCCCAGACCCCAAACCAACCTTGGAGGTCTGTCATCCAAGACCCCGTTGGGCCAACTCTGTGCATCCAACCTTGCCCTGGCCACCATTCTTCACATCCACCGAACTCCAGCATGCAGGAGATAGTTCTCCCACCTGGCCAAACATACCTGGGACTCCCTCCCCGGGAACCTCCACATGAGCCATGACCTCTACGCCTTAATGATACTCTTCCAAATAGGTCTGTCCGCACAGTATTGCAAGCCCCCCCTCAGCAGCTTGAGGCCATCACGGGTGAGTATTGTGCTCCATGTCTGTATTGGATGATACATTGTGACCCATGTGTGTCCTGTACCAGACTCAGATCCCAGGGTATGGATGGCTGGAGTTTGTTCAACACTCAGGCATAGTTTGACATTTCCCCACACGTATGTTGTGGACTCATGCAAAATGACTGCAACATCTAATTAAAGAAAATTTGTTTTATTCTCGGTGGGGGGGTGTGTTTTGTGGGAAAAATAGGTGCTATACAGTGTGCCTAGAATCCAAAGTTCACAGGGGGAGATGGGGTCCTTGGCATTTGAAGTCATCAGAGTCCAGAACACAGTGTTTGTCATCATTGGTCAGACTGTGACCAGCAAGTCCATGTGGCAGAGAATGTCAGTGAATGAGGTGATGCTGTTGCGCATGAAGGCCAGGTGCCAGGCCAGGTGACCTGGGAGATGTGGATGGTCTGCTGCCTCTCCCGGTCTTTTCCGTGGACGACCCACCTTCCTCGCGGGACCCACAGATGCAGACCTTGACGATGGTTGGGACGCTCCGTCGGACAAATCCTCCTTCTCCTCCCTCCCTGTGGCTGGTGGTGGTCTTCGCCTGGTGGCACAGGGAGGGTTGCCCATGTTGTCGGCGATCCGACGGAGTGAACGGCTTATGTCCGTTTGCATCACCAGGAGCTCAGCCAGTCTTGCCTCCATCCGTCCTTGGTGTTCTTGTTGACTAGCGTGTTGCTCGGCCTGCTGGTTCCTAATCTCTGTGAGGGTCTCCACTACCTGACTGATGGCCCTGGTGTCATGCCTGGTGTCATGCCGGTATGCGTCCATGATGTTGCGTATGTGTGACATACCGGTCCCTTCAGCTGGCTGGTCAGGTCCTCGCCTCCGCCTGCCTCCACTCCCACCACCCCTGCCCACACGAGCCTGGCCTGCCGTTGTGGGCACATCGGGTCTACGGGACCCCTGAGGGATGGCAGTTGCGGGGTTGTCTGCCTCCTCCTGGGTGCTCGGCGAACCTTGTCCCTCCAGGTCAGACTGGCTCAGTTGTTCAGTGCGGGCAGGGCTCCTGGGTGTCTCCTGGGATGTGGCAGGAATGGGGGTGGTAGTTGGCACAGATGTTCCTGAAGCAGGTGCTGCAGGGGCTTGGACACCAGAGGGTCCAGGTGGGTTGGGGTCATCCGCGGAGTGTTGAGAGGCGTCGGTGGGCTCAGGTTCCTCCGGAGCTTGGGACTGTGATTCTTCACCCCCATTGTTGGGGGGAGATCCATCAGGTTGCCCTGTGTGTGAGAGAGAGACAATGTTAATGCTGTTTCATGCGACATCCATGTTTCATACATATTCAAGTGGGCACAGTTCCTCCAGGTAGTTGTATGTGCCTAGCATTCTCCTCAATGTTCACTTGTGGATGGGTATGTTGCAGGGACAGATTGATATGTTCTCCTGAGTGTTTGACTTGTAGATTTTTGGCTTGGATGCTTCTTTGGCTATGGATTGATCTTGTTGTGTCACATGTCCATTGTGAGAGTGGGTAAATCCATTGCCTGCCCCGGAGGTGTGTGCTTGTGTAAGGGGTGTGTGTGACAGGACCTGCTGGTGGGTGTAGTGTGATTTGGCAGTGGGTCTCCCAGGTGATGTATCTGTCCCCCCATGGAGCATGCTGCCATGACAGTGAGTGTGAGTTCCTATCCTAGATATCTGAGCTTGTTGTGTTGGTGTTTGAGTTTGCAGTGGTCACAGGAGGGCCTTGTGCTGCCTACAGTAGGGCCAAGTGTCAGCTACCTTGTCAGTACTTTGCCAGTCCCTGTGCATTGAGCATGGTGCATGGGTATGTACCTGGGCCATATGGGCTGAGGGCAATGGTGTCTGATTCAGAGTTGAACAATGTGTTTTGTGAGCCCCACCCTCAGCCGCGGCCCGTGGAGGGAGTTCCGTGGGGCGGTAAGGCGGGACGGGGGAGGGGCAGGGTGGGGGGGGGCTCTAAAAACCGGAATATGGATAATTGCAGGTAAGTAAACAATTAAATAAATAAAACGAATTTGGTAGCGGGGGCTGCATTTTGCGAAGCAGCGCGCACTACGAAATTCGTTTTATTTATTTAATTGTTTACTTACCTGCAATTATCCATATTCCGGTTTTTAGAACCCCCCACCCTGCCCCTCCCCCGCCCCGCCTTACCGCCCCACGGAACTCCCTCCACGGGCCGCGGCTGCCCACCCTCCCAGCATCTTGGACATCCAGTCTTGGGTTAGTGCTTTGTGTAGCCTGGGACATGGCATGGCCTTGCTTTGTGAATGGGGCATACATATGTTAGTGGCATGAGCATTGTTTTTGAGTGTGGTTTTGTCCGGTGAGGGCTTGGGGGTAGTTGCGTGCATTTTGTGTAGTTGAGGTGTGGATGCCATTCCCCCCATGTTCCATGAGTTGTTTGTGTACTCACCAGGCTCTGGAAGTCCTTGAAGTCCGTTTACTCCCACCAGCGGAAGCAGGGCCATCACCTTCTCCTCCCAGGGATGGTAATTTACTGGTCTGCGGGGCAGCCCACCTCCAGGGATGTTGCTCTGGGCGTAGTCCTCGTTCATTTTCGGCTTAACTGCCCTCCGCAGATCGTACCACCTGACTTGGCATTCATTCCTGGTCCTTCTGATGGGTGCAACAGCATTCACCCTATCGACGATCCTCTGCCACAGGCGTGATTTTTCGGCTATGCTGGTCTGTCTGACCAATGTTCCAAAGAGCTGTGGCTCGACTCTGATGACTTCTTTGACAAGGATGTCCAGCTCCTCCCTTGTGAACTTTGGATTCTTGTCTGTGGGCATGGTGTGGGGTGAGGGTGTGGATGGTTGTGGGTGTGTTGGTGTGAATGTGAAGGTGTGTGTGGGAATGTGAAGAGGGGGTGTGTGTGAAGGAGTTTGTGTGGAGGTGTATATGTTAAGGTGTATGGGTGCAGTTGTTGGGGTGTGCTCTGTAGCTGCAGTGAGTCTGTTGCAAAGGCTCATGGTTTGTGTGTGTGGGCCCTTTTTATTGGTCCATTTGTGGGTGTGCCTGAGTTTGAAATTTTGGTGGGTGTGTTATAAGAGGTGGTTGTGAGTTTGGGCCTTTGTTTGCCTGTTTGGATGTGCCAGGTCAGTCATTTTGATGTTTTTTTCTACTGTAGACGTGTTTTGTGGTGTTGTGCGAGTCGAATTGACCCTCCTTGTGCTGTTTTACAGTGTCCTGGTTCAGTATGAGTCGTTTTCGCGTATGTTAGGTGCATACATACGCGATGTTGTTGTACCGTGCTCGCATACGCAATGTTGTTGTAAGGTCCGTACATACGTGATGCTGGGGGACAGGGCTGGGGTACGGTGCGTCCAAGAACGGGGCTGGGGTACGGTGCGTACAAGTACGGGGCTGGGGTACGGTGCTGGGGTACGGTGCGTCCAAGTACGGGGCTGTGGTACGGTGCTGGGGTACGGTGCGTCCAAGTATGGGGCTGGGGTACGGTGCTGGGGTATGGTGCGTACAAGTACGGGCTGGGGTACGGTGCGTACAAGTATGGGGCTGGGGTACGGTGATGGGGTACAGTGCGTACAAGTACGGGGCTGGGGTACGGTGCGTACCAGTACGGGGCTGGGGTACGGTGCGTACAGGTACGGGGCTGGGGTACGGTGCTGGGGTACAGTGCGTCCATGTATGGGGCTGGGGTACGGTGCTGGGGTATGGTGCGTCCAAGTACGGGGCTGGGGTACGGTGCTGGGGTACGGTGCGTCCAAGTACAGGGCTGGGGTACGGTGCGGACATGGGGGGGTACAGTGCTGACATACGGGGTACGGTGCTGACATACGGGGGTACATGCGGACATACGCGGGGGGGAGGGCGGGGCTGTACGACTCGTATCCCGGGCACAAGTATACCCGGGATACGAGTGGTACAGAGTTCGCTACGTACGGGACGTTTTACATACGCTTGTGTATTCGGAAGGGTGGTACGGATCGTACTTGTGCGCTCGGACTTCAGTTTTATGATTTGTACGTAAAACTGTCCGGGTACGTCTCGTAGACCTTTTCCCGATATGAATCGTATATATTTTTCACGTACGAATCGTACTTCACCGGTGGGACGGGACTTGTACGATTTGTACGTAAAAATATATGGATACGAGTCGTACGGGAATTTTTTTTACCCGATCGGAATCGGCACCTCTATGTCCTATTTGTCATATACTTGCAGCATTGTCACACACTGTTACTTTCCCCTTGAAGTGCTACACTTTCTACGGGTCTCTGAGTAGTGCAGCCTTTTCACTACACTTTCCTTACTATATTTTCTCTCTTTGATTTATTTGCTTCTTTCTAATTCCACTGATCCTCGAAGGACCTTCTGCAACAAACCACTGCTATCAATCAGTTTTACCCCTGCTTGCTGTTGGCTAGCTAACTGCCCTACCTGGATTCTAATGAATGACATGTGAGGTATCTATGCATATTTACTCAATTTATCTTGTGCTTACTCCTCCTATTGTCCCTTGTATTCCTTCATTTCTTCTTGCCTTGAGTATTTGTCGTACTGCTGTCCCTATTTTGAATATAAGCTATTGTACGTGTATTTACTGGCCATGTTAATTCGCACCTATGTTTCCGCTGTAAAATGTATTAGGTTGATTTTTACTGTATCCTCAAATGTTCTATTGTAAAGTGTTGTAACACCCTTGGCCCACATTTGTGCAAACGTTAATTGCATAAATACATACATAAATAATTAAGCAGTTTTTTGGGGATTGCCTTCTCCCTTTACCATACACTTTTCTCTATTTTGCATTAAAAAATATCACTAGTTTACAGATGTAAAGTTTTTATCAGATGTGGGCTGTGGGAGTTTGGTTACACTGTTAGGGTGATTGTGTTAAAGATGAAAACCATGTCAAACAAGCATTGGGTAGAGCCAATAAGTCTGACCTTGTCAAGACTGCATTTGATTTTTTGGGGTAAATATATCCAATAGACATTAAGGGGCCGATTCCGATCTGTTTAAAATTTTCCCCGTACGAATCGTATCCGGATTTTTTTACGTACGAATCGTACAAGTCCCGTACAAACTGGCAAGTACGATTCGTATGTAAAAAGCTCCATACGAATCGCATTGGGAAAATTCCTCAACACGTCCTCGGGTCGGAAAAAGTGTCCGACACGTCCCCGGACAGTTTTACGTACGGATCGGGAAACCGAAGTCCGAACGCGCAAGTACGATCCATCCCGTCCGTCCGAATGCACAACCGTATGGTAAAAACACCGTACGGAGCGAACCACTATAGCAACCATGGAGACGTCCAAACATGTGCCCGCATACGCGCTGGACCCCCAGTCCCCCCGCGGACGGACGCGCCAGACCCCCAGCCCCCCCGCGGATGGACGCGCCGAACCCCCAGCCCCCCCGCGGACGGACGCGCCGGAACCCCAGCCACCCCGCGGACGGACGCGCGGGACCCCCAGCCACCCCAGTATGTACGGTGCATACCCCCACCCCCGTATGTATGGAGCGTACCCTCACCACACCCGTGTATGTACGGTGCGTACCCCCACCCCTGTATGTACGGAGCATACCCCCACCCCACCCGTGTATGTACGGTGCGTACCCCCACCCCTGTATGTACGGAGCGTACCCCCACCCCACCCGTGTATGTACAATGCGTACCCCCACCCCCATATGTACGGAGTATACCCCCACCCCACCCGTGTATGTACGGTGCATACCCCCACCCCCGTATGTACGGAGCGTACCCCCACCCCACCCATGTATGTACGGTGCGTACCCCCACCCCATATGTACAGAGCGTACCCCCACCCCACCCATGTATGTATGGTGCGTACCCCCACCCCCGTATGTACGGAGCGTACCCCCCGCGCTGGGGGTACGCGCTGGGGGTACGCTCCGTACATACGGGGGTGGGGGTACGCACCGTACATACACGGGTGGGGTGGGGGTATGCTCCGTACATACACGGGTGGAGTGGGGGTACGCTCCATACATACACGGTGGGGGTACACACCGTACATACACGGGTGGGGTGGGGGTATGCTCCGTACATACGGGGGTGGGGGTACGCACCGTACATACACAGGTGGGGTGGGGGTACGCACCGTACATACAGGGGTGGCTGGGGGTCCGGCGCGTCCGTCCGCGGGGTGGCTGGGGGTCCGGTGCGTCCGTCCGCGGGGGGGCTGGGGGTCCGGCGCGTACTTACGGGGGGTGACTGGGGGGGTGTTCGGCGCGTACCGGGCCCCCTTTTCCTCACGCTTCACGGCGTACTTAGCTTTTCCGGCACTTTTTGGGTGCCGTAAAAATATTGCCGTCTGGAGGGCTGTCGGTACGAATCGTACTTGCTGGTACGTAAAAAGCTGCCAAACTCCGTCCGCATGTCGCGTATGCGCCATCCCGGATCACATTTGTATGTATTTTTGTGTCGGTCGGTGTTTTGTACGATTTGTACGGAAATGGTGTTTCCGTACGAATCGTACTTGCATGTTTGTATGGTGTTTTTACCGGGTACGAGTCGGACGGAGAAAACGCTCCGACCGACGGTTCGTACCCGGTTTCTCAAGGATCGGAATCGGCCCATAAACGTGTAACAATAATAAACAGTGTTAAAAACGATGCAGTCTAAAGGTTGTGTGAGTATTTTTGAAATATTAAATCAAGACATTAGCGATAGAAAAAAATACATTAAAACAATATGCAATGAGAGCAGAGATGAACCTGGCAGTCATAACACTGAAGTGGACTACTTTCTAGGTGGATGTGCACATATACAAGAGTAAAATGCCCTTGTTCACATTGGAGAAAAACAATGGCTGGATTGGGATGATCCACTCCCTCGTGCTGTATGTTGTGGTGTGTGGAAGCAAAATATGAATGCCACTTGAACAGTCAAGATAATGAAGAGGGCTGGCCCAAAAACTCGCTGTGAGTAAATGCATTTATGTATTTTTACAATTAAATCAGTCTCTTGGCCAGATCTAAAAAACTCAGGGGCAGATTTACTACTTCTGGCGCATCTCTGCTAATCAGCAGGGATGCGCCAGAAGAGTTGCGACGCACCTGCCCACCCGTGCGCCACCACTGATGCACCGCATTGAAAATGCGGCGCACCATGGCGCACAGATGGGCAGATACGTGTCGCATCCCCCCGCGGAAAGGCGGCGCATTGCTGGAGTTGCGTCTCAAGCGTGACGCAGCTCCAGCAAGGCTCGGGGTGCCCCTATCCCTAACATGCTGCATCAATCCTTACACCTGCTTCAAGCAGGCGCAGGGTTTTGACGCAGCATGGCCGTAAAAGTGACTGAGTGAAATCTTGTAGATTTCACTCAGCCACTTTTCGAAGGTGTTCCTGCGCCGGAACGCCCCCCCGTGCAGGAACGCCCACATTGGCGCAGGGCTTTACAACGTGATGCATCTCCCTAGATGCGTCACGTTGTACATAGCCCGCAGCACGGTGCTCGCTTTGCGCCGCCGCTGCGTCACAAAAGTGACGCAACGGCGGCCCAAATCTGGCGTAAATGGCTTGTAAATTTGACCCTCAGGGGGCAAAAGGTGTTCCTCAAGGGTAAAGCTCAATGCAAGGCCATTAAATGTACTGGACAGATCCCTTTTTATGACTTGCACAGACAGACCTTAAGGGCCTCATTTATGAGTTCTTGCCATATGGCAGCACCGCAGCCCTTATTGCAGCGCTGCCCTACAGCAAAAGAAATGGACTGAAATGCGCCGTATCTATAAGATACGGCACATTCCTCTCCTTTTCCTCTGAGCTGGTACACAATAGGCTGCCGTGCGCCAACGCAGGCACCTTTGCACCATGGTACAAGGGTGTCTGTGTTACAGGGATGATTGTTTTGTACAGGAAGGGATTTCTTCCTGCACAAAAAAAATCGCAAGAGGCTTTTTCCTCATTCTATGAGTGCTCCTCGTTGTGCCTTACCTTACGCCTCAATTGGAGGAGGCGTACATTTTTGGTGCTGCCTCAGAGTTACGATTTCTTATAAATCTAGGGCAGTGTCAAAAAGCCATGGATGTGCTGGGAAGGCCCCCAGCAACACCCATTGCACGCCCCTTTAACTCAGAAAACTGTGATAAAGGGAACGATATTTACAAGGCAGCATTGAGTTAAAAAAATGGCTTAATGGGGCATATTTACAAGCCCCTTGCGCCTCCGGTAAGCCCATTTTTCCCATATTGAAAGTGACGCACTGGCTTGTAAATAAGCCCCTTCTTTTCCTATAGGCCAAGCCTATGGGCTTAGGCCGAGCGCCATTCCAGGGTACCAGACCCAGCTCTTTGGAGATCCCAATATTTTACCCTGATGTTTTGCTGGAAGTTAAAAAAAAAATCACATTAATTTTGTCCACAACAGAAACTACAGACACAGGAGGATGCAATATGCATTCGAACCTAAAACAAAACAAGGCATGCAGATTAAAAATCCTAATAGGAGGGAATGTTTTAGAATCCTGAGGCAGGTAAACTTCATCCAGTCACTTGATTAGGAGGCACTGCATGCGGTGCAGGCCCCAGCAATCTGGGAGTAAAACGATTCCCTCTGACAAACGTTGCTTAAACGTAACATTTGTAAGGTCATTATGTTTCATACTTGGTGAACGTTATTCTCTTTTTCCCGCTCTTAAATGCGCAATAAAGTGACAATGCATCATGAAAAAGAGAAGTGATTTGTCATTAATTTTACCATTCAAACATTACTGCTCGGGGTAATTGTAGTTGAAATGATTTTAACATTATCCTGTCATCTATCAGCCATAATATCGTTCCCGAGTTAATTGAAAATTGCGGAGAAGTCAAAGTGTTGTGATAAGCAGCGCAGTGAAATTATGAGTCCCTAATCAGTGTAGGAAATAGAATAGAAGAGACGCGGCGCAGCATCCGTAATTGCTTCTGCTTTGTAATTCCTTAGAAACTCTCTCCTTTTGGAGGAAGTGGGCATCCAACCAAGGGCTTTGCTTGGTGGAAGTCGAGACCATCGGATCTTTCACTCTTGAAAATTGTAATCAGTCAAAACAATTTGCATTTAGATTGGCAACCCCATATAGCATACTTTCACATGCCCTTGACAAAGGAACGAAATAGCTGTAGAGGTCTTTGCTGACGCTATGCTTGGTCCCGCCGCCCTTTTGCAAATGGCCTCTCCGTCTCTTGCCGCGTTTTGTGACCAGGTCGCAGATAGAGTCGCCCCCCATTAAAAGAGAGCGGGACAGCGACAAAGTAAACAAGAACAAATTAAATGCACCTAATGTGATGTGTATACATTATAGATTATATTGTATGTGGGTGTGTGTGTGTGCGCATGCGCGTGTGGTGTGGGTGGATGGATGGGTGGATGGGTGGGTGTGTGCATGCAAGTGTGCATGTGTGGGTGTCGGTGTAAATTATATGTGTGCACATCTACACCTGCACAGACTCAACGTGGAAGCGATAATTAGCACATTATTAGACCTATTAATTCTTCCTTCGAATCCTTAAAGTGTATAATAGTGTGCTCCACCTGAGACATGTGCCCTAATATCTTTACTTAAGTTCACTAAATGACTATAAGGCACATCCTCTCTCATAATGTCTCCAGAGTACCTACGAAAGCCTGGGCAGAGTTTGCTGAGTTCCGGAGGCCAAAAAAACCTGTGGAGTTCCACAGGTGGAGGAATGCAGTGCGAACTGCCGTTCGTGCTGATCTTCCTGCCACTCAAGTAGAAATACTTACTTTTGGCGAGCGCGATTGAGAAAAAAACTCTGCTGCGTTACGTGGAGTTTTCTGCACTTCGCAAGCTCCTCGAACGGAGTGGAGTTCACCCTCCAGTCCTAAATATGATACTGAGTCAGATGTATATTATTATTAAATTGATAATGGTACCCTGGGGCCGGATTTCCCCAACAACAAAAAGCTTATTTTGAGAGTGGTGTAATTATCATGGACGCCAATGGGCAACTTTTGTGAGTGCCAGAGCTGATTCAGCATCCTAACTCTTTACAGTGGTCGCCTCCTTTCTATGTAGGGGAATATATCCCAGCTAGATTAAGATTCCCTTTTCTCGAGGCCATCACTGCCAAAGTGAGGGTAAAGTGCCTGAGTTCATTTGATACCCTAATCTTGATCCTAAAATAGTAAGCTGCTTAATTGGGGGAAACTGGGAGGGGGCATATTTTCAAGACGCTTGTGTTCGCTAGAGCATCACCTGTTGTGATGCTCTGGTGGTGCAAACCACAAAATCATATCTATGAAGCCACGCAAAGTTACTATGCGTGGCTTTAAATGGCCTCATAAATATGGTATATGGCAAGGCAGCACAAATCTCTGCGGTGCTTTACTCTGCCTCGGGAGGAGTTCCATGGGCATTGCAGTGGGTTTTCTCATGCAACACCCATGGATTTTGACAATTTCCCAGATTTACGAGAGCATGTAAAACTGGGAAAGCTCCAACACCTTACGCTTCCCGAGGTGAGGCGTATTGAGGAGAAATAACTTTACTTCTCCTTGTTTTTTCCCCTTTCTATCTGTGCTGCATTGTGCAGCACACATAGAAAGAGGAAAACACTTCTGAGGAGCGTTACAGTGCAGGAAGGTGTCCCTTCCAGCTCAAAAACAATCCTGCCAACAGCACAGGCACCTCGCACCATGGTGCAAGGCTGCTTATGTTGGCACTAGGCTGCCGATAACAGCTCCAGCCCGGGGGGAAAGGACAGGAATGCACTGTATTGCATACATTTGGTGAATTCCTGCCCTTTCACTTTGGCGTGGGGCAGTACAGCAAGCTGACTTGCTGCGCTGCCCTATGCCAAATCCCCATAAATTAGGTCCTGGGTACGTAATCCTAGGACCTTTTTCGATAAGACATTCTCATGTCAGGACAAACTTCTGGACATTTTGGGCCCACTTATAAAGATTTTGTTTATGGCAGAGCAGTCAAAAGGATCCGGAGAGGCATTAAACCCAGAGATATTGTGTAGCTGGGTGCAAAGATCTATAAGCTACCTTGGGACCGCCAATGCAGTGATATTTCTGAAGAGCAGAAAGGGTCCATTAATAAAGAATGACCCAAAACTTGGAGAAATGGGTAAAGTTGATGTTGAACCAGACACATAAGGCTTTCTTTAAGGGCCCATTCAATAAAGAAGATAGGTAAGTATGCTCATTCATATGATTCCTTAGATAAAGCTCACTTTTTTCTTGCTCTTGTCTTTGGTAGACCAGGTTTTATCCAGGGCCACTAGATACAGGAGATTACTGGCACTTGATAGCAGACTCCAGCATAACCAGTCCTTCTAATACTATCGGCAAGTGTTCTTTCTCCTAAGAAAAACAGCAGGTTTCATGGATTCAGGCAGAGGACAAGGGAATTGTTGTATTGTACATGGTAAGGAATTTCCCCACATCTTTTCCAGTATTCGTGACAGGGTAGAGCTCTTTGTTTACAATTGTTTAAGAATTTCAGAAGATCCGTTGGTTCTATAAACTGGACATTGTTTCCAAATAGAGTTGTTCACCCTTCCAAATCAAGGGTAGTTTCTAAACCTTATTCAGTTTTCACAGACTGGGAAGTGATTAAATCCTGCAAAAATATAAAAGTTAGAGCCTGATTTAATCTATTTCTGACAGCCTGCTTGTTAGACGGCGACCTCAGAGGAGCCTGGAAGGGGTCCTGACTACCCTGAGACCCACCCTCAAGGTATCGTAGCCGGGCACTGGCGGGAGACTCCCCAGGGGGAGGAATCTTGTATCTAGGATCGTACTTCTGGCACCACACGACACAGAGTGACCACACCGGGTATTCTGAGAAAACAATCTTTATCAAGTAGGTTATCACTGCAAATATGTACAAGGTGAGCACGGGCTCAAGAGTCTCGGAAGGGGTAGGGGGTAGCGGGACAGTCTCTGGTAAGGGTTCAAGCAGGGACGTATCCGGCGCACAGCTCACAATCCTCGAGCTGGGGGATACGATGTTGTAGTCGGGGTCCGGCGGGACCGTGAGAGTCGGTTGGAGCCGCGAGTCACTCAGCAGGCTCAGGTACAAGGTCGGAGGTCTTACGATCTTCAGGGAGCCGCGAGTCACTCAGCAGGGCTCAGGTACAAGTTCGGAGGTCTTACGATCTTCAGGGAGCCGCGAGTCACTCAGCAGGGCTCAGGTACAAGTTCGGAGGTCTTACGATCTTCAGGGAGCCGCGAGTCACTCAGCAGGGCTCAGGTGGGTCCAAGTTCCAGGAGCCGCGACCACGTCGGCAGGCTCTCGTTGTTCCAGCGTCGAATCTGCCGGACAGACCCAGAGCACCCCTTGTTATAGGTCGACCCCTCTTTGATGTCCGGAGTCTGTGCAGGCAGGGATCTTGTCACCTGGGGGTCGCTTGTCGGGATTTCCTGCTATAGTCTTTTGATCCTTTCAGGGCCGGGTCGGGAGGAGTCCCAGACACCCAGCAGGCACGGAGCCAGCCCTCAGGGAGGCCGGAGGGCCGATCGAAACCCATCGTCCCAGGGGAGTTCAGAGGTGCGATAGAAACTGCTCCTCCCTCTCTCAACCCCTGGAAGCGTGATGTCCTCCAGCCGGAGTGGCGCCTCTAGGCCCGGGTCGCGCTGGGGCCGGGCGGCCATCTTGGTGCATGAAGTGGGCACGCGGGCCCGGGGTGGCCGAAAGGAGAGAGGCCATGGACGGGGACGTCCGGGTCGGTGCGTGTGTCCTGGTGGGGAGGTTCGGCTGGGCCGTGTGCTTGGGCTGCAGGTACCAGGTTTCGGTGGTGCGGGGGCACGGAGGGCCATTCTACGAGGCCGGGTCCAACACGCGTCCCCCCCAGCTGAAAGCCGGAGAGAACTGCCCATCAGCTTGGGGGGTTCTCTTCGCTGAGGCGGAAGAACCGGGAGAGGCCGTCAGCATTGGCGTGGTCCGTACCAGGGCGGTGTTCTACGGTGAAATTCATCCCCTGGAGGGAGATTGACCACCGCAGTAGCTTGGGGTTTTCTCCTCGCATCTGCATGAGCCATCGCAAGGGCCGATGGTCAGTTTGGACTCTGAAATGGGTGCCGAACAGGTAGGGTCGTAGCTTTTTGAGTGCCCAGACCACGGCAAAGGCTTCGCGCTCTATGGTGCTCCATCTCTGTTCTCGGGCAACAGCCGCCGACTGAGGAAGGCGACGGGCTGGTCTAGGCCTTGGTCATTCACTTGTGATAGGACGGCCCCAATGCCATGCTCGGAGGCATCGGTCTGGACTATGAACTCCTTGGCGTAGTCGGGAGCCTGGAGGACGGGGCAGTACACATGGCCTTTTTTAGGGCATCGAAAGCTTCCTGGCAGGCAGTCGTCCACTGCACTTTCTTTGGCTGTCTTTTAGACGTGAGTTCTGTGAGAGGGCCGACAAGGCTGCCATACCCCTGAATGAATCTTCGGTAGTAGCCCGTGAGTCCCAGAAAGGCTCGGACCTCCGTTTGGGTGATGGGTGGTTCCCAGGCCAGGATGGCGTCGATCTTTGGCTGTAGAGGGGCGACCTGGCCGCTCCCGACCTGGTGCCCCAGGTAGACCACGGATCCTTGCCCGATCTGGCACTTGCTGGCTTTTACTGTGAGGCCTGCCTGGCGCAGGGCGGTTAGCACCCTCCGGAGGTGCTGGAGGTGCTCACTCCACTCTGAACTGAAGACAGCGATGTCGTCCAGATATGCCGCGCTGAACTGTTCTAGCCCGGCCAGGACCCTATTCACCAGTCGCTGGAAGGTGGCCGGGGCATTTTTCATCCCGAAGGGCATTACGCGGAAGCGGTAGTGCCCATCGGGGGTGGAGAAAGCGGACCGCTCCTTGGCCCCTTCGGTGAGCGCAATCTGCCAGTATCCGCAGGTGAGGTCGAATGTGCTGAGGAACCGGGCTGCCCCTAGTCGGTCAATGAGTTCGTCGGCTCGTGGAATGGGGTGGGCATCGGCTCGGGTAACGTCATTGAGCCCCCGGTAGTCCACGCAGAATCGGAGCTCGGGGGCGACACCGGGGGCCGCTGCCTTCGGGACCAGGACCACGGGGCTGGCCCAGGGACTGTCAGAGGGCTCGATCACCCCCAGGGTCAACATCTTCGAGACCTCCGCTTGAATGCAGGACCGGACCCGGTCAGGAACCCGGTAGGCTCGGTGTCTCACCGGCGGGCTGTCCCCGGTGTCCACGTCATGAACACACCAGTTGGTGACCCGGGGGGTCAGGGAGAAGAGGTCGGAAAATTGTCTTAGGAGCTGGCGGCAGTCCGCTTGTTGCTGGGCAGTGAGGGCTGGGGAGAGGTTCACTCCTTCTACGGAGCCATCCTGCTCCTTGACACACAGGAGGTCCGGTAGGGGATCCGACTCATCTTCGGCCCCGTCATCGGTGGCCAGCAGGAGGCTCAGTTCTGTCCGCTGGAAGTGAGGCTTAAGGCGGTTCACGTGCAGGACCCGGAGGGGATCCCGAGGCGACTGGACGTCCACCAAGTATGTGACTTCACTCTTCCGCTCAACCACTTTGTAGGGCCCAGTCCATCGGTCCTGGAGGGCGCCAGGCTTCACGGGGGCCATGACCCACACCTGCTGGCCCGGCTGGAACTCGACCAGAGTGGCATTCTGGTCGTACCAGCGCTTCATCTCTTCTTGACTTGCCTCCAGGTTGGCCTCGGCCAGTTCTCGGAACTGCCTGGTCTGGTTCCGGAGGGCCAGGACGTATTGGAACACATCTCGGGGGGTGGTCTGGGGTGCTGCCTCCCACCCTTCCTTAACCAAACTGAGGGGACCTCGGACGGGGTGTCCATAGAGTAATTCAAACGGGCTGAACCCTAAGGACTTCTGGGGGACCTCCCGGTAAGCGAACAAGAGGCAGGGGAGCAGGACGTCCCACTTACGCCGGAGGGGCTCTTCTAGGCCAGCGATCATCCCTTTCAAAGTCCTATTAAACCTTTCTACTAGGACGTTCCCTTGGGGATGGTACGGGGTGGTGAACTTATAGGACACCCCACATTGTTGCCACAGGGACGTCATATACTTCGAGATAAAATTAGTGCCGCGATCGCTCACGACCTCGCGGGGAAAACCCACCCTGGAAAAGATCCCCATCAGGGCCCGGCCCACCACGGGGGCCGTAATGGTGCGTAGGGGAATAGCCTCAGGATAGCGGGTGGCGTGGTCCACGAGGACCAAGATGAAACGGTGGCCTTGGGAGGTGGGGGGGTCCAGTGGTCCCACGATGTCGATTCCGACTCGTTCAAAAGGGGTACTGACGACCGGGAAGGGTTGGAGGGGAGCCTTGCACTTCCCCCCACTCTTCCCACTAGCCAGGCACGTGGGGCAGGACTTGCAGTGGGCTTCTCCCGCTGCTCTCATTCTAGGCCAGTAAAAATGGGTCACGAGACGGCTGTAGGTCTTGTCCTGACCCAGGTGGCCGGCGAGGGGGACGTCGTGGGCTAAGCCCAGGAGGAAATCTCGGAAGCGGAGGGGTACCACCAGTACCCGTCCGGATCCTAGCTCCACCGACTTCTGCTCACTGTACAAGATGTTATTTTCCCAATAGATTCGGTGTGTCCCGGTCTGGTCACCTGCGGCTTGGCCCTCGGCCTGGCGCCGCAGCCCGACCAGGGAAGGACAAGTGGCTTGCTCCCGGCAAAACTCTTCCCGAGTGGGCCCGCCCTCGTGGTGCCAATGGGCCATCTCGGGTAGATCTCCCAACTCGGGGACCGGGGCGGGGTCGGATGGTGCGGGTTCGTCGCGGGCGACGGGCCCTTCTGATGGGGGGACGGGAGGACCCTCGGCGGGGACTGTACTGGTCTCTTCGATCGGGGTGTTCTCGACTTCTCTCCGGGGAGTGAGTCGGGCTGACATAGATCGGGTGGTGGCGCACACCCACTCGGGGAGTCCCATCATTCCTAGGTGGGCCTTGCGCTCGACGTGCTTCCAGGGAGAACTCTCCAGGTCGTTCCCTAAGAGGCAGTCGACCGGCTGGGAGGTTCTTACGGCCACCTTGAGTTTACCTATCACCCCTCCCCACTCAAACGGCACCAGGGCTACCTGACACATACTTTCTCTATTGTCTGCGGATATTACGGGGCAAAAGACGTTGAGGAGGATCTGCTCCTCGGGGACTAGGTGCCTGAGGACACCGGTGATACTGGCCCCGGTGTCCCGCAGGGCCTCTACCTGGTGGCCATTGATCTTGACGAGCTGCCCGTATTTCTGTGTGTTGGAGGGTAGGAGGCTACCAGGGATCATCTCTCTATCTCCCAGGGATACTAGGGCCATCGCTGCGGGTTCCCACTCCTCGGCTTCCTCAACCTCCTCCCCCAGAGCTACGTTGGCTATCTGTCTCGCAGGGGTGGTAGGGGAGACTTGGGTGGCCATGGGGCACTCTGGGTCATTGGCGTAGTGCCCGGGTTTCTGGCAACGGAAACATGTGACGGTCACCCGGTGTCCCCGTCTCCCAGGGGGCCCTGTCACCGGTGGGGGGGGCGCCGGGAAAGGTGGAGGTGGTGTCTTCGGGGGGCTAGGCTGGGACTCTCTCGGCCCTCCCTGGTTCCCTCCCCCTCTCTGGCGGGGTGGTCCCTGACCGGCTCGGGGGTACTCTCCTACCATGCCCCGGGAGACCCGGGTGTTGGTCCAGCGGTCGGCCTCCACAGCCAGCTTCCGGGGATCTGTGAGCTTGCTGTCAAGCAGATGCTGACGTAGTTCTATGAAGCAGTTCGCAGCCAGATGTTCCCACAACATGAGGTCAGTGAGTTCGGCAAGGGTGGTGACTTTGCTGCCCTTGATCCACCCATCGAAGGCCCGACTGAAAAAGTTTACATACTCCACCCAGGTGGTGCCCGGGATCTTCCTGCAGTCCCGGAATCGCTGACGGTACATTTCTGGGGTGAGGCAGTATCTTGTGAGTAGAGCCTCTTTCATGTGGCTGTAGGAGGTCTGCAGGGAGAGGGGTAGGTCGAGCAGGGTGTCCCTTCCTTCGCTCAGAAACCGCCCCCACAACCCCGCCCCCCAGTCCTTCTGCGGGATCCGATGGGAGGTCATGGCGACCTCGTAGGCCCTGAACCATTGCTGAATGTCATCGTTTTTATAATATTCCTTGACCACATCCTTGGGGATGTGGACCTTCTGTTCCGCTGGGGAGGCCGTCTCTCGGTTTCCCGGGGGCCTTCCTTCCTCGCTTCTGGCCTTAAGCTCGATTTCTTTCAAGCTGCGTTCGTGCTCTAGTTGGAGCTTCCTTCCTTCGTGCTCCCGTTGGAGCTTCTTTTCTTCTAGTTCGCCTTGTACACGCATTTGCTCTACTGCTAGCTTTTTTTCCGCTAACTTCAATTCGCCCTCGATTTTGAGTTTGGCTAACTCGAGTTCATGCTTGCGGCTTCTCTCTCTGTCCGCGAGCTCTTCCGGGGATAGGCCCCCGTCTGGTACGATGCCTCGCACCTGATTGCTACTGCTTTCACTTTGGGGGGTTCGGCTTCGTCGGGGCGCTCCCCCGTGCCTTCCGGGCGGGAGGCCCCGGTCTCCACCCAAGTTTTCAGTGCTTTCTGCAAATCCTCTTTAGTGTTGAGACCAGTGGTAGCGATTTTAAGTTCTTTGCAAAATTGCTTTAGCTCTTTGTGTGTGTATTCTTCTAGCTGTTCCACCTGGAACACCCTGTTGGCGCTGGTTTCTGCGGGGCTCACGGCGCTTCCTTCTGCCATCTTTGTCGGTAGTGCTTCCGTTGTTCACGGTACGATCTCTAGGTGATGGGCCCGAATCCCGTCGCTTGCCACCAATGTTAGACGGCGACCTCAGAGGAGCCTGGAAGGGGTCCTGACTACCCTGAGACCCACCCTCAAGGTATCGTAGCCGGGCACTGGCGGGAGACTCCCCAGGGGGAGGAATCTTGTATCTAGGATCGTACTTCTGGCACCACACGACACAGAGTGACCACACCGGGTATTCTGAGAAAACAATCTTTATCAAGTAGGTTATCACTGCAAATATGTACAAGGTGAGCACGGGCTCAAGAGTCTCGGAAGGGGTAGGGGGTAGCGGGACAGTCTCTGGTAAGGGTTCAAGCAGGGACGTATCCGGCGCACAGCTCACAATCCTCGAGCTGGGGGATACGATGTTGTAGTCGGGGTCCGGCGGGACCGTGAGAGTCGGTTGGAGCCGCGAGTCACTCAGCAGGCTCAGGTACAAGGTCGGAGGTCTTACGATCTTCAGGGAGCCGCGAGTCACTCAGCAGGGCTCAGGTACAAGTTCGGAGGTCTTACGATCTTCAGGGAGCCGCGAGTCACTCAGCAGGGCTCAGGTACAAGTTCGGAGGTCTTACGATCTTCAGGGAGCCGCGAGTCACTCAGCAGGGCTCAGGTGGGTCCAAGTTCCAGGAGCCGCGACCACGTCGGCAGGCTCTCGTTGTTCCAGCGTCGAATCTGCCGGACAGACCCAGAGCACCCCTTGTTATAGGTCGACCCCTCTTTGATGTCCGGAGTCTGTGCAGGCAGGGATCTTGTCACTTGGGGGTCGCTTGTCGGGATTTCCTGCTATAGTCTTTTGATCCTTTCAGGGCCGGGTCGGGAGGAGTCCCAGACACCCAGCAGGCACGGAGCCAGCCCTCAGGGAGGCCGGAGGGCCGATCGAAACCCATCGTCCCAGGGGAGTTCAGAGGTGCGATAGAAACTGCTCCTCCCTCTCTCAACCCCTGGAAGCGTGATGTCCTCCAGCCTGAGTGGCGCCTCTAGGCCCGGGTCGCGCTGGGGCCGGGCGGCCATCTTGGTGCATGAAGTGGGCACGCGGGCCCGGGGTGGCCGAAAGGAGAGAGGCCATGGATGGGGACGTCCGGGTCGGTGCGTGTGTCCTGGTGGGGAGGTTCGGCTGGGCCGTGTGCTTGGGCTGCAGGTACCAGGTTTCGGTGGTGCGGGGGCACGGAGGGCCATTCTACGAGGCCGGGTCCAACACTGCTGTACATCAGGGTGGAGGAAGTCATATCCTCCGCCTCCCTGGCTGTACTACCACCTGCCATATTTTGAGATCTTGCCTTCAGAGGCACTGAATTTTTTGTGAGTTGTCACCTGTATCAAATTGCTGCTTATAAAACATTTCTGTTTTCCAAAAACAAAACCCCCCGAAGTGGCTGTGTGTTTTTGGATAACTGAAACATTTGTGTTTCCCTCATGGTCCCAAAATGAAATAAAAATTAATAGACTGTCTGCTCTACATCAGGCCGTCTGTGTGGGATTCTGCAAGCAGAGGCAGCAGAAGCATGCCATTATAAACATGACGGTCTACAAAACTTTTGAGCTTAGAAATGTTGGAATTTGGACTAAACTGATTTGTAATCCATTGTTTTGAATTTTCCAAAATTGTTCTAAGTCTGAATGCTAGTTGTGGTGACCCAAAACTGGGGATACCATGGAGCTGGACCTAGCTAAACTGACTACACTCAAGATGGCTGAGCTGAGGACACACTGTAGGCTTAGTGGGCTACTTGCATTCAACAAGATTAGGAAGGCAGGGTTGCTTAATCCCTGAAGGCCTGGGCTGGGGCAGCTGAGGAGATTGGGGGGGAGGTTGACCCCCCTAGTGTCGCCCAGGTGGAGGGTGGACATGATGCCTCCTCCATTGCTTCTAGTAGTAGGTACATAATATCAGATGGTGGAAGGGGAACAGGGTCCCACACACCAGAACCACCACTGTCCCTTGCAGAGAGGCAGCTTGAGGCCCAGCTAGCATTCGTTTCCTTAGAGAAGGAGAAGCTGGAATTAGCTAGGGAGCGGTGGGAGGAGAGAAAGCAAGAAGAAATGGAGGCAGTGAAAATGAAGAAATTGAGATGTCTAGAGGTGGTGGGTTTGACCACAAACTTTCCAAGAGTATAGTACCCAGGTACACAGAGTGGGATGACATTGACAAATGGATGACTGCATTATGAAGGGCCCTAGAGATGTGGGGGGTCGGACCCAAGCATTGGGTTTCACTCTTTTGGGAACCAATTTCAGTAGCTGGAAGTGATAGACTCCTCACCCTGCAGGGAGAGGAGGAGAAGTCCTACTCTCACAAGAGGCATTGTTTAGTTGAGAAATTTGAGTTAACCCCAGAGTAGTACAGGGAGGAGTTCAGAGGCACCCAGAAGGTAAACTTCCAGTCATGGGTAGACATTTTGGACAACTCACAGAAGGCACTAGAAGGCTGGATTGTTGGTAACAATGTAGACACATATGAGGGATTATACAGTATGTTTTTGAGAGACTCATTGTGCTAAAGAGAGGTTACGCCAGTCTCTAGCGGACTCAAAGTTGTCTAGTCCTAGGGACCTAGTCAGGGCAGCTGATGAGTGGGTGACAACTCAGGTTTTTACTCAGCACCAGGGGTTGACCAGAAGAAAGGAAGACAGGTCCCTCTCAGGAGAAAGGAGGTAAAAAACAGAAGGAGTACTCAAAAGAGCCACAAAAACCTGAACAAGGTGGGAGGGCAGATCCAACCCAAATTCAAAGGGAGGAGATATCAGGAAAAGAATGATAGGTTCTTTGATCCCTCTAAGGTGGAGGAGTGCTTTGACTGTAATTAGCCAGGGCACAAGAAGGGAGATACTGTCAGCACAAAGAAGCCCCCCCACTAGTGGGCCGTCCCCAGGGAGGGCTAGTGCATGTGTGGAGATAGCGAGAGTCCCAAAGAGGGGTAGGGAAGTGCAGAGGAAACCATAGGGTCCCTGGATGGAGTGAATATTGCAGTCCTGGCCGCCTTACCTCCAAACATGGATATGTGCAGGCATAGGCCTAAAGTCAATGGGCAGAGGTTGAGGCTCTAAGACACACAGGGGCCAGTGTGGCCATGATGCTAGAGACCCTGGTGCCTCAAAAGAGACTGCTACCTAGTGAGTCTCACCAGGTGACCTATGCAGACAGCAGTACCAAACTCCATCCTATGGCTATAGTGGATTTGGAATGGGTTGTTGTGACAAGCCCTCTGAAAGTAGCTCTGTCTCCTGTACTCCCAGTCCAGTGTTTACTGGGAAATGATCCTGAAACATCTGAGTGGTCAGAGGTGGAGAGAGGGCACTATATGAGGACATTGGAGCTCCCTGGGTGGGTATGTGCTGTGACCAGGTCATAGACTATCTGGAAGGGAAAGGCTGGATGCCTGGACCCTGGGACAAAGGGCCGAGCACCCAAGGGCAATGGCACTGGGTTTAATGAGTCAGTCCAGGGAACTCCAGAGATGCAGAAGGAATCTGACCCTGATGGGTAGGATCTGAACTCTGAGGAAGTGACTCCATGCCTGCCAGATGTGTCCGACTTGGCAGAACTGACAGGAGCCTGTGTAATCTCCAGAGGGGAGTTCTTTTAGGGACAAGGAGACTGTCCCTCCCTTGTGAGATTGAGGTGGATTACCTCCAAGCAAAAGGAGGGGTATTACAGTGGATTTCACAGAATCTACTGGGAATATGGACTGCTTTATACTGAGGCCAGAAACCTCAAGGAAGGGGCCACCAGGAGGTTGGTGGTGCCCCAAAAGTACAAAGAGTTCATCCTGACCTTGGGTCATGATATCCTCATGGCAGGACATTTGGGACAGGCTAAGACTTGGAACCGATTGGTGAACCATTTGTACTGGCCCCATATATCTGAGATGGTACAGGAGTTTTATAGCTCCTGTGTCACCTGTCAGGCCAGTTGCAAGGCAAGGGGAATGTCAAAGGCTCCCTTGATACCACTGCTGGTGATTCAGACTCCCTTTGAGAGGGAGGACAAGGACATTGTTGGTCCCCTGGACCCACCTAATGCATCAGGTAATAGGTATATCCTGGTGGTAGTGGGCCATGCAAAAAGGTACCCTGAGACAATACCTCTCAGGACGATAGCTGCGCATGCAGTGGCTAGGGCACTGCTTGATGTGTTCACTAGAGTGGATTTTCCAAAAGAGGTTGTTTCAGATAGGGGCACACAATTTCTGTCCAGCTATCTGAAAGTGATGTAGGATTAATGTAAACCACAAGCTCACCACCACACATAGCTGTAATAAGACCACTCACCTGAATTCATTGTTGTTCCTTTAGGGTGAGACGAGTGATCACGATGCCTCCTGGGACCTTTTTTGGCATCAATGACAAACACTGTGCCCAAAAAGGCCCCAAGGGGAAGGGGGAATGGTGGGAGAAACAGAAAAGAACACAAAACCTCACTGGGCTCATGGAGCTGTCGGAGATGAGGCAGTGACAGGGACTCTGGACAGGATTGCTTATCGTACGCAGGATAGACTTTGCTCTGGGTACTTGAATTCTGTGAAGAGCAAAAATAGAAGCTATTTAACTGAAAACTAGAATCTCTATTCAGGTGCAGTCAGCACATGATTTAACGTGACGCTACAATCAGTACGTGATTCACTTCACACTTACTATATTAAACCGCTGAACTAATTTCTTTCTTGAATCTGTACAACCCTCGGAGAGGGATACTCACATATCTTAGCTGTTAAATACTATAAAGCAAAAAACACATGAGAACATTTCTGATGTCCTATGCACATTTAAAATGTGGAAACAAGAGAAGGAATTATGAGCACAAGATATTTTAACCTTCAAAAACACCTTTCTGCTTAAAACAGAAGAATAAACTATTACAACTGTCTTTAACCCTGGGCGTAGTTTGCGTAGTAGCGCTAAGCGTAGCTATGCGAAGTGCGCTTCGCACTACGCACGCTACGTGTAGCTACACGAACTGCGTAGTGCGGGAGGGAAATGCTGTTCGCACTGATTGCACTGTGCAATCATTGCAAACGGCATCTTGCATAGTGCAAGCGGTCGTTTTCTGCCGCTTGAGTTGATTTGTACTAGAGCGGCAGCTTTCTCAACGCGAACTGGTAGTTTCTCACCACGAGCGGTCGCGAGCATACGTGACCACTGGTTCAGTGACTAAATATCGAGGGGCATAATATAGAATGCCCAAAATATCGACTCCAAAATATAGAAGTACAGAATATAGAATCCCTATCTACAAACAGGTAAGTACTAAAATATCGATTCCAAAATATAGAATGTTAAAATATAGTTCGCTAAAATATCAAATTTTTTAAATGTATTAAATGTATTAAAAATAATATAAAAGTTAAAAGTTAAAATATTGAAAACAATTAAATAAAACATACTTAAATTAATATAAAAAAGCTTAAAACGTAAGAATAATAAATGTAATGTAAAAAATAGGAGAGATTTTGTTGGATAGTGAGAGTGTAAAAATTACGATTCCCACTCCAGTGAGTGCAACAATAGGGAAAACGTTGGATAGCGTAGGGGTAAAAATTACTATTCCCACTCCAAAGAGTGCAACAGTAGGGAAAGTGTTGGATAGCGGGAGGGTAGAAATAACTATTCCCAATCCAGAGTGTGCAACAGTAGGGAAAGCGTTGGATAGCGTAGGGGTAAAAATTACTATTCCCACTCCAGTGAGTGCAATAGTAGGGAAAACGTTGGATAGCGTAGGGGTAAAAATTACTATTCCCACTCCAAAGAGTGCAACAGTAGGGAAAGCGTTGGATAGCAGGAGGGTAAAAATTACTATTCCCACTCCAGTGAGCGCAACAGTAGGGAAAGCGTTGGATAGCGGGCGAGTAAAAATTACTATTCCCACTCCAGAGAGTGCAACAGTAGGGAAAGCGTTGGATAGTGGGAAGGTAAAAATTACTATTCCCACTCCAGTGAGTGCAACAGTAGGGAAAGCGTTGGATAGCGTAGGGGTAAAAATTACTCTTCCCACTCCAGTGAGTGCAACAGTAGGGAAAATGTTGGATAGCGTAGGGGTAAAAATTACTATTTCCACTCCAGTGAGTGGAGCAGTAGGGAAAGCGTTGGATAGCAGGAGGGTAAAAATTACTATTCCCACTCCAAAGAGTGCAACAGTAGGGAAAGCGTTGGATAGCGGGAGGGTAAAAATTACTATTCCCACTCCAGAGAGTGCAACAGTAGGGAAAGCGTTGGATAGCGGGAAGGAAAAAAATTAATATTCCCACTCCAGTGAGTGCAACAGTAGGGAAAGCGTTGGATAGCGGGAGGGTAAAAATTACTATTCCCACTCCAGAGAGTGCAACAGTAGGGAAAGCGTTGGATAGTGGGAAGGTAAAAATTACTATTCCCACTCTAGTGAGTGCAACAGTAGGGAAAGCGTTGGATAGCGTAGGGGTAAAAATTACCATTCCCACTCCAGTGAGTGCAACAGTAGGGAAAATGTTGGATAGCGTAGGGGTAAAAATTACTATTCCCACTCCAGTGAGTGGAGCAGTAGGGAAAGCGTTGGATAGCAGGAGGGTAAAAATTACTATTCCCACTCCAAAGAGTGCAACAGTAGGGAAAGCGTTGGATAGCGGGAGGGTAAAAATTACTATTCCCACTCCTGAGAGTGCAACAGTAGGGAAAGCGTTGGATAGCGGGAAGGAAAAAATTAATATTCCCACTCCAGTGAGTGCAACAGTCGGGAAAGCGTTGGATAGCGGGAGGGTAAAAATTACTATTCCCACTCCAGTGAGTGCAACAGTGAGGAAAGCGTTGGATAGCGGGAGGGTAAAAATTACTATTCCCACTCCTGAGAGTGCAACAGTAGGGAAAGTAATGATTTAATATTAAAATAAGATTAATTAATTATCAATACCAATATAAAATGTATTACAAATAATTACCCATTAATAAAAATTAATTACCATTGAAAAAAAAATAATTACCAATGAATAAAAATTAATTACCAATTAATAATTAATTATCAATTAATTATCAACACATATAAAAAAATTAATATTTACTTTATTACAATTAATTTACTTCCCACCCAATTCCCCTATAAACCCACAACCCACTCCCAATTATAAAAAATACAATTAACATTAATATCAATGAATCAATTAATAAAAATTAATTAGCAATTAATAAAAATTAATTAGCAACGAATAAAAAGTAATTACCAATTAATAATTAATTATCAATACACATAAATAAAAATTAATATTTAATGTATTACAATTAAATTACTTCCCATCTAATTCCCCTATAAACCCACAACCCTCTACTATTAATAAAAAATACAATTAACATAATTATCAATTAATCAATGTATAAAAATTAATCACCAATGAATAAATATTAATTACCAATTAATACAAATTAATTACCATTTAATAATCAATGAATTAATTATCAATACATTTAAATAAAAAATAATATTTAATTTACTATAATTTAATTACTCCCCACCCTATTCCCCTATAAACCCACAACCCGCTACGGAATTAAATTACGCAAAAATGTAATTACATAACATTCATTACTTTAAAAAAATTAAACATACATTACAAAAATAATACATAATTTTAACACATATACTACCATACATAACACTAATTTTTTTTCTCGATATTATGGAAATCTATATTTTTTAATTCGATATTATGGAAATCGATATTTCATACCCCAATTTCGATATTCTGTCCTATCTATATTTTAGTAATTCGATATTCTGTGCTATCTATATTTTAGAGTCGATGTTCTGTCCTGTCTATATTTTGGATTCTATATTTTGGTCGTTTACCGCGACCACTCGTAATGAGAAACCTGACCTCCCCACGTTGAGAATCTCGCCGGGAGGTTTATTTTCTTCGCTCGCGATCGGCAACTTGATGTTGCTGATCACGAACGAGGAAAAAGTCTCACCGGGATGTTGATTTTGCTCGCTCGTGGTCGCCAACTTATAGTGGAGGACCCCGAACAAGCAAAAAATGCCCGCTACGCTACGCATTTTTGCACTGTGCTACATGCAATTCACGTAGTGCGTAGTAGGGCAAACTACGCATGCTCCGCGAGCGTAGCGTAGTACCACGCCCAGGATTACTTTTCATAAAAGTCATGCGCTTTGCAAAGTCTTTGTCCTCAATAAAAAGAAAGAAATTACCAACAAAAACAAGAAAACAAAATAGTGTTTCCTGGAGTCTTGGCTATTATCAGATCTGTTCGATAATACCTTATTTAACCTCTTCAGTGCCCATGACGAGATAGTCTCGTCATGGAGCACGGTTGCGCTGTGCCCATGACGAGACTATCTCGTCATGAACCCCACCCACTAGTGCAATGCCCGGCACAGG
Organism: Triturus cristatus; assembly: GCF_964204655.1. Classification (NCBI taxonomy): domain Eukaryota; kingdom Metazoa; phylum Chordata; class Amphibia; order Caudata; family Salamandridae; genus Triturus; species Triturus cristatus. The sequence continues at coordinate 1,754,174,787 of NC_140589.1, read as the reverse complement.
AGGGGGAAAGGGCGTGGCACTGAAGGGGTTAAAGAGGTTCGATGCTGCAGCTCTATGATCTTTTGTTGTTTTTTCTGTCTCCTAGGAAACTGAAACTGCCAAAGCTATGAGACGAGACCAGAAACTGCAGAGAGGATGTGGTAGAGTACGACAAAGTTCCTGCTGCGAAGAGCCGAAAACAACGGAGATTTGAAGCGGGGAACTGAAGCGAGCCTCAGGATTCAGGAACATCAGAGTTCCTAAAAACAAACTGGAGCATACTGGAAGAAGTAAGTGTAGGACGCTCACAGAGGTCAAGCAAGGAAAGCAGCATCTAGCGGTGATTTGTAGCAGACCGCTAGAAGACGCTACAAGGGTGCACGTGTGCATATTGTTGCCCACAGTTACCGGCAGGCTTCGTTCATGTGCACATTGTTGCCGACAGCTACCGGCAGCCTTTGTTCGCGTCCATGGCATGGGCGACTAAAACAGCACATGCAATATAAAGTGCAGAACAACAAAAGAAAAGATATTTAAAATGTACTACCTTAGGCAATAATAAAGGAAAGCAAACAAAAAACGAAGTGTGGCAAATTCCTGATACAAAAAATAAATAAAATACAGCGTATCATCATACTTAAGGAAGGATCAGGAGCTGGTATTAACACTCAACACAGGAAACTAATGTACTTCATGTTACAGCCTTACAAACACATTACATAACTCTTCATTAAAGGAGCTAGAACATTTATAAGCCATGGCGAATGAGAACACTTAAATACTATGACGTGCCATGGTATGGTATGGTAACAATCTCTCCCAGACTAATGGTCTATTGGAGAGGTTCAACAAGACCATGAAGAAAATGATCAATGGTTTGTCTGACAAACGCTGGAGAACCTCAGGGCCAGTGCTATGTTGAAAACAAAGTGAAAACACACACATACATGAGGGAAAACTATATATTAGGGTATACTTACATTTTGCATGCCTACCTTATAAGTCCCTAGTAGATAATAGGGCAGTAGGATTAAAATTATCTATAAGTCCCTGGTATGTAATAGGGCATGGCAGTTTTGAGGACAACACCCCTTTCTGCACTTGCATGTGTGCACTGCTGAGAGCCTGAGGTCATTTTAAAAGCAGCCCTGTGTTGTAGCCCTGCTTTTGAATGTAAATTGTGCCCAAACTCGACTTTGGAGGTAGGGGCACTTAAAAAGTGATACACTACAATAATTTGGCATATTAGGTACCCCCAGTGTCTCCCCTAGGTGTCTCAGGGTTGGGGGGTCATGTAAGTATAAGGAGGGCCCTTATAAAATATGTTTTATGTGCCCTCTGGATAGCTAAATTGCACATTTCACTCGTCTCATTGTAGTAAAGTGCCTCCCAAAATCGTCTTTGGTGCTAGGAGCATTTTGGAGTGAGGATCTATACTATGGGGCAGATTTATGAGGCCCGTTGCGCCATCGGAACGTCACTTTTTGTGACGTTCCGTGGCGCAGAAGCCTGCGTGATATTTATCAGGCAGCACTGAGCCACTTTTTTTGGCTTAATGCTGCCTCATAAATATCAGTCCCTTTAACGCAGTGTTCTGCGTTAAAGGGGCGTGCAATGGGTGTTGCTGGGGGCGTTCCCAGCAACATCTATGGCCTTTTGACACTGCCCCAGATTTACGAGAAATCGTAAATCTGAGGCAGCGCCAAAAGCTTCTGCCTCCCCAGGGGAGGCGTAAGGGAGGTGCAACGGGGAGAAATATCTTTATTTCTCCTTGTTTTTCCTTTTTCTATGTGTGCTGCATTCTGCAGCACCCATACAAAGAGGAAAAACCTCTTGTGATTATTTTTGTACAGAAAGGTTTCCCTTCCTGTACAAAAATATTCATCTCTGCAACGCAGGCACCCTTGCACCATGGTGCAGAGGTGCCTGCGTTGGCGCAGGCAGCCCATTGTGCGCCGGCGCAGGGGAAAAGGACAGGAATGCGCCGCATTTTATAGATACGGCGCATCCCTGCCCTTTTCTTTTGCCATAGGGAAGCGCAGCAGGAAGGCCTGCTGCGCTTACCTACGGCAAAACCTCATAAATCTGCCCCTATGTTTGTATATTCAGGACCCCTAAAGACTCCCCTAGGTGTCCCAGGGATTGGGGGTCATGTAACTATAAGCAGGTGTATGATAAAATATGCTTTATATGCCCTGATGATGGAGAAATTGCACATTACAGTTTCCCCATTGAATATGCCTAGCCCCATATGATAAAATGGCAATAGTTTAGGGATGCATAAATATTGCTAGTAATCAAAGACAAAATATCATTCAAGGACTGAGGAGAATGGTATTGATAAATCCAACAATATGCTATTGTTGTAATTATCCTAAAATATACAGAAGTTATAAGACTTTCTTTTCTGTAAGCCAAACTTCAGCCTTCCTGCTGCCTTCCCTGATTGGTCAGAGGTAACAGGATTAGCCAGGCTGCTTTGATGAAGTGAGACATGGATCACCCAGAGAGAGGCCCTGACCTTCTGGGTGGTCCCGCTGAAAAGCTCTGGAGGTCCAACTTCCAGAGTTTGGCCGAAAGCTCCCTGAAAATCAAGCCAGCGAACCCTTACCAAATCCAGACTGGTGAAGAGCATCGAAGGACCTGGCAGAAAATGCTTCAGAAACTTTTCTAATTCTGAAGGTAAAATCTCGACTGAGGCGTACTGACAGGGGTATCCGAGCAGGGCTCCATTGCAGTTGGCCTGAAAATTTTACTTTGTCCCAGTCCAGCGTGACCAGATGTCCCAGAGTGACACTACATATAACATAAATGAAAATATTAAATGTTTAACTGTAACCCGTTAAGATATAATTGATATTAAATATGCCTTAACCTCATGGACATTGATTCACTAAAAATGTCTGGGGTAGTGGAAGACACATCACATGTTCTTTGACCTCAGTGACATCACAGGAAGTGACATCATATGACCCCCTGACCCTGATTTTTTCAAGAAGACATGTCACATGCCTTAACATCACAACAATTGAGCATTTGCATTGGATAGTGTCACAAAGTAACGCAAATTTGTGTTAAGCGCTGCTTTGCATTATTTTTTATCAAGGGGGCACTCCATTGATGGTGCATGAGAATTCCCAAACAACTATTCATGGGTTTGATGCAAATCTCTATCTACAAACATTGTTTGACTGGAATTTGCGCAAAAATCTTATGCTCAATTGAGGCAGGCAGAACAAGGAGAATGTTTTTCATTTCTTCTAGTTTTTCGAACCTTGCATGTATGCTGTATTGCACAGCACAAATGCAAAGTTGGAAACGCCTTAAAATTGTTTTGTTGACGGCGGAGCCAAGATGGAGGAGTGAGCAGATGTCCTGCTCGAGAGCTCCCGCTACGGATCTCTGCAGCACCGGCCTGTAGGCCGTCAACAGCGCCGCCGACGACCCCTAGAGCAGCCTGCTGAGCCCCGGAACCCGGGGGGGTCATTGCGGTGGTGAGAGCGACAGCCAAAGCCTCCAGCCAACGAGACGGGGAGGCGATCGGCGAGGTGCGGCGATCAGGCCTAGCCGGAGCGGCCCGAGACCAGTGCAGTGCTGTCGGCCTGCCGAGTGGGGGACGGATACTGGAGACCCGGAGGCTGAGACGGTGGTGAGTGGCGACCCTCGGGGGCTGCAACCAAGACAGAGCTGCCGAGAGCGGAGGGTGGAGCCCCGAGTGGAGCAGCAGCCGGGCCGGGCGCACCAGAAGGTGTAGCGATCTGTGCTGAGGTTGGCCTGGCGGGACCTAGGGGCCAGCAGCGAGACCTGAGGATCGGCCCAGAGCCTGGAGAGCCAGCTGCGGCGAGGGCAAAGGTGAAGAGCGGAGGCGGCTCCCAGAGGGGAGCCACGACACGGAGCGGCCCGTTGTGCTGGCGGAGCAGCGCTGGATGCGAGGAGTGCGTTCCTTCCCCCCCCAGGCCTGGGCCGCCATGTGGAGATCGGCCGGTTTCTAGTCTGGTGGCATGGTGGCTGGGCGGACGGTGGGGACGCGCGTCGAGGCCTGGAGCTGAGCGAGCTGCAGTGAGCGGCCAGTGGTGGTGAGCAAGCAGGTGAGGGGCAGTGTCGGAGTCAGAGGAGCCCTGCCATCTCTAGGGCCAGGTCGGCAGTTGAGAGGGCCGGCGGGGTGCGTTTCCCTCCCCGCCCGCTGCCGTGGGACTGTGCGTGCCGGTGGAAAGTTTCTGCGGTTTGGGGCCCGGGCACTTGCAGCGAGATTAGGCAGCAAGCAGACCGCCGGGAGCAGAACACGGTGATCGCGGTTTGGCCCGGCTGCGGTGAGGGGGTGTATTCTGGTGTGCCGGAGGACAGAGGTGGTGACAGCGGTTGGCGTGCTCACCATCAGTAGGGCATGGACAACGACCTGCCGGGCTAGAAGAGTGACACAACCCTGATCTGCCGAACTGACACAGGGGGAGCAGGCAGCTCTGCCCGAAAGAAGCCGGGCGGTCAGCCCGAGTTGGGCAGCACGAAGGCGCATCACCGGAAGTAACAGATATCTGGGTGTGAGTAGCCCGTTGGAAGGGGCCTGCTAGGCTGTCGTCGATACAAGGTTTCGCGCCTCCTACAGCTTGATCCCATAGAGCCCTGCCCTTCGGCTGCGAGTTGGTGGAGAGGGGACGGGTCTTGTGCACGGAGCTCGTCGGGCCCGGGGGGAGGCGCCATGTCCAAACCCAGGAAGCGGCAGAATAAGACCCTCAAGGACCTGTTCTCTAAGCCGGCAACTGGACGGACGGTTTCAAGTATGGAGGAGGATGCCACGGGTCGGGGCTCGTCGGAGACCGGAGGTGCGGAACCTATCACCAAGGCATTCCTGGAGTCGATGTTATCCGCCCTGCGGGACGACATCCACACGCTGAAGCGCGAGTTCACGTCCGAACTTAAAGAGGTCCACCGCGACATGGATGGCATAGGGTAATGAGTTGCAGATTTGTGTCACGATACTCATGACTACTGACCCGTTTTGGTATTCCTTCACACACGTTTCCCCTTTGAAAAACCCACCCCTGACCCGTGCACCAGCACGACCGTATGATTTTAATGTGTACCTAAATCTCTATTGTACGTATTGTAAAATCTGATATGTTGTACAATTATGCGTTTGCCAATTGTAACGTCTTTTGGATTTGTGTCATCCTATATTAGGTTTTGGTGCAATCTGTTATGTTTTTGATTGTGAGCACGTTTATAGAAAAGACGCAGTTGCTAGCAGCATGGGAGGCACGTGAGAGCGCTGGGAGTGGTTTGCGCATTGCCTCCAGGAGCACGGTTGCTGGCTACGTGAGAAGCACGTGAAGACACCGGGTACGGTTTCCAATTTAAACCGCACCCAGTGTTCTGGAAGGCGCTTTGCCTTCTTTCCGTCTAGCGCATCGGACCGCGTTAGAAAGCCTCCGTTTCTAGACAAGCCTTACCTGATTTTGGGGGCGGAAACGTCCTCAAAGATCTCCGGAGCTGAAGGATCTCTTCTCCTCGACGGCAGGCCCTAGAGAGAAAAGACAAAGATGAGGAGATAAGTACTTTGTTATTTAAAAAGGCGCCCAACGGAAGAAAGGTTCTTTTAAAGATAAAGACAGAACAATTTTTGGAAAGCTTTCTACAGGGAAAGTTACAGGAACAGTTTACAGACAGGACAAAGAGCATGGACTTATTTGTCATTTTCAAATGATATCGTGTTTACAGAAAGGAATGTTATTTAACGTTTGTGTGTGAGTGTAAAAGGAAATCTGTATATGTACACTGTTTATATTTAAAGTATAGGTCAACATTTGTTGAGAAGAAACTACGGAATATCTAAAACACGGCATCAGAGCAGGTGTGAAGTGAGTACCCAAAGAAAGTGAGCTATTATTGTGGTAAAATTGGCAAGAAGGGGATGGTTTAATCATGATGTTGTTTATTTTCAACCATAGAACATAGAATCTCGGCGCTCTACCCTAAGACCCATCAGGAACACAGCTTTCCTCCTCTCATCTCGCCGAATCTACCCTCTTCACGCAACACAAGAACATACTTGAACGTAGGCTTCACAAGAGTTGTACGCAGGTAGGCTGAAGCACAGTCTGAAATATCGCATGTAATTAAGGAAGAATAGGAAAACACTAAAAAAGGCTAGACAATTTAGTAAATCAATGCATTTATTGTTTAACAGGTCGACAACCGTGAATCCCCGCATCACGTCCAGTATCCGGCCCTCCTCCTAGATATCTAACTCATATCTAGTAGAGAGTTTAAAGAATACAGGTATTAATTAGATATTTGGGAGGTTGGTCTCCTGCGTCCCTGCGAAATTACTACGTCGTGAAAACTTCGTAAGATAAGAGACGACGTGGTGTCTTGACAATTTGGAGGGTAAGAGCGATGGGAGAGATGAAGAGGTAGCGACTCTCCAGCAAGAGATTATCAGACTTCATGATCAGCAGGTGGACCTCTAGACCCACGTGGAAGACCTGGAAAATCGCTCCCAGCGCCACAACATCCGGATCAGGGGGATCCCAATGGCTGACACCTCAAAAGATCTTTTTATCTATGCGAGAGAACTCTTTAATCACATCCTGGGGCGCCCCTTGGACACGGCTCTGTGTATAGACCTGGCGCATAGAGTGGGCCTCCCAGGGCGGCGGCGGCTCCCCCATCGGACATCCTAGTATGCGTGCAGGACTATCGCACCAAGGAACTCATATTACAAAAAGCCCGTCAGTCGCACCCCCTTCAGTTTCGGGACCACAGGCCGGTGTTGTATCAAAACTTGTCTGCTCTCACGCTGCAGAAAAGGCGCCTCTTCAAACCAATTACTTCCCATTTGCAGCAACTCAACATACCTTACAGCTGGGGCCACCCCTTTCGCTTGGTGTTCCGTAAGGATAATAATAATAATATTAATAATACAGAATTTTATAAAGCGCGAAACAGCTACCTCACAAGGAGGTGTCCCGGCGCTGCAGAACAAGATATAAATGTTGACCAAGAGAGCTAGAGGTGTAAGCGCCTAGCGTGGTTGAGCGAAAAGCCAGGTTTTCAGCATGCGCTTAAAGCAGACTTCAGAAGGGGCCTGTTGAAGAGCAGGGTGCAGGCTGTTCCAGAGTGACGCCACATTTGCCGAAAAAGTCCGTCCTCCCAGCCGTGCTCTTTTTGCTCTAGGAACTGCAATCAGAACCCGGTTGTTGGAACGGAGAGAGCGGGTTTGTGTGTATCTAGGCAATCGGGCTTTCAGATAGTTTGGACAAGTGCCATATAGAGATCTGAAAGCCAATGTAAGTGCCTTAAATTTTATTCTATTTGCTACTGGTAGCCAGTGAAGTGAGAGAAGATGTGGAGAGACCGAATGCTTGAAAGGAATCCGCATTAATAGTCTCGCAGCCGCATTTTGGACCAGTTGCAATCGATGTATAAGTTATTTTGGTCGGCCTAGATAAAGGCTGTTAGCGTAATCCAGCCTGGATGTTACCATGGCATGGATCACTGTTTTTCGGCAAGTTACTGGCAAGAGTCGCAGAATCATACGTAGATTTCTTAGCTTGCACAGACAGCAACCGACTTTTTGCTGGACGTGTGATACAAAAGACAGCCTGTCATCCCACCGCACTCCCAGGTTTTTTGCCGAGTGGCTGGGCGAGGGAGGTTGTCCCATCTCTACCGGCCACCAAAGATCAGATGGGGGAGGGGGGCCTTTACCGAAAAAGATCACTTCCGTCTTGTTAGCGTTGAGTTTTAGTTTATTTGTGTTCATCCAGCAAGCCACATCTTGGAGACAGCCCTTGAAGCTTGCAAAAGACGCCTCAGACACTTCTGAATACGGAAACACCAGTTGGGTGTCATCGGCATATGAAATAGCCTTGACCCCCCAATTGGCAATCAGCGTGAAGAGCGGAGCCAGGTAGATATTAAATAAAAGTGGGCTAAGAGGCGATCCCTGAGGGACGCCGCAGCTGAGGGCCTTAGGTGTTGAAGAGGCGGAACCCAGCGCCACCTTCTGTGTTTCTCTGGGTCAGATATGACTGTAACCACCCCAGTGCCTGGGCCTTAATGCCTGACTCCGCTAAACGAGACAGCAGTATGGCGTGGTCGACCGTATCAAAAGCGGCCGACAGGTCCAGGAGCACCAGCATCGCTGAGTCCCCTGAATCCATCGACCACCTCACTGACTCTGCCACCTCAATTAGTGCCGTCTCAGTGCTGAAGCCGGGTCTAAAGCCTGATTGCGTCTCATGTAATATATTATTTTCTTCAATGAATTTATTCAATTGGCGCTGGATTAGTTTCTCTAGCATTTTGCCCGGTGCCGCCAGCAGAGAGATCGGGCGGAGATTGCTAAGATCCTTGGGGTCCCCATTTAGTTTTTTCTTTAGCGGGAGGAGAGTGGCGTGTTTCCAGATATTCGGGAACACCCCAGAGGAGATGGACACATTCCATATTTGCTGAATAGTAGGAGCCACAAAATCAGCTATGGAGTTCCAGAGTTTTGGAGGGCAGGGGTCGTCAGGAGATCCTGACTGACAACGGCTAAGTTCTTGCGAAACCAAGTTTAGTGCTATTGGCTCAAATTGTGTCAAGGTAGCGCAATCCGGCAATTTATCGGCTAAGTCCGTTTTTACCGTTTTTTTCTCTGGCCCAAAAGATTCATAGACTTGTTTAATTTTTGAGTCAAAGAAGTCAGAGATGCTGTTACACAGCTTGGTCGACGGGGGAACCTCCCTCTCAACACACCTAGGTTTAAAGAAGGACTGTACTAATTTAAAAGTTTCTCTGCTCGAGTGGAGGATGACAAACTCAACCAGTTACGCTCTCTGTCGGAGGCCAGCAAGTTGTTAGGAGTGGAACTCCCGGAGGGGGAAGGGGATAACAAGACTGGTCCAGACGAAGCAGGGCCTCGCTGGAGGCAGCAGGGTTGTAAACGCCGTCTCAAAAAACCACCGGCAGTGGAGATCACAAGGGGCCAACAATCGGCGCTGGAGGCAGTCTCAGCGGAACTCTCTGGTCCGGCCCTTGGCTGAACTTGAACACTATGTTGTGTTGAGGGGTTCCGTCTCTAAAGCTCAGATCCTTGGTGGGAGGAGGGCTTCCCTTCACTACTGGTGGATTACCCGATGACTTTTCACCGATCACCGGCGAGTGATGGACTACATGTTCTCGACTATGGTGGTCGACAGTTCTTTAGTTGGGGGGGGGGGTTTGAGGGAGGGGTGGGGAGGGATTTTAGTGCTTCACGTCCACCTCCCCTTTGAGATTCGCAGGACCTTCTGTGGCAGTGCTTTCTCGGTCCGTTTGTGCACCAAGCAACCTGGGGTTACGCTGGTTGTCATCCCTCTAATGCAGGATTCCTTGTCCACTGCACGTCATGCCTCCCACCACACTTAGGATTTTGACCCTCAACGTGCGGGGTCTTAACAACCCAGTAAAACGCAAGGCGGTCCTATCATGCCTGGAGAACTCACAAGCCGATCTCTGTCTTCTACAGGAGACACACCTCCTACCGCGCGACTGTCACCGACTGAGATCCCGGAAGTTCCCCGGCAACTTAAAACCGCTCGGCAACAGTTAGCGGCGCTTGATCAGGACCAGGCAGAATATGCGGCTCTGAGGCTGCGACATGCCTATTACGCGGGGGAAGACAGGTGTGGACGCCTCCTAGCGCATAAATTGAGAGAGGTCCGCCAGCGTCAGGGTGTCAAGGCGATCAAGCGGGAGGATGGCACGTCCGTTACAGATGATGGGGCCATTTCAGAGACATTCCGGGAGTTTTACGCCGCGCTGTATAAGGGAGCTTCCCTAGAGCACTCTGAAGGGGCGGCGTTCCTAGACTCAGTCACTTTGCCGGTACTAACAGCAGCACAAGCCGAGCACCTCTACAGAGCCATTCACGTGGAGGAGGTCATAACCGCCATATCTCGTCTCAAGCTGGGGAAAGCTCCCGGCCCGACAGCTTTTCCGCTGTCGCTGTCTTCCGTGCTTGCCCCGATTCTTACACGATTGTTCAACTCCTTTGCTGTCCCGGGAGTGATCCCGAGTGACCTCCTCGAAGCCTCCATAGCGGTCATTCCCAAACCTGAGAAGGACGGCTCCCGCTGTGGTGCTTATCGCCCAATATCTCTCCTCAACATAGGTTTTAAATTATACACAGGAATATTGGCGGCTCGTCTAGGCCCCCATATGCCCTGCCTCATTGATACTGACCAGGCGGGCTTCATCCCTGAACGCCAAACGTCGGATAATACGAAACGGATATTGCATCTTATTGAGAAGGCTACGCGGGTTCCGGGGGAATCTATGATGCTGGCCATAGACGCCGAAAAGGCGTTTGACCGTGTCCACTGGCCATTCCTGGAGCAGGTGCTGGAGAGGGCGGGGTTGGGCGATCGCTTCCGCACGCTCATCCTCAATTGTTATCGGTTCCCCACAGCTACGGTTCGGGTGAATGGCCACACCTCTTCTCGCTTCCATATTGAGCGGGGCACGAGGCAGGGGTGTCCGCTGTCCCCCCTCCTCTTTGCCCTTTACATGGAGCCTCTAGCTCAACGGATACGACAGGACCCGGGGGTCCAGGGCATAAAGTTTTGGGGCTTTGTCCACACGATTAGCCTATACGCAGATGATGTGTTAATTTCGTTAGCGGATCCGGCGTCTACACTCCCGGTCTGCTGGTCGGACCTGGATGCCTTCGCGCGGGCGGCCGGGTTTAAGGTAAATGCAGAGAAATCCCTAGCCCTGGACCTGTCATTGTCAAGCTCCACTGAGGAGTCGCTGCAGACTCTGCTCCCCATTCGCTGGGTGACGGACACTATTCCGTATCTTAGGATTCAGTTAGCACCATCCCTTCCTCAAGTGGTTCACGCTAATTATTCTTTGCTTCGTGGCAGAGTCAGATGGGAACTCGATAGGTGGCGGCACTACCCCCTCTCCTGGCTGGGCAGGGTTGCAGCAGTCAAAATGATCATTCTCCCGCAAATTCTTTATATTTTTCGCACCATACCTCTCAGACCACCTGTCGGGTGGATCCCGAAAATGCAGGCCGACCTGGCCAGGTTTGTCTGGAACGGCTGGAGGCCACGAATGCGCCGAGCATTGGTGTCTTTGGCACCGGAGTCCGGGGGCCTCGGGGTTCCCGATCTCAAGCTTTATTTTCAGGCAACCCAGCTGCGATATTTAGTGGAATGGAGCAGATGGGAATCCGAGAAGCACTAGCTGTTTCAGGATCAGGCGGTGGCAGCGAGGCCCCTGCAGGAGATTCCCTTCCTACGCAAGTCTCATAGGCCTCCCAATCTGTACGCCTCCTATATTACACGTGTTCCCCTAGAAGTGTGGGACGCCACTAACCTCACTCATGAACTCACGACTTTCCCATCCCCACTCACGCTGCTGACTGGCAACCCTGATTTTACTCCTGGTTTGGATGACGCCGCCTTCGCGGGCTGGAGGACGGCGGGTTGCCGGTTTTTGTATCACATCTATGGAGCAGAGGGGGTGAACTCGTTCACTCAGATGAGGGAGGACTTCGGGCTGCCAGAGACGGAGAGGCTACGGTATTTGCAGGTGAGGCACTGGGCGCCCCAACCGCGAGTCTGTGCAGGGGCCAATAGACGCTTCTCCACGTACGAGCGATGGCTCATCACACGCACATCAGACAAAAATCTCATCTCCGATCTCTACAAACAGCTGCAGCTCAAACACAAGCACTTACACAATCCCAGCAGGGAATGGTGGGAGCGGGAATTGGGTAGAACCTTGAGTTATAAGGACTGGAGGGCATTTACTATAGGACCGGACACTCTGCATATCATATGGGGCTTACAGAGACACTTACGAAGATTGTGCAGGGGCGGGGTATTTGTGTTATTGTGGCTTTGGGAGGGATTCTCCCCCTTTTTTTTGTTGTTTGGTATACATGCACACGTAGCTCGGATGGCACTTCCATAGGATTTCTGTTAGGGTATATTGTTGCTGTGTTTGGTGAGCATCTACGAATGTAATTTTACTTGTTGCAGGTGAATTATTAATAAAAACATTTAAACCATAAAATTGTTTTGTTCTGGAAGGGACCCCATCCAGTACAAAACCTATGCTTCAGAGAATGCACACACCTTGCACTATTTCACAGGGTATGTGCGTTGGCGCATGACTCCCAAAGGTACGCCAGCGCAATGGGAGAAAAAAATATGCCATATATAATAAGATCTTATTAGATATGGCAAATTTTTTCTATGCCCTCCATTGATGCAAGGCAGGGCAGCAACTTTGGTGCAGCATTGCCTTGTGTCAAAGAATAGTAAATCTGGGTCTCAATCTGACACAATCTCCTCTCACTACCTGTCACTACAGAAAAATCAATTCACACATACGCACGCTATCTCACACTCTCAACCACAAGCAGGCACACTACATACATTTAAAACCATTTTTTCTTACCACAGCTGCCACAGTAGGTCCTAAGCTTGCTCCATTTTTAAGTCGAGCATTCAAGACCTCTTGTATATACTTTAGTATATACTTATCATATATGTGTATGTACTATGTGGGCTCTGGAGATCAGCCCTAGAACTTGTCTGCTTCCGCTTAGGGACTTTTTTTGCTGTTTAACTGTCTTGATAGAAAACGACCAGAAGAGGTCAGTGAATAGCTTTCTGCTGAGAGACTTTCTATATTTTATTTTTCTGGCAACTGCCTCTATTTAACTTTCTTGATAGAAAACGACCAGCAGAGGTCAGTAAAATACTAGAATCGCTTTAGCATTCTCTAGATTCCAGCCCATAGAAGTTGTCTTTCACGAGCACCCATAGATAATAATATTTTTTTCAAATCTTGTATTTACAGTGATATGACCACCGAAGGCCCTGATTTTATATTAAAAAACAGAGCTTTGGACTATACCATTTTCTGCTGAAAGGCAATATTTCTCTCCATGTGTTCGCATACCTGGCTTGTCACACAATTTTGTGCTTACTTTCCCTCCATGTTAAAGAACAGTAGATGTTTCAGTACCCAGGCTAATGTGCTGCATAGCTATATACATACTATGTCCCAAAGGCGAGACCGTTTGCATTGCAAATGCTTGTTTGTTACACTAATAGTGAATAATCAAATATTATTAAGTATTAGCATAATGAAAAACAGGCAGACAATAAGGAATGCAGCCCCCCGTTTGTTCTTGGCACTGAATTTGCCACTCCTGAGGCCAGAGGTCACACAGGTAGTAGCAGGGGTCGAAAGTGGCACGCCAGGGGTTGCAGCTGCGGCCCCTGGATATCCCTAAATGACGTCCATGCTTTTCTTCATAATTATAATAAATACTGTTATTCTTACCTTTAACAAGTAAGTGGCCTTCTCCACGTAGTGCTATTGGTGTAATAAATGTGTACTCCAGGGAGAGTTACATTATGCACTATTCCTTAGGTCTTTCGGTGATGAGGGGAGATTGGTGAGACTTTACAGAGCTCAGAAACCAAGTGAAGACTTTTAAATTCATTAAGGACATGAGCGCAATATCATTCTATGAATCTCTCAAAACCAACTCTTTAACTGACACCTTCCAGGCACCTGGTACAGAAAGTACCTTACTTTGACACCCTAGATGCCGAGGATAAAAACATGTGTGTGGCTTTGCTGTTTACATCTTTTTTTTCACTATTCGGAGCCTGTTGTATGAAGCTCCTAGTAATATATGGGTTCTTGTAATGGATGTATGGAGGAATGAGTAACCACGCCACATAATTCAAAACTCTCAGCTTCATCTTACTCATCTTCCATGGAGGTTTCCAGGTATAGGAAACTTGGCATATGTAGTGCTTGAATATTCCTTGAAAACCTCCAGCACTATGTAAATGCGAGGGACTCGAACAGGAACAGACCATGCTGCATTAAGCCCTGCATTTACCGCACTCCGCCTTCTCTCCATGGAATTCAAGCAAACTGATTTGAGGTCACTTGCACCTTCAAACTGAATAACGAAATAAAAGCACGTGTGTGGTCGGAAAGAATGTGCAAGTCAGGGTTGTAAGCAGCAAGAACACCAATAAGCAGCACCTTAATGATGTTCACGCAGTGTGTAATGAGGCTAAAAATGAGATCCAAAGGGGAGCGCGCGACAGCGCAGAATTATCTCAAGTCTGTGATCATGGGGTGGAAGTGAGGAAAGTCATCGCTTTGCTGCAAGCAGCTGCCCATGTATTACAGTTCAGCGCACACTTCTGCTGATCACAGACACTGAAAAATATATACAGGATAAAGTACCCCATGCCATACATTATAAGGATATTGTAAGCCACCAAGAAGCGAATCCTAACTGTTGCAGTTAGCGTGCTAGCCTCCGGCTAGAGCGCGAGGGGGCAATACGCAAGTTGCGCTCACGTCGACGGACGTGAGCGCGTGGATATATAATAAAGGGGCGGGCGAACAGTCAGGGAGTTCGCGCCCAACAGTAATAGCGTGTGGGTGTCCAGTTATTGCGCACCGCGAGCGCGCTAGGCCAGAGACAGGTGCAAGCAGGCGCTGCAGGCCCCCACCCTCTACCACAAGGGGAGAAACAGAACACTGGCGACGAAGGTGGGCCCCTGCTTCAATTTCAGGGAGCTGAGCAGCCCTAACCCACGCCACCGGCCTCTGAGCAGCAGACACACCCCTCGAGCCTGGGAAGGTCTCGCCTGGCGGCGCAGCGCACTGAACCTGCCTGTAACGAGCCACCGGCAAGTCAAGTGAGTGGAGGACCACTGTAGTCACGGCGAGCACGTGGGTGGTACTTCAACGCCGTAATGAGCGACACTGAACAGGCCGGCCCAGCAAGGGAGCTGCCCCATCACCCCGCGTCAGGGGTCTTGCCTCCGTTCAGCGAAGCCGCTGACCCCACGACAGCTGCCCCGCGATGGCAGACCTGGCTGGGCAGGCTAGAGAACTATTTTATTGTGTCAAGGGAGACGGATGGAGCGGTGAAACGGTCTCTCCTCCTCCACTACGCGGGGGAGGAAGTGTACCTGCTGTTCAAGCACCTGCCTAACACGGGGAACCCAGATGACTACCAGGCAGCAGTAGCGGCTCTGAATGCGCACTTCGACCCCCAGGTCAACCCAGACTATGAACACTTTAAACTACGCCAAGCGAAGCAGCGCGAAGGGGAATCTGTGGATGCTTTCCACACGAGGCTGAGAGCCCTTGCAGACACGCACCTCGTAGGGGACAGGGCCAAAGAAGAGATCCGGGCGCAAATAATTCTAGGAATCAGGAGTAAGACGCTTCGAGGGCTGATACTTCGCCAACCCAACATCACGATGAACGAGATCCTGGTCCTGGCCAGAACACATGATTTGTCTGCGGCGCAAGCGGAAGAGATGGACCAAGCCCTAGTCAAGGGTGCAGACAAAGGCGTAGAAGTGAAGGTGGAAAAGACGGGCACGATGCGAGCGAAAGAAAGGCCACAGAAGCCCCGGGACCGGCGGGCCCCGGCTCAAGCCCGGCAGTGTGGATACTGCGGGTATGACGACCACCCACTCAAAGCATGCCCGGCTAGAGGGAAAACGTGCACTAACTGCGGCATCGACAACCATTTTGCGTCAGTCTGCCGGAGGAAAGCGCAGAGAAGCGGACTCAAGCGAGACAGGCCGCTGAGGAAGCTGGTGAGACAGTTATCACACACGTCGCTGTCGTCACAGCCGAAGCCCAGGAGGGGACAGACCAAGGGCTATCAAGACTCAAGCACGGAGTCCGACGATGAAGACGAAACGTACCTTGTGTCGTTCACTAAAGCCCTAAAGACTACCAGACGACCGCAGCCACGATGCAACATATTCATAGCCGGATCGGAAGTGAATGCCGTGATCGACACAGGCGCGTCCGTAACAGTGATGGGTGTACAGCAGTATAACCGCCTCAGACCAAGGCCTGAGCTCCGACGATCCAAGGCCAAGATATACGCCTACGGAAGTCATACACCGCTTCTGCTAAAAGGCAAGATGACGGTAGCGGTGCAATCGGGACAATCAGAAATTGTCATTGACATTCACGTAATCGACCAAGAAGTAGACACATTGCTCAGCGGGCACGCCGCAGAGGATCTAGGGCTCCTCCGGATGGTCCAGGACAGGCAAGTCGAAGACCTGTTGGAAACATTCCAAGGCCTATTCTCAGGACTAGGGAAGATCAAGAGGCCGCCGATACGCCTCCACATCGACCCCGCGGTACAACCGACAGCCCTCAGACACAGGCGAATTCCATTCCACCTATGCCCGCTGGTAGAGGAGGAGCTCCAAAGGCTGGAGGAACAAGGGGTGATTGAGAAGGTCACAGGGCCCACACCGTGGGTATCCCCAATGGTGATAGCTGAGAAACTATGACAACCTGGGAAGATCCGGCTGTGCATCGACATGCGCCTCCCTAACAAAGCCATCAAACGGGAGAGGCACATCACTCCAACCATGGATGACATCATGTCGGATCTAAACGGTGCCCGATGGTTCTCGAAACTAGACCTAAACGCGGGCTACCACCAGCTCACCCTAGCGAAAGAGAGCCAGTACATTACGACATTCAGCACGCACCTAGGGCTGAGACGGTACAAACGCCTAAACTTTGGGATCTCTTCAGCCGCTGAAATTTTCCAAAATACCATTAAAGACATCTTGATCAGCTTACCTGGCGTCCTAAACGTGAGCGATGATATCCTCATCTACTCCAAGACAGTGGAGGAGCACTACAGACATGTCCGTGCCACCCTAGCACGCCTACAGGAGCACGGTGTCACCTTACACCGGGAAAAGTGGCAACTGTTTCAACAGACGATCGAATTCTTTGGATTCGTGTTTACTAAAGAAGGCATCCAAGTGGATCCCTGGAAGTCCCACGCCATCAAGGTGGCGGCAGCCCCTGCGTCAGTGGCCGAAGTCCGCAGCTTCCTGGGGATGGCCACTTATTGTGGGAGATTCATCCCGAATCTGGCCACCCTGGCCGAACCCCTCAGGCACCTCACCAAGACAGACGTAAGGTGGCAGTGGACCAACACCGAGGAGGCAGCGTTTGAGGCGATCAAAGGGGCACTACTGGACCAAACCACACTGGTCTACTTTGACCCGAGGAAAAAGACTGAGATCCTGGTGGATGCGAGTCCTGTCCGGCTAGGGGCAGTCCTAAAGCAAGAACAAGAACCAGGCCAGTGGGCAGCTCTAGCGTATGCTAGCAAGGCCCTCACAGATACAGAGAAACGATACTCCCAAATCGAGCGTGAAGCTCTGGCGATCCGATGGAGCTGCTGTCACTTCCATTTGTACGTATGCGGACACCCGTTCACAGTGGTGACAGACCATCAGCCGTAAGTACCACTATTCCGAGGGACAGCGCCACACCCGCCCCCACGAATAGAACAATGGGCCATTGGCCTTCAACAGTATCACCTAAGCGTAGTATATCGGCCAGGGGCTGAAAACCCAGCGGACTTCATGTCCCGACACCCAGAGAGTGGTAGCAAGCCCACGCCAATGGACAGTGAAGAGGAGGCGGAAAGTCACCTCGACATGGTGGCTGCGCTGACGTGTCCCCGTGCCTTAACTCTAGAGGAGATTCAAGAGGCGGCCGCCCACGACCCGGTAATGGTCAAAGTCAAAAGCACCATCCTCGAAGGCTCGTGGCAGCACTTCCTACAGACGGCAAATTCATGGTCCAACGAGAACAGAGACGACCTCCAACACATGTGGAGAGTACGCCACGAGCTGAGCATAACCAGAGGAGGACTCATCCTAAGAGGCTCCAGAATTGTCGTCCCAGCTGCCCTCAGGACAAGAGCTACGCAGCTAGCCCCCAAAGGACACCAGGGGACGGAGAGAATGAAGGCCAGGATGAGGGAGAAAGTCTGGTTCCCGAGCATGGACGAATATGTAGATGACACCGTTCGCAGCTGCCAATCATGCCAGCTAACCAGCGGAGCCCAACCACCAGCTCCCATCATAACCGAAGAGCACGGACGAAGCCCATGGGAGAAAATCAGCGTGGACTTCGGGAGTCTGCCAGACGGGCGAGTCACGTTAGTAATCATCGACAGCTACTCGAAGTACCCGATAGCGGAGGCGTTGCCGTCCACCGCTTTCGTGCACGTGGGACCAGCCCTGGAAAAAGGTGTTTGGGATGTTCGGATGCCCGGAGGAGCTGCGGAGTGACAATGGGCCCCCGTTTCAAGGACACGAGTTTGAGGAACTCGTAAAATCACATGGCATCCGCCATCGGCGCATCACCCCGCAGTGGCCCCAGGCCAATGGGGAGGTAGAGCGGTTCATGCGTACCATCAACAAAATACTGCGCATCGCTGTGTCCGAACAGGTAGA
Organism: Triturus cristatus; assembly: GCF_964204655.1. Lineage (NCBI taxonomy): Eukaryota > Metazoa > Chordata > Amphibia > Caudata > Salamandridae > Triturus > Triturus cristatus. Next base: position 1,754,156,482 of record NC_140589.1, on the reverse strand, counting down.
CCCAGAGCAAGAACTGCAGCGATTCTTGGGGGAATACCGCAGCACTCCCCATTGTTCCACCCGCCAGGCGCCCTGGGCCCTAATGTTCAACGGAACTCGCAGGGATGGACTACCAATCGCCCCAGGCTGGACAGCACCACCATTCAATGAGGAGAGGGCGTTCCTAAGGTGCCAAGAGCGCAATGACCGAGTCAGCAAAGCGCGAAGAGCCGCGCCGCGATAGATCTACATAGGAGATACGGTGGTTCTAAGAGAGCGGCGGCCCGGAGGAAAGTTCAAGACACGGTACGAAAGAGGCTACTGGAGAGTAGTCGACCGGCAGGGGACCATGGTGACGGCGCGCCGGGGAAGAGATCTGGTCACCCGGAACATATCATGGTTCAAGGTGGTGAGGAGGCCTGCTGACGACCAGGAGGCTACGGGAGTCGACGAAGACCATGACTCCGGGGCCCTCCCAGCGAGTGTACACAGCTCCGTCCCACGGTGCAGCCCAGGGACTGATCTGGACAATACCGAACTCCCAGGTGGGGAACCAGGACAAGAAGCTGCACCAGCAACCCGAGCCCCGGCCCCTCGGGGGGCCTCAAGGTATGAGCTGAGAGAGAACCCCAGGCCCAGCAGCCGGTTGAGAGACTTTGCGTGCCAAGTAAGTGATGCCGCGAATTAGAAGCTGAACTACTGTCAAGGACTAAAGTTGGAGAGGGATGTTGCAGTTAGCGCTCTAGCCTCTGGCTAGAGCACGAGGCGGCAATACGCAAGTTGCGCTCACGTCGACGGACGTGGGCGCATGGATATATGATAAAGGGGCGGGCAAACAGTCAGGGAGTTCGCGCCCAACAGTAATAGCGTGTGGGTGTCCAGTTATTGCGCACTGCGAGCGCGCTAGGCCAGAGACAGGTGCAAGCAGGCGCTGCAGGCCCCCACCCTCTACCACGAGGGGAGAAACAGAACACTAACTATGAGTTCTTAGTAAGGTTATAGATTTCCGAGGTAGATTTAAATTGTTCCTGTTGAACTAATAATCTTTGCATCTTTTCTGCACTAGGAATCTTTGCTTGGGGCAATAGGAAGGGGCAGCAACAAACCTGGCCCCCAGCAACAAAACTGGCCCCCAATGCTGCAAAACCGGCCCCCACCCTTCAGGCTCCCCGGGAAACGCCCGATGCCCGCTATGGCCAGACCGGCCTTGTGCACATTGCTGAAATACAGTCAACAAGAAGGAGTAGGGGAAAGGGCGGGGCCGTGAGAAGTAGAGAAGAAATAAATCAGTCTACTGAGGACAGGTGTGTCATTGAACTATTTGTGTCTGTCAATCTACAAATCTTGAGTGTAATGAACCAGACACTAAGCAGTAATGGAGGCATTCTACTGATGGGCAGAGTGTACCTCGTTTCTTTAAGGAGTCTTTGATTTAGCTTCCAGATCATTACCTGAGTTTCTAGGATTTTGTTAGAGAGAATGTGTGTGGTGAGTGTGCAACAATCCAAAATACAGTTATACTATTTAGAACATTGAGGGAAAGACAAACAAAGGAAGGAAATAAATAAAAGAAGTCAAGTTTCGACACAGCCAACAAATGATTGGACGGATAGGTGGTGTCTGAGGGCAGAAGTGGATTGTTGCTGAATTGTGTTGTTCTATTCTATATCTTCATTTCATCTCCTTTCCAAATTGGAATAGAATTGGGCTGGTCCTTAAGGATTCTGGGATGCTGTTCCAGATCCTGGGTGCTGAGATGGAGAAGGCCTGTTGACTAGTTTTCTTTTTCTTTTTTTTCTTTTCTTTGCCTCACGTCTGACTGTATTCTCCCAGCAGGTGTGCTGAGATGCACCAGAGATGATGAGTTTGTCAACCAGCTATGCAGGTGTTAATCATGATGCTGTTGTAAGTGATCCAGTTGGTTTTGAAGTTGGTTTGGGCCGCGAAGAGGAACCAGTTGAGATCCATCATTAAGGGTTTATGAAGTCTTTTTTTCTCAGGCCCTGGATGAAACATGCTGAGGCATATATGAAACCTTCAAGAAGGGACAGTTTGAAGGCTGGGAGGCAATGGGGAATGACATTGCCATCAGTCATGTGTGAGAGAATTTGAGCTTGAACAGCAGTTTCTTCCTGGGTTGAATGATTAAAACTGACTAAATATGATTAAAAAGGATGCTGTGAAAAGTGTAAAACAATAAACAAAGAATCAAACATGGGACAAAAGCAGTAATGTGTAGAGGAGCCTAGCGCGCAACCAAGATGGCCGCGTAGGTGCGAGGCTCCCGAGGACCTCCGCGACCTCCTATGACTATCCTGAACATATCCTGTCCCAGATGAGGGGACTGTGTTGGTGAGCCCGAGCTGAGGTGGCGCCCGTTTTCCGCTTCCAAATCGGACCTCGGACACCGACTTTAGCACCGATTGAGGTTTGCGGCCTTCTCCTAGCCGAACCCCGGATTTGCGTTGTGGGGCGATCCAGTGACGAAGTGAATAACAGCGGTGGGCAGGGCTTGGTGGCTCGCGTAACCCGCACTTTCACTTTCGCTTTCGCACCCTCCTTGCTGTATATGCGAGGTTGGGTCGCGGGGCTTTGTGTGTTGGTGTGGCCTCGCTGGGGGGCCCTGCCTGCCCGCCGGCTGTGATCCGCCCCGCAGATCTGGGGTGGCACCCCCCCAGAGCCTGTGGACCGACTTGCCCGCCCTTCACGACGTGGCTGGTGCGATCGGGAGACTGGGACCATGGCCACGAAACAAGATGGCGATCGGGCAAAGGTAAAATCAACCCGGCGTGGCGCAGCCCATCAGTCCAACAGCATGGATCGCTATACCCTCCAGAAGGGATCTCCTGAGGTGCCACGCAGGTCCCCTGAGGGCCCTACTGATGCCCCCGATCTGCCCACGGATCTGACTCTGCGGGATGTCATGGGCGCCATCGCCGAGATGAAGGCCTCTGTGGGCCAGCGTTTTGACACACTGGCGCAGAAGATCGACTCGGTCCTCGTAGATGTTGGCCTGATAAGGGCCGATCTCTCCAAGACCAACGACCGAGTCGATTCTTTGGCCCACACCGCATCGGGCCTTACGACAGATGTGGCGGCCCTGCAAACGGAGGTGCGCCGGCTTGCTCGGGCGAGTGCGCTGATGGACCGTCGCCTGGAGGACTCCGAGAGTCGGGCCCGGAGGAACAAAATCCGTATCATCGGGGTGCCTGAGGGACGTGAGGAAGCGGCGGCGGACCTTTTCGTGGAAGACCTGATTGTTACCCATCTCCAGCCACGGGGGCTGAGTAAATTCTTTGCTGTGGAGAGGGCCCACAGGGTTCCCGGGGGAAGGCCTAAGGTCGGAGCCGCTCCGAGACCTCTCATCGCCCGGATTTTTAATTTTCGGGACAGAGACGCTATCCTGCAATCCTCCAGACTACAGGGACCGATTAGACTTGACAATATGGACATTAATTTCTATCCTGATTTCACCCCTGCGGTCCAGAAGCAGAGACTGAGCTTCCTTGGTGTCAAGCGCCGTCTTCGGGACCTAAATCTCAAATACGCCATGCTTTTCCCAGCTAAGCTGCGAGTGGAGGTGGAAGGTCGCACACACTTTTTTGATCGTCCCGAAGCGGCCGGGGACTGGCTGGATACTCTGTCTGGAGATCGGGATCGGGGTGGCGGGGGGGGAGCGGCCGGGGGAGAGGGCTCGCCGGATCAAGACTGAGGGACTAATATTAGGCCTCGCTCGGGACAAACATGATGCCACTTTTGACTATACGTCGGATTGCTTAAGTTCCCCTCCTATGGAGGTTGTGTGGGGTCTCTTGGGGGTTCTCCCTCCTCCTCTGGGGGTCTAGTTAGTTTAACTATCTATGGGGCGACAGGCACACTGCACGTTGGGGGGGCTGTTTGGGCTCATGCAGGGGTGCAGGGAGGGGGGAGTTTTGTTGGGGTGGGTGGGCAGGGATGGGGTGTTGTTTGTTATTATCACAAGGCAACCCTTTTTTTGTGTTGGTTCTACTGTGCTCTCGGGGGGACGAATGATGGTTTCTGTGTATGATGGGGGGTAGGGAATTAACTTTGTTGTCTTGGAACGTCAATGGACTGGGGGACAGGATCAAACGAGGTGTGGTCCTACAGTATCTGAAGCGACTCTCGCCTGATGTGGTCTTCCTGCAGGAGACACACCTTATTGGCAATTCCTTCTGCGCCATGAATCGGCGTGGCTACCGCCTCGTGGCCCACTCAGGCTTCACGTCAGGCTCGAGGGGTGTGGGTATCATGGTAAAGAACTCGCTCCCGTTAGAAATTGATGAGGTGCTCCACGATGACAGGGGACGTTACACTGTCTTGGTGGGGAGAATGGAGGGCAAAGTGGTTGTCTTTGTGTCAGTGTACGTCCCGCCGGGGTTGCAGTCGACCACCTTTGCAGATCTGGGGCGCCTCCTCCTTGGCCTTCCGGGGGGGCTTCTGGTGGTGGGGGGGGATTTCAACGCGGTGGTCTCTGGGACTGTGGATCGTCACCCCCCTAGGGACCTCCCCCGGGCACAGGCGTGGCTATCCGGCCTCTTGGATACACTGGGATTGGTGGACTGCTGGCGCTTAAAACATCCCACGCAGCTGCAATACACTTTCCACTCGGGGGCCCATGGTAGTCTCTCACGGCTTGATTATATCCTTGTCCCGGCGGCCCATGTCGGGAGGGTGGGGGAGGTGCGCCATTTGGCACGGGGTATCTCGGACCACTCCCCGCTATTGTTGCATTTTGATGTCTTTCCGAGGGCTGAGAGCAGGGTGGTCCCAATCAATTCCTGGTACCTGCGCGACCCCACCATTCGCGCTGACTTGATTAAAACCCTCCAGCGCTATTTTGAGGAGAATGTGGGGTCAGTGCCTTCAGCTATCTCCCTGTGGGAGGCCTTCAAAACAGTACTTAGAGGGGAGGCCCTATCCCTTATTTCCCACGCCCGGAGGCGCGAGCGGGAGGAGGTGACCCGGGTGGAGGCTGAAATAGCTGAGCTGGAGGGTAATCTAGAAGATGGGGTGACGGATGCTGCACTACATGTCCTCCAGCTCAAACAGGCGGCTTATAGGGCCCTCGTTACGGAGGCGGCCAGGGGCCTTAGTAGAGAGCAACAGGGGCGACTGCATGATGTGGGTGATAAGGCTGGTAAACTGATAGCGTGGTTGGATAAAAAAGAGAGAGCGAATCGTGTGGTCCCGCTGATTGAGTAAACGAATGGTGTGTGTGTAACTGAGCCAGAAGAAATTGTCTCCTGTTTCGCGGAGTATTTCCGCAAGGTGTATTCCCCGGTCTCTTCTTGCTCGGAAGAGGATTCCCGTGCCCTGCTCAGGGATATCGCGCTGCCTTCCCTGTCCGGGGAGGACAGGGTGTCGCTGGACGCCGCTCCCACCTCCGACGAAATCGCCCTCGCCATACGCTCGGTCGCTTCTGGCAAGGCCATGGGCCCGAACGGTATCCCTATCGAGCTGTATAGGCTGCGACCGGATACATTGGCGCCTCACCTCCGCGCAATGTTCCTCGCGGCCCACTCGCTGGGCTCCCTCCCGCTTGACCAGCGTCTGGCTACAATCGTGGTGATCCACAAGGAAGGGAGACCTCGGAATCGGGTTACTTCTTATCGGCCTATCTCACTACTGAATGCGGAGCCCAAAATTCTCGCTAAGATACTCGCCAATTGGCTGGTCGGTGTGGTGGGAGATCTGGTTCATCAGGACCAGTCTGGCTTTATTCCCCATCGCAATACAGCCCTTAATCTGCGGCGTTTGCATGGGGTGCTTGCGCGCGTCCCATTTATACGGGAACCGGCCATTTTGGCGTCCTTAGACGCCACCATGGCGTTTGACACGCTTGAGTGGCCATACATCTGGGCGATGCTTGCGAAGTTCGGATTTGGCCCAGGATTTAATCAGTTGGGTCAAATTGTTGTATGCGGGCCCATTGGCGCAGGTGGTCGTGAACGGAAGAGTATCGGCCCCGTTTGAGCTGGGCCGGGGCACGCGACAGGGCTGTCCCTTGTCGCCGCTTCTTTTTGCGCTTGCCTTGGAGCCCCTGGTGGAGTGGCTGCGGTGGGAGCCTTCCATCCGTGGTCTCCGTTGGACCCCCGAGTATGAGGACCGCGTATCCCTATACGCTGATGACATCCTTCTGTACCTAGCCTCCCCACGTAAATCACTTATAGTGCTAGTTGATGTTTTACACTCGTTTGGTCGTAACTCCGGTCTCGTCATCAACTGGGCTAAATCGTGTGTGTATGTTCTCTCTGGGGAGGCTCCTATTCTCCCGCGGGGCTGTCCGATCCAGATCGCCCCGCAGGGATTTCGGTACCTGGGTGTCTTCATTACTCTGGACCCGGAGGCCCGGTATGAACGGAATCTGCTTCCCCCCCTCCAGCGTCTGCGGGTAGATGTCGCACGCTGGCGGCGCCTGCCGCTTTCGCCGCTCGGCCGGGCGGCACTGTTCAAGATGATGTCTCTGCCGCGTTTTCTGTACGCTTTGCAGAACACTATGGACTTGGTCCCGGCGCGCTACTTCCGTGAGGTGGAGAGTCTGCAACGCCGCCTGTTCTGGGACGGGAGGCCGCGCATTGCTCTGGCTAAGCTGACGCTCCCATGGTTTGACGGGGGGATTGCCCTCCCGGATATTAAATGGTACTATTGGGCCTCCCAGCTCGCTGCCATTAACCATGGCCTCTACGGGCCCGCCTTCAACCCGGCATTTAAAATGCACAAGATGCTCCTGCCAGGTGGCGACTACAATCGAGCGCTCTACTCTAGCGCGCCCGACGCTCGTCTGACGGGCCCCACGCGTGTCATGGTGCAAGTCTGGCACGCGGCCAATGCAGCTATGGGGTGGAAGGACCGTTTGACCCGGGCATCACCACTATACGCGTCTGAGCGGTTAGGTTCCCTGTGGACCTCTAAGGGCTTCGAGAAGTGGGACATAATCGGTATCAGTAAAGTGGGGGATCTTTGGACGAGGGGAGGATTTAAAACGTTCGATATGCTGCAGACGGAATTTCAGTTGCAGGGCAGTGAATACTTTCGGTATTTGCAGGTCCGTCATGCGCTGGGCTCCGTCTGCTCGGACGTTGCCTCCATCCCGGAATATTCCCCCCTGGAGGATAGAATGCTGGATGGGCACGTCCCGGACAGCACGATCTCACTTATATACAAAAAGCTCATAAACGACCGCTCGGGCCTGTTGACTGCCCTTCGTGCGGCTTGGGTTGCCGACGGGCTGGAGTTGGACGACGAGGACTGGACCTCCGCGGTGGCCTCCCCGAAGGAGGTGGCCATACCGGCTCGCCTTCGCTTCGTCCAGCTCAAGATACTCCACCGGGTCTACATGACGGGGCCAAAGCTTCTGCGTATGGGCTATGCTGGAGATGGGTTGTGTAAGCGTGGGTGTGGTGCTTTGGGGACCTTTATGCATATTTTGTGGGAGTGCCCGGAGGTAGGGGGTTCTGGCGTGGTGTACATGAGGTGCTGCGACTGGTTACGCATGTGGCGCTGTTGCCTGAAGCGAGGAGATGCCTGTTGAATGTGTGGGAACCGACTGATTACTCGGCGCCGCAGACGTGGTGGGTGACTCTGGGATATATGATAGCCAAGCGTGATATTGCTCAACTGTGGGGATCCCAGAGGCCCCCGACGGTCTCGGCCTGGAGAGAACACATGGACTGGTGCATGTTTCGCGAAAAGGTGGTGTATGTGGCGAGGGGTAAGCCTGGGACATGGGTGAAAGTATGGGGCCCCTGGAACGCCTACCGAGGGGGTATCTGCGCACCACCGCTGCTGCCTGAAGCCTCGCCAGCCCCATCCCCTTAGCCGACTCATTCCCCCGCTGCCGGGCATTGGGTTCCCCCAGTCCTCGCTTTGTTCTCTTCCCCCTCCTCACACTTCTGTGTATAGCTGGGATCCCCCCTCTCGGGGAGCACGTGCTACTATTTTTGATTGTGGGTTGCCTTGTGGGTGTGGTTTTAATTTTTGTTGTTCTTAATTTAAAATGAAACCGCATAATGGGGCCTGGATGATGTGGCTTTTGACATTGTTACCTACTGAGAAATGCTCCTCCTGTAATACCACGTGTCCCATAAATGTATGTCGTATGTTCCTACCATTGCTAGCGGCCGGCCGGAAGGTTGTGGGCCCATACTTGTATACTTTTAAGACCTGTAATAAACGGTTTCAAAAAAAAAAAAAAAAAGCAGTAATGTACTGTTTCAAAATCACGGTGAAACACACACTCCTATGTCAGTATCTCCAATTCCATTTCAGAAAACTTTAGTTTTCTTTTTCTAACCCCAGTCTCCTTGTCTGTGTCCTTTCATGTCATTTTCATGTAATTCAGGGGTGGATGGCAAATCCTCAGGGAGAATGAGAATGGATTATCACACACACTTCTACAGCACTCCTCTCCAATGTTCACTGGTCATCTACTTACTGGATGTGATGTCATCAAGGTGGAGCATATGTATCATTTGCTATTTGTATGCAGATTCGCTTTTTATGTAATCACTATTTGTGAATCTCTAAATAGCGATCCGAATGAATACCGAAACACTATTGCAACCCTAAATATTTTCTTATATTCAAAATGGTGGTTACCAATCTATGGGTTGCAAAAAAATGCAATTAGGTAACCGTTATGCTGATATTTCATACATATGGCCCTTTGTTAATTACCAAAAAAGATTGAAATCTGGGCTTTTCCACCATATATGTAACTATTCTCTGCTTAGCTTCTCAAATGATGTTGATTTAGCTACCCTTTGACTCCCCTGTGTGTCTCATCTCACTTCCCATTTCACTTGTTAAGTACTCTAATGCAGCCAGACCACTCATTGTCAGTGAAATTGCTCTCCCTCCCTCGCAGCTCCAACATTAAGTGAGGCCTTCTACCGAGCCCTTGCACTCTTGAGTATTGGTGTTCCATGCCATCCTCCACCCTTAGGTTTTACCTGCACCTCATCCCTGGTGGTCCAGTGGACCTCTGTCTTTTTTCTTTCGCTCTGCTTTTTCTCTCCTTTTTCACTCGTTTTTTCCCCTCGTTTCTATCTCCCCTTTCACCCTCCTTCTGTGTCTTTCCTCCTTTTTCACTCATTTTTTCCCTCATTTCAAGCTCCCCCTTCACTCTCCCTTCACTCTCCTTCTGTGTCTTTCCTCCGTTTTTCACTCGTTTTATACCCTTATACCCTCATCTCAATCTGCCCTTTTCACTGTCCTCTGTGTCTTCCCTCCACTCTGCTTGCACTTTTGCTGCCTTATTTGCACTTTTCCTTCTGTTTTTGACTTTTTCCTTTGCCTTTTTCCACCCGTTTTCCCTGCTGCTGCTGCGCCCGCGGCCCCTCCCCCCAGCACGACCAGCGTGACTGGCCCAATCCAGCTCCCCCTCCCTGCTCCCGCCCCCCAGCTATCCAGCCCTCCACGACCCCTACTTAATGGCGGCCGTGTGCAGCGGGCGCGCCGCTGGCACACAATAGGCAAGCCCGTCTGCACCTATCCGCGACTCGACCGTGACCAGCGCCAGGAAGCAGGATCTCTGCACCACCAATGCTACAACCCAATGGCACTCCACGCACTCAACCCAGGCCGCAACAACAACTGCAAGCTAGCCACACCAAATCCACAGGAGCCCACAACAACTTCAGAGCCGCCACCAACGCCCACCACCAACTCATCAGATAAATGAGGAAAAAAGCAATTGAAGACAGAGGGGCCGATTCTGATCCTGGAAAAACGCTTTACAAATCGTGGTATGGAGTGTTTTCCCCATACAACTCGTACTTGTAAGGATTCCCCTACAACCTAGGAAGTACGATCTGTACAAATAGACGCTCTCCATACAAATTGTAAAATAGACCATACAACTCGTTTTTACAAGCGATTCCGATTCGGATTGCCCTGTATGCGACGTTCACATGTATTCACGGCAGCAGTTTACAACCCGTCAAGTACAATTCGTACAAACGGCACTCCGTACAGCTCTTTTGTTACAGGAGCCAAAAAGTGCCGGTAATACATTGTGGGGCCGATTCTGATCCTGGATTTTTATTTTCCATACAAATCGGATCCGTATTTTTTTCCATACAAATCGTACAAGTCCCTTACAACCCGTGTAGTACGATTCGTATGTGAAAAATACATACAAATCGGCCCGATCCTTACAAATCGAATCGGGAAAAGCTGTACGACACAGACTTGTAAAAAAGACCATACAAATTGTAAAAAGGCTGTCCAAACCGTCAAGTAGGATTCGTACCGGGTTGTCAGCATACGATTTGTATGGAAAATGGCCTGTATACGGGGAACGACTCGTACCGGGCCACGAAGCGAACCCCTTTACGCCTCGTACCCTGGTATGACTCGTTCTGGGGGTATGACTCGTACCGGGGTACGGGTCGTATAGGGGTATGAGGCATACAGGGGTCCCCCCACATGCGAGGCATGTGTATGGTGCGTACCCCAACATCGCGCATGTACGCACCGTACATACGCAAGTTTGGGGTACGGTGTGTACACAAGCGATTGTGGAGTACGGTGCTTGTACGGTGCGTACATGTAGGGTCATACAATGTTTTTCCGGCACTTTTTGGCTCCTGTAAAAAAAGAGCCGTACGGAGTGCTGTTTGTACGAATCGTACTTGACGGGTTGTAAACTGCTGCCTGGAATACATGTGAACGTCGCGTACAGGGCAATCCGAATCGGAATCGCTTGTAAAAACGAGTTGTATGGTCTTTTTTACAATTTGTATGGAGAGCGTCTATTTGTACGGATCGTACTTCCTAGGTTGTAGGGGAATCCTTACAAGTACGAGTTGTATGGGGAAAACGCTCCATACCACGATTTGTAAAGCGTTTTTCCAGGATCGGAATCGGCCCCTGTATGCCCCGAAAACAGTACGAGCCGTTCCCCGTATACAGGCCATTTTCCATACAAATCGTATGCTGACAACCCGGTACGAATCGTACTTGACGGTTTGGACAGCCTTTTTACAATTTGTATGGTCTTTTTTACAAGTCCGTGTCATACAGCTTTTCCCGATCCGATTTGTAAGGATCGGGCCGATTTGTATGTATTTTTCACGTACGAATCGTACTACACGGGTTGTAAGGGACTTGTACGATTTGTATGGAAAAAAATACGGATCCGATTTGTATGGAAAATAAAAATCCAGGATCAGAATCGGCCCCAGAATCTCCACTCATGCACACAACAGCAAAGAACTTTTCAACATCATCAAGGAGTTCACCCAACCCACCAGCGAGTCCACCGAAATCCCTCCCTCACAAGACCTCTGCGACAAACTCAGCACCTTTTTCCACCACAAAATCAAGAGCATCTACGAAAACTTCGATGAAGACAATCAACACACTGAACCTTCACCAACCACCCCCGACACCTCGAAGCCGGTAATCTACAACTGGGCGCACTCACCACCGAAGACACACTGAAGATGATGAAGTCAATCCACTCCGAGGCCCCCACGGACCCCTGCCCCCACCACATTTTCAACAGAGCCGCCGACACCATCGCACCCATGCTCTGACACACCATCAACCGCTCCCTGGTGACCGTCTCGTTCCCCAATGACTGGAAACACGCCGAGATCAACCCCCTCCTGAAGAAACCCTCGGCAGACCCACCAACCTCAAAAACTACAGACCCAGCTCCCTGCTCCCGTTCCCAGCGAAAGTCATTGAAAAAGCCATCAACAGCCAACTCGCCACATTCATCGAAGAGCACAACATTCTCGACTCCTCCCAATCCGGCTTCAGAAAAAACCACAGTATGGAAACCGCCCTCCTCGCCGCAACAGACGACATCCGCACCCTACTGGACAAAGGAGAAACAGCAGCCCTCATCCTCCTCTACCTCTCAGCGGCGTTCGACACAGTCTCTCACCATACCCTAATACACAGACTCCATGACGCAGGGATCCAAGACAAGGCCATCGAATAGATCCGCTCCTTCCTCTCCGGCAGAACGCAGCAGGTCAGACTCCACCCTTTCCTTTCGCACCCCACACCAACTACCTGCAGAGTCCCCCAGGAGTCCTCCCTCAGCCCTACGCTCTCCAACGTCTACATGGCTCCGCTCGCCCTCATAGTCAGAACCCACAGACTCAACATTGTGTCATACCCAGATAACAACCAACTCATCCTCTCAATATCCAACGAACCCAACACCGCCAGACAAAACTTTCGAGAAGGCATGGAAGCCGTCACCAAATGGATGAAAAACAGCTGCCTACAACTAAACACCAACAAAACGGAAGAACTCAAAATGGGCCCAAACCTCAACTCTTGGAACGACACCTGGTGGCCCCCCACCGTCGGAAGTCCGCCCACCCCCACGGACCATGCACACAACCTGGGAATCATCTTGGACTCAGAGCTCAAAATAGACCGCCAGATCAACTCCGTCTCGTCCTCCTGCTTCCACACCCTCCGCCTCCTATGCAAGACCGTCAAATGGATCCCCCTCGAACACAGAAAGACCGTCACTCACGCCCTAGTCACCAGCAGACTCGACTACAGAAAAGCACTCTATGCTGGAATAAACACCTGCAAGCTACAGAACACTCCAAAAAAAATCACGTTAGTCAGCCCAACATCACTTTTCAGTGTTTAGAGGCAAAAGGAGCTTACAAATACAACTCTAAGGAAAAAGAGAAAAAAAAAACGGAATGCAGAATGGAGCAGCCAGGACCAAGTTCCGCACAGGTCAACAACACCCCTAAAGCCCGCCAGCATCCAAGATGACCAGCCAGAGTCCCAAGGGAAGAGGAAATGCAGAATCAGGGCCTCATTTATGAAAAGTGGGGCATTGCTGGGGTAAAACAGTGATACAGCACTTTTCCTTGTACCATCCTTGTGACACCATGATGGCCCATGCCTGGAAGCACAGACAGTCCCCAGGGCCTGGAGGCCTCACTGGGACTGCTTGTGAGACCCGGAGTGGGAGGCACCAGTGTTGTGGAGATACTGCGTCCTGACGGTGGAAGTGGGCCACGTCGGGCCCGAGCCTGTGGGTCGCAGCGGTATACATTGGGTCGTTGGCGAACGCCCTTACCTGGTGGCAAAGTCTGGCAGGTCGCATGGAGACACATTGCTGACCTGTGTGAGAAGATCGCCTGGTGCCCCTGTGATTGGTAGAGGTGCTCTCGCGCACCGAAGTGTGGAGGTCTGCATTGCATAAGATGCGCCAACACTACACGAGCACGAGGGTGCACGGTGGAGATTGCCGATGGGGGGCTGCACATCTGCATCACAAGCCAACTTCACGCCTAAGAGGGCCCTGTTGCATCACCTGCATCGGGAGGTTCCCCAGTGGACTCGGCAGTAACTGCTGTACCCAGGCTAGTGAAATCTGGCCTGGCTGAGGCTCCTGCTGGCTGAGTCACAGATTCAGAGGAGCGCAGCGGATTGAGCCCCCATATCGATGTCCAGGTGAGGAGAAGGTGGGACAGGGAGTGGAGGAGGCCCAGGGGTCGTGTCGTGCCCAGGCCTAGCACCTGTGGGTGGAGAAACCATGCCCTAAGAAACCTCTGCGCTGCGGCGGCCCTACATCACCGAGGACACGACACAAGACTGGTGGGGAACTCCACTAACTGGCTCAAGTTTCTGATATCGGCCGTTCGTTGGTGTTGGTGGGTGCCAGGGACACGGGGTCGGTTTGAGCCCAGGCCCTTGGGCATGCAGCTTGATCCACCGTTACTCGCTGGGGCACTGGGGAACATGGAATTGGGTCGCCAGTTAGATCGGAGGAGGTGACCGAGTGGTGATGCCTTTCCTCACCCCCTGTTAGTGCACTTTTGGACGGGGATTTCTCCAGGTGGCACTCGAACGAAGATTCCTAGTTAGCATACCCCGCCTGGGCAGGTGACAGCATACACACTGGTCTCCAAAGTAGACTCTGTACTAATGGCTGTGGAAAAAATAGGTACCTCTCTCGAGCAAACGCATACTTCCCTTGAGACCCACATTGACAAAATCATACTGGAGTGTGCAAATCATCTCAAGCTGACTGACAAGGTACACAACATTGACCAAGAACTGGCTGGAATACACTCTATTACCCGGACTGCAGCATGGCACGTGTGAAGTCACTAGAAAGAAGAGCAGATGATGTGGAGGGCCGCTCCCACAAGAACAACGTGCTGGTGGCGGGTCTGCCCGAGGGAGCAGAAGAAGCAGATGCAGTGGCATATACTGAGACATGGTTGAATGACCTTCTGCCAGTAGGTGCACTCACCCCATTCTTTGTTGTGGGGCGGGCCCATTAAGTGCAGGTGAGCTGTCCGCTGCAAAGGACAGGTCCTACTCCTAGACCCTTTCTCTACCACCTCATACAGAGATCGTGACGCTGTCCTGAGGGAGGTACGCAAGCAGGGGAATGTGAAAGTGGATAACACCACAGTACCGTTCTTCCCCGATTATGCCACAGGGGTGCAGAGGGTGTTGTTTCTAGTGGTTAAGTGACGCCTCCGAGACTTTAGCATCAAATACTCCCTCCTCTTCTCTGAAAGGCTGCGAGTGGTCTCAGATGGTAACACACAATTCTGTGATGCCGCTGAACAGATCTGGACCTGCCTGTAATCTACTGGTCGCCAGGTGCAGCAGAGAGGGAGTAAAGGGTCTACGCAACAAGCTGTCATTTGCGAAGCCAGTCGTAGCGGGAGGAATAGGATGAACAGGCACCCCCGCCACAACTACAAGCCACCCCCAATCTATTGCACTTAGAAACATGATCCTGACAATTCCCCTGAACGCTCCCCCAATGACGATTGCTTCACTGTGATGTGACCATCCAGTGTGGAGTCCGGGCGTCCCCCGAATTTGACTTCTCAGATGGCAGAGGAGCTTAATTGAATGTTAACTGGTTGAGCATCTCTCCTTCTTCTACAGGTCCAAATGGCATCAGAGGGTCTCTGGATTTCTGTGGTTCCAAGTCTCCAGCTTCCTGTTGCTGACGTTCTGGTCTACCGAGGTCAACACTTAGAGGGGATCAGGTCCAGTCATCACCCAAAGGGAACGAAGCAGTTGTTCAGGTAAGTTACGCATGACAGGGGTGGTGGTGGTCTCCTTGGTGCTCCTAGCTGCAATGGCAGAGAGGTCCTTGGCGTTGATGACCTTGCCAATGATAAATTGTGGGAGTTCTATTATCCAAGGGCCTCATTTATGCACCAATGAAAGGTCACTTTTTTGACCTTCTGGTGGCACAATCTACTACAGCATATTTACAAATCACGTAAAGCCTCTTTACGTGGCTTTAAATGGCCTTGTAAATATGTGCCCCTTTCTCGCATAAAACTGCGTGAATGGGGCATTCCATGGGTGTTGCTGTGGACGATCCCACCCAAAACCCATGGAATCTGAAGCATTCACAGATTTACGAGAAACCGTAAACCTGGAAATCCATCAGAATCTAACACCACCCCAAGGATGGCGTTTAAGAGGCGCAACGATGAAAAATGTTTTTTATTTCTTCTCTTTTTTTCCTTTTTCAATTTGTGTAGCACACATAGAAAGAGGAAATCGCCTGGATTGATTGATTTTGTGCAGGAAGGTGTCTCTTCTTACACAACATCAATCAGCAACGCAGGCACCCTTGCACCATGGCACAAGCGTGTCTGCATTGGTGCATGGCAGGCATTGTGCACCAAGATAGGGTAAAGAGAAAGGAAGGCTCCCTCTCTTATTGATAGGGCGCATTCCTGTCCTGTTGTTTTGTCACAGGGCAGAGCAGCAAGATTCCTTGTGGTGCTGTCCTGCACCAAAACCTCTTAAATGAAGCCCCAAGAGTGTTACAACATTTGAAAGACCGGCTAATTTCTGACAAAAAACTGCCTCTAATGAAACTTAGCTGCAGTTTTTCTTTTTAAGCGATGTACAAGGAAGTCCTTGTAAATATCACGGTGTGTGTTTTGCTGGAGTTTTTACGCAGGAACGCTTACCTTGCATCTCATTTTCAGTAAGTCATGCTAAGAGAAGTGCCGCTATGAAAAAACTCAAGGTAACGCTGAAAAAATGCCGCTATCTGGACTTTGCAGCAACTTGGAAATATGGCAATAAAAACTGCCGCCAAAACGTCAAAAAATTAATGCTACGGCGGCGTTAAATCCTTGTAAATATGCCGCTTTGTTTTTAAATGGAGACTGTTTTCCTAGTAGGAAAATGGGCTGTGTTTAAAAAAGAAAATGAATACTTTTATCATCTTTTTAGGAACAGGCAGTGGTACCAGGGACCACTGCCTGCTCCTAAAAATGTTTTTGTCGACATTCACAAAAGGGAAGGGGTCCTTTGGGAGCTCCTCCCCATTTTCGAATGGTTACCACCAACTTTGATTTTGTGGTAAAATATTATTGTTTGGCAACCAAATTTTGGTCACAAACCATTAATACATAAACTATAGAATTGGTGTCAGGAAGGGACATCCTTTACACACCCCTTCCCAATACCGATTCTATAGTGATTCCAATAACCAAATTGTGATTTGTTAACTTTACTGAATCGCAATTTGGGTTTTGTGCATTTAAAAAAGTCATTTTGCTGTCGCAAAGGTTTTGCTATGCGCTAGGGTGTTATTTGGCACTATATTTCAAATGGTGTCGTAGTGATAGCCACCAGCAGGCAGATGGTATACATGACACATTACTACGAAAATACATTTTAGGGTAAAATTTGGAAATACTCGCATGCAAACAGAAAAATCCATGACTAGACCCTCAGTGCTAAAAAGGGATTTTCAGCTCAACTTTCTGTGCAATCTCCAGGGTAGGACAAATGTGAGATGTTTTAATTAGCTCTCCCTGGAGAACAATTCTCAGAAATTTGCATGAGGTTCGAGTTATTTTAGCATGCTGCTACAAATCAACCAGCGAGGCATTGTGCCAGAGACATTTCTGCGCTCTCCCCGGGGGATTATAACAGCTGTATTGTATGCATGTTTCGGTTTCTGGGATTTAGTTAAGCCTGTACGCTGCCAATAGTTTTCATAAATAGTCATCCTTGCTGCATAACGAGATGGCCAATGCCTAATAGCTCTAAAAAAAGGAGATATTCGAACCGAATATGGGAAAAAACAATTATTGTTATTTTTTGTTGCTGTTGCAGAACCACCAAAATGAAAGTAAATTGTAAGCCTGATGGTAAGTGTAAAAACTGCTTGAATTTCCAAAATGAGCACATTCGACAGGCTTTGCGAACCCCTAAGCACAATGGGGCATATCAACAACAACCGGCGATAAGTATCGCTGAGCGCACTTAGCGCTCGGATAATTATCGCCGGCTAGCGCCGATTTTTATCGCTGAGATAGCATGCTATTAGCAACGCTTATCTCATCAGCGATAAAAATCCTAGCGCTAACTGGCTAACGTGAGATTATCGCTGGAAACCCAGCGATAATCTCACGTTAGCTAGTTGATAGGGACTCACAAACTTAGCCATGATATCCACCTTCCAGAGGATATCATGGCTAAGTCAGTCCTGAAGCAGGCGTAAGGAAAGTAGCGATAACCAAGGTTAGCGCTACTTTTCCTGACGCTATGCTTCATAGCGTTAGGCTTGCTGATAGGAGAAATGTCGCTTAGCGACATTTCTCCTGTCATGCCAGGTCAGGAACGCCCACTTTGCATCTCATTAGAGATGCAAAGCTGGGCGTTAGGAATCCTGACGCTAAAGCAAGGTTTCACGCATTAGCGTGACCTTGCTGATTAGGTGATAAAATTATCGCCGCTTTTCGGCCGAAAACGGCGATAATTTTTTATCGCCTGCTTGTTGATATGCCCCTAAGTAGGTTGTGCGCTGGTGAATGAGATATTTTGGGTGTCATTACGAGTTGGCCAAAGGGTACCCATTTGGGAAAGGTGCTCCGGGGAATTCTATTTAGTCTGATGGTCCTGGATCTAGTAATGCATGCCAGGCAGGGCCGGCGCTAGGCATGTGCCATGTGGGCAGCTGCCCAGGGCCCTGCCCTGCTCACACTCATGGGGGCCTCTCACCGCTGTGCCACATTCTCAAGGACTATTCAAGCACGAAAAGGCTTGGGTCCTATTTCTACGTGGACTGGACCACTCTAATAGTATACAACAATCAAGATGTCCAGATAGACCATTCATAACATATAAATGATTAGACGAGACTTTAGACTGTGATTCCAAAGTCCGTGGGATTTATTTCACTTTGCTTTGACATTTATTGTAAACAAGGTTATGCCATTTTTGTCATGTCATGAGGCCTCATTTCCTGCTTGTTGCTTGAGCAATGTTTCCTACAAGTTTCAAAAGATTCTTTGTTAAAAAACATT
Organism: Triturus cristatus; assembly: GCF_964204655.1. Lineage (NCBI taxonomy): Eukaryota > Metazoa > Chordata > Amphibia > Caudata > Salamandridae > Triturus > Triturus cristatus. Next base: position 1,754,138,180 of record NC_140589.1, on the reverse strand, counting down.
ATTTTAACACCTGCAGCTACGTCTCCATTAAGAAGTATTCTTCCCAGACCAAATAATTCCTGATACTTCGGCACATACGCAGGTACAATATTATTGAAATCACACAAATGAGAGTGTCTAACATGCAGAACAGGATCAGTGAAATTAAAATATGTATTTGTTATTATTTTTAGTTCCCAAGACCAAGTCCTAGTCCTGAGGAGAACCCCCCAGCAAGATGAGGTTCGAAACTTGTTGACTCCAGCGATTGGGCTGATTACCATAGGGTGTGCCTCGAGGGAATACTATACATTCTTTCTTCCCCGCTCAGACAACACCCTCTGAAATATGTAACCCCATAGCGCACGACATAGGCAGGACCGTAGGCAGAAGCCTCATTTAGGAACCTTTTAGTGTCCGCCTAGTGCACTTTAGAAGCAAGGACTGCTCACTTGACTCGTTTGGAATATCTTGCATGTTTATTGTGTTTTCTGATTGTTTTGCCCTGTGTTGTATCACAATCTGTTAAAGTGTTTTCAAAAAAAGATTTTTTTCGCAACCAAAGTGTTTCCTGATGTATAACATGACAAAAATGGCATAACCTTGTTTACAAAAAATGTCAAGGCAAAGTGAAATAAATCACACAGTCTTTGGAATCACAGTCTAAGGTCTCCTCTAACCCTTTATATGTTAAGAATGGTCTATCTGGACATCTTGATTGTTGTATACATTCTCAAGGATGTCAGTGTTACGAGGCCCAGGGGACAGGTGCAGGCCCTTCCCCTAGGCATCATAACCATGATTAAGCGCTGCGAGGCCCAAAAGAGGTGCCCCCCCCCAAGCTCACACTCAAAACAAAGGATGAAGTTGCATCACAATGGGCACTCCTCACCAAGGATGAAGGGAAAGGGAGTAGCCAGGTGAGTTGGTTATAAAATGGGTAAGACAAATGGTAGACGGCGCAAGGAGGGGGGAGAGCTGATAGGTGATGGAGGGAGACAGAAAGAGAAATTAAAAGGGTTGGTTAGATAGGAGAGATGAAGAGTCAATATGGGAGGTAGAGGTCAAAGAGGGGCGTAACCAGTAATAGAAGGTAAGCAGAGAGGGGGAAGGAGGAAGAGGAGAGGTTATGCAACAGGGGCAGAACCAGCAAGAGCAGATAAAGTAAAGGGGAAAAGGAAAATGGATAGGTGGATTCAAGAGGGCTGGACCAGCAGATAAGATACAAGTCTGGGTGGAGAGCTGAGCAGGAAAGGGAGCTGTGGATGTAAAGGGGAAGTAATAGCAAAAGAAGTTGAGAGGCTGGATTGAAAATTGAGAGGTGAAGAGCAGAGCATGGAGTGGAAAGATGAATATAAAAGTGGCAGAATAAGAGATAGAAAATAATAGGCTGAGTGTGAGATATAAACACCTTTTCCAGCCATTCTATTTCCGTCTTTAAAAATGATCGGCTTTAGAGAAGGTGTTAGTGGAATGAAATACCCCCAAAAATGTTATGTGACAAATAGCCCCCAATTCTCAACAAACATCCTACTATGTCTCTGTGTGCCCAAAGTGTCCTGTAAAGTGGTAAGGAATATAAGCCACCTTGCAAGACTTAAGTGTTGTGAGACCCAGGGAAAGGAGCCAGAAAATCCAATGCTGACTGATGGGCCTGGCCTGGACTGGCTTGTTTATTAGTGCTCAACTCAAGGGGCTGCTGCACACTAAGGGTTGGTCTGCACAGAGTAAGTTGGATGGTGTTCACAAAGTATTCCAGCTCATTGTCAAGTGCAGAATGACAATAGGCTGGCCTGGATAGGCACAGAATGTGTGCTCCTTCTCCCGCAACAAAAAATCCCCAAACTCAGGGAGTGACAACAAGGCCTGGGGAAATTGCTGCTTTCCATTAGCACAGTTAGAATTGGCCTCCTGTAAGAGGTGAGCGTACAAGGAGAGGGGCGCCAGCTGAGGAGCGGGCGGCATTCCAGAGAGTACATCAAAGCACATGGAGTGATCTGCCAATCATTGAGCCTATATGAGTAGGTGTTCAGAAGGCTCAAGGAGGCAGATCTTGCATTGGAGGTTGGAAGGACCAAAAGTGTTTGGTTAGGAAGCTTGGTGCATGGCTAGAGAGACTCGAGGATGATCGAAGGGGTCTTGCATGAGTCTTGTGTTCAGTTATCTCTTTAAGCAAAATCCAGGTGCAATTTAGTTATTACATCTTAGGCTGAATATGAGTTGAGCAGCTTCGTTCTTTACCCGTTGCATTTTGGCAAGTGTCTTCCCTTTTTAAAATGGTGAATCTCTGGGATTTTGGAATCTGTATTTTGCAAGTCACACACCAGCTCCCTCCAACCTATAGATTTCCCACCTTGCTGGTTTTCCTTTACTTATAGATGTAAATTGCACAGAGTCTACTATATTAAGCCCCTCTTGTTTTGTTGCTTAAATTTACTACTTGCCTGCATAGTGACTGGCTCAATTTAACTTTTAGGAGTTTTTTTCCCTCTGATGACAAATTGTTGTCTCTTTTCAGCCATTTCTACTTTATATCTTAAAGTTAGCTCGGCTCTATGCCTCTCTTAAACTTGGAGTTTGAGAATAATTGATGCGTTTAGGTGCTCAGTGTGTTGCTGTGGTCCAGCATTTGGCGCTTTTGCCTGCCAATAATATCAACCACCCACCTCTGTAAGACATCTGTGCTGTCTCCTCCTCTTATCTCTGGAAATCTGTCCTTTCTGTTCTTTACTGCAGCATCTCATCTCATCTAGCACATATCTTTTTGTGTTTATCCCCCATGCCTGCTGAAAACCAAAATGCCTTATCCATCTATCCCTTTGGCACCCTGAAGATCTGCCTTATAGCTCTTGGACAATCTGTCTTGGAATTTTATTCATGCACTAATCTGGAAAGAATCAGTGAAAACTGCAGTAATTATATTAGTTTTAGCGAGACATATGCCTAACTTTTCTACCTAGTCCGATCAATGTAATGCATTTCCCTTAATAGAACTTTACATTATTTGTACTTATCTTATTAAGATCATTATCTATATTTTTAGCCTTTTACTGTTATCCGCACTATGTAAGTAGTTTCTTGCAAAGTTGCTTCAGTGATGCCAGATAATTAATTGCCAATTGATGTCACCTCCTGTGATGTCACTGTCTCTGATGTCACTTCCTGGGAGGTTACATCTTATGCAAATTGAAGAGACCTGTATGTTTCTATTCTGCCCAGGGCCCCAAAACTCCTAGGACCGGCCCTGATGCCAGGCCAGTATCCTGTGCCCAGAAACTTCGGGCTCAGTTTCACTGAGTGCAGATTCGCACCCAGTGAAACCGCAGGCAGGGGATGAAGGCTGAGATGCAGCCTAGCTCTCATCTGCCCTCTGCCACACCATGGGGAGAGGACACCGTTCCCCTAGCACTGCCCTGACTTAAGCCCTCCCTCTGCTCCACTCACGCACAACAATCTGCACCAATCTCTCCACTTCCATTTACCAATTTCTAAAAGCAGGTAATAAATTTAGCAAAAAAGGACGCTATTTACCTCAGAAGGGGGAATGACATGGGCATAAGGACCCGATAACCCAATATTCCTGGAGCCACATGTTAGACCCTATTACAAGTGGAGTAACTTGTGATGACATCAACAGGACTGGACTGGGAACCCAAACAGCCCTGACAAAAACACTAGGAGAAATAAAGATATTTATCCTCGTTACACCTCACCTCAGGAGGGGTAAGATTTTGTCACATTCCCAGGTTTACAACCCCTTGTACATCTGATAGTGCGTCAAAAACCATGGGAGTTGCAACACCAATGGAACACCTCCCTTGCACAGAGTAAGGCAACACAGGGGCATATCTACAAGGCGCAGATAAAAAATTATCGCCGCTTTTGCTGCCGTTTTCGGCCGAAAAGCGTCGATAATTTTATCGCTATATCAGCAAGGTCACTTGAATCCTTGTATTAGCGCCTGTTTTCTGAACGCCCAGCTTTGCATCTCTATTGAGATGCAAAGTGGGCGTTCCTTCCTGAAATAACTGGAGAAATGTCGCTAACCGACATTTCACCAATTATCAAGGGAATCGCTAACACGCATAGCGATAAGAAAAGTAGCGCTAACCATGGTTATCTCTACTTTCCTTACACCTGCTTTTCAACTGACTTAGCCATGATATCCTATGGAAGGTGGATATCATGGCTAAGTCTGCCTTGCCCTATCAGCAAGCTATTGCCAAACGTTGTGCGATCATCGCTGGATTTCCAGCGATAATCGCACAGTTGGCAGCTTGCGCGTTGAATTTTATCGCTTTGGAGATAAGCGTTGCTGATTAGCACGCTATCTCCGCGATAAAATTCAGCGTTGGCCGGCGATAATTATCCACGCGCTAAGAGCGCTGAGCGATAATTATCGCCTGGCCTTGATGATATGCCCCACAGTGATTTGCGCTGTGTTGCATTGCTCCATATTTCTGAAGCTATTCAAAGCCACACAAAACTGTGCACGGCTTCACAAATATGACTGAGAGGTTTGCGTTGTGCATGCACCACGTTGGTGGTACAAGCATGATGCAAAGCCCTTAAAAATATGCCCTTAGGGTGTTTACAATGCCAGAGAGGAATGCACTCCATGCATGCACTGCCATGTGTACTTGTCTGCCTTCTAATGCATGGCCTCGGTCCTGTACTAATGGAAACGATTTCCATGTACCGTATTATATATTTCTTTTTTTAAAGTTATTTTCTCAATGTAAGTTTTTTCTCCTGCTCCAGGTTTATGTAAATAAGCTTTGTGCCTCAGGCTCAAAATGTTCACTTGCCGTTAAGGGAAGGTCTCTGGCTCCACCGTCAGTCTGGGAAAAGGAATGCATGCTGCAGAGCAATGCCGGTATCTGAACTCTAGATACTGGACTTGACCCAGCAGCGACCCCAACACAGTAGCACAGCAAAGTATTTCTACACAACGCCATATAACTATACTATTTTCAAATCTAGATTGTTGTAAGCTCGTGTACTTTATTAAATACCGGCGCTTATACAGGAGAACAAGTTGCAATTGAAAATAGGAGACACAACGATGCTTTACTTGAATGGCGAAAGTTTAAGGTTGTGACCTTATCTTATGTAGGTGCGCAGCTACATACATGGAAGAATCCTTTTTTGTTTTTTAAAAAAAAAAAATAGCTCTGACAATTGGATTCAACCACCAGGAGGCATATACAGTATTTTACACACATTATATACAAGGAAAAATAAATTCCTTCAGTGAGCCACTTGCAATTTAAAATAGAGTGACAACTCACAGTTCCTTAGACTGTATGCAGTGGTTAGTTTCCCAAGAAACTACAAATAAACGCATTAGTCTAATCTGTGTAATAGACCCTCCTCAAGACCATCATTACAATCCAGATGATGGCCGCCCTAGAGAATAGGATGGGTTGAAACGCATCAGCACGTTTGCAAGCGTATGGACATTAACGTCTTAGAAGAAGAAATATAAATGGACCATCACAATAAAAAATGCCTGGAATGGATTAAACCAAGGCTCTTTTGTAATACACCATATAAGGACATAATACAATATTACAAAGTGCTAGGCTATCATGTGTTAACTTACAGTTGGACCGCCTGTTGGAGTGGGCATTATATATTCAGCCATGACATATGGAGATTGGGGTCCCTCAGGAATCTTGATGGCCCTACCCATTGGTTGGGGTGCAATGAGGAAACAAATTTGATGAGGCACAGTGAGTGATTCTATGCAAAAAAATGCTGTTAGGTTAGGAAACAAGGGGCATATCAACAAGGGCTTTATCTCTGCTTTTTTGGCTTTAAAAGCCAAAAAAGCAGAGATAAAACTAGCGCCCTATCAACCACGCAAATTTGCATGTTAGCACCCTTTTACTCTACGCTTCCCCTTGCATCTCTAATGAGATGCAAAGGGGGCGTTCCAGAGTAAAATAATAGGAGAAATGTCGCTAAGCGACATTTCTCCTATTATCAAGAATGTCGCTAACCCTGTTAGAGACAAAAAAAGCAGCGCTAACCGCGGTTAACGCTGCTTTTTTACGTCTGCTAATTTTCAGACTTAGCCATGATATCCTATGGAAGGAGGATATCATGGCTAAGTTTGCCTGTCCCTATCAACAAGGTAACGTGTGATTATCGCTGGTTTTCCAGCGATAATCTCACGTTAGCCTGTTAGCGTGTAGATTTTTATCACTATTGAGATAAGCGTTGCTAATAGCACGCTATCTCAGCGATAAAAATTCACGCTAGCCGGCGATAATTATCCTCACGCTAAGAGCGATAATTATCGCCGGTTGTTGTTGATATGCCCCTTGAGGACGAAGGATTCTCAAAAAGATGTATATGTCTCTAAAAAGGCAGAGGTACGACCCTCTCCCTTAGACCCTTCTAGAGTCTTACAGGCACATGCATCAAAAAGAGAATTTGCGAGTCCTTATTTGCGATTTTTAAGGAATCGCAAATAAAGACTCGCAAAACACGATGCAACAAAAACAATGCGAGAATATTGCGAATCGCTAAAAATCGCTAAATAAATTGCGATTTCGGCATTTGCGAACTCGCTATTAGCGATTTCGCAATTAGCGAAATCGCAAATACCGAAGTCGCTTTTTGATGCATCCTGATGACATCACAACCAGGAAGTGAGCAGCACCAGCCTCATTTCCAGTGCACAGTGTCAGGGAGAGGAGGGAGCTGGCTCTGGGAGCTGAACAGGAGTGTGACAGAGACAGAAGAACAACTTTTGATATCAAATGGAAGCCTCACAAACAGCAGAGGAGAGCCAAACAGGCAGGAAACGCAAAATTTAATTTGCAGAAAAAGAAATTGACACCCTCATTGAGGGAGTAGTCCACAGCCATGACAAGCTGTTTGGAAAGGCATCATTGAAAGTGGCAGAGCAGGAGAAAAGGAAAATCTGGCTCCGGATCCAAAACAGGGTCAATGCCATTGGGGTGACACACCGCACTATTGAAGAACTCAAAAAACGATGGTACGACTTGCGCAGTCGGGCTAAGGTGCGCATAGCTGACCGCCTGAAGGAGGCAAAGAAGACAGGAGGGGGAACACCAACAGACACTGGGAACACTCCCATGGAGGACTTGATTGAATCCACCATCCAGCCAGAAGCTGTTGTTGGTGTGACCCAGCTGGACACGTCCGGAGCAGCAAACACATCTGAAGGTAAGATGAATGTATGTTTCCTTAGTTTTTCAAAATGTAAAGGTAGAACTCGACCACAGTACAGCCCAAGTGCAGACTCTGAACATCCAGTACACAATACATTCAGTAGGTGAGGGGCATTATGGAGATGTAGTCAGGTCAAGCAGTTACAATGTCAAATCTCAGAGTAACAACCCAAAAAAGCTTAATAGAGTATAAAATCATTTACAAAGGCAGAAATGTATTACTGTGCAATTAATATCACAGACATGAAATAATACAGTGTTGCACTGTTTCACCTCACAGATGCGCAACGTGTAGAAGTTGTGGATAGCGATTCCCCAGACATGCAGGACACCAGCGCAGGTGAACAGATGGACACACCCGTGGTGCAAATAAATCCCTCACGTCCAACAAAGTCACGCAGGGCTACTGTTCCATCCCTAGTCACCATGGAGTGTGATGATGAGGCTGATGCAACACCAGGTGGCAGCCATGGCCAGACAACTTCCATCACACAACCACAACCACAGGTCCCCAGAACTAATCACAGAGCCCGGTGTAGGAGAGGAAGAGCACTCAGGACACAGCAGGAGGAGCAACCAAGTGATGTCTGGGGTGGTCTTGAGGGACAGATGCTCCGTATGCAGCGCCTGCAGACAAAAAACACATGATTAGTACAATTGCAAGTTGGCAAGATGGCTAGCAACATAGCAGTACTGTCAGAAAGTGTGCAGCAACTGAGCAAGGTGATGCATGAGGGAAATGTATCCCAGAAGAGACAGCATCGTCAACTAATGCTGCAATTGAAAATGTTTGCTAAATCAAACAATAGATTGGCCACGACAACTGCACTGCTGGCACGTAGGTCTGTGACCATGCAAACTGAAATGTGCCATTGGAGCGGCGATGTGGCTAAAGCACTGGACCAGGTCACCAATGCAGTTGATTTGCTAAATGCTTCCACAATTGCGGTCAACAATTCCACGCCCGAAGAGGGTAGTGAGGGTGGCTCAAGCCTAAGTAGTGTGGCAGTTCCAGTCCGCACTGCAGGAAGACGCAACACACGCAGCAGTACCCCCGCCGCTTCCAACATAACGGATGACAACGCTGGGTCTGACAGGCGTCTGGGTGTTCGTGGGAAAAAGCGCTAGACTGGCATGTACAAGTGCATTCCACTATGGTGACGTAACCATTTATTTGGATTTGACTTTTCACAGAGTGACAAGTGAATTGACATTTGCAAACCACTTATGTCCATTGCACTGCTCAGATTACAAGTGTGCTTGAACACTCATGGCAATTTTATTTAATTAAAGAATACTTTGATAGCAATATTCAGTATCTGTGTCATCATTACTCACCTCAGAAATAATTTTGGGTGATGTCAAATCTTCTCCTACGCCCTTCTGCTGCGCTTGCCCCTTGTGCTGCATGGTGGTGTGGCACTTGCTGGTTCCCATCCTCCGAATCGCTGTCAGACACCTCGATGTCCATTCCTCCCCTTGTCGCTATATTGTGCAGCATGGCACATGCCGCTACTATCTTGCAGCATTGTTCAGGGTTGTACTTCAGTGCTCCACCGGTCCTATGTAGACATCTGAATCGGCTCTTCAACAGCCCAAATGTGCGCTCTATGATGTTCCTTGTCAAAATATGTGCTGCATTGTACCTCTGTTGATTGGCAGTTGTGGGATTGAGGTAAGGCGTCATTAGGTAATTACGCAAGGCGTATGCGCTGTCACCTACATGTAATGGAGCAAAGAGTCAGTGGCAGCTTCACATTGACATACGTACAATGACAGTGATAAACTATAACACATATTTACCAAGCAGATGTCCCTCTCCAAATTCTCCCCTGACAAGACGGGTGTGTATGCCACTTTGCCTGAAGATATAAGAGTCATGTGCACTCCCTGGAAATTGCGCAACAATGTCAGTGATAATGTTTTTGGCATTGCAAACAACCTGAATATTGAGGGAATGGTAACATTTCCTATTTCTATATAAATATTCCTGTGTTGCAGGGGGACATATTGCAACGTGGGTGCAATCAATACAACCCAAAACATGTGGGAAACGAGCTATCTGGTAGAACTCCTGTTTGGTTTTTGCAAGGTCAAGCGCGGTGGTAGGGAACTTGATATGAGACCCGATCACGGCCATCATGGCATCAAGGAATGCTTTCAATATTCGTGAAAGTGCGCTTTGTGACACACCTCCCGCAACAGCAATGACCCCCTGAAAACTGCCTGACGCCAGGAGGTGTAGGCAACATAGGACCTGCACATGCGTTGGGATGGCATTGGTCCTACGTGTCTGTCGTTGCATTATGGGGTCCAATTCATTGATTAGGTCATGGATCATTGCTGCATTGAGCCTATACTTGTCGTATATCTCATCCTCTTGCTGGCCTAGCAAAGTTATGCGGACTCTGAAGATGCGCTCATTCATTCGCCTCCGTCTCTGTGCGGCAGCCTGCAGCCTCATCCTCCTCGCCATCAGGTAAATCCCTGCCATTGTGAACAGTGCTGGCTCATTCTGGGTGTGTTTAAATGGGTTTCAGTTGGTTTTCACCTGTCTGTGATTTGCACTCATGATTACCACCTGGTTGTGATCCTTCATATTTAGCGATCGCTAAATTGCGATTTTCATGGAAATCGCTATTTGCGATTTTTCATGCATCCATTTAGCGAATCGTTGTTTGCGATTCCCTAATTGGGAGACGCTAATACCGATTCGCTATTTGATTCGCAGAATTTTTTGCGATTCCTTATATTTGCGAAAAAATGGTTTTTCGCAAATATACAGTTGATGCATTTCAACACTGACTTTTGCGATCGCAAACGGCCTATTTTTGCGATTCGCACCGTTTGCGATCGCAAAAAGGTTTGATGCATGTGCCTGTTAGAGACCACAACAGGGCATTCGCCGCAGGAAGATGCCTTTAGTCTTCCACCCTCACCTTAATGTTCATATAAAATGCTGTGGGGGGAGGAGTTCAGTGCGGATGACGGATTAAAGGTCACTTAGGAGGGTGTTAAGGATGTGTGTGAGCAAGGGGGATTAAGATGGCCCAATGAGAGGAGGAGATGCGGAAAGATGCATACGATTCTGCAAATGAAGCCAGTGAGGGGGAAAAACAGACAATGCACAAAGGGCAACACAGCAGACAGCACCACTTTAAAGAGATATTTTAGCCTTTCATTGCCCACAAAAATAGCATCCCTGTTCGATGAGGCCCGATAAAGGGATCTCAATCTCCGAGCCTAGGATGGAGGGAATGGGAGACTTCCCGGAAAATGCGGATGGAAAGCAGTGCTTGCCTACTGTCTGTGCCTCTCTCGTTGCCAACACGAAAGGAATGTCAGGCAACGAGAGAGACGAAATGAGGGGCAGGCCGTCCTCGAGAGGGGGCGGGGCAGTCAGGTGACCTGTAGCTAGTCCCGCCCCCAGGAAGTATTGACACTATGCCAAACATCTGTCTTCCACGGCCCTTCCAAGGGTGTTTGTACTTTAGTGTTCCCCGCACAGGCCTTGGGCAGTTCCATTGTCCACTCCTGCAGTGCGGGCCCTCTCAAATGCTGCTTTCTAACCTGTGGCCTACATTAGCATTTCCTGAATGTCATTTGGGAATTGCACTATCAAAGCACGTGCACTGAGGTTTCTTCATGTTTTTCCTTTCAACAACCAATTGATCATAATAACCCACTGTCTCTCCATGTAATTCTTGTCTATTTGTGTTAATCACTTGGTTAAATAAAGCCATATCAAGATCTCTCATTCACTGCTTACCAGGTGTGCATAGCTATAGTAGTCTGGGTTTTGCTGTCTCATTGTTTAAGCCCCAAGTACCGTTCAGTGTGGGAGAAATAAGACTGGCAAGGGGGCAATGTCCACTTCCATGCAGTACCTCTTCCAAGTGACTCACTGCTTGGGGATTGCCCTTAGAGGGTGATTCGCAAACAGGGATCTAACCACTAGGCACCAGGGATTTATTTGGGGTGAAACAGCCCCCATGGGCAATGCAAAAATAACAATTGATGGACAGAATGCAGAACAATGTCATACATTCACCCCAGTACAGAGATCTGGGCCTAAATCCATCGTTTTTTTGCTCACCATGCCATTCCAGTTTGAACCCAGCCATATGCAAATCAGTCTTGACCCTGCGCCCCATGGGAACAGTCCAGCCCGAACTGCCAAGCCAGGTCCTCCCTGGACTGGAAACAAGCATCCTAGGACCGGTTTCGGGCTTTCAGCCCTCATCAGCCAGGATAGCCTGATTCCAGTGGCATGGAGAGCAAGGGACTCACGTCTGAGCATACCCTTCCCACTCGGGGTGACAAATGCAAAAATAACAATTGATGGACAGAATGCAGAACAATGTCATACATTCACCCCAATACAGAGATCTGGGCCTAAATCCATCCTGGCTGATGACGGCTGATAGCCAGAAACCGGTCCTAGGATGCTTGATTCCGGTCCAGGGAAGACATGGCTTGGCAGTTCGGGCTGGACTGTTCCCATGAGGCACAGGGTCAAGACTGATTTGCATATGGCCATGTCTAAACTGGGGTGGCGTAGTGGGCAAAAGAACGATGGATTTAACCCAGATCTCTTGACTGGGGGAGAATGTCTGCATTGTCAGCATTCCGTCCATCATTTGTTTGTTGTAACGCTTTTCGCCCTAATTGGGATGGGTATTCCCAGACGTGGGACCCGTGCTCACTACGCCACTGGAGTCAAGCTATCCTGGCTGATGACGGCTGATAGCCAGAAACCGGTCCTAGGATGCTTGATTCCGGTCCAGGGAAGACATGGATTGGCAGTTCGGGCTGGACTGTTCCCATGAGGCACAGGGTCAAGACTGATTTGCATATGGCCATGTCTAAACTGGGGTGGCGTAGTGGGCAAAAGAACGATGGATTTAACCCAGATCTCTTGACTGGGGGAGAATGTCTGCATTGTCAGCATTCCGTCCATCATTTGTTTGTTGTAACGCTTTTCGCCCTAAGTGGGATGGGTATTCCCAGACGTGGGACCCGTGCTCACTACGCCACTGGAGTCAAGCTATCCTGGCTGATGTTGGCTGATAGCCAGAAACCGGTCCTAGGATGCTTGATTCCGGTCCAGGGAAGACATGGCTTGGCAGTTCGGGCTGGACTGTTCCCATGAGGCACAGGGTCAAGACTGATTTGCAAATGGCCATGTCTAAACTGGGGTGGCGTAGTGGGCAAAAGAACGATGGATTTAACCCAGATCTCTTGACTGGGGGAGAATGTCTGCATTGTCAGCATTCCTTCCATCATTTGTTTGTTGTAACGCTTTTCGCCCTAAGTGGGATGGGTACTCCCAGACGTGGGACCCGTGCTCACTACGCCACTGGAGTCAAGCTATCCTGGCTGATGACGGCTGATAGCCAGAAACCGGTCCTAGGATGCTTGATTCCGGTCCAGGGAAGACATGGCTTGGCAGTTCGGGCTGGACTGTTCCCATGAGGCACAGGGTCAAGACTGATTTGCATATGCCATGTCTAAACTGGGGTGGCGTAGTGGGCAAAAGAACGATGGATTTAACCCAGATCTCTTGACTGGGGGAGAATGTCTGCATTGTCAGCATTCCGTCCATCATTTGTTTGTTGTAACGCTTTTCGCCCTAAGTGGGATGGGTATTCCCAGACGTGGGACCCGTGCTCACTACGCCACTGGAGTCAAGCTATCCTGGCTGATGACGGCTGATAGCCAGAAACCGGTCCTAGGATGCTTGATTCCGGTCCAGGGAAGACATGGCTTGGCAGTTCGGGCTGGACTGTTCCCATGAGGCACAGGGTCAAGACTGATTTGCATATGGCCATGTCTAAACTGGGGTGGCGTAGTGGGCAAAAGAACAATGGATTTAACCCAGATCTCTTGACTGGGGGAGAATGTCTGCATTGTCAGCATTCCGTCCATCATTTGTTTGTTGTAACGCTTTTCGCCCTAAGTGGGATGGGTATTCCCAGACGTTGGACCCGTGCTCACTACGCCACTGGACTCAAGCTATCCTGGCTGATGACGGCTGATAGCCAGAAACCGGTCCTAGGATGCTTGATTCCGGTCCAGGGAAGACATGGCTTGGCAGTTCGGGCTGGACTGTTCCCATGAGGCACAGGGTCAAGACTGATTTGCATATGGCCATGTCTAAACTGGGGTGGCGTAGTGGGCAAAAGAACGATGGATTTAACCCAGATCTCTTGACTGGGGGAGAATGTCTGCATTGTCAGCATTCCGTCCATCATTTGTTTGTTGTAACGCTTTTCGCCCTAAGTGGGATGGGTATTCCCAGACGTGGGACCCGTGCTCAGTACGCCACTGGAGTCAAGCTATCCTGGCTGATGACGGCTGATAGCCAGAAACCGGTCCTAGGATGCTTGATTCCGGTCCAGGGAAGACATGGCTTGGCAGTTCGGGCTGGACTGTTCCCATGAGGCACAGGGTCAAGACTGATTTGCATATGGCCATGTCTAAACTGGGGTGGCGTAGTGGGCAAAAGAACGATGGATTTAACCCAGATCTCTTGACTGGGGGAGAATGTCTGCATTGTCAGCATTCCGTCCATCATTTGTTTGTTGTAACGCCCTATGAGCAATGAGCAAGAGCTCTCTCCTAAAGTAAATATCAACATTTCTGCCCCCTTGGTGCGATTGTGGTATTCATTCCTAATCGACACCCCAGGGGTCAGAGGAAATCAATCAAGGTTAAGCTCAAATAAATTTTGGGCAGAATAGGGCACATCTACCTGTGTCCCCCCAACACCAAGTGCACAACAGTCTTTCTGACCCAATGTGGCAGATTGGAGGATCTTACCCCGAATCTGCACCATTCCCTGGGAGGCAAAAATCCCTCTAGACACCAGGAAAGAATGGTAAAAAATATAGAAGGAATGGAGGGTGGTCTGACCAGGCATTAAGCCATGGCCCAAACCCAGAACAGGCCCAAAAGTCTTTCTGTTCTTCTTGTGTGGTATACTGGGGGTATTTGCCACTAGACTGCCCCCGCTCCTCTTTTCAGGGAGGCAAAAAGGCCAATAGACACCAGGGATTAGATTAAGAGAGAAAAGGGAAGGAAGAAGGGGGCGCATACAGGCATCAGGCTTGACCACCACCCAAAAGGGCAAGACAGCCTTTCTGTCCCTCTAGGTGGCAGAAAGCCTCTAGACACCAAAAACTATAAAAAAAGGATGGGGCAGCTGGCTCATGCATTAGGTCATAAACCCAGCCCAGAACTGCCCCAACATACTTTCTGGCCCACCTGTGGGGCAGGTTGAGGGTTTACTCAAAAGTTTCCCTTCCGATGGGCAGAAATCCCACTAGACATCAGGGAAAATGGTTGACAAAATAACAGTTGAGTTGGTCTGCCCAGCACAATATCCTCAGGTGTCATTCTACCAACCATGGAGGAGTAGAGTGGGGGATTCTCCCCAATGTGTCCACCCTGAGGTCTGAAAGCAGACTAGACATAAGGGATATTAAAAAAGAGAAGGGGTGGATACTGGCTCACATCAAGCCAAACCCCCCACTCCTAAACTCCCAGCACATGTTGTGCCCCGCCAAAGGGAAGATTGAAGGAATTGCCCCTACTCAGCCCCCAAAGGGCAGAATCTCACTAGACATCAAGGAAAAATGGCAAAAAAGAAGGGTGAGGTGGTGTGCCCAGGAATCCTCACTGCTGAGGTTAGGAATGCCTTTGCCCAGGGGATGAAAGCAGTGGCTCACTGGATGGCATCTAACTTCCTGCAATGTAATGTTGCAAAGACAGAAGTGATGCTGTTCGGGGAGGCCAAACTCCTGTGGACTCCTGACTGGTGGCCTCAAGACCTTGGCCCAGTTCCTGAGCCCAGGCAGGTAGTGAAAAATCTAGGAGTCCGACTGGACCAGGAGCTTTCCCTAAAACATCACGGCAACCAAGTGGTGGGCTCTTGTTTCCACATTATTGGTTTGCTGCGGAAAGTGTTTCCTTTGCTGCCAGACTCTACTAGAAAAACCTTGGTACAGGCTCTAGTACTAAGTCGTTTAGACTATAGCAATGGACTTCTATTGGCGGCAAATGAAGGAGTAACTTCTAGACTCCAGGTGGTCCAGAACACCGCTGCTCGCCTTGTCCTAAATCGGCCCCCTCGTACCCCCTCCAAACCTCTTCTTAACAAGCTTCATTGGCTATCTATCAAACAGAGGGTGAAGTTTAAAATCTGTTGTGTTATACACAAATGCTTGCATGGGAGAGGCCCTATTTATCAGTCTAACAAATTCTCCCCCTATGTACCCATGCGCTCTCTGAGATCCAGTGAGCAGGCTTTGTTATGTGTACCCAGAGTAAAAAAAGCAAGACAGGGAGACAGAGCCCTATCAGTTGCTGGTCCAATTCTATGGAATAGCCTCCCTATATCCTTGAGACTATGGGCCATATGTACGTAGCCGAATGGCGGTCGGTAACGGCTGATTTTCGGTAATTATACCGTTACAGACCGGTATTTAGGCTTTTGACATGTAGGGGGCTCATTTCTGTATTCGGTAATTTACCGAATCGGTAAAATTACTGAATTGGTAATTTTACCGATTCGGTAAATACCGAATACAGAAATGAGATGTAGGGGGAGTGTGTGGTGGGTGTGGGGAGTCGTTATTTACCACCAACTGTAAGTTGGTGGTAAATGACAAATGACTCAGTAAATGCATTTTTTAGCCCTTAGATGTGTGCAATGTGGCAGACACACATGCCCTCAGGGCATGTATGTGTGCCACATGTGCACACATGCAGAAATCAGGGGTGCAACAGGGTGTCAATGTGACACCCTGCCACCCTTGATTAAGCTCCCCCCATTACCGATTCGGTATTTACAGATTCGGTAATGGTAACTGGCTTCCCATTGATTCCTATGGGCCTCCTGGCCCATAGGAATCAATGAGATACAGGTTGCCATTACCGAATCGGTAAATACCGACTCTAAAATACCGACACTTACCGATTCGGTATTTTTTTTCCTACATTACATTTACCGATTCATAAATACCGAATCGGTAACATTCGGTATTTATGAAGTGGTAAATGTAATTTACCTACATAAGGCCCTATGTGAGGATCACCTCCCTTTCAGGAAACAATTAAAAACTTTCCTTTTTCAAAACTAACACAATATACTGCTTGGATCCTCTTTTTTTCCTTTTGCATTATGGCCGACCAAAGGCGCGGAGATACTCCTTTGGGAGTCGAGTCCAGCGCGGTACAAACCCACAAATAAATAAATAAATAAATGCCTAATACCCTAGAACAGCCCCAGATGTCTTTTTGCCACCTATGGAGGGGCAGAGTGTGGGATTTTCCCCAATGTATCAACCCTAAGGGCAGAAAACACACTAGAAATCAGGGATATTATTAAATAAAAAAGAAAAAGAGTGTGTGCTGGGTCACATCAGGCTACCTCCCCACCCCTAAAGCCCCAGCACTTGTTCTTAACCCTCAAGGGAAGATTAAAGGATTTACCTCTACTCAGACCTAGAACTCCAAAAACCCACTGGATGCCATTTGTATATATTTGTAAATATGTTGGGGGCCATCCTGCAGGTGGGACGCCTATCCCTAAAGCCCCAACAATTTTTCTTTCACCCCAAAATCCTCCCCAGGGTCGAGAGAATCCTAAACCCTATGGGAAGCGAGAGGAAATTTGGACTCTTTTGGGCATACTTTTCATATATGTCTGGTAGAGAGGGGGTGAATGCCAATTTCCTCAGTGGCGTAACGAAACTTGAGGGGGCCCCCCTGCAAAGAACATGGAGGGGGCCCCCCACGCTCCGGATTCAGTCAGGAGTTCTCAGGTCGGGGGCCTGCTGCGCATGCACCAGTGGCGGCTGGTGAATTCTAAAAGTGGTGGAACGAAAAGCTGAGAACCAAGTTGAAGAAGGAAGTGAGTACAGCAAGCACACCAAAGTGAAAGAGGTGTGTTCGGGGTTGGCTTTCCCAAGTGGGCCCTTTAACCACTCAAATTTCAGCTTTAAATAAATTCAGTCATTTGTCTCCAAAATATCAGCTTGTCAGTTTATGAAAGCAGACACGTTTTGCTATTAAATACCAGCTTTGCCTTCTTGAAAAATAATTTAAATTTACATAAATCAAGAAGTTATCTTTTTTGTGAAAAAGTTCAATTATTGTCATGAACCACTAAAACACATGATAGATTCCGCCTTGTTTGTTTGTTTGTTTGAAAAGTTTTATATAGCGCTGGCTAGACCCGGAGGTATCAGAGCGCTTTACATGAAGTAGGACATTGTTTCAGAACATTGTTACATCAGTTGTTGGAGTTACAAAAGTTACATGAATTACAAAAGCATAGCATAACATTAGAAAAAAAAACGGTAAGGGGGAAAGTACTTCAGGTGACACAGGAGAGTCAGGCTGGAAAAGGGAAGGCAGACAAAGAATCACGGAGGGAGGAGGTGGGGGAGGGAAAAGAAACACAACGTGGAGACGAGGAAAACAATGTCCGATGTCCGGCTGGGTAGGTGGCGGCCAAGGGGTGAACCAGAGCCAAACTCCTCTATAGCTGCATAGGACAGCTCCTCTGGGCATCACCCAAAGTTGCTCGGGCACCACGGTGCGTACAGACAGTTTTGGATTCCGCCTTGAATATCTATGTGTCATAGTTGCATGTCATATGCGCCAATCTTATGCCAAGAATTACCGCCATTATGCCGAAGCAAGTATGAGGACTGTGCACCACGCAATCAGACAGGAATTACCACTATTATGCCAGCGCCCACATTTTACCTGGTTTGGGCTCCATTATACCATGGGTGAGCACATTGGGCCGATATGTGCCACCATTATGGCAGGGCCAACATTATGTCATTATTTTATTTATTAAGTACACAATCATGGAACATTGCTGGTGTTGAAATGGGGTAGCTCTGTAGAATCTCACTAGTGGCTGTGACAAGCTCCCCTCTTTACCTAGTGATAGTTTTTTCTACACAAAGGCATGTCGCAGGCACAATGGAAAAGAGAGAGAAAGATATGAACGGCTTCCTTGTTTGTCTCTAACAGTCCACCCCCTCTCGTCACAGCCCTTCCCACAGTACACAAGGACACCCATATGTCCCCTGTACCCTTCTACAGGTCAAATGCATATCAACCATCCTGGAATGGTTACTTATTTAGGGAAGTATGGGGAGAAATTTTAGAGAATAAAAATAGCTTGACCTTTATGCGTGATGCGGGGTATGAAATTGACTATGGGGCACTTGAGTACAGTTCTCTGCAGGACAGCTGAGGGTCACGACTTCAGAGCCCACTGTGTTTACTCCCTGCCCTGTGTTAATTCAAGTTAATGTTGTGCAACCTTATTTACGCCCTGTAGTATTTCATTGTCTCTCATTCACCACTGTCCACCTACTGTATTTACACCCTGTAGTATTTCATTGTCTCTCATACACCACTGTCCACCTACTGTATTTACACCCAGTAGTATTTATTTGTCTCTCATACACCACTGTCCACCTACTGTACTTACACCCAGTATTTCATTGTCTTATTCACCACAGTCCACCTACTGCATTTACACCCAGTATATCATTGTCTCTTATTCACCGCTGTCCACCTACTGTATTTACACCCTGTATTTCATTGTCTCTCATACACCACTGTCCACCCACTGTATTTACACCCTTTAGTATCTCATTGTCTCTTATTCACCGCTGTCCACCTACTGTATTTACACCCAATATTTCATTGTCTCTTATTCACCACTGTCCACCTACTGTATTTACACCCTTTAGTATTTCATTGTCTCTCATACACCACTGTCCACCTACTGTATTTACACCCTGTAATTCATTGTCTCTCATACAACGCTGTCCACCCACTGTATTTACACCCTGTAGTATTTCATTGGTTCTCATTCACCACTGTCCACCCACTGTATTTACACCCTGTAGTATTTCATTGTCTCTTATTCACCACTGTCCACCTACTGTATTTACACCCTTTAGTATTTCATTGTCTCTCATACACCACTGTCCACCTACTGTATTTACACCCTGTAATTCATTGTCTCTCATACACCGCTGTCCACCCACTGTATTTACACCCTGTAGTATTTCATTGGTTCTCATTCACCACTGTCCACCCACTGTATTTACACCCTGTAGTATTTCATTGTCTCTTATTCACCACTGTCCACCTACTGTATTTACACCCTTTAGTATTTCATTGTCTCTTATTCACCACTGTCCACCTACTGTATTTACACCCTGTAGTATTTCATTATCTCTCATTCACCCTTGTCCACCTTCTGTATTTACACCCAGTATTTCATTGTCTTATGCACCACTGTCCACCTACTGTATTTACACCCTGTATTTCATTGTCTCTCATACACCACTGTCCACCTACTGTATTTACACCTTGTAATTCATTGTCTCTCATACACCGCTGTCCACCCACTGTATTTACACCCTGTAGTATTTCATTGGTTCTCATTCACCACTGTCCACCCACTGTATTTACACCCTGTAGTATTTCATTGTCTCTTATTCACCACTGTCCACCTACTGTATTTACACCCTGTATTTCATTGTCTTATGCACCACTGTCCACCTACTGTATTTACACCCTGTATTTCATTGTCTCTCATACACCACTGTCCACCCACTGTATTTACACCCTTTAGTATCTCATTGTCTCTTATTCACCGCTGTCCACCTACTGTATTTACACCCAATATTTCATTGTCTCTTATTCACCACTGTCCACCTACTGTATTTACACCCTTTAGTATTTCATTGTCTCTCATACACCACTGTCCACCTACTGTATTTACACCCTGTAATTCATTGTCTCTCATACAACGCTGTCCACCCACTGTATTTACACCCTGTAGTATTTCATTGGTTCTCATTCACCACTGTCCACCCACTGTATTTACACCCTGTAGTATTTCATTGTCTCTTATTCACCACTGTCCACCTACTGTATTTACACCCTTTAGTATTTCATTGTCTCTCATACACCACTGTCCACCTACTGTATTTACACCCTGTAATTCATTGTCTCTCATACACCGCTGTCCACCCACTGTATTTACACCCTGTAGTATTTCATTGGTTCTCATTCACCACTGTCCACCCACTGTATTTACACCCTGTAGTATTTCATTGTCTCTTATTCACCACTGTCCACCTACTGTATTTACACCCTTTAGTATTTCATTGTCTCTTATTCACCACTGTCCACCTACTGTATTTACACCCTGTAGTATTTCATTATCTCTCATTCACCCTTGTCCACCTTCTGTATTTACACCCAGTATTTCATTGTCTTATGCACCACTGTTCACCTACTGTATTTACACCCTGTATTTCATTGTCTCTCATACACCACTGTCCACCTACTGTATTTACACCTTGTAATTCATTGTCTCTCATACACCGCTGTCCACCCACTGTATTTACACCCTGTAGTATTTCATTGGTTCTCATTCACCACTGTCCACCCACTGTATTTACACCCTGTAGTATTTCATTGTCTCTTATTCACCACTGTCCACCTACTGTATTTACACCCTGTATTTCATTGTCTTATGCACCACTGTCCACCTACTGTATTTACACCCTGTATTTCATTGTCTCTCATACACCACTGTCCACCTACTGTATTTACACCCAGTATTTCATCGTCTTATGCACCACTGTCCACCTACTGTATTTACACCCTGTATTTCATTGTCTCTCATACACCACTGTCCACCCACTGTATTTACACCCTGTAATATTTCATTGTCTCTCATTCACCACTGTCCACCTTCTGTATTTACACCCAGTATTTCATTGTCTCTTATTCACCACTGTCCACCTACTGTATTTACACCCTTTAGTATTTCATTGTCTCTCATACACCACTGTCCACCTACTGTATTTACACCCTGTAATTCATTGTCTCTCATACACCGCTGTCCACCCACTGTATTTACACCCTTTAGTATTTCATTGGTTCTCATTCACCACTGTCCACCCACTGTATTTACACCCTGTAGTATTTCATTGTCTCTTATTCACCACTGTCCACCTTCTGTATTTACACCCAGTATTTCATTGTCTTATGCACCACTGTCCACCTACTGTATTTACACCCTGTATTTCATTGTCTCTCATACACCACTGTCCACCCACTGTATTTACACCCTGTAGTATTTCATTGTCTCTCATTCACCACTGTCCACCTACTGTATTTACACCCAGTATTTCATTGTCTCTTATTCACCACTGTCCACCTACTGTATTTACACCCTTTAGTATTTCATTGTCTCTTATTCACCACTGTCCACCTACTGTATTTACACCCTGTAGTATTTCATTGTCTCTCATTCACCCTTGTCCACCTTCTGTATTTACACCCAGTATTTCATTGTCTTATGCACCACTGTCCACCTACTGTATTTACACCCAGTATTTCATTGTCTCTTATTCACCGCTGTCCACCTACTGTATTTACACCCTGTAATTCATTGTCTCTCATACACCGCTGTCGCACCCACTGTATTTACACCCTGTATTTCATTGTCTCTCATACACCGCTGTCCACCTACTGTTTTTACACCCTGTAGTATTTCATTGTCTCTTATTCACCACTGTCCACCTACTGTATTTACACCCTGTAGTAGTTCATTGTCTCTCATTCACCACTGTCCACCTACTGTATTTACACCCTGTAATTCATTGTCTCTCATACACCACTGTCCACCTACTGTATTTACACCCTGTAATTCATTGTCTCTCATACACTGCTGTCGCACCCACTGTATTTACACCCTGTATTTCATTGTCTCTCATACACCGCTGTCCACCCACTGTATTTACACCCTGAAATATTTCATTGTATCTCATACACCACTGTCCACTTATAGTATTTACACCCTTTCGCATTTCATTGTCTCTCATACACCACTGTCCACCTACTGTATTTACGCCCTGTAGTATTTCATTGTCTCTTATTCACCACTGTCCACCTACAGTATTTACACCCTGTATTTCATTGTCGCTCATACATTTCTATCCACCCACTGTATTTACACCCTGTAGTATTTCATTGTCTGTTATACACAACTGTCCACCTGCTGTATTTACACCCTTTCATATTTCACTGTCTCTCATACACCACTGTCCACCCACTGTATTTACACCCTGTAGTATTTCATTGTCTCTTATTCACCACTGTCCACCTTCTGTATTTACACCCAGTATTTCATTGTCTTATGCACCACTGTCCACCTACTGTATTTACACCCTGTATTTCATTGTCTCTCATACACCACTGTCCACCCACTGTATTTACACCCTGAAGTATTTCATTGTCTCTCATACACCGCTGTCCACCCGCTGTATTTACACCCTTTCGTATTTCAATGATTCCTTCATGTCTTTCTTCTCTCAGCATCCATTAGCCATCTTGGAACAATAAATTCATAATAAACTACAGAAAAAGAAACATACAATGGTACAGCCAATAGTCCTCCAACCAACGTCAGACCTATTGGCTTTGCCAACGCTTATTAGATATGACATCTTACATGGATTCTCCCCTTCCGACCCACAATGTCCTTCCATTCTTATGTGTGTCCTACTCTCTCCCATATGACTGGTGATAGTTTGCTACACTCCAGTCCCATTCATTTCCCTGAATATATCTCTATTATTTTTAGCATTTCGTTGCTGTTCTGGGCTCGTTCTATGCTTCATTAGACTTTAAGTACCAATTCATAACCTGCTCTTTATTGGATTCTTCAATAAAAAATATTACCAATGTGAATAACAAGAAATAGAATTCATAGCAAAACAAACATAAAATAAAAAGTGCACAGCATGGGCAGAAACTGAATACCTAAAATGTATTTAAAAAAAAGAAAATGAAGGTTCTGTGCTGTGGAACCTGGGAATGACTTTCCCCAACTCTATAGTACTCCGGAGGCCCCTATAATGTGAGTTTTTCAGTTAAGCTGGAGTCAGTGGCATAGCACGAGCCTCACGCGCCCTCATTTAAGGAGGTGAAAGTGCCCCCTGGCTCCTGGTTGGGTACTGAAAGACAGCTGTAGTCAGTGTGCCCCTCCCATTCCTAGGCCCGATGCCACTGCACATGCGGCACCATTGCTACGTACGCCCATGGCCAGAGTCTAAAAGTAAATAAAAGGGCTGATGATAAAGCGAGTCAATAATACTAGGCAGGTGCCGAGGGTGCCAGCACCAGACAGTGCCAAATTGACACCAAAAGCATCAAATATTACCAATTAATTCCAAGGAGGGAGCAAAAAACATAAAAAATCGAATTTTGCTGAAGGCTCCAGATAGTTTTGCTCTTGGTCTCAAATGTCGCTCAAAAATGTGCAACAACCACAGACATGATACAAATGGAATGTGGCATAACAGCCAGAGATGCTGGCTTTGGAACTGGGGGATCATGCTCGAGTCTCAGCGTTGGTTCAACATCCTGTGATTCTGGGCAAATCACTTAATAACCCCGTGCTTAAAAAATAAGTGTGGCCTTGTGTAACCCTCCAACAGTGCTCCTCATCTTTACGTAGCGCCTCTCTCATATGCATTTCATTTGTTGTGTAGCGCTACTCATATCAGTGTAGTGTGTGTCAGTACTTTACACCACGCACACATTATACAGAGACAGTGAATCATACAAGTATGTAAATCAGTCTACAGGGAATGTCACATAAGCCAATGAGGGTTACAAGGTGTATGAATCACATGTCATCCATACTGGTGGGCAGTATATTTTAAGAGGGTTTGGTCTGGGGAAACACAACCTTAGGATTTAAAGAGTATTCCATGGGGGTCAGCTTTACTGATAAAAATGTATATCTGCCCACACTTACTCATTTTAGCAACATTAGAATAATGAAAGACTGGATAAGTTCTAACTATATCACAAAAAAAGAAAGCGAAGTTCTAACTATACCATTCATGTTTGTCTGCAGCTGTTTGATGACAGGTCATTGGTCACTGTCCTATGTTAGGATTGTAACTACTGAACTGCAAGTAGCACAAGGATCTCTGTGACACAGGCAGTAACCCACTGAGCTTCCACATAAAATACAGTTCATCTACAATTAAAAACTACTAACAGACAAATGATTTCTCTCCAGCTGGATCATTTAGCACCAGCGTTATCTGGGCATTTTGCATTGTCTTATTGTTGTCCTGCATCAGCCATGATAATGATAAAAACTGTTTAAATGAAGCACACACAAAGTATGTGTCCTGCTGGGCCTGTGCATATTTTAAAAAGAAAAACAAATGGTAACACATTCTCTTACCTACACCATTAGTCAAACTTTGTGTCACAGCCTGGTGTGATAAGCAGCTGCAGGGGTCAGGAAAGGTGATAGGAATAAACAAACTTATTTTCTCCTGCGCTGCATAGAAAAAGAAATATCCATGTAATGTAACTGGTGCTCGTGTAAAGCGCTCCAATACCTTGGGGGCGAGCTCACGCTATATTGAACTATTTAAAAAAGTATTCTCTGTCATTTTCTACACGTACATCCATTTTCAAACATTCTTGAGCCATTTTTTTTTCTCTCTTCTGTGGAGATCTGGGAACGTTTCCATGTTCACTATCCGCATCGGGGACACTACAGGCCACTGAGGAAACACTCTGTGCCATCCAGGGAGACTGCGAAGCCAATTGCATTTCCAATGCTTGCTTACCTTCCAATGTGTCCCAGCAGAGTCCTGTCCCTGGAGCTGCAAACCTTCTCCGCCAACACTCTGTTGCCTCGTCCCTTCTCAGAGGCTGTGCCTTGTGGGGAATGCTCTCTCTGGGGCCCCCACCCCCATCCCTTTTCCGGCCGGGCTCTGACTGAAGAGAAACAATGTAACTTGTTACTTTGTTTCTCTTCAGTTCAGTCCTGCCCTGGGTCAGCGCGAGGAGCTCTGAGCAGGCTGCAGACTGCACCTGCTTTCTAGAGCAAGCCTTTCTCTCCCAGCTCTTTACCGAAGAGCTGAGGGGGCCCCCTTCACCTAACCGAAGACTGGGGGCCCCCCCGCACCGCGGGGGCTGCGGGGGTGTTTGTTACGCCCCTGAATTTCCTGTCACTTGCCAAGGTGAATGCCACACTATTTGGCTCCGCGTTAGCGGACAACCAAGAAACTCAGCCAACCCTGGCCTTTTCTGAAACCTAGAGACTCAGGCGAATCTAGGTTGGTGATGTTTCCGTGGATCCCACTAAGGGGCATATCAACAAGGGCTTTATCTCTGCTTTTTTGGCTTTAAAAGCCAAAAAAGCAGAGATAAAACTAGCACCCTATCAACAACAGGGTGCTAACATGCAAATTTGCATGTTAGCACCCATTTACTCTACGCTTCCCCTTGCATCTCTAATGAGATGCAAAGGGGGCGTTCCAGAGTAAAATAATAGGAGAAATGTCGCTAAGCGACATTTCTCCTATTATCAAGAATATCGCTAACCCTGTTAGAGACAAAAAAAGCAGCGCTAACCGTGGTTAACGCTGCTTTTTTACGACTGGTATTTTTCTGACTTAGCCATGATATCCTATGGAAGGAGGATATCATGGCTAAGTTTGTCTGTCCCTATCAACAAGCTAATGTGAGATTATCGCTGGGTTTCCAGCGATAATCTCACGTTAGCCACTTAGCGGGAGGATTTTTATCGCTATTGAGATAAGCGTTGCTAATAGCACGCTATCTCAGCGATAAAAATCAACGCTAGCTGGCGATAATTATCCTAGCGCTAAGTGCGCTTAGCGATAATTATCGCCGGTTGTTGTTGATATGCCCCTAAGTTTTTTTATCCAGAATGTCTTGTAAAAGTCAAACTTTGGATCTGGAGTTGATAAATTATTCTATAAAAGATGAATACCATGTGAATCTTCTGAATGCTAAAGGTGACTGCAAGTATAATGTAAGAGTTATGTAGTTCATACACGGAACATTTCAGGTGACTCGGCGGCCGCGCAGCACTAGGTGATTGCGCGCCGCGAGATGCTTGCCATTCGCTTTTACTATAATTGTACTGCTACGCCCGATTGCTGAATTTTGCACATTTAAATATTTATTGTTCAATCTTGCACTTTTTAAATACTTCATTTTTAAAATTGGTGTTGTCTGTACTTTCTGCTGCTTACCTGTGGGGTCTGAATTTTGTTTTGGTGTCGCGGTCCCCGGTCCATCACGGCGAACAGTGCCGATTGTACGGAGGGACTGACGCGACTCCGCCCTCACTGACATCACTTCATGCCCCCTGGGTATATGTTTCAGGTGACTCGGCGGCCGCGCAGCGGGTGTGCACAGCGGGTGCTTCTATGGCGCGCCAAAGGCAAGCCCGTCTGCGCCCGTCCGCATCCGGAGCACGACCAGCGCTGGACATGCTGCCAGCGAAGGAGGAGGTGAGCATTTAAGTTGGTCGCGAGATGAACTATTGGGCCTCCAAGAATCAATCTGTAAAGGGATACATCAGATTGACTTAGCCAAATTCACACTACCGCATTGCTGTGGCGTATGTGGACAGACTTTGAAGCAAGTTAAGGCTCCTAGTGTGAGAAAGGCTTCGTCCTGGGGCTCGATGAATGAACGGAAGAATAAAATTAATGCATGTCTTGTAAATTGTAGATCGCTGCCCAAGCATGCAGAAGAGGTTTGGTCAGTTCTAATTGAGGAGAACTGGGATGTCATGTTTTTAACGGAAACCTGGCTAAGCTTGGATGCGATGACAACAATCACACTAGCAACCCCACCAGGTTTCAAAATATATTATGCCAACCGAGAAGGTGGGAAAAGAGGGGGGGGGGGTGGCTATTATTTTTAGAGACTCATGGGAGCTTGTGTCCTCGGCCCCTCTTCTTATGCAGGGCATAGAAGGCCTAAATTTTTGTTTTCAAATCAACCCCTCATTTGCCCTTGCGGGCATTCTTATTTATAGACCACCCGACTGTGCAACATCTGCTCTGCAGACCTTGTGTAATTTTATTACTCAAAAATCAGGAGTGTACACCAATTTTATGGCCCTGGGAGATTTTAACCTTCACGTGAACGACTCGAACTGTTCACAAGCAGCGCAACTTATCTCGTCTTTAGCAGGGGCTAATCTCCTACAACGGGTATCCTCCTCGACACACATAGTGGGACATACCATAGACTTAGTCTTTTCGAATATTAATAACACCGACATGGAGACTCCGCTTCCATTGATCTGGTCAGATCATTTCC
Source organism: Triturus cristatus (assembly GCF_964204655.1). NCBI lineage: Eukaryota > Metazoa > Chordata > Amphibia > Caudata > Salamandridae > Triturus > Triturus cristatus. The sequence goes on along the minus strand of NC_140589.1, from coordinate 1,754,110,761 downwards.
TGATTTCTTTTTCAATTACCTTGCCTAAAATAAAGCTAGCTAAGAGCAACCACATCATTCAAATGAGAAATTGGAAGAACTTGTCTGAGGCATCATTAAGCCCTATTTTGCTGGACAATTATCCCCGGCTTTCCTCTGACCCCAATGCAGATGCAGCTGCTATACACCAATGGATTGCGGATTCGGTGGAGTTAGTTGCGCCGATTGGAGTAGTGAAACCCTCTAGATGCTCCCCCTCTGCCCCATGGTTCTCCACTGCCCTGAAAGAACAAAAAAGTAGGTGCAAACAATTGGAATGACAGTGGAGGTTGGCCTAATGTGTTCTAGCTAAGGAAATTTACAAAAAAGTACTAAAAGAGTTTCACAAGTCTCTAAAAGCAGCCAGACGGGACTATTTTGTTGCACGCATTCAGAATGCAGACCACTCTTGTAGAGAAGTTTTTAAAATAGTTCAAACATTTTTTAAACCTAAGGCAATAGAGACGGAAGTGACATCGTCTGTGGCCTTGTGTGAAAAAATTGCCAGTTATTTCGAAGATAAAGTTTTAAAAGTCTACGACTCATTTATGCCCTCTGAGGCAACTGAGAAAGTGGATATATCACCAGGTGTAGTGGAGGGTTCGCCACTCACCAATTTTACTCCGATCTCTCATCAGGAGGTGCTAGTTGAAATGCAAAAATGTCGATCAGGTGCTCCAGATGATCCATGCCCTCCCAAATTATGGAAAATGTTGGCCCTTTCCCTGACGGATGGCCTACGCCATATTTGGAACACCTCCTTGGACACGGGCATTTTTCCTGATAAATGGAAACATGCGACCCTTCTCCCTCTGAGAAAGAAACCAAATGATGACCCAGGTGACCTTAGCAACCTGAGACCCATCTCCCTGCTTCCCGCAACTGGAAAAGTGTTAGAGAAACTGGTTCAACGCCAATTGACCACTTTTATTGAGCAGAATGGCGCCTTACACGATACTCAATGTGGTTTTCAAGCAGGATTTAGTACGGAGACCGATCTCCTCGAGGTGGCAGAGTCAGTAAGATGGGCATTGGACTCAGGAGCATACTCATTGCTGGTGCTCCTGGATCTGTCCGCTGCATTCGATACTGTCGACCACGCCATATTGGTTCAGAGATTACAAGGTGTGGGCCTTGGTGGGAAAGTGTTAACTTGGTTGTCATCTTATCTGAGTGGTCGCACGCAGAGAGTTGCCCTACAACCATTTGAATCCAAACCAAAACAACTCAGCTGTGGCATCCCCCAGGGCTCAGCCTTAAGCCCACTACTGTTTAATCTCTACCTAGCTCCACTGTTCTCCCTTATTGCCAACTGGGGTGTGAAAGCGATTTCTTACGCTGATGACACCCAGTTGGTTTTTCCATTTAAGGAGCGGACGGCAGATGCTTTTAAGAACTTCAAGGGCTGTTTGCGGGATATAGCGCTGCGGATGAATACTAACAAATTAAAACTCAATGCTGGGAAAACTGAAGTTTTGTTCTTCGGCAAGGGCCCAGCGCCAGATCCAGAGATGTGGTGGCCGCCAGAAATGGGTTCACCACGATCCCCTGCCACGCGCATCCGTAATTTAGGGGTGAAATGGGAGGCGGACCTTTCTTTTTCAGTCCAAATAAAGCAGGTCTCGTCAATCTGTTTTAGTAAACTAAAAAACCTCCGGAAAGTTCTTCACTTTTTACCTGAGGATTGCCGCAAATCAATAGTACATGCCACAGTTACATCCAGGCTTGACTATGCGAATAGCCTATACATTGGCCTTCCCAAATATGCCATATGTCGTCTCCAGATGATACAGAATGCGGCTGCGAGACAGGTTCAACGTATCCCCTTCCGACACCATGTCTCTCCGCATTTACAGAAGCTCCGTTGGCTTAAAGTGGAGAAAATAATTAAATTCAAGGCCTTGATTTTGGCATATCGGGCCCTTAACGGAAAATGCCCTGGTTACCTGAAGGAAAGACTGTGTTTATATAAGCAAAATCGCATGCTGCGCTCAAACTCTCAGAACTTGCTGCACACCCCACGCTTTGCGAAAACACATCTGGGCGGTAGAGCCTTCACAGTTGGTGCAGCTTCACTGTGGAATGCCTTGCCAGGTGCTCTACGGCAGGCTAACACAGAAACCTGTTTTAGGAAAGCTTTAAAAACGTGGCTCTTTAGGGCAGATTAACATGGTTTATATGTCCACTAATTCTCTGGTCGCAATTCACCTGCTGCTTTAGCGCCGGGACACCCCTGTTTGGGGTAGCTGTCGCGCTTTATAAGCCCCTGTATTATTATTATTATAACATCACAATACTAACTGATTATTGTTAAATGCAAAGACAAGAGGATGAGTTAATACTGACTAAAGTCCCTCGGGAAATAGACTAAATGGTTGCAGTCTTGGGAAGGATGAATGCTATCCTGGTGATCTTGAATATACTACAATAAACGGTGATCATCAAGGTAGCATTCATCCTTACCGGTACTACCACCACCCGTTCGGTTTCCTGAGAGACCTTGGTTTATATTTAGTCATCCCCTTATCTACACATTTTGTGAGTTTTATTGCTCCATCCCATGGTCTAGGATCTTTCAAGTAATCTAATGACCAGGTATGTATGACCATTTTTACTCTTGACACTTACAACTACATGGGTACATTTCTCCTCCACACATACAACTTTATACACACATTTCTCTTCTCCAGTGTCAATCAATACATTTCCTGCATTGCAAATCTACTTGGTGATGAAATGACCTATAGTTTTACCCACACTATGTGGAACAACACCACCTCCCTCATAGGATGTTACCACCATTTACGATTTAACGTTTCTTATGTAAAGACAATATCCTACACATGGTTTCTTCCCTTAGTCATCAACATTCTCCTTAGAAAAAGCTCAACTCACAACATATACAGGATCCTTTGACCTCATGCCCAGAAAACCAAGAGGCTATCCCTTCACCTGCACCAGTATGGAAACTGGCATTGGCATCCCTGTAATTCCGCCCACTGACTGTTCACTAAGTTACCATTGAATAAAAACTTAGAATTTCAGTTTTCTCCCCTAGTGCGCTTGGAAGCTTGCAACAGCCACATTACTGAATACCGTTACATAATCCATGAACTCCAACATTAATATCTTAGCACTAATTTTCCTCCATTTAGAGTGCAATCAAAAATTCATTCTGGGAACAAAAAATCAGTTTTAAAGTTATATGCTACCTTGTCATTTAAACGATATCATGCACCCTGGACATTGACTGGCACATGTACAATATTAATTACCTGTAATCTCTCTATTTGAACTTCTTACATTTACTGTGCCCCACATAATGGACCTCACAATGTGCATACACAATTGGAGTAAACCTTTTTCTAACTTATACTTCTTTGACAATCAGTTGTATGAAATAAAACTAACATTTGCATGACTATGGAATTATTGCAGCTTTAAAAATGCCCCAGGCCTGAGTGCCACCAGGGGTTGAAACGTGTTGGATGTACACTACTAAACCTTGAATCAAACAACTTATAGAAAATAAAGGAGCTTTACTCGCTTTTAAACTCTATGGGCCAGTTGTACGACCCTTACTATTTGCGACTTGCAACTTGCAACTTGATGTAGGTGGTAAACTGCAAGTGTTTTGGGGCGGCAAATGCGGTCGCAAAACAATAGTACATGGCAGTGAGTCTTGCTATTAGGAAGGGACGCCCCTTCCTAATAGCCTGAGTCACAAACGCTATTTTGCGCGTCAGTGACTCATAAAATAGTGTTTGTACATGCCATTACCCTTTTTGCGGGCGCAAACGGGTTGATCTCATGTTTGTGAGCGCAAAAAACAGTCATACATCCGGTCCTTAGTATGTATTGTACAAATTTCATATCAAAGTAGAAAAAAATAGAGGATTGTGGGAATATATATTAATGCTGGCAATTCCAAACCTCTGTACAAACTGGGAATCATTGGGCAAGGGAGCCTTACCCATAGCAAGGAAACACGAGCATATCATTTAATACAACTAGTTCACAGTAAAGAACTGTGAGTTCCAAGAGTCCCTCTCTAGAATAACTGTCACATTGGTCACTGGTAGAATACTGAATGAATAAGAGAAGGTGAGAGTTAGACCTGTCAGCCGTAGGGCGGTCTTCCCCCAAACATTTTGCCTACTCCCCCCTGCTTTGCTGAATTTGTTTTTGTTGTCCTTAGGACTCTGTGCACATTACCACTGCTAATCAGTGCTAAAGTGCTTGTGCTCCCTCGCTGAATCATGGTAAAATTGGCTTACATCTGATTGACATCTTTAATTTAATTGTAAGTCCCTAATAAATGCTACTAATGGGCCTTCAGGAATTATTGTGCCACCCACTTATGTAGACTTTAAAACGGATGTATGATTAAACAACTCCCATTTAAATAACGAGTGCCTAAACCACAAATGCTAAACAACAACCAAACTTAAACCACTACATATTGTACAACGACTTACTAAACCACAAACATAAATGAATTCCCATATAACCCGAATCTACCACTACGTTCAAAATAACGCAAGATTGAAAACTATTTATAGTAAAGAAAATTTACATTTACAATCAAATAATCATGTTTTTAAAATACAGATGAACTTACAAAGAGACAGTTAGGCACGGGAAAAAAATTATATAATATAAGTTCATCATCTTTTTACTCACAGAAAATAATATTTTAAAAAACGGATTCCAGGTTTTATTTTTCATTTTTTTAAAGAATTGACTCAAATAAAACTTATAAAAACGTTCAACCTTCCTTTTTCTGACCATTTCAACTTTGAAATGAACAATGACATTTAATTAAAGGAAATTTGAACTGTGAACCGTCGCATGGAGCACAGTTCAGAATTGAATCATTGAAAAACAAACCTACAGTGCCATCTACTGGCCTAATAAGGTTAATGTATACAAAGTCTATTATAACAACAGCGTAATTAAAATAAGGAAATGTATAAATCAATTTAAAATAAACAATATATGTAACTTTTTAAATTTAATTATTGACACTTACCTCTGGTTTAGGAGGTCATGATTCAGATATAGTAGTTGTTAAGGAGGTCGTGGTTCAGGTACAGGTCGTTGTTTGGCAGTCAATGTTAAGCCCACTCGATGTTAGGGATTCGTTATTATGGTCGTTTCCCCTTTAAACATGTCTCGGGCCTGCCACTTGCAGCTTGTAGTGCAGTTTCAAACTGCCAGTTTGCCTTGGCAAAGTAGCCAATTCCAAGCCTAAACCTCCCCTTTTAATACATTTAAAAAAAACCTTAGGGTAGGCCTTAAACAGCCTTAAACAGCTCAATGGTGCAAGGCACATTGCAATTAAAAACTTAGATGTGCTTCTAAGCTTTACATGTCCTGGTAGTGAAAAACGTACAAATTAGTTTTTCATTACTGTGAGGCCTACATCGCCCACAGGATAACATTAGGTTACCTTATTACATTTAAATAGGGGTGGGCTATACATTTTGCTTGCCTTGTAACACAGAGTTCTGGAAAAACTGTGCCAACCACTGTATGGTGGAGTTTTTTCTTGTGTGTCGCTCACCAATGGTAAGTTGGCAAGCACAAGTGAAAATTGATGTCCCCTAGAACGATTTTTTCAGGTGCTAGGAGGGCACTTAGCGAGATTTTCCCAACGCAGGCTGTTGCGGCCAGTCACAGATATTTGCAGTGAGAAAGCTGCTACTTGAGTAGAAAATCTTATCATGCAGCAGCAAAGAAGCAGTGCCCTATGGTGTTATTCATATTGATTTTGCAGAACAGAACAAACTTCCGGCAGTAAAAGCGCAAGCAGTGTGACTTTCCGATTTCTGCCAATTTTTGGATCTTTGCAGAGTTTTCATTTAACTCTGCAGAATTCACTGAGCAAGTTCCGACCCACCCCTGCATTTAATCAGTGAATACCCTTGGGAGGGAGCAGGTAAGAAAGTCATGTTTGGTGTCTGAGGAATTGTAATTTAAAATCCTTTATAAAAGTGAAGTCGGATTTACATAGTGTGTTGTAGAGTGGAGTTGGGTGTGAAAGAGTGGAGTGGCATTGCATAGAGTGGAATGGAGTGGCATGCTGTGCTGCTCTGCTGCCAGAAGGACTGCTACCCTGCTGCACTGATACTTTGCTGCCCTGGTTGCTGAGAAGGAAGAGTGTACCTCCACCCTTCATCCCTGGCTGAAAACACTCCAAGTGTTATAGTGTTGTGAACTCACTAGAAACACTAAATGAACTATACCACGGCCTACTACCATGTGCAGTGTTTTCATAAATGATGTCATTTGAGATGTCATGACTGTTGTTATGAATGCAGTGATTTATCATGTTATAAGCATGACCACTAGAATTATGTGATTGTGTGGCCACGGCGATTTTCGCACAATTATACTTTTTCCCCATAATCCTTCATCTGCCGCATTATCTGCATCTTTTAACAAAAAAATGTATCTAGCTCAAACGGTTCAAAAGGTACTAAAAATGTAGCAAAATGTGTTGCTGCATGCTGGAAGGCCCTTTGCAAAGCTGGAATGGTCAACTTTCTGCTGCTTATTGCAACCAATGCCCTGACAGCGTTACCAAGTTTAAAAATGAGAAATAAATGAAGTAATACAATAAGAAAATGTGCTGCAGTATGCAGCATAATTTGCCTTTTCTTGCAACATAATTTACTCAAGCCTGTCGCATAATTTGGCCCTCTCCTGCCGCACAATTCCAGTGGGCCTGGTTATGAGTGACATATATGAAAGGGTATAAGCAGAACATGAAGAAGTCACGAATTAGAGTTAATTTATTGTGACTAGCAAGTTCAAAACGGTGTAGAATGGAGTGGCGTGCCATAGAGTGCAGTGGCATAATTTTTGGGTGGGGTGCAATTTATAACTTAAAGGTATAACTATAACTTTAACATTTCTGAGGTTTGTGCATTTTAAGTAGGTTATGTAATGAAATAATAAAGTTTTCCTAAGTATAACTAATTGTTAAGCTTTGGTTTCTTCATTGACTCTATGTCTATTTTTTTTAAACAATTTGTTTTTTTTTAATACTTTTTAATCATTTATACATTTGTTTGGTATGGTGGTAATTTCGAGTTATGTTGAAGTTCATTATGAAGGTCAGTGCCGTCTGCGTGTTCGTTTTGCTTTCAGTTGCGGTTCCTCAAAAACTTCTGCGGCACCTCCGTAGATTAAAATAATTCTGTTCAGAAGGCGAACGACCTTTCCAACGCGGTCGTTACACAGTGGTATGTTTACATCGCTGTCATTACAACAAAAGTCGTTAAAACGACTTGCGCTGAATGGCGCTATACACTAAGGAATAATATGATTTACTCTTCGAATACCTTCCTTACTGTTACATAGGCTGGAGTTGGAATAGTAAATCATACTATTCCTAAATCCAGCGCCCTCCAGTGCAAGTTGTTGTAGCGACTTGCGTTGTAATAACTGTGATTTAACGTACCGCTGTCTAACGACCGCATTGTAACGTCACATATTCGTTCAGAAGACCCCTTGTAGTTTTTGGAGAAGTGCAATGGATCAAGAAGAAGATCTTGTTCTCCTGGAAGTAGAGGAAGAAGAGATGGAGATGAGGATGTAAGATGAGGAACAAGAGGCAGAATGGAGGAAAAAACTGAAGGACTCCATTGTGTGGGGTTTTTTCTCATTGCCACCTGGAGGGAAAAGGGTGAACTCCAAACTAGTAACCTGCAACCTATGCAAGAAAGATATTTCCCATGGGATCCGCAAACAGTACTCATTTGGTACCACAGGAAGGAGAAATCAACTGCAGGCACTTCATTCGACCAGGTTGGCATGTGCGGAAAGAATGCATCAGATGGAGATAGAAGAGACCACAGGAGGAAGATTGGAAGCAACCACTTCTTCTGCTGCTGCACCATCTTCAACTTGTTCTACATCATCAGCACATCCACCACCATCTGCTGCATCTGTCCCTCCAATAGCGCCTTCTACTCTTTCATTCCCATTGGCACCTCCACCACCACCCGATGCATCTTTCACTCCATCAGTGTCTGCTCCTGGTACCACAGTGCCAATACTTTGGTTGAGGCGGAATTGAGAAATTATAGAGCAGTATGGCAGTACTGCGACATATTGTTTCCTCTGCCAAACTGTCATTGTTGAGGGAGAGCGAAACTTGACCATCTACTGTGAGCTTGTCATGGCTCACCAGTGACCTCCCCAACAGCTGTAGTTTTTATTTCCTTTGTTGTCCTCTAGTTTGCTGTTAATACTGTTTTTGCTGGTTGGTCATGTTGACCTTTGCAAAAATTGAATATTTCCAGAAAGAGTCTTAAAAAAGGAAAACAAGAAAAAAGTTATTTACAGAACTAATTAAATATCTCAAAAGATAGAGAGCTTTTACCAATATTAATCATATTCTTTTTAGGTTTCAGAAGTACAAAATAGTCATTAATATAGATAAGTGCTAAGTGGATTGTAAATTTAACATGTGCCTTATGGTGGCTTCATAGTAGATGGTACGTTAATAATACACTACTAAAGTGATATCTGATTGTATTTAGAGTGGAGTACAGTGTCTTAGAGTGGAGTGACGTAGAGTGGAGTGTTGTAGAGTGGAGTGTTGTCGAGTGGATTTCTGTTGAGTGGAGTTTTGTCGAGTAGAGTGTTGTAGAGTGACATAGAGTGGAGTAGAGTGTTGTAGAGTGGAGTGGCCTAGAGCTGAGTGTCATAGAACAGAGTGGAGAAGATTGTCGTAGAATGGAGTTTTGATGAGTGGAATGTCGTGGAGTGGAGTAGAGTGTTAAAGAGCGGACTAAAGTGGAGAAGAGTGGAGTGGAATGGCTCAGAGTGTTGTAGAGTTGAGTGGAGTGTCGTAGAGGAGATTGGTGTGTTAGAGAGTGGGGTGGGGTGTTGTAGAGTGCCTTAGAGGGGAAGGGGAGTGGAGGGACTTAGAGGGGAGTGGAATAGTGTAGAGTGGAGTGACACGTTGTATCGTAGAGTGGTGTTGTAGAGTGGAGTGGAGTGTCATAGAGTGATGTGGTGTGTTGTAGAGTGGAGTTGGGTGTGAAAGAGTGGAGTGGCATTGCATAGAGTGGAATGGAGTGGCATGCTGTATAATGGAATAGAGTTGAGGGGCATAAAATGGAGTTGAGCTTTGTAGAATGGAGTGGTGTAGAGTGGGGTGGCATGTCATAAAGTTGAGTCATAGAGTGGCATGTAACAGAGTGCCTTCAAGTGTTGTGTTGTAGAGTGGAGTTGTGTGTCGTAGAGTGAAGTGTCTTGGTGTGTCATAGTGTAGAGTAGAGGGGTGTAGAGTGGAGTAGCGTGTCATAAAGTGAAGTGGTATGTAAAAGAGAAGAGTGGAGTGTGGTAGAATGGAGTGGCATTTCGTAGAGTGGCAAGTCGTTGAGTGTCTTAGAGTGGAGGAGCACATGGAGAAGTGGCGTAGAGTGGAGTGGCATGTCATAGAATGGAGTGGCGTGTTGTAGATTGGAGTGCATGCCATACAATGGTGTGTCATAGAATGGAGTGTCAAAGTGGAGTGGTGTGTCTTAGAGAAGAGTGGAGTGTGTCTTAGAGAAAAATGGAGTAGTGCATCAAAGAGTGGTGTGTCAAGAGTGTCTTAGAGTGTAGGAGCATAGTGTGGCATAGAGTAGAGTGGCATGTTGTAGATTGGAGTGGCCTGTTGAAGAGTGGAGTGGCTTGTCGTAGAGTGGAGTGGCATGTTGTGGAGTGGAATGGAGTGATATGTCGTGGAGTAGAGTGGAGGAGCATCTAAGGGAGTGGAATGTAGTAGAGTGTCTCAGAGTGGAGAGGTGTAGAGAGGTGAAGAGTAAGCCTGGGTGGAGTTCACGAAGTGCAAAAAAAACTCTGCTGCGCTCCGCGAGCAGCGGAGTGCATTAGCTAAATGTTGTTCATGGTGATTTTCAGCGCCAGGTGCTTGTCCACACTGTGCAATCGTGCACAGCGCAAGAGGGCGCTGCTTCCTTTCTATCACTCAAGTAGGTTTTTACTTGAGTGGCACCTTTCTCAACGCGAACGGATGGTTTCTCAACGCGAGTGGTCGCAAGCCCGCGTTGAGAAATCTCACGGGGAGTTGATTTTCCACGCTCGCGCTCGCCAACTTGATGTTTATGATTGAGAATGAGGAAAAATCTTGCCGGGTGGTGGATTTTCCTCGCTCGCCAACTTGACGTTAACGAACGCGAGCGAGGGAAAAAACTCAGCTTCGTGTCATTTTTAGTACTTCGCGACCTCTGCGTAACGCGGAGTGCAGAAAACTCCTCAAACTCTGTGAGAGGAGAAGAGTTCACCGCCCAGACTTAGTGTTGAGTGGGGTAGCATAGAGTGTAGTGGCATGTCTTAGAGTAGAGTGGCATGATTTACAGTGGAGTAGTGTTTTGTAGAGTGGAGTGGTGTTTTGTGGTGCAGAGTGCAGTGTCGCAGAGTGACGTGGCATGTCATACAGTGGAGTAGCATGCCATAGAGCGGAGTGGTGTGTCGTAGAGTGTAGTAGAGTGAAGTGATGTGGCGCAAAATGGAGGGGCATATAGTGGAGCAGAGTGTTGTACAGTGGAGTTGCGTAGAGTGGAGTGGCATGTGGTAGATTAATGTGGAGTGGTATATCATACTGTGCCATGTTGTAGAGAGTCTTCGAATGGAGGGGCATTTAGTTGAGTGATATAGAGTGGAGTGGCATGTTGCCGAGTGGAGTGGCATGTTGTGGAGTGGAGTGTCATAGAGTGAAGTGGCATGTCATAGAGTGGAGTGGCCTTTCATAGAGTGGAGAGGCATGCCCTAGAATTGAATGGCATGGAGTGTTGTAGAGTGGATGGAGTGTTGTAGAGTGGAGTGGCATGTTGTTTATTATGCCTTATGGGGAAAAGAAGGTAACAGCAAAATATGTGCAGTGCAATATTTCCGGCAAGCAGTTATCCAGAGGCACTGCAAAAAAGTATTCGCACGCGACAAGTTCTATGTGGAAGCACCTAAAAAGGACTCATGAAAGGGTCCACAACCGAATGATATGAGAGAAAGCAGATGCAGCAGGGCTGTCGACCTCTACAGCAGCCTTAGGCTACCCATCATCGGCTTCAGCCATTACAAAACCATCTGCCTGCGAAGAGTTGAGTGAAATGGTTATTCACGGCTTGAAGTGTTGCATGATTGTCACATTAAAAATGGCTTCTGTGGTGCATTCTTGGATACAGTGAAGAAGCATCGCCGTTAGTTTTTTTTCTTTTTGCTTCCAGTGACTACATTATGCTTTTTCGACATTGAAGCCAATTGCTTCTTTGCACTTCCCCATCCCAACCCTTTTTACTACCCTGTTCACTTTTTGTTCAAAAATAAAAACAGAAGAAAACAATTAAAAAACTGTTAAAATACCCTTCTAGGAAAAAATGGTTCTTGTTAGAACCACCCTCTGGTCAAACAATGAGCTAACTCTGTGTTTTTAATGTCACAGTGACTGTATCAATGTGAGAGTGGGTGTGTCAGTGTGTGCAACGGTGTATGTCTGAGTGTGTCATTGGATGCATGAGTGTTTGACAGGGTGTGCAATGTCTACTATGGTGTATTTTCGGTGTGTCAGTGTCTGCATTGGTATGTCAGTGATGTCACTGGTCATGCCATGCGTGATGTAATATGTGAGGTCATAAGCAGTGCATTGGGGGCATAAATTATAGTTAGCTCAGGTAACTATGACTTCTGAATTTCTCAGGTTGTGTAAGAGTGAAATGTGAACCTAACTATAACATCCCTGTAACCTTTCATTTGTTCAGTGAATTTCTAAGGTTTTTTAAATTCTATTTCCTAACCCTAACATCCCTGTAACCGTTGTTTTTTTCAGTGAATTTCAACCGTTTTATATACTTTTATTTCCTAATGGTAACCTGTAACCTTTGAGAGTGAGTGGCTGTATAGATAGGTAAGTGGGTGTGTGAGTCTCTGAGTGTGTGAGTGAATGGGTGTCTGAATGACTGAGTGGGTCTGTGAGTGGTTATGTGAGTTTCAGAGTGGGTCTGTGAGTTGGTCCTTAAGTGTCTGAGTGGGTCTGGGAGTAGATGTGTGAGTCTCTGAGCAGATCTGTGAGTGGGTGTATGACTGTCTGAGTGGGTCTGTAAATGGTAATTAGGGGTGGGCAGGAAACTCCGCTCCAGTTTGCTGAGTTTTGCCATTCTGTGCTCCACTTGGAACACAGAGTTTGGAACAACTCCACCAAGTTGATTGTGGAGCTGAGTTTGCCTGCGCGCTCACACCTAGTATCAGCAATCCAGCTGTGGGGGACTTACTTGGGGCAACAATAGGGGTTCTTGGCCCCCAGTGATCCTCAGCAGCTAAGACCCTCCATCTCCCAACAAGTAGTGCTTCAGGAGGTCCCTTTTCAGAGTGGTTGAGAAAGGGGGGGAGGCTTCTGACAAGGTCTCAGCAAGCTCATTTCTGACCTATATTTTGCCTCTTTTTGCCCGTTTCTGACCTTTATTCTGCTTCTTTCTGCTTGTTTCTGACCTCTATTCTGCCTCTTGCTGCTCGTTTCTGGTGTCTATTCTCCCTCTTGCTGCCTGTGTCTCACCTTTATCTAACCTCTTTGTGTTCATTGCTGATCTTTATTTTGCCTCTTTCTGCTAGTTTCTGACCTTTATCCAGACTCTTTCTGCTTGTTTCCAACCTCTATTCTGCCTCTTTCTGCCCTTTTCTCACCTTTATCTTGTCTCTTTCTGCTCATTGCTGACCTTTATTTTGCCTCTTCCTGTTCATTTCTGACGTTTATTCTGCCCCTTTCTGCTTGTTTCTCACCATTATCTTGCCTCTTTCTGCTGATTGCTGACCTTCCTTCTGCCTCTTTCTGACCTTTATTCTGCCTCTTGTTTCTCCTTTCTGACCTCTATTTTGCCTCTTTCTGCTCGTTTCTCACCTTTATTCTGCCTTTTTTTGCTTGTATCTCACCTTTATTCTGCCTCTTTTTGATCATTACGGACCTTTATTCTGGCGTCTACTGCTTGTTTCTGACCTCTATTTTTCCTCTTTCTGCTTGTTTCTCATTTTAATTCTGCCTCTTTCTGCTCGTTTCTCATCTTTTTTTGCCTCTTCCTGCTTGTTTCTAACATCTAGTGTGCCTCTTTTTGTTCATTTCTTACCTCTATTCTGCCTCTTTTTGATTGTTTCAGACCTCTATTCTGCTTCTTTCTGCTCGTTGCTGACCTTTATTTTGGCACTTTGTGCTCGTTTCTATCCATTATTTTGCCTCTTCCTGCTGGTTTATGACCTCTATTTCACCTGTACACTGATTTCTTCTGACCTTTCTTCTCCTTGTTTCTGACCTTTATTTTGTCTCTTTCTGCTCATTTCTGACCTTAATTCTGCCTCTTTCTGCTTGTTTCTGACCTTTATTTTGCCACTTTCTGCACGTTTCCAACCTGTATTCTGCCTCTTTTTGCTCGTTCATGACCTCTAGTCTGCCTCTTTCTGCTCATTATTGACCTTTATTTTGCTTCTTTGTGCTCGTTTCTCACCATTATTTTGCCTCTTGCTGCTGGTTTCTGCCCTCTATTTTGCCTCTTTCTGCATGCTTCTGCCCTTTATTCTACTTATTTTCTGCATTCTTCTGACCTTTATTTTGCCTCTTTCTGTTCGTTTCTGACTTTTATTCCGCCTCTTTCTGCTTGTTTCTGACCGTTATTCTGCCTCTTTCGCTCACTTCTGACCTTTATTTTTCCCTTTTCTGCTTGTTTCTGACCTCTATTCTGAATCTTTCTTCTCATTTCTGACCTTTATTCTGCCATTCTGCTAATTTCTGACCTTTATTCTCCCTCTTGCTGCACATTTCTGACTTCTAGTCCACCTCTTTCTGCTCGTTTCTGAACTCTATTCTACTTCTTGCTGCTCGTTTCTCACCTATATTTAGCTTCTTTCTACTTGTTGCTGGCCTTACTCTGCCTCTTTATGCTCGTTTCTCACCTTTATTATGCCTCTTTCTGCTCCTTTCCCACCTTTATCTTGCCTCTTTCTGCTTGTTGCTGACCTTTTTCTGCCTCTTTCTGCTCATTTCTGCCCTTTATTCTGCTTCTTTCTGCTCATTTCTCACCTTTATCTAGCCTTTTTCTGCCCTTTATTCAGCCTCTTTCTGCTAATTTCTGACTTTCATTTTGCCTCTTTGGGCACTTCCCTGGGAGCCTCAAGGCTGCTGCTGTCCGAGCCCACTCCATGCCTTCTGTGGGAGCCATCATTGCTGCTGCATGGAGAGAGCTGCTGGAAAGGCAGCTCTATCAGGAGAGATCTCTATCATCTCTTTTCCTGCCTGCATGTCTGTGGGCAGGGAAAGAGATGAAATCTCTGCTACCAACAGGTGAGAGCACTTTAACTGCTCCCACCCTCTGGAACCCGAGTGCTTGCTTATGCTTGGTGGGAGCTGTCAAAGCTCCCGCAAGCTTAACCAAACAGCTTTATCCCAGAGTGGGCACCCCAAGACACATCAGGAGACAGCCCTGTGGGGTGGCGGTCCCCAGGGCCATGTATGACTCCAGGAGGGGGGACACAAAGCCCCCTCCTTTCCTGTGCATGGGCTGCCCGTGGAGGAGGTGATCCCCGGGGCTGAAAACACCTAGGAGGGGAACGTGTCATTCCTCACCAATTCTTGGCAAATTATATTTGGAGCACGGAGGTGATGGTCCACGGATACTCCCATTTTGCATTATTTAGCTCCAGGAGGTAGTGGTCTCTGGGGTTCGGGGGTCTGCATGCCCTCTCCAACAATGTGTGATTGCCCTGGGGAGATGGTGGTACCCCTCCTTTTTTTATTAACAAAGCCCTTGAAAGGGGTGGTCCCCAAGGTTCAAGAAGCCTTAGAAGGTGGCCCTGTGCACCGCCTCATTAAAAAAAATAATACCCCCAGGACCTGCCCCACCCTGGTGCCCTTTTGAAAACAAGCATGGCACATTTTGTTTTTTTTGCTTTATTTTTTTTTATTTTTTTATTTTTCAAATTTTTATTTTGCCAATTGAATAAAAAAAGGTATCAACATGAAGGCAGATGAGCAGGCACCAATCACAAATGCATTGCGAATACAATAATAACAGTAAAATTTACATGAATAGTAAAAGAGATAATAGTAACAAAAATAATAATGATAATAATAAAGATATTAAGAGGAGGATATAAATAAAAGAAAAAAGCAAAACAAACCAAATCTAGGAGAACAATTTGTAACACGCCACCGGCAGTATGACATACCCAGCTAGCAGCTAGCAAATTAAGATGTTAACTATACACCAGTATTTGATTAGTCCCAATGGAGACTAGACCAGGTGCGTTCAAATTTAGCACAAGAGGAGGAGCCCCTGGCTTTGGCAAGAGCCAGGTCCATCTCATAGACCCCCCTCAATATCAGCCGCATCTCCATGAGTGTTGGGCATTTCGTCTCAATCCAAACCCTTGCAATACAAAGACGACAACAGGCCATAATGATGGAAAATAGGGCATTAGATATTAGGCCAGAGTCGTCTATTAAACCGCTGAGTATCTCTTTCTCAGAAATAACGATATTCCTACCTGCCAGATTACACAATTCCTCAGTTACCTGAACCCAGTATGTGTTCAATTTCGGACATGTAATAAACATATGTCTAATATCGGCTGCGTAAAGTAAACATTTAGGACAGTATGTCTTAGGTGAGGAATTGGTCGTTGCCCATTTTGTAATAACTTCGGGTGTGTAGTAAAGAAGAAACAACATTCGATGTTGTTGGAGTTTTAAGTTTATAGAGGTAACTGCCGAGTTAATAGTAGTCAGGGAGCTGTATAAATCTTCTTCACTCACAACTATCCCAAAGCATCGATTTAATTTTACTACGACCTGACCGCCATCATCCCTTGACTCCAGCAAAAGATTCTTATAAGTTTTCCCTATACAGCCCCTGCCAGTTACCTGTAATATTGAACAAGCAGCCTTACTAAGTCCACTAGGAGCAACTAAACCTTCTCCATTGATGAGAAAGTCTCTTACTTGCAAGAATTTTAAAAATGAATTATACGGAACTCCAAATTCGCCTCTAAGAGAAGAAAAAGATCTAAAACCGTCCAAGTCGTATAGTTGCCCTAATTGCATAATTCCGCTGCTCTGCCAGCTTCTCCAAGCTGAGTCGTCAAATAGGGCTCCTAGTCACGGATTACCTCCTAGATACGTAAGTTCATGAAGTTCCGGGATGTTATACGGACATACAATATCGTGCCAAATCTGGACTGCTTGTCCCACTATCTTAAAACGGACCCGCTTGAAGTAGTTCGAGTCAGACGTCTTATGCACTATGAACCTGTACTCTAGCCCACATGCTAGCAGGTATGATAACCAAATTTGGGACATGCCAGATCCTTGAAGCAGACTCTGTAATCGGCTAGCAAAAGCTGCCCAGAAGTATAGCTCGAAGTCTGGCAGTCCGAAACCTCCTCTTTCGTAAGGCAATTTTAAAAACTTAATGGCGCGTCTAGCCCTATTATAACCCCAAATAAAGCTGCCGATAATACTGTCTAGTCTTTTAAAGAAAGAAAAGGGGACCCTCAATGGGATAGCCCTAAAAAGATATACAAATTTTGGCAGGACATTCATCTTAACAATATTACATCTCCCCCAAATTGTAAGAGGCAGTTGATGCCATTTGCGCAGGTCAGCGGCAACCTTCTTGAGTAAGGGTTCATAGTTTAGTTTTACTATTTATTTCGACCGGGTTACCTGGGGGTCTCTCTGGTTAACAATGGCAGAAGTAGGGCTTGGTCGGAGGTTTGTCACAGCAGTCCAGAAATCATATATAAACTCCACGGCGGCAATTAGGCTTAATGGTCTAACTTCATCTCCTTTTAGCATTCAGAGGGGTACGAGGCAGGGGTGTCCTCTATCCCCACTCCTGTTTGCGATTTACATTGAGCCTTTTATCCGTCACTTATTGCACAATCCGAGTATTATCCCTGTGTCTTTTAATAAAGTACATCTTAAAGTAACTGCATATGCGGACGACATTGCGGTCTACACCATCAATCCTATTGTGGCAATGGGGCTTTCTCGGGGTACAAGCTTAACTTAAATAAAACTCAAACAATAACTAATTTTGAAATCATTCCTGATACATTATCTTTACGCGTCACTCGAACAGCTACATACCTGGGGATTAACCTTAGCAGTCAGACGAATAAAATGGCACATTTTGTTTTAAGAACAATGCTTTTATGCCATGGCAGGGTTCCAGGGGAACCCCAAGAAAAAGGCTTGGGGGGCAGGCAATTCTTATCCAGACCCCTTTTCTATTTTTAAAACTTTGTTTGTGGGACTCGCCTGAAGCCGAATCCCAAGATGGCTGCCAGCACTTTCTGGATGAAGTGTTGGTAGCCAATCAGGGCTCTGCATTTCCCTGCTTGAGCTCATTATTATTTGCGAAGTCCCCACGGTCACAGATATCACTATCTTGATATTCTTACATTTCTCAACAAATCCCAGCCCATCCCCCAGGGCCTGACCCCATTTTGTTAAATTTAAAAAAAAATGGAAGGGGAGTCGTGTGGCCCCCCCTCCTGAGGCCATTTTCAGCCCGGGGAACCCATCCCCCAGGGCATGGCCATTGTTTTTTTTTTTTTTTAATAATTGGAGGGGGTCTGCGTGGCCCCCTCCCCAGGCCACTCATGGCCCCGGGGACCCCATCCCCCGGGGCCTTGCCTCTCATTGGGGACCGTGGGGGAGTCCCCAATCCCCCCACGGTCCCGCCGGCTCCCCGCGTCCTGCGGGAGCCAGCATTGCTTTTCCACAAGGGGAGCTGCGGAGCTGCTGACATGCAGCTCCCCCTGTGGAAAAGCAATTCTGCTTTGCTTCATTGAAGCGAGATCTTGCTTCAATGAAGCAAAGCAGAGTTTGCAATGACAGGGCGGGAGCCGCGAGGCACCCGCCCTGTCATTGCAAACAGCGGGTGGGCACCCCGGGACACTGCAGGAGCCAGCCCTGGGGGGTGGCGGTCCCCAGGGCCATGAAGGGCTCCAGGAGAGGGCCACGTGGCCCCCCTCACAACAATTGCACAGCCCCAGGGAGGTGGTGATCCTCGGGGGCCCATTACGGACCTCTGAATTTGAATACTAGTGCCCCGGGGAGGTGGCGGTCCCCGGGGCATGAGGGGGACTCCCCCCTCCCCCCCCCCAACAGGCCTACTATTTTTTTTTTTAAAAGCTCCGGGGGTGGCGTTCCCCGGGACAGCGGGGGGATGTGTGCCCCTGCTAAATAATTAATCAAAGCCCGGCGGGTGGTGGTCCATGGGGCTTGGGGGGGCCTTTGAGGTGCCCCATACATATAAAAAAAAACCCTGGGGAGTGGCTGTGTGCCCCCCCTGCAAATATTTATAGAAAGGCCCAGGTGGTGGCGGTCCCTGGGGCTGCGGGGATCCCTCTGGGTCACCGCAATTATTTATTGCCCATGCCCGAGGACTTGGCCCACCCGGGGGCTAATTATTAACGAAGCGCGGGAGGCCGCGCTTCATTTTTTTTTTTTACGTCCGGATCCGCGGATCCTCCACGCATCCCGTGATTTAAAAAAAATATATATCTTTTTTTGTCCCTGGGGGTCCTTGTGGGACCCCCTGAGCAGGCCTAGGGGGTCAGGGTGTTTCTACCCTGCCCCCTTTTCCTGTGTTACGCATTTGTTTTTCTGCTTTCTTGTGCCTCGCTTCTACCGAGGCACAAGATGGCTGCAAACACTTCCTGGTTTGGAGTGTTGACAGCCAATTAGCATGAAGCTCGTGATCGGGAGGGTGTGCGGATCCTCCGCGGCCATAGATATCACTATCTTTATTTTTTAAATTTCTCAAAAACTACTGAACGGATTTACACCATTTTGAAAAAGGACACTTTCTGAGCCAAGCAGTACCTTTTTGCCAAATTTGGTGTAATTCTGTTTAGCAGTTTTTGCTATAACTGGGTCTAAACTTTCCTATGGGAAATTGATTTTTTTACCTCTATTTTTTGATTTTCTCAGGAACTACTGAATGGATTTACACCATTTAAAAAAAGGTCTCTTTCTGAGTCAAGGGCTACCTTTTTGCAAAATTTGGTGTAATTCCGTTCAGCAGTTCGGGCTGTAGCCTGTTTCAAAATTTCCTATGAGAATTAACATAGAGAAAACACGTTTTGGAACCCCCTTTTTTCTCGGCCTCCGCTTGACGAATCACATCTATGGATAATAGGTGCTAACTATAACTACCTACTGGCGAACGCCAGTAGGTAAAATATATATATCTATATCCACTGAAAAAACCATAGGTTTCAGGCATGTTATAGTTAGGAATTAGCATTTGAAAAACCTTAGAAATTCACTGAATAAACCATAGGTTTCAGAGACGTTATAGTTAGCTGGACTTTTCACTCGTACAAAACCATTGAAATTCCCCCGTTATAGTTAGTTCATCTAACTATAACTCGCGCGCCCGCAATGCACTGCTGATGACGTCACATATTACATCACTCATGACATGATGTAAAAAGGGGCACTGCCTAGACCACCTCTCTGCAACGCAGCGCAGTGGCGCTTACTGGAAGCACCTGGTGGGCTAGTTGGCCCCCAGGGTCCCTCAGGATTAAAGGGGAATTATTTCCCCAACTTAAAACGTGCCACAGGGCGTGTTTGCACACGTCACCTCAGGCCCCGTCCCCTCCCTTCCCCACTGTGTAAACACACCCTGTGGCCGTTTTTTAAGTTGGGAGGTTAAGTCCCCTTGAATCATGAGGGTCCCTAGGGTCAAACTAGCCCACTAGGTACCTCCAGTAAGCACCACAGAGCTGCGTTGCATTGAGGTGTAAAAAAGGGGCGTGGCCTCAGAACACCTGTCTGCAAAGCAGCTCCCTGGCGCATATTGGAGATACCTGTTGGGCTAGTTGGCCCTCAGGGACCCTCAGTATTGAAGGGAAATTAATTCCCCAACTTACAACTGGCCAGGGGGCGTGTTTGCAGAGTGCTGCAAGGAGGGGGCGTGGCCTCCGGCACGATGCCAGTCTTTTATTTATTGTATTTTTTTAAGAATGAGGGCTGTGTGTCCCCCCTTCTTTTTCTAATTTATTGGCCCTGGGAACCCCATCCCCCAGGGCCTGCACCCTAATTTTTTTTGTTTAAAAAAACTTAATTTGGCCCTCCCAAGGCCTTAATCGGCCCCGGGGTCCCCAACCCCCGGGTTCATGGCCTTTTTTAAAAAAATTCTTGGGGGGGGCTGCGTTGCCCCCCTCCTCAGGCCACTTATGGCCCCCGGGACCCCATCCCCCGGGGACGGCCTTTGTCTTTTATTATTTAAAAAATATATATATTTATAGAAACACCTAGGACATGCTGGACAAATCGTATGTACCTATCACCATGACGATATGCGTGATATTCATTAAAAGGTGACTATGCATACAATGAATCCATGTGGAATGTATTTACACCGCTAGTGAAGCTCTGAGGTGTCTGACGCCCTACCGTGCCTAATCCCGGTGACCCCGCCGGTGGGTACTCTCCAAGTAGACACCCTTGTCGTTTATTTATACAAACATGGGTAGCTATTGACGGGCACATTTAATACATATGCACACCAAGCCATTCAAAGTGGATTCGACAAAAATTCAACCAAACTATGCAAGAAACCCCCCTCACGGTTAATAAAACACACATCCACCGCCGGATGTGTAATACTTTTTATTTTACTCTCTGGAAAGGAAACAAACCTTACTTGAGAGTCACAGCGTGCTCCTGGCTGAGCCCAATGCTGTTTTACACCCACCAGTGCCCGCCGAGTGCCACACACCTCTGTGTTGTATTCCACCAGCTAGTGCGTATGCTATGACACTCTCTAGCCCATGTGCACTGTAACACCACCCCGTGAATATGTCATGCCACACTTGCCTTTGCACGGGTTATATTGCCCCATCTAACGTTCCTTCCTCGATGCCTATGTTATAACGCACAGTGCTATGCCATACATATTACAATCTGGGATCCATATCTTTGTCACAGTGCATATGCAATGTTACACTCCCCAGCACATATTTTATATTACAACTTTAGAGACTAGAGTTACACAACACTGCCCTGTGCATATTACACTCCAAGGCGCATATCGCATAGCACGTGCTAGTGCCTGTGCTATCTCGCACTCTCCAATGAATCTGTCATTGCGCACAATGTATTGCATATTATATTTCACGCCCCGGTTCATCTTATATCACACTTTTTGGAGCATAGTTTATACCATATACTATATCTAGTTTTCATTTTCAATCGTGCTCTCAGGACTATGTTCTATATAACACTGCATCCACCTACCCTTTTCACGGGCATTACATTTTGCGATGTGGGGTGGAGGGTCAGGGGGTGTTTCTGCCAAGTGAGCCCGGAGTCACAGTCACAAACGTCCTCTTCTTCCTGAATAAAAGTGAGATTATGCTGCATACTTGTTCATATTTTAAGTAGTTCGCACAGACGCACATTTTAAAAACAATAAAGTTCCTAATACCCACCTTCTCTGAACAGTTAGCTTGCTGCCCCATCCATCTCCTCCCTATCCACTGTTGTCTGAATCCATGGACTAGCCTCCTCCCTAATGCCATGCATGGTCTGATGTGCTGCCACTGCCCTCCATTTGGCATGATGTACCAGTCCACTCCTCCTGCCCTCCATTGCCCAATTCTATGGCCCATCATTGACCTCCTGCTTAGCCTCTGTGCTTAGCTTGCTGCCCCTATTCTCCTTCCCCCTGCCCTCCGATGTCTTTGTGCATGCCCCTGCTCCATCCTTTTTGCCCACCATGTTCCATAGACCTGTCACTCCTATCTACTCTGAGTGTTCTGTTGAGCTGCCACTCCCCTCCCACCTGCCTAGCATTGTCAGATGACTGTAACCTGTCAATGCCACACCCTTCTGCCTTCCCTGGTCTGTTGTGCTGCAACTGCTCCTCCTGCCTGCCCCGCGTGGTCTGTTGTGAGGCCCCTTCCCCTGAACTCTCTTGTCTGTGCCCAGGTCCTGACCCTCCCTTCTATCCTCCATGGTCCTTTGTGCATGCCCCTGAACCCTCCTTCTTGCCCATCATAGCCATTGTGCTGCCACTAACCCTCCCGCTTGCCATGCATGGTCTTCTGTGCTGCCATTGCCCCTCCCACCTTCCCTGTGTGGTCAGCTAGCTGCCCCTGACCCCCTCCCACCTTCCCTCCATGGTCTGTGTGTATGCCATCATAGTCTCACTGTTGCTCTCCATGGTGTGTCTTGTTTCTAGTGCCCATCCTGCCTGACCTCCATGGTCATCTTGCTGTTCCTGCCCTGCCCCCTTGCCCCCAGCCCTCTGTTTCCATGTGCAGACCCCTATTCCCTCCCCCCTGGCTTGTCTGTTCCATTGTAATGCCCCTGATCCGTCCCTCCTGCTCTTTATGGTCTGTTATGCTGCAGCTTTCTCTCCTGTCTGTCCATTACGGTCAGCTAGCTACCATTGCCTATTTCCCCTCTGTTCTCTGTTGTCCATGTGCATGGTCCTGTCCCCTCCCTATTGCTTTCTATGGATTGTTGTGCTGCACTTCCGTCCCGCATGCCCTGTGTGGTGTGTTGTGCTGCTGCAAACCCTGATGCCTGCCCTGTAGGGTCAGTTTGGTGCACCTCTCCATGTCCCTCCTGTCCTCTGTTATCCAAGTCCATGTCCCAACCCCAATTCCTCCTGCCTACCATGATCCAATGTACCATACTTGCGAACATTTTGAACTTGGTAAGAGGGAGATTTTGAAAAAGAACTGGGGTATTGATTTTCCCCTTTGAGTTACATTGAAAAAGAGGAGATTGTAGACAGGAGACAGATCAAATAAAGCCCATTTGAGCTTAAAAACATTGGACATTTCCTGGCTGAAACGGGTCTATTGGCATGTATGGTTGTACTACCACTGCCTCTTCCTTCTGCCCACAATGGTCTATTATATTGCCACAGCCTCTCTTGCCAGTCCTGTATTGTAGGTTTGTTGCCCCTGCCCCCCTTTCCACTGCCCTCCATAGTCTGATGTGCTGCCACTGCCCTTCCTGCCTGCCCAGTGTGGTCAAATTGTTGCCTCTGCACTCTCCTACCTGCCTTCAATTTTCAGAGTCCGTGCCCCTGGCCTCTGCCTCTCAACAGTATCCCAATGAACAACTAGATTGCTAACATTCTATATTTATTACAAAAGTGTGGAACGCCTGACGTCATCTTGATGTAATCAAAACTGTAATACCTAGAGCATTTCCTTTAGAAATTACATATATGAGAGGGTCTTATTTGCATCAAAATTATGGTTAGTGCTCTGAAAAACTAAAATGAGGACATATTTTCTGAGTTTTCAAATAGCGACAAAGAACTTTTAAATTATTTGTAATCTTTATGTTTTTTTATCCAGTTGACCACTTGATTAAATGTTGCACCTAGGGGAGAGGACGTGGTGTTACTTCCAGAGCTGCAGACTTTGCAACTGGGGAACCAGGTTGGAGTTTCTGCTTCAGCTCAACATTCTGTGATTCTGGTCAAATCACTTAATCTCCCCATGTCTACAACCAAAATGAATTTGATCTTGTGTGATATAACCAATGCTCATGTAAAGCACTCCAATACCTGACAAGTCTGCACTATATGAAACTGCAAATACACACAAAATAAGTGTTTTGCACACTTCTGTCATTGGGCTACACGTGGGCTACATCTGGTTGATATTTGGGCTACATTTGGGCTCTTTTGTCTCTGGTGGCCATGTTGGGAGATTTATTTGTTATGAAGTTTCCTAATTTCCTCATTTACTGCAGTCTCCTCAGTAGGAAATACTTTCAGTTTTTTACTTTGGTTCCATCAAGAAGGCATTCAGATGTGTCACACATTTGCCATCAATTCTGAATGTTAGCACTCTAGTTGCTCATTAGATCACTGTAGTAAAGCTACTGCTCAGCAGGGAAGTCTGCTGCTGGTATTCAAAGTGCATGTTTCAGTCTGCATGTCAGAATTTTTTTATGAAATCGAAGAGTGTTAGACGGACCGGGAGGGTCGGCCGAGGACAAGGGGAGAGGTCTCCGGGGAGAGCCGTCTCCAGCGATCGTACAGACGAGTAACTTCCCCCCCACAGATGTACACCACACAAAGATAAGGTTTAATGTTCTTTATAGGCGATCTCTTAGGTACGATAGGATGGTACAAGGAGGTCTGGACTCAGGGGTCCCCTCGATTCTAGTCTCTTGTTTGGGAAAGGGGGTAGCGGGACAGTCTGGTTACCAATCTGGTAGATGCGATGATGGGTAGCTCACAATCCTCGAGCTCGGTGTTCTAGCTGGACGGGCCGCGGCAGCGCCAGCAGGTCCCGGTGAAAGGTGGACGTTACACGGTCCGCGGCAGTGCCAGCAGGTCCGGACAAAGGTGGTGGTTCCAACGGTCCGCGGCAGCGCCAGCAGGTCCCGGAAAAGATGGTAGATCCAACGGGCCGCGGCAGCGCCAGCAGGTCCCGACAAAGGTGGTAGTTGCAACGGTCCGCGGCAGCGCCAGCAGGTCCCGACGAGGATGGAGGATGTAGAAGGCCGCGGCAGCGCCAGCAGGCAGGACGACAGTTCACAAGGCAGGGCTACGGCAGCGCCGGTAGTCCGTCAAGGATGAGTTCTTCTCGGTGTCTCTCGACTCCAGGATACAACTGCCTTCCTGCTCTGGAGCTACCCTAGTTATAGGTCTGGCGCCCTTTGATGTCCGGACCCTCGCACTTGGAGGTCGGGGGGTCCGGGGTGAGGGAGTCCAGACACCCAGCAGGGGGGTGGAGCCAGCGCCCGGGGGAGCTGGAGGGCGATCGGCACCTGGCGGGGGAGAGCCATCGACACTTCTTTCTCCCATCGACCTGCCAAGTGGTCCGTTCACCTCCTGGGTGGATGGTGGTGCCGGGATGTCGGGGCCTGGCCAGGCCCAGGGTTAGGGTCGAGCTGAGGCCACGCGGCCTCGTGGTGCCGTGTCCAAGATGGCGGCTGGTCCGGCCTGGGGAGCCGGTAGTGGTTCGGCCCCATGATACATAGATGTCCGGGGGCAGGAGCTCCGTCTGGAGACGGGGTGCGGGTTGTTTCTGTGGGTAACACCTGGAGGGCCGGGGCTTGGGCCCTGTCATGCGGGGAGGGAGCAAGCCCTTCATGTGGCCTGTCCAACAAAGAGGATTTGAGAAGTCAAAATGTGCCCTAATTTTTCTTTCTGCAGCACTAATCATAATTTCTATGGCAAAACGAACCCCCTCATTTAGTTCGTTTGTAAATTAAATGTTTTAAGTGTTACCACTTTATTCCAATCAAGATGGCTTCAGGTGTGCCATACTTTTGTCATAAGTAAGACTCTTAGCGCTCTAGTTGTTCGTTAGAACACTCTGGGACATTCTGTCATTGGGCTATACTTGGGCTACATTTGGGTGATATTTGTGCTATATTTGGGCTCTTTTGTCTCTGGTGGCCATTTTGGGAGTCTTATTTGTTATGAAGTTTCCTAATTTCCTCATTTACTACAGTCTCCTCAGTAGGAAATACTTTCAGTTTTTTACTTTGATTCCATCAAGAAGGCATTCAGATGTGTCACACATTTGCCATAAATTCAGAATGTTAGCACTCTAGTTGCTTATTAGATCACTGTAGTAAAGCTACTGCTCACCAGGGAAGTCTGCTGCTGGTATTTAAAGTGCATGTTTCAGTCTGCATGTCAGAAGTTTTTTAATGAAATAGAAGAGGATTTGAGAAGTCACTCAAAATGTGCCCTAATTTTTCTTTCTGCAGCACTAATCATACTTTCTATGGCAAAATGAACTCCCTCATTTTGTTCCTTTTTAAATTAAATGTTTTAAGAGTTACCACTTTATTCCAATCAAGATGGCTTCAGGTGTGCCATACGTTTGTCATAAGTAGGACTGTTAGCGCTCTAGTTGTTCTTTAGAACACTCTGGGAAGCTGCAATAGAACACAAAGGAATCAACTGACAGTCTCTGCCCTTATTGGATGTACATATTTTACTGAGAATGTCAGACTTCATTCTCACATGACTGAGAAAGATAATGTGAATTTACAGAAAATATGTTCTCAGTTTTGCTTATAGATCACCTTCCAAACCTCTGTGGGAAAAACTTCAGAAAATAGTTTTCTCTCAAACATGATTCATGATATCACAGCAGAAGGCTTTTTTACATGGTAAAATCACCTTAGAACACACCACAATTCCTAAAATGAGTATGGTACCATCAACAAATGATTTATAATGTAACTAAAGTCTTAAAACCTTCTATTAACTGCAATGCTTCTTAATGAGGTGCTTTCATGTATATTGGTCCCAAGATGGCTGCCAACACTTCTTGGATGAAGTACTGACAGCCAATCTCACAATGAGATGTGTGGTTAGGCTCCGCCCAGATATATCTATCTTTTTAACTCTAATTTTCTCAGGAACTACTGAACGGATTTACACCTTTTAAGCAAAAGGCACGAGTCTGAACTGAGGACTACCTCTTTGCCAAATTTGGTGTAATGCTGTTCAGCAGTTCGGGCTGTAGCTGCGTCAACAGGTCCAATGGGAAAATGCATGGGGAAAACGCATTTTGGGACCCCCCTTTTTTCTCGGCCTCCGCTTGACGAATCACCGTGAAATTTTCAGGATAGGAGCGGACCAGAGCTGGCCAAAAGTTTGGAAAATGTCACGAAGATTCGTCGATCGGCGCCAACGTTATTCCAAATAGAATGTTGCGGATTTGCTATGGAAAGTAGGTCCTAACTATAACTACCTACTGGCGACTGCCAGTAGGTAATATATATATATAGAGATATATATATATATATATATTTATAGCTCCACTCATCTGCCTTGCAATCCATACAGACTCCAGCACGCTCAGGTTCGCACAGAAACAGGTTTATTGGCACACAACAAACAGGTAACACGTTTCAACAGCCGCAGCTGCCTTTGTCAAAACGCGTTTCAACAGCCGCAGCTGCCTTTGTCAAACCTTCTGTGGTTGTCATTTTGATTATCCTTTATACATGTTCCTGGGACTTACAAACTTAAAGTGACAGTACCACATATACATTAAAGTGACAAGTGCATTCATTTTCCTTTTGATGGTTGGCTAAAAGGTGCAAACATAGTTTTTTAGTTTTTAATACCCTTCAACAACATATTAATTCTCGGTAACTTGACAAATAGCCAACAGTTCTCTTAGAGGGGTCATTTAGGCAAATTAATTTTGCATTTCTCCTTTACTTAAATGTAAACCAAGGCTGAATATATATATACTGTTGGTTACCAGTAGGGAGTTATAGTTAGGACCTAATTTCCATAGGAAGAGTTTTTTTTGTTTTGCCTATATCTTTGGAGTCGTTTCATGATCCCTTACGAAATTTTCAAAACTAGTTTGGCACACAATTCAGCTTCTTTCTTGAAAGTTTCGAAGTGATGCAGGATGCTCTTTCTCCCACCTCGATGCCAAGACATGAAACTTCCTCCCTCTTCACCTCCGATAGACTCCTTCCCTCCCCAAGTTCTTAAAGGACCTCAAGACCTGGCTCTTCGATGGAACCCCGTGATAGTGCCAGGATCTGTGCGCCGCTCCCCCCTCCTCCTCCCCTTCCCCCAGCACCTTGAGACCCTCTCGGGTGAGTAGCTAGCGCTTTACAAACACATGATTGATTGATTGATTGATGTGTCAAGCAGGACGTGAGAATAAGGGGGAGGTCCCAAAACACATTTTCCCCATGTTCATTTCTATTGAAACTTTAGAAACGGCTACAGCTCGAACTGCGAAATGGATTACACCAAATTTGGCAGGAAAGTAGATGTTGGTCCAGGGAAGTGCCTTTTGTGATTGGTATAAATCCATTCAGTAGTTGCAATGTTATTTAAATAAATTTCCAGTTGTATATCTAGGGACACAGAGGATCTGCGACCCCTTCCGATCTCATGTGGAGATCTGATTGGCTGCTAACTCTTCAAATCCGGTAGTGTTGGCAGCCATCTTGTGACTTGGTGGAACCGAATCTCAGAAAAAACATAAAAAAAGAAAAAGGGGCAGGGTGGAAACACCCTGACCCCCTAGGCCTCAATGGTCGGGGGGTCCCATAGGGACCTCACAGGGCCAAAAGTGGATTTAGTTTTTACATTTTAAGTGGGAGCTGTGCTGGATCCACGAATCCCTCCAATTTTTTTTGAAAAAACGAAGCTCTGGCTCCTGCCCATCGTTTCTAATCAGCCCCTGGGTGGGACAGGTCCCGGGAGCATTTAGATATTATAGGAGGGGGGCATACAGCCCCCCCTAGGGTTCACTAATGGCCCAGGGACCACCACTGCCATGAAGCTTTCTTTTTTTTTTTAAATGATGGAGGCCTGTACGGCCTTCTTTGCTCCCCTGGGGACCGCCATGTCCCTGGGGCTTTAAATGCAAATAAAGTGGGGGTTTGCAGACCCTCCCAGCCTTGGAAACTACTACCTCCCCAAGGAAAATTGTAAGAAAAGAGGTGGCCCACGCAGACCCCCTCCTGGAGCCTTACATTGGGACTACCACCCCCTCCTGCTATGTCCTGGGTTGCCCACCCCCGAGACATAGCTGATTGCTAATGGGTTGGCAGGAGCTTTACCACTCCCACCAAGCCATAGCAAATACTCTGCTTCTAGAAAGCGAGAGCATAAAAAAGGCTCTTGCTTGCTAGAAGCGGAGCAAAATTGCTGTTAGACACTGAGAGCTGCCTTTTCAGGAGGAGGTGGCGATTCAGCAGGGAGCGTGGAGGCCTTCAGGTTCCCCCATGATTCCAATGGAGAGTGGGTGCTCTAGGGGAACCCACTTAAAGATAGACAGGCCCCAGGGAATGGTGTCCCGGGCCGAATTCAAGACTGAGGAGGGAGGCCCCGTGGTCCCCCTCCCCTAACGTTTAAAAAAAAATGACCGGCAAGTTGCTGGAAGCCCTGTCGGTTTTCATCTCCACTCTGCAAACATAGCTTCTGGCGCACAGCTGAATGTGTGATGAAGTCCCCTTGGCTCCGGAGGGTCCTTGGGGACCAACAAGCCCTCCTGTTAACTCCAGTAAGTCCCAAACAGCAGGATTGCTGAGAGGACTTCAGAGGCCATGCCACCTTTCTCCACCACTCTGCAAAAGGTGCTTCAGGTGCACTGCTGGATGGGGGATAAAGTCCCCTTGGTGCCAGAGTGTCTTGGGGGGGGGCTACAAGCCCTCCTGTTGCTTCCAGAAGCTCCCACTCAGCGGAACTGCTGAGAGGTCTTTGATGGCCACGCCCTCTTTCTCCACTACTTCGCAAAAGCACCTCCTGGCGCACTGCTGGTTGGGGGATGAAATCCCCTTCGATGAGGAGGATCCTTGGGGGGCCAGCAAGCCCTCCTGTTACCTCTAGTAAGTCCCACAGAGTGTGATTGGTGAAAGGACATGGGAGGCCATGTCACCATTCTCCACTACTATGCAAACAAGCCTCCTGGCGCACTGCTGGTTGGTTGGGAGATGAAGTCCCCTTGGATGCTGAGGATGGTTGGGGAACAACAAGCCCTCCCGTTACCTCCAAAAAGTCCCACAGAGTGCAATTGCTGAGAGGACCTGGGAGGCCACGCCCCTTTCTTCACCACTTTGCAAACCTGCCTCCAAGGCTCTAGTGTCTCTGTGAGCTACGGAAGAAGGGAGGGGAGGGCTCCTTTGTGCCCTGCAGCATAGCCTCTGCCTTTTGCTTTCCCCTGCCCACTCCATATATTTTGGAGAGGCAGGAGATAGAGAAAGGCAGAGACTGTGCATTAAAACATTAAAATGTTGAGAGCAGCAGGCCTATACCAGTTTATATAGGCTGCTGCTGCTCCATTGTCTTCAATAGAGCTCTCAACATTCCACAGTTTTTATGCAGAATATCGACCCCCAGAATATGGTGGTACAAAAATATTGAGGACAGAATAGTAAGGAACAAAATATCGAATGATAAATGCATATAGGGAAGTATAGATTTACTATTCATAACTCCAAATCTACGTACCTTGAGGATATATATAAATCGCGTAGCTACACATATGTAGAGTTAAATATAGAAAATCTATAGGCATATGTACAAGGAGTTAACTCCACAAATTGTCAATTTTTCTGACGTTCTGGTGGTGTTAACTACTTTGCCTTATTTACAAGGCAGCGTTAAGCCACTCAGCATGGCTTAACACCGCCTTGTAAACAATGCCCCTATTCATGCAGCACTTAGCATGAAGCGAATGTGCAATGAGTGTTGCAGTGGGCGTTCCACTGCAACACCCATTGCTTTTTGATACTGCCCCATATTTACAAGGCTGCAGCAGTGCCACAAATTTCACCAGGTAATACCTGGTCTTAAGCAGTCAATACGAGGATAAATGTTTTAGTTCTCCTTGTATTTTGCTTTTTCCATGTGTGCTGCATTCTGCACCACACAGTAGATAGAGCAAATCGCTTGTAAAGATTGTCTATGTGCAGGAAAGTGTCCCTTCCTGCACATAAACAATTGCACCTGTAGCGCAGGCACCCTAGCAAAATGGTGCTAGGGTGCCATCGCTGGCGCTAGGCAGCTTTTTTAGGTCTCGCAGACCTGCGTTGCAGCACGCATGCGTTGCTCGCTCTGCGAGGCTTTTTATAATCAAGCAGATTTCCGAAGTGGAGTTGAAGCCCCGCCCATTATTGGCTGGCATCACCCTTTATGGTAAACGCTGGCCTCCGATTTAAAATGAGGCTTGTACTGGTGGCGTTACACGGTATCCTTTGTAACTCCATACACACTATGTTTTTCCAGTCAGTCCCGTGCTGTCTCCCGAACACCAGTTTCCGTCCCTCGCTGCTTGATTGCTTGCTTTTTTTCTTTCGTTCGCCTTTAAAGTGAAAGCATGATGCAAATGTTATTGGGATCAAATTCTAAAGAGATGCTTGTTTTAAATGTAAGACCAAGGGTGGCGCCCCCTTCAGGGACACCGCCCTCAGTCTCCTTCATGTTGGTAAGCACTATGTTTTTTCCAGTCGGTTTTGGCAATGGCAGCCGCGTGTTTATTATTACTTAAAGTGAAAGCGCAATGCAAATATAAACACGTGGCTGCCTTTGCGCAATGGTGACAGCTTGTTTTTTCCTGGGCTAGTTTTCAGGGCAGCGGGTGTCTCTGGCTCTGCAGGAAACCTCGGCAGCCCCTGCCTGGCTACATCTCAAGCACCCGATGCACTGCACCGGGACGGCAGCGTTGGGCAACATTTCAAAGGCTCTGCCGAGCATGTTACCACAGCTTGTTCGGCGGAGCTAGGAGGGACGCCGCAGGCAGTGATACGTTAATGGGTGAGTGGGTGAGCGGGCACTAAATATTATTGTGGTATAGAAGGTTTGATGGCAGTCGTTCCCCAGTGTGTGCACCCAATTCAATAAGCTGTATTCGGTTAAAATGTGGCAACCATAAAAGCAGATGTACATATACAGATTCAGTGACCAAAATCATTAAGAACAGCCAGCAATCAATTAGAAATTCAAAACATCGTACAATTCCCAGTGAATTAAACTTAAAGTAGATGTCACAACATAAAAGCTAATCTCAACTCTCTTTATGTAAACAATCGACTCATAGCAGCATTTCATAAACAGTTGTTTAACATAGGCAATTCTAAAGGTCAAGAACAAGTCACATGGAGGTAGAAAGTGCAAAGTGCTCTATTTGTATGTCCATCCCTGGGTTTTGGGGAGACTGGTCGCAGTTCCACAGTCATTAAATTCATCAAAAGCGGCAAAAAAATTCAATTCAATTCAATTACAGTTCAAAATTTTCATTAAAACATCATACTTTTTCTAGCATTAATTGAACTTAAAACAAATGTCGCGGCATAAAACAAATCTCACGTTCTCTTAGCGTAAACAATAGACTCATAGCAGCATTAGTGGTTTTGGCATTATATTTCTTAAACAATGGTTTAAGATAGACGGTTCTAAAATTCAAGTACAGGTCGCATAAAAGTAGAAAGTGCAAGGTGCTCTGCTTAGTATGCCCATCACATGGGCACGGGGAGGCTGGTCGCTGTTTCATTGTGGGGAACTCTACTAAATGGTGGACAAGGCCTAGCCTCATTCTTGTTAAACATAACGGTGGGAGGGTCTTGTGACAAGTGTTAGATAGCTTTGAAAGCCATCGGTATCTATATGCAGATGGTAAAGCTGGTACTTGGTTTGCTCCCCTACTGTTCTCAGCCTGCATTCTTTCTTATGATACAAGAAAGTATTCTTCAGTGTGTGCACCCATTTTTCGAAAGCGCGCTAGGCCTGTGCGATGTAGTGGTGCCACAACTGCCAGTTCACTTGTTTGTTTTCTTGTGTCTGCTTAACTGTTGGTGACATTTCTCATACATATTTCTTTGGATTGGCTTGTCGCGTGTGAAAGCAACATACATGGAGCACAGCAGGTGATGCAGGTACTAAGTTCTGTGGCTTACTCATAAAGCATGTATTGAACAGCAGACAGCTGAGGCACTTCATTGCAGCCAGACTATGTGTTCTGAAAGTGATGTAAACTAAAGGTATGGCTCTTCTAAACAAGGCACTAGCCCAGTTGAGGCCCAAAAATATCAAATCATGTAGCAATGGAGTTAAACATGGCAAAAAGCCCTGATAATAACTCCATT
Organism: Triturus cristatus; assembly: GCF_964204655.1. Taxonomy (NCBI): domain Eukaryota; kingdom Metazoa; phylum Chordata; class Amphibia; order Caudata; family Salamandridae; genus Triturus; species Triturus cristatus. Next base: position 1,754,078,111 of record NC_140589.1, on the reverse strand, counting down.
GGCCTTCTCAGCAAACCGTGTCCATATTACGAAACATAGCTAGTACCATAAATTACTTCCAGTATTGAGTGTGAGCATGTGGCAGGATTTCACTTTCAGTGTGCCCGCTGTTTTGCAGGGTGCATCGTTTTAGACTGGTCTCTTAAGGTGCCTGGCTCGGATGGGCACCAGCCATTACAAAAAATGGGGTAACCCAAAACTGGTCACGGTCCTGGGTACAGTACGATACAAAAAACAATGGTCCTAGACCTTCATTTGGAGAGACTTGAATCAATTTCCTGTTTGGTACATTCAGTAACAAATTTCATGAGCATTCTTAAGCACAATGTACCTGCTCATAGTATTAAATACAATATTCAAAAATTAAACCAAGAAGTGCAACAAACCATAGTCTAATTCACCATGCATTTTATTCTTATGCAAAATGGTGTACAAATCAGAAAATTATTAACTGTACTTTATCATTGAGTATAGGAGGTTGCTCCAGAGGGAACGTGCGTAGAGTTCTGGAGCAATGATTTATGTAAGGGCCGCATGTATGTAGTTTGTTTTTTAGATATTCCGACCGGGAAGCATATATGACTGCTTTCCTTGGTTTCATAGAATCAAATGCATGAGTGGTTGTTCTAGGCTCAGCTCACAAATCATAGGACTGGTACCAGTGGCCAACAACCTCAACTACCACATTAGGGGGACCAGTAGCCCCCGTCACCCCTGTGCCCCTATGTATATGGTTTGACATGAAAGATGTGCAGATTATAAAGTGAACTATTTATTTTAAAACTAATACTAACAAATCCAAGCTCTTCTTATGGAGTTAAGGGATAACAACATTTACAATCTGCTCTGAATGTGAAGAAAGAAACAGAAGAGGCTGTGTCTTGTGGAAGAAAGGTTTCTTGGGTATGACATGACCTTCATGTGGATTGTTGACAGCTCATGTGTCCGCCCGACTACTTTCCTTTATACACTTTTTTAAAAATGATAATCATTGTTTGGTTCTTGCCTCGTGTGTCGATATGTTCTTCTCGCTAGTGGTCATGGTGGAACCATGGAAGGTTTGAAACGCCACCCAGAGCTGTTGAATCTGTGGTGTTTTAACAGCTGTGTATGTCTATATTGTTATGCAAAAGTTGGTCGCACACTGCTCGTCACACCAGCAAGTTGCCCCAAAGGACTGTGGTAAATGTAGTGGCGACGGCGGGTACGCCTATGCCACGATGTGTAAAAAGAACAGTATGTGTTGCGTTAGCCATCCCTGGACACGTGTTTCGAGGTAGTTGCCTCTCGTCAGCAGGGAGCAGGTCAGTGTGAAGGGGTGCCGTGTGGACTGCCAAAATGTAATTAAAACAGGTCAAGTACCTCTCATGGCGCGCAGGTGCAGATCCAAGGCTCGTCAGCCCGTTGGCTCAAGGGAGCCGTAATAAATTATGCAAATTCACACTCGAGCATAGGTGTATCCGCCGACGCTGACCTTCAGGGACCATTTTCATTGGGGGAACACGACTGGTAGGTGTAGCAGTGTGCGACCAATCTGGTTTAACTTTATATTCAGGCTCCCTTGAGCCGGTGGAGTCGACGGACTCATGGTTACGCACCTGCGCGCTACGAGAGGTACTAGACCTGATAACGATTTTAGCAGCTTACACAGCAACCCCACACATTTTCCTACTCCCTGCTGACGAGAGGCAACTACCTCGAAACACGTGTCCAGGGATGGCACACGCCACGCATACTTGCATTCACACTCGAGCATAGGTGTATCCGCCGACGCTGACCTTCAGGGACCATTTTCATTGGGGGAACACGACTGGTAGGTGTAGCAGTGTGCGACCAATCTGGTTTAACTTTATATTCAGGCTCCCTTGAGCCGGTGGAGTCGACGGACTCATGGTTACGCACCTGCGCGCTACGAGAGGTACTAGACCTGATAACGATTTTAGCAGCTTACACAGCAACCCCACACATTTTCCTACTCCCTGCTGACGAGAGGCAACTACCTCGAAACACGTGTCCAGGGATGGCACACGCCACGCATACTTGCATTCACACTCGAGCATAGGTGTATCCGCCGACGCTGACCTTCAGGGACCATTTTCATTGGGGGAACACGACTGGTAGGTGTAGCAGTGTGCGACCAATCTGGTTTAACTTTATATTCAGGCTCCCTTGAGCCGGTGGAGTCGACGGACTCATGGTTACGCACCTGCGCGCTACGAGAGGTACTAGACCTGATAACGATTTTAGCAGCTTACACAGCAACCCCACACATTTTCCTACTCCCTGCTGACGAGAGGCAACTACCTCGAAACACGTGTCCAGGGATGGCACACGCCACGCATACTTGCATTCACACTCGAGCATAGGTGTATCCGCCGACGCTGACCTTCAGGGACCATTTTCATTGGGGGAACACGACTGGTAGGTGTAGCAGTGTGCGACCAATCTGGTTTAACTTTATATTCAGGCTCCCTTGAGCCGGTGGAGTCGACGGACTCATGGTTACGCACCTGCGCGCTACGAGAGGTACTAGACCTGATAACGATTTTAGCAGCTTACACAGCAACCCCACACATTTTCCTACTCCCTGCTGACGAGAGGCAACTACCTCGAAACACGTGTCCAGGGATGGCACACGCCACGCATACTTGCATTCACACTCGAGCATAGGTGTATCCGCCGACGCTGACCTTCAGGGACCATTTTCATTGGGGGAACACGACTGGTAGGTGTAGCAGTGTGCGACCAATCTGGTTTAACTTTATATTCAGGCTCCCTTGAGCCGGTGGAGTCGACGGACTCATGGTTACGCACCTGCGCGCTACGAGAGGTACTAGACCTGATAACGATTTTAGCAGCTTACACAGCAACCCCACACATTTTCCTACTCCCTGCTGACGAGAGGCAACTACCTCGAAACACGTGTCCAGGGATGGCACACGCCACGCATACTTGCATTCACACTCGAGCATAGGTGTATCCGCCGACGCTGACCTTCAGGGACCATTTTCATTGGGGGAACACGACTGGTAGGTGTAGCATTGTGCGACCAATCTGGTTTAACTTTATATTCAGGCTCCCTTGAGCCGGTGGAGTCGACGGACTCATGGTTACGCACCTGCGCGCTACGAGAGGTACTAGACCTGATAACGATTTTAGCAGCTTACACAGCAACCCCACACATTTTCCTACTCCCTGCTGACGAGAGGCAACTACCTCGAAACACGTGTCCAGGGATGGCACACGCCACGCATACTTGCATTCACACTCGAGCATAGGTGTATCCGCCGACGCTGACCTTCAGGGACCATTTTCATTGGGGGAACACGACTGGTAGGTGTAGCATTGTGCGACCAATCTGGTTTAACTTTATGTCTATATTGTTGCCAATAAATTAAGGGGTTTTATGGCAGCCATAATTGTAATACTTTTCATTTCCAAATCAAGGAATAAGCCAACACTTGCGGTGATTGCATGCTGATTAATGAAGTGAGAGGGGTCTCCAGTTGGAGGGACAGAAAACATTGAACCAGTTTGCATTACATCTTTAATTTGTGTTGCATTTCTGTACTTAAACTAAGAAATAAACCCCCACGAGCATACCATAAGCCCTACAATACTTAAAGCATTGGGCATATAGCTGTCTCAAAATTTTGAGCTAATGGTTTTAGTTGGCCTTTCTGTTCATGTTCAGTAATTTCACAACTCGTAGTCCATTTCGTTTTTTTAGGTCGAGCCTGGGCAGCATGCGCTGCTCTGCAAGCCATGCTGTATTGTAGTATGGACTTGAAGTCCCGCTGACTCTCCGCCCATATTTGTCATTGGCTTGTGTTATTGTCCTTCGTAAATGCTGGCTTCTGATTCGATAATAGGCTTGTTAGTCCCTCCTTAGTACCGCCTTGTCTTCATTTGTAACCTCCCATGAGGACTGGCCCTTTTACTTCGGTTGTTACACGGTATGTCTCATTTACTCTACAAGCACTATTTTCTTTAGTGGTTTCTCCTACTACAGGCACTACATGCTTTCCTGCAACATTCAACGTGCTTTCAAGGGGTGCTTTTACAAAAAAAGTATTTGTTTGTCAACTTGACAAACAAATGCTTTTTTTGGTAAAAGCTCCCCATACCGTGCTTTCACTATAAAAGCAGCCGCGGACCTATCTTTAGACACGGCTTGTCTAAAGAAAGGGGTGTGGCCTCTATTAACATGAAAGCACAGCATGGGGTGCTTTTAAACAACAAGAATTTTCAATCCAATAGATCTCGCATTTTAGGAACTTTGACCTAATGGTATTGTAAATGACAACGCTTTTTATTATTGACACTTTTTTAAACGAAAATAAAAGGAATTGTCAATTATAATGCCAATAGCTCAAAATCTTGCAATTGCGAGACTTATTGCATTGCAAATGCTTGTTAGCATCAGCGCTAGGAGTAATGCAGTGGTGCGCTGCATTCTTGTGAATATGCTGCATCCCTGCTTTCTGAAACTGTCGGAGCACGGCGTAACACATTTTTGCGTAACACCACACTCTGCCAGTTTCTTGTAAATATGTCTCCTAGACTTACTTACCTCTCGATATTTTACGTTCGATAGTTTGTTCTCGTTATTGTACCTCATCAACATTCTGGGATCGATATACAGGGCGAACACTTATGAAATGTCTCTTGAAGCCCCAAAGCACAGCCACACAGGCGCTGCGTCTATCAGGTTGTCCCACACATTGGAACTCAATAGGAAGTCAATTAAAATGTCCTATGGCGCCTCCTGTTTTCTTTCCCCTGTATGCTCTCGGCCTAATGTCTGCCCTCCCCATCATTTGCCCACATACCCTTCAGCTCCTGTGAATTACTAGTGCAATAGTGCTGCATTTTCACTATTACCACAGAGTGTTATCGATGTCTCCTTTATTGCTTGTGCTTTTATTTCATGAAGATTAGGCGAGCACAAAGGAGCCATCGTCCCTTTAATGGTGTTGTATCGCATTGATTCATAAGCTGCTTTCTCTTGTGTGTCTCCATTTGAAAGTAATGTAGCCCCCGAGCTGACATTCAGTCGCCGTGTTTGCCGCAGAGCAGTGCCTTTTAATTGAGGGCGCTTCATATAGATGGATGCTTTACTGTTCTCTACTGTTCTCGGTGGCATCTCTCACATTTTATCTGATGCCGGCAGTTCTCATTACGGCCCTCATCTGTCTCCTTAATAGTGCTGCGTTGATTTACTGTCACACTTCTTGCAGCGTCGCACTGTTGAAAAATGAAGATGTCAGCATGGTGAAAGGCAGAGCCATGAATCGAAAATTGTTTCATAAACACTTCCCCAAGGGCACGGCTTCCAAGCCTCCATCTTGTTTACAGTCCGGGAGCACTTCAGGCGCCACGGACCACAGAGGAGTTAGGCCATGATTCCGACCGAGGCAGAGTAACAGCCCATTTTCAAGTACAGGTCGCCAGGAGGGGTGTAAAAAGTTTTATTTTGCAACCAAAGTCTCTAGCAAATCTCCAGCATTTTTCTACCTGTAATTCACAAAGCCTACTGCATTACTGATGTCGACGCTCCGGAACAGTTTTTCATTGGAAAGTGGTAATATTTATCGATGACGGTCCGCTGGTGCTTAACATGTTATGTTATATTATAAAGACTTGTAAAGTGCAAAGCTGCCCTGGAAAGGGGCTTCTCGGTGCTAACCTACTGCAAGGTGATACAAGACAGCGCCAACACAGAAAGACTCAATGCAAATACCCAGTTCACCAGCTGCTTTCTACCACATGGATTCGCCGTTTTCTGAGTCAACTTTAAACCGGTGTGCCTCACATCTTTAGAACTGGATGAATGCTGGCAGACTTTTTTGTTTGAAAAAATTAAACAGGATGTGAATGTCCCAATTTTAATGTGAAAAGTCATATATCCAAAAAATTTGCATACTATAGGTGGTAATCGTATTATTCTCTTTTTAGGAAGTGCCTGATGGAGGTTTCAGGCAATCAGCAACAAAAAAACGCAAAATACTTAAAGACTAAGGGGCAGATTTACAATAACTGGCGCATCCCTGCATATCAGCAGGGATGCGGCAGTTATTTGCGTTACAGCTCCGCCACCATGGATGCGCCGCATTTACAATGCGGTGCACCATGGGGCAAAAACGGACAGATGCGTGACGCATCTGTGCCGTAAAGGCAGCACATTGCTGGAATTGCGTCGCAAGCGCGACGCATCTCCAGCAAGGCTCTGGGGTGCCCTATGTTTACAATGCTGCGTCAATCCTTACACCTGCTTCAAGCAGGCGCAGGGTTTTGACGCAGCATGGGCTCAAAAGTGACTGAGTGAAATCTTGTAGATTTCACTCAGCCACTTTTAGGAGGCGTTCCTGCGACGGAACGCCCCCCACCCTTGCACAGGAACGCCTACTTCTGGCGCAGGGCTTTACAACGTGACGCATATCCCAGAAAGCGAAAGGCACAACATGCATTATTAACATTGCGGCGGTTGCTGCAGCCAGCAGCACCCACCGCAATGTTAATAATGCCTTTTGCGGCCGCCGTGGTGGCGGCTGCATTGTAATATGTTGTGCAAAACAGCCGCCATATAGGCGGGCGGTCCCAAACCCCGGGACTATGGCGGACGGACTTAAGTCTGCCCGCCATCATAATTACCCCCATAGTTCATTGTAGTAGTCTACAGGGCAAGACTTAAACCCATTCTGCTTTTTCTAGGGTTGATTCTATCAATGTCACTTGATTTGTGTTGTTAATCTCAATTCATAGCACCAAGAAGCTTTGTTGTGCATGGCTCTTTAGAGAATAAATAACTTTAAATACCATATGAAGATGCACAGCGTGTAATACTCTATTATTACTATTGTATATATATAGATATATATATATATATATATATATATATATATATATATATATATATATATCGGCTCGAATTGCACCTTTATTCGGGAATTCACTCATGGGTGGGTGCTCTCGTTGTGGAGGTGCAAGCCACAAATCATCGACGCTCCAAATCCTTATTGTTGAAAGGAAGTAAGCACTCACGGGAGACACTCGGAAGAAATTTTATTCCGATACAGCAAACAAACGCGTTTCGGCGGACTGCCTTCCTTGGTGTTTGCTAGCGCAATTGTTTTCACAGAGTTTAAACATTTATGATTAAGAATGTTTTTTCAGAATTTGAAATGATATGTAAATAAGGGTTCACTGAATGAGTGACAATTATACATTTACAAATGGCGGAATCCGTGCGATCAGCGCACGAGTCCCCTTTTCATGTTGCCATACGGATGTCACAACCAATGCAGGCATTAAAATGGCGGCCTCCCGGTGCGCTAGCAAACACCGAGGAAGGCAGTCCGCCGAAACGCATTTGTTTGCTGTATCGGAATAAAATTTCTTCCGAGTGTGAGCCCGTTTTTTATCATGACTTGCTGCTATATTTTAAGGTTTTATGGATTTAGGGATTTATCCTGAAATTGTACTTTTTGCACAAGGCAAACATATAAAATATATATATATACGTGTATTGAGACAAATAAGCAAAACATTCCTACAATGGACTTTGCATAATTCAGTACACATTGCAAGTCTTTCTGTTATGTCTATTACCATGTGACGCGGAATGGGGGAAGTAGGCGGTACACTAAGCAAACACTTCAAAATTGGAGAGGCGATGTAGAACTCGCATGTGATCAAGGGCTCCTGAAGCCCCAAACGCGTCGTGCGTGGGTTGTGAATTTGCAATAAATATCCTACCTGAAGTCCAGCGGGGTCTGAGTTTCCTTCTTCGCCGCCGCTGAGTGGAAGTAGTAGGGATTGGAACTTTTGATATTACTACGGAGGTCGGTTGCCTCCGTCACCAGACCCCCTCCCCCTAAAGCAGGCGGCCGCCCTCGACCGAAGCGCAACGAGGATCCGTGGTGGAACTTTGGCGACCGCCCCCTACCATTGCGAAAGAAAACGAGCACCGGCTTGAGGACGCGATCGGCTGGGTCAGAGGACCCGCAAGAAAACATACTTCGCCGGTGAGTTTTATTGGCAAATGTTGTAGGTGGGGAGAGACTGTACATTAAGGCTGTGTAACGACAAGTCTGGAGTCTACTGACTTGCACGAACCTAGACGAATTTCCACAACCCACAATGTCGGCAGAAATGGTGCGAGAGAGGGAAATGGCGGCAGAGGAGGTGTTTGGAATTCCACCAAGCACCTCTAACAACACAGCACACATGAGAAACAAGGAGAGTGACCATGATTTGGATGTCAAGTCCCTATTAAAAAAACCTGGAAAAGAAAATGAAACTGGAGACCACTAAATGGTGGGAACACAAGTCACTTTCAAAATATGCCGAAGTAGGAAGGGTCCCACGGGGATTACGTATCCTTCTGGCGCCCAGTTTCGACAAACCAAACCCCAACATGCTACGCGAGTGGGGGGAAAGTAATTTAGCTGCTTCCATGAATCTGGTTAATATTTTGGTAAAATACGCCAGCATTGATCGTCTGGAAATCCTACAAGAAATTGAAGAAATAAACAATCAATTGAGCAAATTTGAGACAACGGAACTCATCACTAAAACTAAGGAGGCTATAAAAGAAAGAGTAAAGAAACACGAGGAGAAAATAAAATTCAGGAAGTCACACAAGTTCGCTCGTGATTTAGCGGACTATGAAAATGGTCAAATCTTTACTTTTGCCCGCAAGTTCGACACAGTAAGAAGACAACATTACAGTGAAAAAGCGACATTCAATACTACAAGTGCACACATCAATATGGACAACGATAATGACTCCTCTAGTGTGGACACTGTATCTTTGACAAGCGGATCGAGTGTGGAAATAGACCGTCCATATGAAAAACAAACCAAACTAAATGTGGAACAAGAGCTTGATTTTTTAGTGGAGGAAAGACTGCTAACATTACGACCGAGGCAGCAAAAGGGGCCAACAGAAAACGCAGAAACAAAAGAAGAGCTAACAGGCGCAAAAGGTGCAAACAAAAACACGAAGAGGAAAACACAGTGGCAGAGAAAACGGCGCTAAAGGACAACAGCATCATCAATCTATCCTCAATAGAATTAACCAAAGCGGAGCAACAACTACTGGCACTCGGTTTAAATTTCTGCCCAGGAGACAGTTTTGACAATGCACGCACCCGCATTGATGTTTACTGCTTCATTAGGAAGCTTAAACGTAAGAAATTTTTTGCGTTACAATCTGGCAAACAACAAGAAGATAAAACCTCAGAACAGGATGCCACTCAAGGTCCAATGTTGGCAGCTTCGGATATTTCTACTTTGCTCACATTACAAGATCTACAAGGACAATCAGACTCTGAAATTTCTAATGATGATACAGACACAAATACTCAAGAAAGGCTAAGAAAAATCAACCAAATACAGAAAGGGGCTGGGATCAGTCCTTTTAAATCTAAATCATGTTTTATACCACTAATGCCGAAAGATGCCATCGATACATATCATGATATGATCAGTAATGATCTAAAAAAGTTGAACCACGCAATATCAATAAAACTAGAAAACAAAGAAATATGTTTTTCAAAAAAAGAGAATACGAGAAATTAATGAAAAAACTAAGTGAAAATCATAATGTGGTTATAAAGAAATCAGATAAAGGTGGGAATTTGGTTTTATGGCCTAGAAATGATTACATTTTGGAAGCACATAGACAGTTAAATGATGAAAGTTGCTACACTAAATCTAGCATTAAAGAATATAACACAGCCAAGACAGTTTTACAAAAAAAGCTGGCACATTGGAGACGAGAAGGTCTCATATCCACTGAGGAGTACAAGTTTATGTATAATGAGTTCCCAGTATTACCGGTGTTATATTTAATTCCCAAAATACATAAAAATGTTATGCCCGTTCCCGGTAGGCCCATTATATCGGCCATTAACAGTGTAAGTGAAAAAGTTGGCCAATATATTGATCACTTCTTACAGAACATAGTTAAGGATTTACCCAGCTATGTTCAAGATACTGGCGATTTTCTGCAAAAAATTGAAAATCTAACCTGGACTGATGATCTATGTCTAATTACACTAGACATAGAATCATTATATACCAGTATAGATCACACCCAGGGACTAAAAGCGGTAAAACACTTTTTAGATCTAAGATCTAGTGAATTTTACGAACATACCAAAGCTATTCTGGAGCTCATCTCATGGTGCCTCAACAATAATTTTTTTCTTTTCAATAAAGATATTTTTAGGCAGCAACGAGGCGTGGCGATGGGGGCCTGTTTCTCCCCCAGCTACGCATGCTTGCATGTAGGCTGGTGGGAGGAACAGGTTCTTAACAAGGCACACCAAGCAGCAGTTGAGTCACACATAATTTCATATTTGAGATACATAGATGATGTCTTTATATTATGGAAAGGGAACGAGACAGAAGCCCATCAATTTATTGAAGACATCAACAAAAACACTATGAACCTAGTCTTTACATCCCACATCCATAAGACACAAATTGAATTTTTGGATGTGCTAGTGCACATTAAGGAAGGGAAACTTGCTACCACACTATATAGAAAGCCAACATCGGGTAACATTATGTTACATGCAAAAAGTTCGCACCCCAGGCATTTAATTGCAAGTATCCCTTATGGAGAAATTCTGAGACTCAAGCGGATCTGTAATAATGAGTCAGATTTCAATGTATGCACTAACGAAATGGTGGGAAGGTTGAAAGCTAGAGGGTACAGTGATAAGATCATTGGCAAAGCGATTAGTAAAGCTAGCACACGACCTAGACATAGTCTCTTCAAGAATACCAACACTGAGATACAATGTGAATCAGACACAAGAGCTTTCAAGGTTGACAGCCCAAGATTAATTACGACCTATTGCAATGAAGAACGCAAAATTAGAGCTATTGTCAAAAAACATTGGCCCATGGTGATGACTGATAATGTGCTCTGCACTTGATTAACAGAAACTCCGATGATCACATTTAGAAGAGGTAAAACGATGGGATCCATCTTAGACAAAAGTTCCCCAGAGACCAGAAAAACTGTCAGTTGGTTACAACCCAGCAAAGGGTTTAGAAAATGTGCAACTTGTAGAGCCTGCAAGTTTGGCTGTAATAAGACCCATTACTCAACTCCATTCAGTGAGTCTCCAGTACCAATACGTGGCCATTACAACTGCAAAACCGAATATGCTGTATATGTCCTGTCGTGCACCTGTGGCCTTAACTACATTGGGAGTACGAAGCTACAGGTGCACGTCAGAATATTGCAGCACATCAGGGCCATTCTACACAGCGATCCAGCTTACCCGGTGGCACGGCACTTCAAGCGAACCCATGCTAATGATATTAACTGTCTTACATACTTTGTTATTAACGCTGTCCCGAAGCCACGGAGGGGTGGAAATAGAGAGCGCCAATTAAGACAGCTGGAAACTAGGTTCATTTTGGAGTTCGACAGTAAGTGGCCCAATGGGTTGAATAACACAGAGGATATGCACAACTTCCTATGAATGGGTACTTTGAGAAAGAAAAAAGAAGAATAAATTAGTAATAAGATAAAATGATACCTTGCATGCGTAACATAGAGCCACCCCATAAGACAAAATGGGAGGAGGAATGGGGATAATGATAATACAATCTAGTCATGATCCATGTTTTAACTCTATAATTATCAGTAACAGCATTATAGATTATTTAAATGAAATATAAAAAATGTGCGTTGGAGAAAATAAGAAAAAAAGAATAAAACCTGTCGCCATATACACATAAAGGAACCAAAAAACTATGACAAAATAGTTTCTTTGCCCCAAAAAAATGTCAAACCTGTTTCAAGTGTAAAAAGAAAAAATGTTTTTCCTCTATGTGCAATCTCATAGTATATGCCTTTTAACAGTATTTTTTAAGAACGAAATTTTACTGTTATCAATATTTATGATTGTTTACATATTTATTACATTGTAAATTGGTTTTCCGAGGTAATTTGCCTATTGCACTGTATATTGAGATGTTTTGCACATTTTGCACCATTTTGCACACTTTGCACATTTGCACATCAACACTTTTCAAATTTTACCTTGCTGCTATTGCACATATGCACTTTTTTTTCTGCTATGGTACTGGATTTATCCAGCAAATGAGCCCGTTTTTTATCATGACTTGCTGCTATATTTTAAGGTTTTATGGATTTATCCTGAAATTGTACTTTTTTCACAAGGCAAACATATAAAATATATATATATATACGTGTATTGAGACAAATAAGCAAAACATTCCTACAATGGACTTTGCATAATTCAGTACACATTGCAAGTCTTTCTGTTATGTCTATTACCATGTGACGCGGAATGGGGGAAGTAGGCGGTACACTAAGCAAACACTTAAAAATTGGAGAGGCGATGTAGAACTCGCATGTGATCAAGGGCTCCTGAAGCCCGAAACGCGTCGTGCGTGGGTTGTGAATGGCAATAAATATCCTACCTGAAGTCCAGCGGGGTCTGAGTTTCCTTCTTCGCCGCCGCTGAGTAGAAATAGTAGGGATTGGAACTTTTGATATATATATATATATATATATATATATATATATATATTCACTTTAAAAACCATAAGTTTCACACATGTTATAGTTAGGTGGACATTTCACTCATAAAAAACCAATGAAATTCCACCGTTATAGTTAGTTCAGATAACTATAACTCGCACGCCCGCAATCCAGTGCTCATGACTTTACATATTTCATCACTCATGACATGGTCAGTGGCATCACTCATGACATCACTGATGACATCATCCTTGTGATAGAGTGGCGGTCGCGCGAGTTATAGTTATCTGAACCAACTATAACAGTGGAACTTCATTGGTTTTTTACGAGTGAAATGTCCACCTAACTATAACATGTGTGAAACCTATGGTTTTTTAAGTGCATTTGCAAGGTTTTTTAAATGCTAATTCCTAACTATAACGTGTGTGAAACCTATGGTTTTTTAAGTGAATTTGTACGGTTTTTTAAATGCTAATATTTTTTTTTTTTTTTTTTAATGGTTTATCACCGTGCGTGCACAGTGCGCGCACCCCGCTATTTAAAAAAAAAATAAAAAAAAAAATGTTTTTTTACCCTTCGGGGTCCTTTAGGGACCCCCTGACAAAGGCTAGGGGGTCAGGAACTCTCTACCCTGCCCCCTTTTCACGTTCGCCACCTCTCTTTTTCACTCTCTCACCCACAACAAACAAAATGGTGGCCGCCGCTTCCTGATTTCGACCGATTCGAATGTTGACTGTCATGAATCCACCAATCAGAATTACGCTCGCGCACGGTGCGCGCACGGTGCGCGGCTATAGATATGTATGTGCTTTTAAATGCAACTTTCTCCGAAACTACTGAACAGATTGACTCCATATATGCAAAAGGCACTTCCTTGACCTGAGGACTACCTCTCTGCCAAATTTCAAGTAATTCTGTTGAGCCGTTCGGGCTGTACCTTCGACTAAAGGTCCTATGGGAAAATGCATGCGGAAAACTTGTTTTGGGACCCCCCTTTTTTCTCGGCCCCCGCTTGACGAATCACCCCGAGACTTTCAGGGTAGGAGCTGAACGGAGCGCCCCATTAGTTTTGAAAATTTCGCGAGGATTCGTCAACCGGAGCCAAAGTAATTCAAAATAGAATTTTCAGATTTCCTATGGAAACACGGTCCTAACTCTAACTATCTACTGGCGACCGCCAGTAGATAATATATATTATGATGTTTCTGGTACTGGATTCAAATGTTCTCCTTGGGAGGCCTGTATACTCTGTTTGACTGAAAAAAATTATTCTCTTGAGGCCACTATTATAGGACACACACACGAATACACACATGGGGCATAAACCTGGCCCCAAAGTAAAGGAAGTGAGAGTGGGTCCTACATGTATAGCATTCACCGTCTGACTCAGATAGTTCCAGAGGTGGACGCGTATATGCTAAATGCCAAATAACAAGGTCCTTGAGACAGTCATGAATAATGGAGAGTTACGGTTTGGGACATGTATATGCTAAATACCAAACAACAAGGTCCTTGAGACTTTCCTGAGGACCCCCTTCGAAAAATGTCAAGAGGCTGAAACGCGTTAACAGATAATGAATTCTTTTTGTCAACATAAAAGCTGCAAATTTAGGATTTTCAGCTGCGGAGGATGAGTATGCAAATCTGACCAATAAACAGGGCCACTCACAAAAGATTTCTAGATGGTTTGTATATTTGAACTTTTGCTACAATTTAGAAGCGGTAGTCACCTCTGACATAGTGAGACTCAGGACTAGCGAAATGTTGAGCAACAACTGTGCAAAATGGTGAGAAAACGCGTAGTATGTAATCTATGATTCATAATGTGTAAACTGATATATGAATTATGTCATACAGAGTAAAGAAATTGCCATAAGGGGTTCTAGGTTTTCTCATTGATAATTAATTGAAATTACATTTCAGAGCAATTTGAAGTCACAGAGGGTGTTAATAAAGTAAATAAAGATAGTATTCTTTACCCATGGTTACCTTGAAAAACAATATCATAATTTATACCTTAGAGAGTAATATTTCGCAAGAGTGTGCACTTGGCATGCTAGCAATGATGACAAAAACGTTCTCCATAGTGTGTTGATTTCCTGCCTAGTTCATCGACTATTTAATATTTAAAAAAATACATTCAAAGTATTTCACTGGTTGAAAGCCCAGGTAACCTCCCACCACAATGAAACCTTTTCTTTGGCAACATCCACCATGTTGAGAGAAACATGAAAAACAGATAAAGTGGCACTGTTGCTCTGGGCATCATTTTAAGTAGAAATTTCCCAGGCATAAAAACCATATCTTCCACGACCACCATCTGCTGATCAAAAGGAGGACAATGTTTCTTTTGTTCAACTACCTCACAGCGCTTAGAGACCCCTGTGGTTATAACGCGCCATATAAATTAAATAAATAAAAATAAATAAATAAATAAATAAAGCGCTCTGATACCCGCAAGGGTGATGTTCGCGCTATATATAAAACCTTCAAAAATAAAAAATAAAATAGGAAAAATGGCATCCAGTGACTAGGTAAGAGAGGAGAGCCTGAAAAACATTTGGATGTCTGGGAGTTTTTCATCCACCCACAGGAAAGTGAATGGCAGGATTGTCATCTGCTAGATCTGTGACCAACAAGTGAGCAAAGGTCCCTATGTGAAATGGAATTCGTCTTGGATAAAAAATAATATATTGATGTATAAAATTAAAAATAAACTTTAATTGACATCCATAATAATGGATAGTGAAGCAGATGGGACGTGACGGTGTGCTCCGGAAAGCACTAGTAATACCTGTGACTTAAAAGTATGTTATTTGTGCAACAATCCTAATAACAGTAAAACGCCACAGGAGGTTACCCTTAAACCCAGTTGAGACCTGGGTAAATAGTAATATAACAAACAACAACATCTCAATAGGTAATATTCAGAGGCAATTATGTAAAAAGTGCACAGTACTTGCAATTCCAAATGAAGTATCAGCACTATTTACATTATATGTGGGTAGCAACCATTTAATTAATTGTACAGTTCTTTTCCCACCATTTTTCTCACTGTTTCCCTTGTCTCACTTGTCACTTGTGCTGTTCATTTTTTTGTAGGAGCACGGTAGTGCGCATGATTGTATAGGTTACACTCACATATAATGCGAATAGTTCCGATACTTTATTTGTATTCATTCTTCTGAATAGAGACCGCTCTATACAATTTGCTTAAAATCATTTATGTCTCCTTGTTTCCTTCCTTTTACAATTACTGTGCACCTTTTACCATAATTGCCTCTGAATATTACCTATTGAGACGTTGTTGTTTGTTATAACAATCCAAATAACAGCACTGCAGCCCAGTCAAATTGAATAAAGGGAAAAGAGGGTCTGCATGCAGTGTAGACAATGTTTCAATTCTTTGTAAATATGAGGATCATCATCAGGACAATTATGAATGGGCGCCTGAGATACAACCACATAGATAAATATACATACATAGAAGACATCCACCAAATTGAAGACACAAATATTAATAATAGCTTACAAACACAAGTAACAACATACATTAAGTCTGTATAAACAAATTCTCAAGAGTACATACAAAATCATTTAAAAGGAAAAAAAATTAAGCATAACCTATCCCAGTAATACAAGCTTAGCAATGTGCCATGGCATGGCGGAATATTACATTGTCAGTCTCATGGAGTAAGTGACATCTGTATGTAAAGGGAGTGTATATGAGGGCTAATTGACTAAAGAGAGATGGGTGGGCCACAAAGTCAAATCCATATCTAAGTATCAGGTAATAAGGACCGGAAGTATGTAGATAAGAAGGCAATCAGTACAAATATGAAAATAAGATGAAAGATATCGCCAGGGAGGGCCTGTAAAAAATAGTAAAGATATGGGAGGTCCGGTGAAACATACCTAACTGATGAGAAGCTGGGAATTAAAGCGCAACAGTGCTCAAGGGATATCCAATATTGCGTCGGCAATCAACACCAGTTGAAAAAAAGGCGAGCTCAGAAATTTGAGGCTGCGTCTACAGTGGAAGACGAAGAAGTACGCATGCTCTGAGCACATAAGCAAACATAGAAATGAGTCTCGCTTAGGAGCAGCATGAGTAAAAAAAGTAAAAAGATGGCCTTAGGAAAAACCGGCACCAGGTACAAAAGAAGGACTACATATGTGGGCCTGAAAAATAGAAAAGGAAATATTTCTGTCAGGCTCGGAAACGACGCCATCTTAAAACAATACAACATATGTGATCAAAAAGGAGACATATTGCCAGGCAGCAATTGCTCATAGGGTACACACTGTATCCTTAAAACATACAATCTCTACACAAACTAGTCCAAAAAGTAGACCATTACTGTTATTCATACTCGTGGTAGCAACATGTGATACACAGAGTCCTCTTTTTCTATGGATTGATATGTCACTACATTAGAGAGGTCCAATCTTCCAGCTTGTTAATACCTATGCTCAGATTGTACATACATAGGATCCTTTTAATCTTTTCTTTGTTTAAGAGGGTGGTGCCACTTCCGTATCTGTTTGGTGGGTTATGACGGGGATTACTTGCCATCGCAATTCATCTTCCATATGATTGCACTGTATGAAATGTTTTACCAATGGAGCAGTTATGACCGTACAACGAGGGCAGCTCCTATGTTCCCATATTCTGATACGCATTTTTTGTGTGATTACTCCAATCTTTATAAGATCACATGGACTTATGATGGTATAAACTACGGTGGTCGTTTTTCAGTTAGCAAATTGTCTCAGAGTGACCTTGGCATTCTTATGTGTGAATTCTTTTGATTTATTTGTAAATGCACACACACTACATTGGCTACATTTAAAGTGGACCGTCATGGGTGGTAGCCCCAAAGGTCATTAAGCGAACAATTAGTATTTAGGCATGGGAGGGCTGCCTTCACCAGATGATCTTTAATCCTTTACTCTTGTGAAATGCAGAAATAGGTCTCAAGTGTAAGGTCACCTGCATTTAATACATTCCAATGTCTCAAAATACATTTCTTTACTTTGTCTGAAATTGGTGAACATTTAGTGACATAAACCAACTTTTCAAGTTCCTTTTTAGGTCAAGCATCAGCATGCATGCGCTGTCTGTAAGACCTGGTGTAATCACTCTACAGAGTGTAATTACAGCTGCTGCTTGTCATTGGTTTATAACTCTATCGCTTTTGTTTTCTGGTTCCTCACTGACCGGTGCTCCAGATACATCAATTCCATTTTGCAGCTAGGAGCCCCCGCCAACTACAGTTCCCTTACACACTGTAGGGCTTATGTATTTATCTATGTATTTTTTTTTTAAACAAGCGCTCCATTCCGAGCTTTCACTTTAATGGTGGCCCCACTACTTTCTTTAGATGCAGCTCCTCTAATCAAAGGTGCGCGGCTACTATTAAAGTGAAAGCGCGGAATGGGGAACTTTTAATTTAAAAAAAGCATTTGTTTGCCGACTTGAGAAACAAATGCTTTTCTTTGTAAAAGCGCCCCATTCTGCGCTTTCACTTTCATAGCGGTCATGCACCTTTGTTTAGATGGGTCCAGTCTAAAGAAAGTAGCGGGGTCACCATTACAGTGAAAGCACGGACCCGGGCGCTTGTTATATACGGTTGTCCAAGCGCATCCAGTGTGTATGCTGCATGTTGTGTGGGCATGCTCTGTGTTTGCATGCTCCGCTCGTTAAGAACATTATGTGCAGTGCTAGCTTTTGCATTATGCTTTCGTATGTGAATAATATGACAATTCAATGTTCCGAATAGTATATACAAATGTTAACAGTACGCGGGTGAATGCAAAAACAAATCCATTGTTTTTTTGCTCACCATGCCATTCCAGTTTGAACCCAGCCATATGCAAATCAGTCTTGACCCTGTGCCTCATGGGATCAGTCAGGTCCTCCCTGGACTGGAAACAAGCATTCTAGGAACGGTTTCGGGGTTCCACCCCTCTTCAGCCAGGATAGCTTGATTCCAGTGGCATGGAGAGCACGGGACTCACGTCTGAGCATACCCGTCCCACTCGGGGTGACAAATGCAAAAACAACAGTTGATGGACAGAATGCAGAACAATGTCATACATTTACCCCAGTACAGACATCTGGGCCTAAATCCAACGTTTTTTTGCTCACCATGCGATTCCAGTTTGAACCCAGCCATATGCATATCAGTCTTGACCCTGTGCCTCATGGGAACAGTCCAGCCCGAACTGCCAAGCCAGCTCCTCCCTGGACTGGAAACAAGCATCCTAGGACCGGTTTCGGGGTTTCACCCCTCTTCAGCCAGGATAGCTTGATTCCAGTGGCATGGAGAGCATGGGACTCATGTCTGAGCATACCCGTTCCACTCGGGGTGACAATTGCAAAAACAACAGTTGATGGACAGAATGCAGAACAATGTCATACATTCACCCCAGTACAGAGATCTGGGCCTAAATCCATTGTTCTTTTGGTCACCATGCCATTCCAGTTTGAACCCAGCCATATTCAAATCAGTCTTGACCCTGTACCTCATGGGACCAGTCCAGCCTGAAGTGCCAAGCCAGGTCCTCCCTGGACTGGAAACAAGCATCCTAGGACCGGTTTCGGGGTCTCACCCCTCTTCAGCCAGGATAGCTTGATTCCAGTGGCATGGAGAGCACGGTACTCACGTCTGAGCATAACCGTCCCACTCGGGGTGACAAATGCAAAAACAACATTTGATGGACAAAGATTACACATTGTAACTGTGATAAAGAGTATCTCTGGGCATGTCTATCACACAACATCACAATTTCTTTTCACACTCCATCACTGTGTGTTTCACACTCCATCACTATGGTGCCGATCACGATCCGTTAAAAAATTGCCCGTACGACTCGTATCGGTCTTTTTACCGTACGAATCGTACAAGTGCCGTACAAACTGGCAATCACGATTCGCATGGTAAAAAGTCCATACGAATCGCATTGGGAATTATTCCCCACACGTCCTCGGGTCGGGAAATGTGTCCGACACATCCTCGGACGATTCACCGTACAAACGTGAAAAGTGAAGTCCGACCGCGCAAGTACGATCCATCCCGTGCGTCCGATGTCACAACCGTATGGAGAAAACACCATCCGCACCGAACACCCATAGCAACCATGGAGACATGTGCCCGCAGACGCGCCGACCCCCCCCAGCCCCCGTGAGTACGCGCCGACCCCCCCGTGAATGTACGCGCCGACCCCCCCGTGAATGTACGGTGCGTACCCCCGTGTATGTACGGTGCGTACCCCCCGTGTATGTACGGTGCATACCCCCGTGTATGTACGAGTCATACCCCCGTGAATGTACGGTGCGTACCCCCCCGTGTATGTATGGTGCGTACCCCCCGTGTATGTATGGTGCGTACCTCCCCGTGTATGTACGAGTCGTACCCCCGTGAATGTACGGTGCGTACCCCCAGCGCGTAGCGCTGGAGGTACGCACCGTACATACACGGGGGTACGACTCGTACGTACACGGGGGGTACGCTCCATACATTCACGGGGGGGTACGCACCGTACATTCACGGGGGTACGCACCGTACATTCACGGGGGGTCGGCGCGTACATTCACGGGGGGGTCGGCGCGTACTCACGGGGGCTGGGGGGGGTGTTCGGCACGTACCGGCCCCTAATTCCACTCGCATCGCGGCGTACTTCGCATTTGCGGCACTTTATGGGTGCCGTAAAAATATTGCCGTCCGGACCGCTGTCGGTTCGAATCGTACTTCCTGGGTTGTGAAACGCTGCCTGAGTGCGTCCCGACGTCACGTCGGCGCTTTCCCCGGATCACATTTGTATGTATCTTGTCGTCGGTCGGTGTTTTGTACGACTCGTACGGAAATGGTGTTTCCGTGCGAATCGTACTTGCATGTTTGTAATGTTTTACGACCGGGTACGAGTCGGACGGAAAAAAGCCTCCGTCCGACGGTTCGTACCCGGTTTTTCCAGGATCGTAATCGGCACCTATGTGTTTTCACACTCCTTCACTACGTCTTATCACAGTACATCACTATGTCTTACCTAGGGCCACTGCAATTATGCAATTTTCGCATCATTATAGATTTGCATTCTTGCCACTTAATCCATCATCTGCCGCATAATCTGCAGATTTTAACAAAAAAAATATGTTTCTAGCTCAAACAGTTTAAAGGTTTCTATAATAGCAGAGATACGTGTTGCTGTGCAGCAGAAGGACTTTACAAAGCCGGACTGGCAATGCAACCAATGCCCAGAGAGTGTTACCAAGTATAACAAGAATTTCTAACGCAATAGGTCTCGCATTTACGAGAGTTTGAGATATTGACATTGTAAATTACAAAGCCTTTTATTTATGTGTTGATATTCAAAACATAAATAAAAGGTATTTTCATTTACAATGCCAAAAGCTTAAACTCTCGCAAATGCGAGACCTATTGCATTGCAAATGCTTTTTATTTGGAGTAAGCAACATGTCTCTAGGGCAATACTAGGCTCTATTCAAAGATCTTTTCAATAAATGTCTAGGATACCCTCTAGATATATGCTTCATAAAATAAATCTTTTTTGTACATGTAATTTATTCTAATTCTCATAAATTGGGAATAGGGAAGAGAATCCCGTAAGGCTCCAGGATGATGACTAGAGTAAGCCAGGGGAGTGTTTCTCTCTGTATGTTAGCGATACAAAGCGGTTTATCATTCCCTATTGTCAGTCTTGAGAATCAACTCCAAAAATGCTATTTCAGAGAGTCCCTACCTCAATACTGTGAGAGGAAGTAAGCATGTCCCTATGACAGGGAGTGTGTTCCTTCAGTATAGATTTACACACATGATCTGTTACTCTTTAAGAATGTCTTTGCTCCCACTCAGCCAGTGACCTATACATTTTAGAATCTCCAGTGCATGGAAAAAGCAAGTCTGAAACAGGATTCTAAAGCATCATTCCATGCACTCTCCCACACATTCCTGTACCCTAGTCATGTTGCAGGTTAAGTAAGACACAATAAATGGTCTGGGAGACTTATTTATTATTTCTGATCCAACAATTGTCTCCAGATTGCACCAAATTGATATATGCACACAGGGCATGCTGTGGTGTCTGCTGCACTTTCAAGATGTGCTCAACCTGAGGGACAGATATCCATGGCAGGTCTGACAACAATAGACAACGTATACAATAAGAGCATATTTTGCATGTTTCCTGAGGAGAGAGAAATGTTAGACATTGCAGTGGGCAAATTCATGACTCACAATGCCCTCATAAGAGCAGTACATTTGACTTGAAGTGGGGAGACCTACAACCCCCAACATCTGATTTACCACAACTACATTTGACACATGGAGAGGGCAAAAGACCTGTAGCTCTGCTATACCTAGCATTGTGTAAACTCTCCCAGCCAATGTTATGTCTATCTGGACACGATGAGGCAAGAAACTAGGTAATCACCAAAAAAGTGTCGAGGAATCCCATGATTACATTTACTGAATCAAATCATTTCCATCAGCCTTACCTATCTACCACATATATAGGTAGAATAGATCCCAAAGCAGGGGTCTCTACCATACCAACCGTCGACTTCTACAGTATGGTCTAGACGTGCCTAAAGACCAGTGTGTACTGGGGCGAGATCATGCGCATAGTATCAGAAATCAGGGGGAGATGCCTGATAAGCTCTTCAAGACCATGGCGTTTAGGACACCTGGCAAGAATCAAGAACTATAGATCCACCAATATGTTAATAGATCTGGCATGTATCCTGGATAAAAGGAGAACAGCCATAACATGGGAAGCTTTAAATGCCCCTGAACCCAGGTCTTTTCTCCTGTGAGAGCCTTGAAGAAAGGTGCAACAGTTTAGAATGACATACTAACATATCACAGAGACAGAAAAGGGGGCAGAATGGAGTGCAACAGACAGGACACCATTCTGCTAGCACTGCCTGAGAAAACTGATGAGACATTGGTGGAGCAATGGGATATTTGATAGTACCATGCAGAACATGTTAGAGGAACATACTTAATAGAGAGTGGGAGAGGAGGGATACACGGAGAGCTAGCGGGTGAGTCCTTTGATGTGGTGCAAGAGGATCAGCAAGGAAGCAGTTCTGGGGCAAGCATTTGCAGGTGACCAAAAGGGAACATCCCTATCCGAATAGACACCATTGCCTAATGAGACACAAAGTCACCTACAATTGCTGAACAGAGCATGACACTTGAATACAGCAAACCCCGAGAGTTGGTTCGAAGATTTCAGCTGATTAATATTCAGGTATTTTATGCACTCTCTTTCAGTATTGATAATGTTGTCACTGTGTGGCTATTACCAGGGCAAATGGAATCATGTGGTAAGGAGGACCAAATTATGCCACAGGGTTCACTCTGCCATGAGAAACATCTTGTTAAAAAATATGAAAAACAATTGAGAGTGATTTGACAAAAAGCAATCTGAGTTGTCTTTTCAAATGATCTGTTCCTAACTTTGTGAGGTTTTCTTAAAAGCTCTGCAATGGTTTGCAGTTTGTGAAGTTTAATAAAGATTTATTATAAAGAATCCTACAAATGTTGAGTATTTTAGGGCAAAAGTGTGCAAACCCTACTTCTTGAGGAATTTTTTTTCCTGAAAAAAGATGTTTGTCAGAGAAATTGCCACCATCGCAAATCTCCACTACGCTTCATCGGCAAGGAAGGCTGTTTTATAAAAAAAAACTGTGAAAACATTGGGCCTGATTAACCTCTTCAGTGCCCCGCCCTTTCCACGCCCTGTGCCGGGCGTTTCATTAGCGGGCGGGGTTCATGACGAGATGGTCTCGTCATGGGCACAGCGCAACCGCAGCCCATGACGAGACCATCTCGTCATGGGCACTGAAGGGGTTAAGATCTTGGTGGATGGGATACTCCGCCACAAATGGACGGATATCCTGCCCGCCGTATTACAAGTTCCATAGGACATAATGAAAGTGTGATACGGGGGATATCCTTCATTTCTGTGATAGACTATCCCATCTTCAGAGATCGTAATCAGGCCCATAGTCTTTTAAGATCCACCTAATCATTCTGGTATGTGCACTTCTCTACCTACACAGTGCCGGGATGCTCTTTGTGAGTAGCTATTGCGCTTTAGAAGAAGTTACATTCATGCAATTATTTATGGAACCAATAGGAATTAGAAAAGGTTGCCACGTCTGGTTCCTCTCAAAGGGACAATGGTGGCACGATCAGTCCATTTACTAAAATGCTGACACTAGAGAGGTATTATGCAGCTAAAATTAGGGATCTATATTACATGTGTGTGGATTCGTAATTTAACAATCAGTTGTTAATCTGAAGATTTTAAACAGTCCATACGGTAAACTCACCTCACACTTCACTCGACTATTATTGGAGATTGGGCAGATCCCCAATCAGCCATGTAAGTCAGGAAGAACAGGAGGTATATGAAACATTGATATGTTATTACATCTTGTCTTATGATAAGGTCCATCTTAGCATTTGGAAAACCTTGCTATGGACATGATGAACATACCACATACAGGTTCAAGAGAAACACCTCATTTAGTTAGTGGCTTTCCAAAGTGCTACCACAATCTTTTCCTGGCCTCAAGCTTGCGTTCATGAGCACGTGCGCGCGCGCAGCCGCCATGTGGCTTTCATGGCTCATTAAGCCTTGCTCTCCCAAGCGCCTTGCTCTGCCCCTCCCCCACCAAAATGAAAACATTGATTACGGGTACCCACATTGCTTCAAGAAGACCTATAACCTTCCAAAGTAAAGGAATGCATATGTATATTGTCTCTCTGCGTGTGTTACCAAGATTTTCTTAGAGCTAACACTGACCTCCAGTGTTCATTTTGTGAATTGCTTTTCTGTATTTGTAAAATTAATTGCCAGCCATGGGAAGTCAGAGAATTCTAGTCCACACACAGTTTAAGAAGTACGAAGTGAATGAAAGTGTCAGAAAAC
The DNA here is from genome assembly GCF_964204655.1 of Triturus cristatus. Lineage (NCBI taxonomy): Eukaryota > Metazoa > Chordata > Amphibia > Caudata > Salamandridae > Triturus > Triturus cristatus. Next base: position 1,754,053,612 of record NC_140589.1, on the reverse strand, counting down.
CGTCCCCGCCTAGCAAGAAATGAACAGAGGTGGCTTATTTCTGCATACCTTTTTTATTAGAATGCCCTTCCTGGACGAGATCTAACTAGTCAATGTACTGGTGAATAGATACCTTGTAAATAAAATACTTAGATTTCTGCTTTGTTTTTTTCTCTTTTTAATGTCATTTATATTAGGGATTCCTTTACAATCCGTATTTGAGGTGCATGTCCACCAGTTACCCTTTTAAAGAAAGGATTTGTGTACATAACTATGTTGTACGGTCTTCGAATACCTGAAACAAGCATACACGAACACCTAGCTTCGGTTTTCTAGTTACAGACTATTTCTGACATTATGAATCAACTGTAATAAGAAAATGTGGCATTCCATTTCGCTGCATTCTGCGATTCCTTGCTGCGCCATTTAAGATTATGTATGCTCTTTAAACAAAGGAGTCATTTACAAATGTCTACACTTGGCATTGTCTTCCTTGTGCACAAGTTCCCAGATAGGTTGAGCCATATATGAAGCTCTGGGCCCAGAGACTGCCCTTTATTCGCATAGACGTTGCAGCGCTCGGGTGGTCAGCTCAGCAGGTGCTGCTCACTCAGATGGAAGGACCTGCCAAGGAGCTTTCACGTCGGCTGTTCCTTGAATAGCATGAGTTCTCGGCGATCTAAGATGTGTTATGAGTCGGCCTGAAAATATTAAACTTAAATTTGTTTTTGTTTAGGTAGCTAGTGCAAAATCCAAATGTTAGCTATGCTGGCTGGATGTGTGCCTTGGGGTTTAGATTGGAGCATCTCTCTTTTGTCTTTTTTATGCAGTTGCTGCAATTTCTTGGTGATTTTTGGCACCTCAGTGTACTGCAGACTGTAATTATTTATGTGGACAGCATCACTGTCGGATTCCGTTCAGCTTGTTGTATTTGATTTAACATTGTGCATTTCTACCACTGGTGCCAGAAATCTGTGAAATGCTTTCAATTTGAGATTCCTGTATTCATATTAACCCTTATCAAGGGAGTAATAACACCACACCCATTTGAATATTTAGTTTTCTATTATTTTCTCAACGTCAAAAAACTCTTATTATATAATCATAATGCATAATGTGCTTATAGAGTAATTTAAAGATTGGCACCATGCTGGCTCCTTTGTCCATAGTGGTATTAGCTTCGTGAGAGACAAGCATTGGCATAGCCAATAGGTCTCGCCTTTGGGACCGTATAAGTGTTTAGCTATGCAACACTTGATGTTTGCACCAAGGATATTGTGCTGCATAACTAAAAACGTATAAGGTCCCAAAGGCGAGACCTATTGGCTATGCAAATGCTTGTTTTTACTGCTTTCCTCTTTCTTTACCCCATTTTTGAGTGCTTTCTCCTCCTTTTCCTCATTTTTCACTTTTTCCCTCATTTGCTGCTCCCTCCTCCTGCCTAGTCCCACCTCCCAGTGTCCCTCCCTCCTCCCAGGACCTACTTAATGGAGGCTGCAGCGCCACTCTGTTGGGCAGGCCCCAGCCCTAGCTCTCCCGTGCTGCTGCACCCTCCTGCTTCCTCCCCTTTTTCTGATTGATTTCTCCTGCTTTTGCCTAGTTTTTACTGTGTTCTCCTTCCTCTACTTCGTTTTTTCCGAGTGCTTTCTCCTGCTTTTGTCTCGTTTTTCACTGCTTTCTCCAGGACGCAGCTTGCAACCCCAGTGTCTTGAGACCCTCATGAGTGATTTGCTGCATTTAATACATTCTAATCAATTGATTTAATCTCAGTCTCTTTCCCATAAAAATAAAATAGAAAAAAATGCCTGGCTGTCATTTCAAAGTTACATCTTATGTACTGTCAATAGGCCACACCTCACCCTCCCAAATTGAGGATCTTGATCTCTACTTTGAATAAGAGAGCAGGGTCTGTAGTACAAAATTACCCCTGAGGCACAACTGGGCCCGTACTGCCATAAGTGCATGCTTTCTCTGTTTGCGAAAATCAGGTGTGCCTTGGCGCAAACAGGGAAAGTATACCCTTTTATGGTAAATGCGCTGCCCACAGGGCAGCCACAAACTCATGCTGATATGAGGCAGCACATTCAAGTGAAATACAGAGCAGCTACTTCAAAGCTGTTTCATGTGTTACAGTGCAGGCGGCAACCTGCCTGCATTTTCAAGAGGGATTAGAGATCCCCTTGTATGCCCATGCTATGAGTGACTTTCTGTAATATGGCCCCTGGTGTTTCAAGCCCAGGATATCATTAGGCCAGGCATTTTTTCCATTTTATTTTCATGTAAAAGAGAGTGGAATTGAAGAGTGAAGTGAGGGTGTGGTGCAACACCTGTTATCATTTTTCAGATAGGGTTCCAAGATGTAAGCAATGCTTCTGTTTGGCCCTCTCTGCAGAGTTGTCCCAGATTTTTGCCTTGCTCTGCCTTCCTGAGCTGATGCCTTTTTTGTTGGCTTTTAGGACTCTGTGCCCTTTTTCCTGGCTAACCAGTGGTAAAGTGCTTGTGTTCTCCTTTGAATACACCTGCTTGGTACATTTAGTTTACTTGTAAGTCCCTGGTATATGTTATTACATGTACTCGAGGGCTTGTATAGTAAATGCTACTAGTGGAATGCAGCACTTGTCTCTTGGCTGGCATCAGAGTGTACCCCTCACTGAAGGTTCCATCAAATCCAAGGTGAAGCGATGCAGGGCCCCGCAACACCACGCAGTTCCAAACTGAATGCTTCACCAGAACTGACTGTGAAAAAAAACATATCCCCACCACTTTCGGCTAAACTGTAATAGGATGTTGTTAATCATGATTCTCTATGCAGTTAATTCCCCAGCATATTATGCAATGAACAAGTAAGCCAGCGATATTGTAAACTTCTAACAAAAATATGAAAAATAATTTGGGGAACATCTACAGTTGTAAAGCAAATACGCAATCTAGATCGATTTTTGAAGAACGCTTGAGAAATATGGAACCACTTGTATGAGACTCCCCACAACCTTGACATCAGGCTACCTCACTTACAAGGACACTGCCACATGTAGGATTAGTTTTTTTTTACAAAAGGACGGTGCACCAAAGATAAGTCTTTTCAAAATGTTCGAATTGTTGTTCTTTTATTTTCATTCAACTCTTAGATAGATCAAACTCAGCCAACAGTAAGGACATCCTTATGAAATTTAAAGACTTTGATTGGTCAGAGGACTTGATGTTTGTAACTTTAGACGTCGAAAGTCTTTATACCTGTATCAATAAGACCTTTGGTATAAAGGCCATCCAATCTTTTCTGGATATAGATGATGCAAGCTTCTACGACTACAATGAGATGATTGTCTCAATGATCAACATTATCCTAGATAACAACTTCTTTCTCTTCGACGGCCAATGGTTCCAGCAGATACACGGTACAGCGATGGGTTCCAGGTTTGCTCCCTCTTACGCCTGCCTTTTTATGGGTTGGTTCGAGAGGGAGCATGCCTGGAGCAGAGGTGCCTCCCCCTGGACCAACTACATTGTGTACTGGGGGAGGTATATTGATGACGTGATCTGCCTCTGGTCTGGGTCCATTGACCAGCTTGAACAATATGTATCTTTTCTTAATACCAACATGTACAATGTTAAATTTACCATGATGCATCACAAAGAACGCATCAACTTTCTAGACATACAATTTTACATAAAACAAGGACAGATACACAGTACACTATACAGGAAGGAGACTGCATGTAACGCTGTGTTACATGCAACCAGTGCACACCCCCACTCCGTTAAGAACAATATTCCCTTTGGCGAAATGGTAAGGGTTAGGCGGAATTGTAGCGAGGAAGATACGTTCCACACACACATAAGTGATACCAAGAATAGATTCTTTAAAAGGGGTTATGATCATACTACCTTAGATAAAGCGGAACTAAGGATCAACAAGATGTGTAGGAACATGACACTCCAGGAGAAACAAAAAAGGCCTGACATCAATACTAAAGCCAGGTTTATAACTCAATACACCTCTCATAGCAGTACCATTTTTAACATCTTTAGAAAGCATTGGCACCTTTTGATGGGAGTCACAGGCCTGAGAGATGTGATTGATAAAAAACCATCCATTACATATAGAAAGGGTACCTCTCTAAAAAGAACACTATGTCCTAGTTACGTAACTACCCCCCAAAAAACACAAACTTGGTTACCCAATAAGCCTAAAGGATTTTTCACCTGCGGAATGTGCAATGTCTGCCCATTGGGAAAGAGTAAAACTTTTGCTTTCTGTTTTAACAGTTCGAGACAGTATACCATTGAGAATTTCATAAACTGTAATACGACCTATGTGGTGTACGTTCTGGGATGTAGATGTGACATGATTTATGTCGGCAGTACCATCCGTAGCTTAAAACTCAGAATCCAGGAACACAAAAGGGCAATAAAAACAAATGACACCAGATACCCGATCACCAATCACTATGTCAGGGAACATCCCGAGGACACAAGTTTCTGGTTTCATGCTATCGAACATGTTCCGGTACCCAAAAGAGGTGGCAACAGGGACCTGTTGCTAAGACAGAAAGAATCGAAATGGATCTGTCGTTTAAGAGCAACCAGCCTGGGACATAACACTGATGGGGAAATGCACTACTTTCTATAGGTGATGACACCTGGGGTTTCTTTTAATGAATAACACATTAGATTCCCTCCATAAATATTTAGATTCTTTGTTCTAAAATTTTATTGGGACGTATAATATCCTGGCTAACAATGCATTGAACATCTATGGCATCGCGATATATATTATCTATGTGGTTTTGATACCATGGTGTATTATACGTTGACCAACATAAATTTCTGCACATCCTTCCTCTTCTGTATTATTAGACTTATCTGCCCCCCCCCTCTTTTTTGGCTGTGTTCCGTTCTCCCCCTGTCCCCCGACCCCCCCCTCCCCCTTTATCAAGTGATGTCCCCCCACGGGTTGTATAAGGAAAATGTATGGAAGCATACACATTCTCTTGCGACAACTGTTTGGTTTAACAGCAATGTTTTTGTACGGTATGTTTCTTTTCTTTTTAGATAGACGATATATACTATCTTCCTTAGATCTGATCAAAAATAAAGAATTCCCATATCGAATATATAAGCACTTTCCAGGAAATTGTAGCTCGTAATCCGTGGCCGGTATATACGAGGTATGAAATTATACCGACACCATCAATCACTAGATGGTGTCTTTTGTTTACAAATGTCACTCATTCATCATGAGAGACATTCATGTTATAATTAACCAACATGGGCTCCACCTTCAACACAGATATAACGATATGCCCATTTGGTCAATAATAAGGTCTTTCGGTTTTTCATGATTTTATATTTTTCCTAAGTGGCGCTTGTAGACACTTGGGAACCCCTCCTCGTTATTGTAATATCAATTTAAAATATTTTTGAACTGTTCAGAGTACACCCCGTATATTATCTAAGAAGGGATCTCGGTTACCGCAGGGTAATATCAATTTAAAATATTTCCGAATTGTTCAGAGTACATCCCGTATATTATCAAAGAAGGGATCTCGGTTACAGCAGGGATAAAACGACAAGTCGTTTTGATTATTAGGGTGTTGCACGGGCTTTACCAACACTTTATTATTATAAAATGGAATACTTTTGTTCGGGAAGTACTATATTTAAATTACAACGTTATACCGAATATTTCCGAGGCGCCCATATATATAAAATCTTTTCATATATTTTTATATTTTCTCTTCTGAAATACTCCATTTTTATATAAACTTCTACAAACGAATAAATGGATTACCCCGTCCCTTTATCGATAACTTTTGGTATTATAAAGTTCTATCGGTGTATTAAACTTGTATACCTTTTATAAATGGCGCCCATATGTCCGTAAAGTCTGCTGTAACATTGCGAAACAGCATTAATCCCTTCCGGGTTCCCTCACGTGACATGAGGGGATGACGTATTTAAGAGACCTGGCCAATGAGACATGGTTTCGCCGCTAACTCGAGGAAGCGCCCATTTCGAAGGTAAGACGTCGATGAGGAAGCCGGCTTAGAAAACAATTAACCAATGTAATATCTCTGGGACTATGTTAAACGGCTAAGATAGGTGGTTAGTATATATTGCTGGGGTCCCCTTCTTTTACGCGATAAGTACCACCTACATGTATACATCTTTCCTGGTCGTCCTGGCGGGAACTAGGGGATTTCTTGAAAGTTTATATGGGGCGTAATCTCGTATTATGTACCAATGATAATTTTGCGTAAATATAATACTTTTAATAGTAATATCCGATGACCTTTCCCCGTGTTAAACATAACTTCAAAAAAACCGTGAAAGACAGAAAATACGAATAGGAGGACATACATCCATTATTATATCGGTTTCTACCGTGTCGCTAAGAATATTAGGAACATGGTTTTTATATTTGATGGTTGGAATAAACATATATGCCATACAGTATTTTGGTTCTTAAAGCTCAAGATAAAGATTGGGTGGGAAATACAGGTGGATGTAAACAATATCTAGTACCTTACTTCCGTTATATGTTCAGCCGGCCAATAGGAAGTCAGAATACTATGGCCAGTCTTCTGGATTGGGAGTAGTTTCTCGGAAAGCAACAGGAGACTATGAATAGGTGCTTATGATATTCTTCGTTTTTATGTATTTTTCTAGAAAAATGGAGCCTACACGATGGTTCTAAATATGCAACAACATTGTTGATCCAACTTGACTTATGCAATCTATGGACCAAATTAAGAGTCCTTTTTCCAATTGAAAAATCCGGTGATTCATATTGACATATACCGTTCAGCTACCTGTAGAGGTAAGATGAATCTCGTGTGTTAAGAAAATATTTAGCTATCCGTGCTTTTTACTTTTAGTACATTTGCTCATGCCATAAAAGAGGCGTTAATAATTTTTACACAAAAAAATTCACTTTTACTAGGTTATACAACTTTCCCTGTGGATAAATATATTATTTGAAAGTCGAACATCCTTTGAAATTGCTGAAAGTCGACATCTTTATATATAAATAAAACAATCTATGGTAAGAGTTGCAATATATAAAAATCTTTTTCAATACGGGTATTAATCATACCAACTGTAGATATCAAGTGTTTTTTTAAAAAAAAGTTTTCGACTATTATAAATTCTATAGTTCCTTTATAGATGAGGTTCTTTTAATATATTAATCTTATAATAAATTTCCTACCTAGGGTATTTAGTTACCTTTACACTTAGGCAGGACAAACATGTGTTTTTTGATAGTCTTAACTCTTGTTATGTATGTGAATGTGACTAATTAGTCGACATTTTGAATAATGTGTGTAATGTATTTGTATTATATATGTGATATTTATGTTATTTGTTCTATGTTGCCTTTGTTCAGAAAAATATTTCTTTGTTTATTATGTGTATGAAAACTTATGGTAACGTCAATTTTTGTTTTAGAAATGATGTAGTATGTTGTGTTTTTATGTTGTACATAAGGTGTTTTATACATATATGTGTTTGTATTTATATTTGTTCACAGCCCTGACGAAGTTCGTAAAGAACGAAACGCGTTGGCTGAGTTTGATCTATCTAAGAGTTGAATGAAAATAAAAGAACAACAATTGGATCATTTTGAAAAGACTTATCTTTGGTGCACCGTCCTTTTGTAAAAAAGTTTGTATATCTGGTTTCCAGTAGAGCATAAGTACGGCTTGCTCTGGACGTGTTTTTGCACCTACTACCTATTTGTGTATTGATTTGGATTTTGATGTGCTCAACATTGGTCAGCCGTACGGTTACTTTTGTTCATATTCTATTTGATTGACCGTTTTGCACTCTTTTCCGTTTGTTATTTCATTAATATTAATTTAAGTTGAGGGCTTTATACCCTTAGATACCATGCCTAGATTTCAGGATGGACGTGAGGAGTTATCTCTGGATCTTTTTGGGACCAGTGTCTCTAAAAACACAACAACTCTAACTAATACAGTTACTGTGAGCCTTAAAGCTATGTTTGTGAAACTAGAGAAATTACGCAAGCAAGAGTTAAGCAGATGGTGGGACGGAGTCACCTTGGAACAATACATGAAGAACGGTAAAATTCCAAGGGGACTCCGTATCCTAATTTTCCCAACCTTTGAGGATCTAAGCGGGGATCTACTTAAGGAATGGAAATGTAATCTGGAGGGTGCATCTACAACGATGATGAAAATATTGGTGAGACACGCTGCAGAGAAAGGGGAGAAGTTACAGGCTGAGATTGAAATTCTGGAAAAGGAAATTAACAATATGACTGAGAAAGATCTGATAGAGAAAAATTACTTGATATTAAAACAAGTAATGGATGACCATCAATTATATCTGAAGAACAAGAAATTAAGTAAGATAAGAAGGGACGATAAGGATTACCAAAATGGCAGAATATATACCTTTGCAAAAAAGTTTGATGGGTTACAAGGAACTGAGGATATGACTAAGAAAAGAACAAGGGATGATAGAGATATAAGTGAGGAAACAGGTTCCAACAGCAACCTATCTCTATCCTCATTAGGCAGTTCTACATCAAGCCATGTATTACCTGATGTCCCTTTAGAAGAAGGGGCCTCGTCCTTCCAAAAAGAACTGGCCAACCTCAGGATAAGCAACCGCCTCCAACAAAAAAGAGATCAAACAAAAAGAGGCGGGGAGGGAGGCGATCAAAGAACAACCAAAAGGGGAGGCTTGACAAACAAATCAGGTGCAGTGCCCAAACTGAAGAAGTAACTAGGGATGGATCTGAAACTATAGGGGATTGCATGACCTGTCAAAATGTGAATACTGATTTGAAAATCATAAATCTCTCAAATAAAGTCTTGGATAATGATGAAAAAAACATATTGAGTAAGGGTCTTAATTTCTGTCCCACACAATGTGGTGATTTTGCAAACCTCCACATTGATCTTTTTAAATTCACTAGGACACTCAAACTCAAAGATTTCTTTGCAACGAGACCCCATGAATCAGGGAGTGATATGGGTATTCAGAGTGGGGGTACACATACCATACGAGAGGTGCGTGACATACACTGTCTCCTTTCTCTGAATCCAGAGAACGAGGTAAATATCACCACGGTCTTAGAAGATCTTGACATCTGTCATAACGCAAGTATTGATAGTGGACTACGTCCTAAATCGAAATTTATACCCACACACTCCTACCATCAAAACATCAATGAATTTCACGATAAGGTCACAGAGGAGCTATATAACATGGAGACTCCTCAAAGATTTACCCCCAAGTCAAAACATAACATTACAGTGGCAGAAAGATCAGCCCTAACGAGGTTAAACAAGGACACAAGTATTGTTATAAGGGAAGCCGATAAAGGCGGGAACATTGTCCTTATGAATCGTGAAGACTACATGCAGGAAATAAATAGACAACTTGGAAATTAGGTACACTATCAAAAGATCAATGACAATCCTATTCCACATAGTACAATGAAGATCAATGCTAAACTATTGGAATGGAGGGAATCAGGTCTCCTTAGTGAGGATGAGTGCCGATTTATGTGGGTCAATTGCCCTAATTTTCCTTGCATTTATGTATTGCCAAAGGTGCATAAGGGTGGTCCATTCCCACCGGGTAGACCAATCATCTCCGGGGTGGGCTCACCGACGGAGAAAATGTCAGGATTTGTTGACTTAAAGCTACAAAAATATGTCCCAAATTTAGCATCATATGTAAGGGACAGTAAGGACATCCTTATGAAATTTAAAGACTTTGATTGGTCAGAGGACTTGATGTTTGTAACTTTAGACGTCGAAAGTCTTTATACCTGTATCAATAAGACCTTTGGTATAAAGGCCATCCAATCTTTTCTGGATATAGATGATGCAAGCTTCTACGACTACAATGAGATGATTGTCCCAATGATCAACATTATCCTAGATAACAACTTCTTTCTCTTCGACGGCCAATGGTTCCAGCAGATACACGGTACAGCGATGGGTTCCAGGTTTGCTCCCTCTTACGCCTGCCTTTTTATGGGTTGGTTCGAGAGGGAGCATGCCTGGAGCAGAGGTGCCTCCCCCTGGACCAACTACATTGTGTACTGGGGGAGGTATATTGATGACGTGATCTGCCTCTGGTCTGGGTCCATTGACCAGCTTGAACAATATGTATCTTTTCTTAATACCAACATGTACAATGTTAAATTTACCATGATGCATCACAAAGAACGCATCAACTTTCTAGACATACAATTTTACATAAAACAAGGACAGATACACAGTACACTATACAGGAAGGAGACTGCATGTAACGCTGTGTTACATGCAACCAGTGCACACCCCCACTCCGTTAAGAACAATATTCCCTTTGGCGAAATGGTAAGGGTTAGGCGGAATTGTAGCGAGGAAGATACGTTCCACACACACATAAGTGATACCAAGAATAGATTCTTTAAAAGGGGTTATGATCATACTACCTTAGATAAAGCGGAACTAAGGATCAACAAGATGTGTAGGAACATGACACTCCAGGAGAAACAAAAAAGGCCTGACATCAATACTAAAGCCAGGTTTATAACTCAATACACCTCTCATAGCAGTACCATTTTTAACATCTTTAGAAAGCATTGGCACCTTTTGATGGGAGTCCCAGGCCTGAGAGATGTGATTGATAAAAAACCATCCATTACATATAGAAAGGGTACCTCTCTAAAAAGAACACTATGTCCTAGTTACGTAACTACCCCCCAAAAAACACAAACTTGGTTACCCAATAAGCCTAAAGGATTTTTCACCTGCGGAATGTGCAATGTCTGCCCGTTGGGAAAGAGTAAAACGTTTGCTTTCTGTTTTAACAGTTCGAGACAGTATACCATTGAGAATTTCATAAACTGTAATACGACCTATGTGGTGTACGTTCTGGGATGTAGATGTGACATGATTTATGTCGGCAGTACCATCCGTAGCTTAAAACTCAGAATCCAGGAACACAAAAGGGCAATAAAAACAAATGACACCAGATACCCGATCACCAATCACTATGTCAGGGAACATCCCGAGGACACAAGTTTCTGGTTTCACGCTATCGAACATGTTCCGGTACCCAAAAGAGGTGGCAACAGGGACCTGTTGCTAAGACAGAAAGAATCGAAATGGATCTGTCGTTTAAGAGCAACCAGCCTGGGACATAACACTGATGGGGAAATGCACTACTTTCTATAGGTGATGACACCTGGGGTTTCTTTTAATGAATAACACATTAGATTCCCTCCATAAATATTTAGATTCTTTGTTCTAAAATTTTATTGGGACGTATAATATCCTGGCTAACAATGCATTGAACATCTATGGCATCGCGATATATATTATCTATGTGGTTTTGATACCATGGTGTATTATACGTTGACCAACATAAATTTCTGCACATCCTTCCTCTTCTGTATTATTAGACTTATCTGCCCCCCCCCTCTTTTTTGGCTGTGTTCCGTTCTCCCCCTGTCCCCCGACCCCCCCCTCCCCCTTTATCAAGTGATGTCCCCCCACGGGTTGTATAAGGAAAATGTATGGAAGCATACACATTCTCTTGCGACAACTGTTTGGTTTAACAGCAATGTTTTTGTACGGTATGTTTCTTTTCTTTTTAGATAGACGATATATACTATCTTCCTTAGATCTGATCAAAAATAAAGAATTCCCATATCGAATATATAAGCACTTTCCAGGAAATTGTAGCTCGTAATCCGTGGCCGGTATATACGAGGTATGAAATTATACCGACACCATCAATCACTAGATGGTGTCTTTTGTTTACAAATGTCACTCATTCATCATGAGAGACATTCATGTTATAATTAACCAACATGGGCTCCACCTTCAACACAGATATAACGATATGCCCATTTGGTCATTAATAAGGTCTTTCGGTTTTTCATGATTTTATATTTTTCCTAAGTGGCGCTTGTAGACACTTGGGAACCCCTCCTCGTTATTGTAATATCAATTTAAAATATTTTTGAACTGTTCAGAGTACACCCCGTATATTATCTAAGAAGGGATCTCGGTTACCGCAGGGTAATATCAATTTAAAATATTTCCGAATTGTTCAGAGTACATCCCGTATATTATCAAAGAAGGGATCTCGGTTACAGCAGGGATAAAACGACAAGTCGTTTTGATTATTAGGGTGTTGCACGGGCTTTACCAACACTTTATTATTATAAAATGGAATACTTTTGTTCGGGAAGTACTATATTTAAATTACAACGTTATACCGAATATTTCCGAGGCGCCCATATATATAAAATCTTTTCATATATTTTTATATTTTCTCTTCTGAAATACTTCATTTTTATATAAACTTCTACAAACGAATAAATGGATTACCCCGTCCCTTTATCGATAACTTTTGGTATCATAAAGTTCTATCGGTGTATTAAACTTGTATACCTTTTATAAATGGCGCCCATATGTCCGTAAAGTCTGCTGTAACATTGCGAAACAGCATTAATCCCTTCCGGGTTCCCTCACGTGACATGAGGGGATGACGTATTTAAGAGACCTGACCAATGAGACATGGTTTCGCCGCTAACTCGAGGAAGCGCCCATTTCGAAGGTAAGACGTCGATGAGGAAGCCGGCTTAGAAAACAAGTAACCAATGTAATATCTCTGGGACTATGTTAAACGGCTAAGATAGGTGGTTAGTATATATTGCTGGGGTCCCCTTCTTTTACGCGATAAGTACCACCTACATGTATACATCTTTCCTGGTCGTCCTGGCGGGAACTAGGGGATTTCTTGAAAGTTTATATGGGGCGTAATCTCGTATTATGTACCAATGATAATTTTGCGTAAATATAATACTTTTAATAGTAATTTCCGATGACCTTTCCCCGTGTTAAACATAACTTCAAAAAAACCGTGAAAGACAGAAAATACGAATAGGAGGACATACATCCATTATTATATCGGTTTCTACCGTGTCGCTAAGAATATTAGGAACATGGTTTTTATATTTGATGGTTGGAATAAACATATATGCCATACAGTATTTTGGTTCTTAAAGCTCAAGATAAAGATTGGGTGGGAAATACAGGTGGATGTAAACAATATCTAGTACCTTACTTCCGTTATATGTTCAGCCGGCCAATAGGAAGTCAGAATACTATGGCCAGTCTTCTGGATTGGGAGTAGTTTCTCGGAAAGCAACAGGAGACTATGAATAGGTGCTTATGATATTCTTCGTTTTTATGTATTTTTCTAGAAAAATGGAGCCTACACGATGGTTCTAAATATGCAACAACATTGTTGATCCAACTTGACTTATGCAATCTATGGACCAAATTAAGAGTCCTTTTTCCAATTGAAAAATCCGGTGATTCATATTGACATATACCGTTCAGCTACCTGTAGAGGTAAGATGAATCTCGTGTGTTATGAAAATATTTAGCTATCCGTGCTTTTTACTTTTAGTACATTTGCTCATGCCATAAAAGAGGCGTTAATAATTTTTACACAAAAAAATTCACTTTTACTAGGTTATACAACTTTCCCTGTGGATAAATATATTATTTGAAAGTCGAACATCCTTTGAAATTGCTGAAAGTCGACATCTTTATATATAAATAAAACAATCTATGGTAAGAGTTGCAATATATAAAAATCTTTTTCAATACGGGTATTAATCATACCAACTGTAGATATCAAGTGTTTTTTTAAAAAAAAGTTTTCGACTATTATAAATTCTATAGTTCCTTTATAGATGAGGTTCTTTTAATATATTAATCTTATAATAAATTTCCTACCTAGGGTATTTAGTTACCTTTACACTTAGGCAGGACAAACATGTGTTTTTTGATAGTCTTAACTCTTGTTATGTATGTGAATGTGACTAATTAGTCGAAATTTTGAATAATGTGTGTAATGTATTTGTATTATATATGTGATATTTATGTTATTTGTTCTATGTTGCCTTTGTTCAGAAAAATATTTCTTTGTTTATTATGTGTATGAAAACTTATGGTAACGTCAATTTTTGTTTTAGAAATGATGTAGTATGTTGTGTTTTTATGTTGTACATAAGGTGTTTTATACATATATGTGTTTGTATTTATATTTGTTCACAGCCCTGACGAAGTTCGTAAAGAACGAAACGCGTTGGCTGAGTTTGATCTATCTAAGAGTTGAATGAAAATAAAAGAACAACAATTGGAACATTTTGAAAAGACTTATCTTTGGTGCATCGTCCTTTTGTAAAAAAGTTTGTATATCTGGTTTCCAGTAGAGCATAAGTACGGCTCGCTCTGGACGTGTTTTTGCACCTACTACCTATTTGTGTATTGATTTGGATTTTGATGTGCTCAACATTGGTCAGCCGTACGGTTACTTTTGTTCATACATGTAGGATTAGTGTTTGGATTCCGGTGACTCTTAATTGCTCGAAGAACGCCTGAATAGAGGGCCCCATTAAAAGCAGCAGGGCTAAAAGGCATCTGCTCATGGAATTTAGAGGGCCTTGCATGGTTATTTCTGGACAGTAAAATATTAAACATTTGAGAAACCTTAGAAATTCTGGGCCAGATGTATTAAGTAATCATTTTGCGATTCCCTGATTGTGAATCCTTGCGATTCGCAATTAGGAAATTTCAAAACAGCATGTATGAAATTGTGTTGAACACTTTCTGCAATTCCTATGGGGTTGCAAATGACCTACCTCATGAATATTAATAAGGTAGATAGGTCGCAATTTCGACCCCATGGAATCGCTAAAATCATGGGTATGGTGGCCTACTGGGGTCAGCAGACCACCATCTTGGTGATTGCTTTTAAATAAACGTATGTATGAATCCACCACCAGAAAACAAAGAAGCAACTATAAGGGAAGTACATAGATTAATGCAACAACTAAAATCCAGCTTTCCAGATGACCATTGACTTATCAAAGGTGACTTTAACACTAATGTCTTACCCACATAATGACAAAAGGATCCCAATGCAGGATGAACTATGGGATATCCAGCTAATCGTAACCCTGCTTCAAAAATGAGATAGGCAAGGGGAGGTCTTACTTGAGGACTTTCATTCAATGAGCTTGAAAGTCCTCCATGGTAGATTCGCCACAGAATGACCAGCAGCTCCAGCTCATTTTTCTTTAATCATAGAAGCTACTTTGGATTATACACTGGTCAGCCTTCAGATCTTTACTACAATCTTGAGTTTTGAAATTGTCAGAAGACCGAAAATTAATCGATCACCTGTCACAGGTTTTCACAATTACAAATTGTAATTCTCCTTTAAAGACAATTACATCCCCTTTGGCCACTACAATCACAGAAAATCCCAAACGAATAAAATGGGTAGGCAAAGCCCCAAAAATATTTTCAAAGTTGGAGCTAACACCGACCAAATAGAGGTGCTAACGAAATCAACCAAATTTAACTTTGGGAAGCTTTTTCACATACATTTCTAACCAGCTATAATGATAAAATTAAAACCAAAAAAGAGCTCTTGCAGAAGGAAAATTACATCTACAATTCATGGTTTAACAAAGATCTTCAAAAGGAGAAACAACGGCTATTGAGAGAAACTAAACAAATGCTCCAAACCCCATCAGATCAAGATTTGTTTAAAAGAGTTAAAACATGCACAAAGCTTACGCATAAGTGGTCTGGTGCACCAAAAACAGGCGAGGGGCAAGCTCTGAAACACGCTTTTACTATCCACTGCATAGCCCTGAACTTGCGACTTTGTCCATGTCCAACAAGACCAGATTCCTGCAGTTGGCGCTTCACACCTTTTGGTGCTAATTTTTTTTACCTAAAACTTTAAAAACTCATCTATCCAGTCCTACTGATTGGAGTTGGCCTTAATCACTTAACATTACCAAACCAAAATGTAACGAAAAAACAATAGAATATTTCTGGAGTCCCATATAAAGACACAATTACTAACTCCTTGCTATCTAGAAAGTTACAGAACTTCTTGATTGAAAACACAGAAGGGATAAAAGAAAAATAAAAGCTGAGACTCGATTATTAGAAAATGGATGGCAAGATTGTGCCCCAAGCACAAATGGTTTTCCTGCCACTCTTTCTAAAATCAATCATGACTTTTGGGCAAATATCCTTACACCACTTTTCGACTAATATTTGCAAATTCTAACTTTTCCAGCGTCTTTGCATTGATCCATCCTTCATAGGATTTATAAAGAAATACCACTGTTAGACTTGGCCCTTTTTTCAGGGTCATCCCTAAACTTTTTGCCTTCCTCCTATTTGTTTTTCTACCTGGTGTTGGTGGTTTTAGGACTCTGAGCACTTTATCACTGCTGTCCAATGTAAAGTGCATGTGCTCTCTATGGTAAACTTGGTAAGATTGGTCTACACCTGTTTGGCGTATTTAATTTACCTATCAGTCCCTTGTAAAGTGGTATCTCAGATACCCAGGGCCAGTAAATTAAATGCTACTGGTGGGCTTGCAGCGCTGCTTGCGCCACCCACCAAAGTAGCCTTTCAAACCTGTCTCAGGCCTCTGCCATTGCAGGACCTGCGTGCTTTACACATTGCCTCTGGGATAAGCCTGACTGCTCTGCCTAGCTACCAAGGGGATGAGCAGGGGTTATATTTGGTGTGTAACTCTCTTGCCCTAGAGTGGTGGTTTCTGCCTGGCTTAGGCGCTTGCCCTAGCCAACCTGAAATCCAATTTCTAACAACCACACATCCAAGTTACCATTTACTTGCTTTGCTGGATACTGAAGCTAAATGTTTTGCAAACTGTACTCCAGAGAAGCTTTAAGTGATGGGCAAGTGGGCTCTGGCATTGAAGTGCAGAAGTCATCTACCTTCTCAAGAGCCATTGCAGATAGTTTTTATTTCAAATTGTAGCATACTATCAGACAAGTAATTTCCAGCCAGGTATGTTTTTGCACTTCTAGATTGCCTGGTTAAAATAGAAATATACCCGAATTTGTTTTCCAGAGTATATCTTTTTAAAACCAGAAGCTTTGGTAACCTAGGAATTAAAATACATAGCACTCTCTCGATTCGAAGAGCTTTGCCTCAATTGTAGTATCACCTCACATTTCTTCACAGGAGTGACATTAATATCGTCGATGATGTTTTTTTTATATATTTTTATATATTTGACTGTACTTCACAAAAACTAAGCTTTGGAATAGCTTTTTTGTACAGCAGGCTTAAGACAATAACCTGTTTTAAAGATTGTGTCACAAATATTTGTTATTACCTTCTTGTGTGTCTTTTGTCAGCACTATATTTGTTGGGAACATTTTATTTGCCTTTAAATGTGTCTGTATTATAAGTATTTTCTCATTTAAAAAAAATATATATATATATATTAAAACTGGTTACTTAGAGTTAAAATCCACATTGTCTATAATATGATGTAAAAATAATATGTTGTAAAAACTTGAAGTGGTAAATTACATAGAGGTAAATTACAAAGTGTTGTAAAGACATGCATGGTGAAAAACACATTGCAAAGTGCCACGATGAAATGAACTGCACAATAATGACTGACATTCCTGCTGGACATCAGAACTCAACCTTCCCTACTAATGTTCGATAAACAAAAACGTACCTTTTCTGTGTCTCTCCTTTGAATTAATGTCTAGTTTTTCATTTCCTAACAGTTATTTCCAATCGGCTTCAACCAAATGTTTTTCCTGTATATTGTAGTTGCTCTCACGCGGGTTGCCTGTGCCACCCCTTGATATTCTGGGTAGCGCTGGGATGCCACATAAAACTGTTCAACACATAAATAAATACATGTTGACTGCTTTTATCAAGGCTTTACATGGTTGGAAAGGTATATTCGTATGTGCCATGATAACAAAAGGCAAAGGGACCACTTGTTAGTTTCACTTCCTAACACACTCTCTTGAAATATGATTAGTGCTCGGAAGTAAAATAAATAATGTAATCATAACTTTTGCATAAGCACATTATTAGAAAAACTTCGTTTGAGAAATATAGAACTTCAAACAGTTTCCTTTTTAAAGAAATCTTGAATGACACTGACAAAACAAATTCTCCAGATAGTGTGCCAGTCTGCCAAAATGGATGCTTTAAAGAATTTGCCAGTATTCCCACTAAGTTGCTAAACCTGAAAATAGCCACAGTACAGAATGTGATGGATAAGAATAATAAAATGTCTGGGCATTTGATGCACCAAGTAATTTTCCACCCAAACATCAAAATATATGACAGAGATTACCACCTTTTACTTGCTTCAGTGAACACAGATACTTATGAAAAGGAAATTGCAATGTAAGCTTGACAGTGACAACAAAGGGGCCTCTGCAGGGTGCCGGAATGTCCTGAATATTAAACATATGGAACTTGTGGATTTCTACAAGAAGAAATACAATTTTATTTTAACTTTTCCCTACTTAAACTGTTGGAGAATGTATTCCCTGCTCTTCAGTCTAGTGATGAAAATGAAGGGTGCCAATACCCAGACCCTGGTGTATCAAGCCACTTTGCAGTCATAAAAGCCTGTGATTCACATATTTACAGCTTAGTGACTTCTGCAAACAGGTAACTCAGAATACACTAACCATACACTGCGAATGGGAAAAAGCTTTTCAGCTCTCAGTATGCACTTTGCGACTCACTGCAATTTTATGTTCAGAAACAGTGACTGCTTTACAAACCAGGCTTTATACATCAGGCTCCTGCTCGAAAATTTTCTGTAGCAGCAAATCCAATTCAGCAGGACCTCATGGAGAAGGTATCGGGCCTTGTGGAGCACTCTTCAGCTACACTATCTGAGCTGCAAAAAAAGTGACTACATTTTAAAGTAAAATCCTCACTGCTCAAAGGCACAAAATGTATCTTGCCAGGGAGGGACCTTCTACAGGTATGAAATTTAAATTTCTCCCACTCTGTGTTACTGGACAAAATTCATTGGCTTCAATGAGACCTGATTCCGCGGCCATCAGATGACGTGGAATCTACTTCGGCCACAGTCAGCTGCCTTGCCCTGCTGAGGATTTAGGGAATCCATTTCAGAGACTAAAACCGAAAGTAAAACTTCAGACTGGGTTGAACCTGATTTTGCATCGGATCCATTACAGTCAACCTTATCTTGCGATTAGGTACTAGTCAAGCTTAACCAGGTGACCGCAGTTGGCACTAAACTCTTTTTGGCACTATTTTTACATTTAAACTTTAAAAATTCATAACTTCGAAGTCCCTTATTTGATTTTTGTAATTTGGTGTCATGTTGATTATCACACTTTACAGTATTTTTCAAATTTGGTTCAGGATTTTATCTGGTGTTGTGTTTTGACTTTATTATCGTTTTGGTACTGTATAAATACTTTACACATTGCCTCTAAGTAAAGCATGTCTGCTCTGTGCCACAGTTACCATGGGATTGAGCTCAAGTTAATTCTGTGACTTTCAGTGGTTCACCCTTACTCGGGCTGTTGTTATCACTTGATGTGGCTACTCACCCATCTCAGCTAAAAGCCCACTTTCTTATATTGATATTGATGTTCAGCAGTGTGATCCAGAACTTGTGTTTCAAAACCATTGTGCAATCTCACATCAAAATCAACTTTTTTATTTTTCGAATTGATTTCTGATTTTTAATTTGACATTTTTCATTTTTCCTATATTTCATTCATATTCTCCAATTTTGTACCTGTTATTTGTGAAAAGATGGAAGTGAATTTGAGCATTAGGAGAGCTGACACAGAAGCTCACGTAAGGGGACAATCAGATAGCCCTGAGAGCATGGGAGGAAGTCCGCCTGCTTCAGTCCACTACACAGGAGCAAGAGGAGGATGAGGAAGAGGAGATGATTGGCCAGGCAGAGCCCTCAGTTCCTAAGGAAGAGGAGGTGGCCATAGGATCCAGCTCACCTGCTTTATCCAGAGCAGGAAGCTGTGTTTCCTCTCACAGCCTGACACAGTCAGAGATAGAGGACAGGCAAGTAGAGAGAAACCTAATACTATAACTGCCTACTCTTGACCTGGAGGAAAAGAAAATGGCTCAGGCTTTGGAGGAGAAGAAACTAGATCGGCCTTCAAAGAGAAAGGGACCCTGCTAGCTCATAAAGCAATCATGATAGAACTGGACCTGAAGCTAAGAAGGCCTCTTAGTTCAGTGATGATGTTGGCAGCAACAGTGAAGTGCATAGGAGAGGTAAAAAGTCAACATCCCCACAGACCTATTGCCTAGATATGTGGTAGGAATGACATTGATAAGTGGTTTGCAGCATAGGAGGTGGCCCTGTGTATGTATAAAGTTCCAGAGGAGAACTGTTGGCTAGTCTGTGGAAACACTTGCAAGTTGCTGGGAAGTATATCCTATTGGCCCTAGAGGTACCTCACATGATGAGCTATGCCACGTAAATAAAACCCACATCACTATATTTGGTCTGACCCCTGAGAAATATCACATGAAGTCCTGGGATGGCCAGAGGCAGCCACACTAGTCATTGGTAGATTTTGTGGATTCATCAAGTGAGGCACTGGATGGTTGGATTAAGGGTAGCAAAGATCTAGATTATGATGGGCTTTATAATATGATGATGAAGGAGCACACTTGGAGTAATTGTTTTGCAGAGCTGCGCCAGCACATAATTGATTCTAAGCTTACTGTACCCTGAGAGCTTGAGAAAGAGGCTGACCTCTATATCAGTATCAGAGTATCCACAAAAGGTGCGTGGGGGTTACTACAAGAAAGACAGTTTGTGTTCAACAGAAGGATGGGGGAATAGTGAAACCCAAAATGAGTTATCTAAAGGCTCTCATCTGACCTTGTGGGGGGGGTATTAGTGAGAAGAGAACCATGTGACCTTACCAGCCCTGGAGCTATAACTGTTAACAGTCAAGGTGCAAGAAATGAGATGCTCAGGGAAGCAGCACCCCCACCCTACCCAGATCAGCCAACCCCAGGTATTGCCAGAATAGTGCTGTGGGAGGAGGTTGTCCCAATTAGCTTGGGGAAAGTGCACATGTTATCCTAGTGTCTCTGACTGAGAGAGATGGTGCTTAACGCTCAAATGCTTGATAACACTAAGACGTACAGGCAGTAGCTCTCCATCAATGGGAAAAGGGTGGAAGCTCTGACAGAGAAGCCTGCATGACTACTTTAAGGTGTCATTTGGTGTCCTCAGAGCAGGTTATCCCTGTTATAGTCCACTAGTTTCTGACAGCTGATAACCAGGTAAGCCACTACACTGTGGAGCTGGTTCCCCTGGAGTGGAGAAGGGTCTGTGGTTCTCTCAGAGTAGCTGTGAGTAAGCATACCCTATTTAATAAGGATGAAGCTGTTAAAATGGGTAAAACCACTAGATGGTGCTAGATGCTAGTGTTAGCCTGTTTTCTCTTTCTCTTTAAGTGAGGACCCTTTTTAACCTAAAGGCTGGGGCCCATGATATGTGAGGTCAGGCAAGGTCTAACTGGAATATAGGGCAGTCTGGCAGTGCCAAATATCAATGTCTGCTAAACCAGTGTGTGGGTCGGGTTTTGGTGTGGTGGGTCATGTTTGTAGCTTTGTGTGGGCCAGTGTTGGGAACACCTTTAAATAAAGGTTAGGAGGAAGTATCAAGCGGATGTATGACGTTACAACGCACACTTTTACAACGCATGCACTTACAACGCATTTTTTACAACGCATAATCCATTACAACGCATGACATTACAACGCATGACACTACAACGCATTTTTAAAAAATACCTTTACAACGCATTACCATTACAACGCATACTACCTTTACAACGCATACCATTACAACGCATAATATTAAATTACATTTAAGGTAAGTATTAGATAGTATAGGGGTAAAAATTACTATTCTAACTCCAGGGGGTGCAACAGTAGGGTAAGTGTTGGATAGTGTAGGGGTAAAAATTACTATTCTAACTCCAGGGGGTGCAACAGTAGGGTAAGTGTTGGATAGTGTAGGGGTAAAAATTACTAATCTAACTCCAGGGGGTGCAACAGTAGGGTAAGTGTTGGATAGTATAGGGGTAAAAATTACTATTCTAACTCCAGGGGGTGCAACAGTAGGGTAAGTGTTGGATAGTATAGGGGTAAAAATTACTATTCTAACTCCAGGGGGTGCAACAGTAGGGTAAGTGTTGGATAGTATAGGGGTAAAAATTACTATTCTAACTCCAGGGGGTGCATCAGTAGGGTAAGTGTTGGATAGTATAGGGGTAAAAATTACTATTCTAACTCCAGGGGGTGCAACAGTAGGGTAAGTGTTGGATAGTATAGGGGTAAAAATTACTATTCTAACTCCAGGGGGTGCATCAGTAGGGTAAGTGTTGGATAGTATAGGGGTAAAAATTACTATTCTAACTCCAGGGGGTGCATCAGTAGGGTAAGTGTTGGATAGTATAGGGGTAAAAATTACTATTCTAACTCCAGGGGGTGCATCAGTAGGGTAAGTGTTGGATAGTATAGGGGTAAAAATTACTATTCTAACTCCAGGGGGTGCATCAGTAGGGTAAGTGTTGGATAGTATAGGGGTAAAAATTACTATTCTAACTCCAGGGGGTGCATCAGTAGGGTAAGTGTTGGATAGTATAGGGGTAAAAATTACTATTCTAACTCCAGGGGGTGCATCAGTAGGGTAAGTGTTGGATAGTATAGGGGTAAAAATTACTATTCTAACTCCAGGGGGTGCATCAGTAGGGTAAGTGTTGGATAGTATAGTGTAATATTATGCGTTGTAATGGTATGCGTTGTAATGGTAGTATGCGTTGTAATGGAATGCGTTGTAAAGGTAGTTTTTAAAAATGCGTTGTAGTGTCATGCGTTGTAATGTCATGCGTTGTAATGGATTATGCGTTGTAAAAAATGCGTTGTAATGGTAGTGCGTTGTAAAAGTTGCGTTGTAAAGGTTGTTCCCCGTATCAAGCAGCACCGTTCAGGTTATGGTAGAGTGCACTGGGCGCACAGGGCAGCATGAGTGGATGTCTCACATAGTATGCAAAGAGTAGCATCATGGTGTGCCATGGTAGCAGGTACAGCTCTAATTCGAAAATGGATCAACTGCCACACAAAACACCATGGCTGCTGCACACATCCTACCAAGATCCTCACCCTCCAACTTCAGTCGCATGGGCACTGAATGTACAAATTAATGCTATGAGAAATTGGGCTATTGGGTGACAGGGGGTGAACCCTGGTCAAGCAACAGCCACAATCCCTTGCAGGGTGAACCACAAAAGTCACTAAATTAACCTGTGCTTAACCCTGGGTAGCTTGGCACAAAAAGCAGTAAGGCTTAACTTAGAAGCAATGTGTTAAGTATTTATGCGGCACACAAACAGTAATAAAGTGAAAACACAACACAACAAAAATCCCAAACCACTTTCAAAACATAGAATAAATTCTGATAAAGTATTTGACATCAAAACGACACCAATCCAATCATTAGAACCAGAGTTATGGATTTTTAAAGCTTTTAGTAAAAACTGCCTCTACAATATAAACACGCCAACTATGGGCATCTAGTTGACGAGATCAGGTCATAGTCAAAAAGTATGGTCGATTACGATGGAGCGCAGTTCGGATACAAGAAGTGGATTGGGCCCAGTCAGCACTTACCTTCAGACTTGAAGAAATTCTGAGAAAATGTGTCTGAGAAGGTAAAGTTCAGCAGGGCAAGGCTGCAGGAAGTGTCCAAGAGGGGAGTGTGGTTGTCAGATGGCCTTGGGTCAAAGCCGCAGTGAAGATTTCTACATTCGGACTTAGATGCTGAAATGGAATTTGAAAATCTCCAGCAGGACGAGGCAGAGTTCTGTTGCCGAAGACAGTTCCACGAGGTTGGATACCTTTCTGGCAAAGGACCACTGGAAAGGATTTGCTGCTGTGGAGAAGGACGTAGTACGGGAAGCCGCAAAGTCAATCTTACAGACAATTTATCTTGGCGAGCAGGTTGGCCTAGGTCTCCTCCTGGCTCTGAGAGCAATTTTTGACGAACATTTTTCTAAGTCCTCTGTTTTGGGATTTGGCCATCTGGGCACCCTTAGCACCACAACTAAGGGTCCAAAACTGGTGAGACACCTCTTGGGGGTTCAGGACTCACTCAGGCTAGGTTCAGGTGTGGGTTCAAAATGGGGGCCCATAACAGGAGACCAGTAAACTGGCTCTTGGAGTCACTCTGGTAGTTCTGGGTTCAGGTAAAGATGCAGGGCTCAACAGCAGGGCTGGCTCTGAAAGTTTGAGGGAGTCTCCAGACAGAAAATCAGTCCTTTCAGGTACAGCAGCAGTCTTGCAAAGTGAACAGCGGGTCACAGCAGCAGGCAGTCCTCTGAGAGTCCTTCTGCAGATCCATTAATGAACTTAAGTGTGAGTCTGAAGGTCCTATTTTTATACCATGATGCCCTCCTTCTAGAAGCTCTTAGACAGTGGCTTTGAAGTGCATGGAATTTCCTGACTCAGTGCCCTGGCTCCAAGCTGGCTGTGAAAACGTGGGTTCAGTATGGAGGCAGAGCAAACCCAATTCAGTTGTAGGTGGAGCTGGGCTCAGCTCTGCAACCATCCTGTCAGAAGAGGGCCCATTGAGGCACACCTAATCCTTCTATTGTGTGACTGTCTGGGAGGAATTCACCAAGGCTGTCATCTACTCCCAGTCATGTGACCCAAGACAGGCTGCAGGCACAATGGGCTAATGTCAGGAAAATACAACATTTCTAAAACTGGCATTTTCAAAATCGTAATGAAAAATCCGACTTTAACATTGAAGAAATTTTATCACCACAATTTTGTAGATACCAAACATGACATTGAAAATTACAACTTATTAAATGTAATAAGGAATCCCCCGTGTTATCCTGCGGGAGGGGAAGGCCTCACAGTAGTGAAAAACTACCCGGAAATATGAAACTTAACATACATGTCCAATCTTTTAAATACGCAATACACTGCCCTATGGGTGACTTGTATGTAATAAAAGGGAAGATTAAGGTTTGGCAAGGTGGTTATATGGCCAAGACGAATTGGCAGTTTAACACTGCATTCAGGATGCAATGGCAGAACTTGGACATGTTTAAAGGAGCTATTTAATGGGTGGCATATTAAGTGCTGCAGGCCAACTGGTTTACAGGTCATGGGCATATGGTATACCGCTCTGCGAGGGACTTATAAGTTAATTAAACATGCTAATCAGGTGTAAGCCAATCAAACCATGTTTAGGGGTGTGAGCACAAGCACTTTAGAACTGGTTAGTGGTAAAGTGCAGAGTCCTAAGGCCAACAAAAACGAATTCAGCAAACGTGGAGGAAAAAAGGCAAAATGTTTGAGGATGACCCTACAGAGAGGGTCAGGTCCAACAAATGCCAATTGGCCAATCCTTTCTCAAGCACAAAGAGCAGCAACCTAGCTGAATGAGTACCAGTGTGACCAGTGGCTAAACAGGCTACGGTTATTTGCCTCTGCATAGCATGCTCAGAAAAGGTGTGTGTGGGAGAATGCTGCCTGCATTGGCAGGCTCTGTCATGCAGTACTGTACATAGGTACCTGTCAAATTGGTGTAGGAGTTGCTGAACTAGATAGGTAAATAAGACTTGTTTGATATTCATTTAGAGATTTTTTCTTTTTTTTTAAAGAACTCTGTTTCATTAGAGAAGATAAT
Source organism: Triturus cristatus (assembly GCF_964204655.1). Classification (NCBI taxonomy): domain Eukaryota; kingdom Metazoa; phylum Chordata; class Amphibia; order Caudata; family Salamandridae; genus Triturus; species Triturus cristatus. The sequence continues at coordinate 1,754,028,034 of NC_140589.1, read as the reverse complement.
GGGCCTGACCAGGACAACTCCACAGATCTATTAACCCGTTCTGTGCCCATGACGAGCTGGACTCGTCATGGAGCACAGTCGCGCTGTGCCCATGACGAGTCCAGCTCGTCATGGCACCCACCCACGGGGGAAGCGATGGCGCTCCCCCGTGAGTGGTCGATCTTTTTTTTTTTACTGGGAAGGCAGGGGAAGACTTTCCCCTGCCTCCCCCTGCCCCCCACCCCCGCGTCATCAATGACGTCAGCGCGCGAGCCGCGCTGATGTCATTGGAGGTTTCCCCTTTGTTCTCCGAGGCGCAGGAAGCCATTTGCTTCCTGCGCGTCGGAGAGTAAAGGTGAGTTTTGGGGCTGGGGAGGGGGGATTTTTGCATCGGTGGGGTTGGTTAGGGTGGGGGCACTATGGAAGGCCAAAGGCATGCCACGAGGCTCGGCTTTGTTCGTGTGTGTCTGTAGTTGCTTCCCTGTGAAATGGATTCAAAAATGAAAAACGCTCGTGTTTCTAGTTGCTTCACTGTGAAATGGATCCAAAAATGAAATTCGCTCTGCCGAGAAATGACCTTCTTTTGAAATTTTCTAATCCAAAGTGCAGCAGGATGGAGAGAAATAGAATGTATTATATGAGAATTAAATACCTAACTAAATAAAGCAAGACAGAGGGGTTGCAAAGTGTTCAGATTGGTTGTTTTTACATCCAAATACACCAGCATCACTTTACAGAGTTTGCCAGTGAAGTGCTACTTTCGTTTTCTCGTCTTTCTTTGAACAGCATTGCTGTTTCCAGGTTGGGAGAGTGTACCATTCCTGGAGGTACTGCAATACCTGGTTGATGGGTGAATTAGAAAACACAATGTGCACCATGGCTCTGTGTTTATGGATGTGGTCTTTTTATACCATACTGCTTACGTTTTGTAAGGATGTAAGCAATGGACAGTGAAACGGTTCCCTTCAGGGCCCTCTAGTCATGTCCATAACTTTTCAGGTGAAACCACTCGCTGATTTCTGAATAGTTAGTGAGAGATCGTTTAGGTAACCATGTTGTTTCTGCTTACATTTCACATGCTTTGCATTCCCTATGAGTGGTTGCTTTTTTTTTTTTTTTAGGCAGCGTATTACTCTTATCAAGTGCATAATTTGAATTGAGCCACATCCAAGTGTTTATAGCGGGCACAATTAGGTTATAGCTGAAGGCAGTGCGAGTTTCTCTCAGTGGGCAAGTATGGTGTTCAGTGGGGATGTGGCACTATGGCCAGAGCTGTCGAATTTGGAACTGGGGAACCGGGTTCAGCATTCATGACCAGTCCACCACACCACTGTACTGAGGGAGCACATTCCCATGCTAGACCGTAGAAGGCCCCACTAGACCTTAGAAAGCTTGATGTCTTAGCACAAGCAGGTGTACCGTAGTGGTGTCAATTGTGGGTTAACCTTGAAGACCTGTCCACTAGGGGTGGGCGGAATTTGCGGAATTAACCTCCGCAAATTATCGCGAGAATGCAGAAAATCTCCGCAAACACGCCGGAAATATCGCGAAGATGCGGAAGTTTTTTTGCCGCCTGTTCGCGGTATTTTTTGCGTGTTCGCGGGTCGCCAACTTACCCATGCGGTCGCTCACGGGCGCGGCCATCTTGTTTTCACTTGTCCCGCCCTCTGGCGTTGTTTACTTCCTGTTCCGGGTCGCGCAATGCATGTTCGCGGTCGATATTTCCTGTTCGCGATCGCTTTTACTTGATCGCGTTGCTTTTTGCTTGCTCAGGGAGAAAATATCGCGCGAACTTGCGCACGTGGTCGCAACGGGCGCACTCATCTTGTTTTCCACTCTATTGCATGGTTCTGGGGCCTGATTTTCAATCCTCCCTAAATCTTTTCAATCCTTTGTTTATAGCCACTTTTTTTGGATCTTTATTACTTATTATTTCTCTAACTATTTTCCTGCCTCTATATTTTTGGTTTTTGTGTACTTTTTTTTTGTTTTTTAGCTACTTTTTCTCTTTGTATTGCCCGCTATTTATTTCCTTTACTCCTTTATTTATTTTACCTTTTCTTTCCCGCCCCGTCCCCAGAACCATGTCCAAGGGCAGGTCTGTTCGCCGGCTCAGCCAGAGCCGCGACCGCCTTCCGTGCGGAAGGCGGCGCCCACAAGGGGTGCATGCACGGGCCTTATTTGGGGAGGCGGAGTTGGCTGCACTAATTTTCTTTGTGCAGCGCCACCTCCCCTCAACCCTGGCAGCAGGTGGCAGGCCTGGGTCCGGGTACGGCCTCCGGGAGCGTCGGCAGCGGTGGGGGAAGGTGCGCCGGGCAGTGTCGCGCATCTCTGGGGTCCGGCGCACCCAGGCACAGCTGACGCACCGGTGGTCCGACATCCTGGACCGTGAGCAGGACCTGCTGGACCTGCTAGGAGTGGAGGTCCCGGGGCTTGGTGAGTACCTATTTAATTATTACAACTTTGTGTCTGTTCTTCTGCTCTATGTTATATATTGCGAATATCTTTTTTTCCTTCCAACCAGCTAGAATGTTGCTGCTTGCAATACATTCCAGGTTAATAACGTTTAAAAGTCTTCTGTGATTATGACACAGGTGCTCTTCTGCGCTACTACTAATCTTACTTGTTTGCAGCTTTGCGTTTGCGCTTGCTTAGCGTGATTCTTTACGAGTTTATTTTAGAGAAATTAAGTTACGTAATGCTACAGTGACTCACGTCCACTCCTTACTTTGTCCTGTCACTAATAGATAGGGGCGGATTGATACATAGGTTTAGGTACTTTGTATGAGCTTCTAATTGGTTAGTGGTATGCGTGATGCCCCCCTCACTCAGTTACGTGATGTGCTGCTAGTACGCCAGTCTTTAGAACCTTTCTAGTTTGTTCAATGAGTGGAGGTAGGCTTTGCAGTTACTTAGCAGTAGCAGATCAGCATCAATCAAACCAAAATTTGGTGTATACAAAAAATGTAGTCATGTTCATGTGTCCTCCATGATTGGATCATACACATTGTTGAGGAATACAGTCGAAATGCATACTTAATGTACAATTGGCATGCCTGGAATAGGTGGGCTAGGTTGGGTGGTACGTTGTACTAATACTTAGGCTTACTTGTAACTTAGTTTTCTGGAATCAGAATGGAAGAATGGATTACTGTTGATAAATAGTAACTTAAGTAGTCGAACTGCGAATCCCCCGATATTACATGTTGACCAGATGAGATCGGTCAATGTAGTTATTGCAATTGTTTACATAAGTGTTTTTTGACCGTTGTTGAAAAATATTGTATTTGCTTAAGTTGACACCATCCATCAATGTTTGTCTCTTTCTTATATCTTTCCTGTTCATCAGCACCCAGGGGCAGACGGGCAGGGACTGGGCAGTCGGCGGGACAGGAACACCACGAGGAGGACACCGCTGAGGGCTCCTCTGCTGGCCCCAGTAAGTCTTCTTGTTTTTAATAATATTTCTTATTCCATAACTTTTACTGCCCCATTTCTCCCGAACTATAGTGTGTTTCCAAATGCTATTTTTTTACCACCAATTATCCTTCGATCTGTACGGTTTCAAAAAGCTTATCCCTGCCTCCGCTATGATGACTGAGTACTACTACATACTATCAGTCTGTCTGTCTGTACTGTAGTAGCTAGTCTTGCCCAGTTGGCCAGTGCCACTCTTTGTGAAAGGTTGTAATATAAAACTCATATTCACCAGTAGCTCATACAATCCGTTGGGTCGTTGTCTTGTACTACTTTTTACTCTTGTTGATGTTTAGGCTTTGAAAATTCACAGCAACAGCCCTACCAGATTTCTTAATATTTTGATATGATACCCTATAGGACATACAACTGTTGTAGGGATCTTGCACATACATTTGCACCAGAAAATAGGATGTTGGTGATGGTAGGTTGGACCTTCCTTGCACACCTCAATCAGAAATTCCGCACCCACCACAATTCCACTGCTTGACTATAGTACTGTCTTGTCATACCTATTAGGTCTCGGAACCCTCCCCCCAAGATAACCAACAAGTAGACAACCCAGAACATTAACACACCCAACCTCTGTCGTGGAAGCAATTCACATGCACACCCTTACTTTAATTTGCTCAATCGTGTAAGTTAGTCCACTCCACACCAAATACCACAAAGTCTATGTAAGTTTAAAATTTTTATTTCGATTTGAGAAGGTCTGTACACTGTTTTCTTAGCAGCACCAACCGGCAAATCAATAACATTAAAACAATATACATTGTTACACTTATACAGTTGGGAATTAAATCATGATAACTGAAGTGGTGGAAGGCAGCACCACCATCCCATAGCAATTTAGTTTATATACATTTATAAATGAAGATGTGAGTGAAGGGACCCCTCACCTCAGAAGAACCTAGTACTGGTAGTACTAGTTGGTGCATCGTTCAGAAGCTCTGGTTCGTAGAAGCGAATCTTGCGTCTGTAATGCGAAAAAAGAAATGGTGTGCGTTAGTATATTGCAACTTGCAAGCATTTCTCAGCCGTGCCAAAAAGTGTAGCATCTATGGATAAGCAATATGGACTAACAGTAACAGTAGTACACCAGTTCTTCCTAAAAAAGTGGCTTGTTAATGTTTGTTGACCGCCTGTACGCAGCGCGTAGACTAGACAGTAGCAGTGTGAGGCAGGTCATGTGGGCTCAAAGGTGTCTTAAGAAGCTGCAAGGTAAAGGTAACGTCACATGTGCATGGCTAGGGCTAATCAAGCAAATGCTACAATGATCATATAACTTAGTGTCTACTCTACTACTACCTGATTTGTACTAGTGATTTATGTTAGTATTAACTCATTTTTCAACCTTGCTACTGATCAATAGGGGGGAGGTGTATATGTTGCCTAATAAATGTGTAATGTTTTCTAGGCGCACTACCGACCACCATTGCTGGGGCCAGCGAAGGCGACGCAGAGGGCGAGGATGCGGCAGTTGCAGATAGCAACGGAGGGGGAGTGGCAGCACCAGTGGCAGGCGGTGGTAAGTTAGATTCATAATCTTTAACTATTGTTGAACTTGACAGCACACTCACTGCAAAGGTGTACTGTATGTATATGTATACTGTAAAGTTGTGAATTAGGGCCCCATTAGGATGGTGGGCGTATTGCCCCCGCCGGGCTGGCTGGAATTCACTGCCGTCACAGCAGGGGCAAACCTCCCGCCATCCCTGTAGAAAATATTCAGACATGTCTAGGCGGAAAAGGGTTCAATATGGCGGTGGTGTCTCTCTCACCACACCGGCAGCCATATAATCTGCATTTTGGAATGCCTTTGCGTGGCGGCATTACCGTCCGCCACGGAAAGGCATGCACACATTGCAGAGTATGCTTGGGGGCCCCCATGGAGGGTACCTACCGATGCTATGGTACCCCCCCGACTTTCAAAGCAAAACGTGACAGGCTCCGTGCGAGGCCCGTCATGTTGTGCTTGGAAAAGCAGCACAACATTTTAGCATTGCTTTCAGCAAAGCCAACCAGAATTTAAATTTAAAATAACAGGGTGCGCCCGCCACTGTGCCGGGCGCATCATCCTAATTAATTGTCCCCACGGGACCCCCACCCTTTTTTAGCAGTCGGATGGCGGGCGGACAAAGTCCGCCCGCTATCCGATGTCGTAAGTAAGTATGAGTTCTTGGGGACGTTTGAAGAGTGAACTAGAAGACTAGAATTCCCTTTAATTGGTATAGGACTAGGAGCCAGAGTATTGAGTAACCAATGGCCTCATCTATCTGATTTCAACTCCGCTTTGAAAGTTTTATGGAGAAGAGCACCTGGTGCACTGTTCAACTAAAAAGTGTAAGACAGGTGGAAGGAAGAAGGACGGGCGACATTTAAAATGTTATGTACTACTGTGCTTTATTTTATAGTGCTACTCTACCATTCCACTATGTGTGTAAATAATTACCTTGTCCTACTGTTTTATTAAGACTATATTTTACAATTGTCTTGTTTTTTTCTTTTTGATACACAGCTACTCCGAAAATCAACCGGAAGGAGTTGGCCGCCAAGGCACGGCGCCGGAAGCTGGAGGCAATCCAGCATGAATACCGGCGGCTGGTGGTCCTAGCCGAGGAGGAGGAGGAGACTGCAGCAGCAATTCAAGCCTCCTCCAGTGCCCCGGGCCCCAGCCACCGCCCTCCAGCGGTACGGCGCCACCGTCTGGCGGCTGCCCGCCGCCACCGTGCCATCTCCGGTGCCCCCCCCACTGTGGCTGCAACTGCCGCGGCCTTAGACGCCGCGTCGCCCATTTAGAGGACCAGATTCGTGTCCTCCTCCAGTCCCGCCCCACCAGTTAGTCCCTGTCACTGCCCCTTTTTTAATTCCTGTTCGTTCTTCACTCGTTTGGGCGTTCTCTATTTCTATGGACAGTCGTTGGGGTTAGGGAGGTGGGTGGGTTAGCTTTTGTGGGTTTAGTTTATTTGTTAGGGTCAATTAAATATATTTTTCTATGTTACATGCAATGTTGTTAATGTTTTGTAGGTGGGGTAACTGTTTTACATCACACTGTTTCTTTGCTGGTGCATGGCCGCCCATAGCGTGTGTTTGATTTCAATAATTTGCTGACTGTATAAGACACAAACAGATAGATGCGACACACCTCACTCATTGACTGGTCCTACTATGCATTCTTTGGAGTGGTGTTTGAAACTGACATCATTGACAACATGTCCATTATTGATTCTGCCTCCCCCAAACTTCTCTCTTACCGGTGCTTGATGTTTATGTCCAACTGTGGCACAGCACTGGCTGCATGGTGAAGATGGTTTCCTTTTTCATACATGCCATGATTGGGGTGGTGGTGGTAGTATAGTAGTAGTAGTATACACTGGCAGGGTGGCAGCATTTCCAAAAAAAGAAAAGGAGATAGTCAATCGCCTTTGAGAGACTGTTAGAGGAGTAGTTGAATGAAGTACATCACAGAATTTACCGAGCAACAATTATATGCTCAAATATTTGACAAAAAAACTGAATGCTGGTTATTATGAGGATAGCCTACTAGACAGAGTTACAAACTATAGTTTTGTCGACTTGGCTATGCCTACAGTCTAACAGTTAGTGCTGTATATGAGGAATGACAACAAACAAATCCAATCAATGCCGGCAATTCATGCTGAGGTATATGTTCCTTTGTTAAATAAAATAACCTGTGAAATATCCTACTCATGGGTGGGCAAGCAGAAGAAGATCATCGCTCTGCATTGAAATTGAAGTAGTGTTGCTTTCACCACATCCGCCCCAGCAAGTGTGTGATTAAGTATTGGTGTACATTTAATTTAGTTACACCTCGACAATAAGTCACACAGCCCGGGGGAAGAGGGTTAGGGTCCGTTGATTGGATGGGAAGGGGGATTTTGGGAAAGGTTTGACATAGAAAAACAGTATGCATACATAGACAAACAAACGACAATCATTGAAGACTACCATACCATATCCATTCCATATGTTAAGGTATAAAAAAGGAAATACATGCATGATGAGACCCGGATTACATACACTTCTATTTCTTGTTCTGTTCCGGCCTTAATACTTTAACAGATAGCAAATAGAAATGTTAAATATTGGTAGTGAAGAATCGTAAACACAGAGCAAACGTAATGATGATTGATAATAACAACTCCAAGAACACACTGTTGTAAAGAATGTATACAAGATATTAATCAAATTATTTAAAAGAAGTGAAAAGTGGATACTGTTACTGTCTTATCCTGGTCAAAAATGTGGACTGGTTTTTTGCATCTCGGCATTCCTCTTGCTCCTCTCGTCCATCAATCTTGGGTGTGTCGCCTCACCACTCGCCACTGCCCGGCTGGAATAAAAAGGTGATTGATTGGTAAGGTAATTAATATGCATTGTAATGTTTTACAAAGTTTTGGACAAGGCCCGGCCTGTAATTTTAGATTGAAAACCAAAGGGGATATTCAGAAAGAAAGTGAAAACCAATGCACAAGTGATTGTGTAGTGCAACAAGAACACTTTCCGAGGTGGCATGTATGCATATGCATCATCTCTACTGTAGTCTGTTTCCAGCATAGACCTTCAACAGTAACAGGAGAGATCAGGCCCACAGTGCTTACCATTAGCACATCCTACGTTAACACTTTAGAGTCCTTTTTTTTTTTCTCTCAAAGAGTTGGACAAACGCAAAGCACATTATCCATTCCAGACATAGCATTTTACAGTTAAAGTTAGTAAAATCAATGCACTGCAGTCATCCCACCGCTACACTCTATTCAACTTCTACACAGACATTTGGGTGTGCTGTGGTTGTGGTTCACGTGTTTACCTTTAGGCTTTTCCGTTTTATGCCACTCATGAAACATCCTCCTGACTTCATCATCAGCTCTGATACTTCTACTGACTGAAGATCGGCCTGCAGTACAAGTGTAATTTTTATAACACAACAAGAGTAGAAATATAAATATTACTGACTTGAGTCATTCTTTATTGTGTACAGAAAGATAGATTAACACTAGTACACTTTGACATCACTTTGTGCACAACAAACAACGCAAACACAAAGACCAATAGCTCAGAGTCAGGTGTCCAATGCATGCCATTAATTATCATCATTTATTACCTGTTACTTCTCATCTTAAGTTAATGGGCCGTCTCTTTCGCCATCATCATGACGGACGGTGCTGTTAAGTCACAGTCATTTGCATTGCGCAGATTGAGTGAGTCCCCTTCCTGTATTGAATTAAAAGCAATGTATCACCAAGATGCAGGAGAAGTACACATTTCTTGTTTGCCAGAAGAGGAAAATTAGTAATTACTAGTGTGTTCTGTAGAAAGTTGATTAGTGGCAGTGCACAATTACATCAATTCATGCGCAACACACCACAAAATCTACATCATTCAGTCTGCTATTCTGCGGCCAATGCATGGCATCAATCATTACCTGTTGCATCTCATCTCGTTAACGCTGCAGGCCGTCTCTTTCGCCATCATCATGATGGACGGTGCTGTTAAGTCACAGTCATTTGCATTGCGCAGATTGAGTGAGTCCCCTTCCTGTATTGAATTAAAAGCAATGTATCACCAAGATGCAGGAGAGAAGTACACATTTCTTGTTTGCCAGAAGGGGAAAATTAGTAATTACTAGTGTGTTCTGTAGAAAGTTGATTAGTGGCAGTGCACAATTACATCAATTCATGCGCAACACACCACAAAATCTACATCATTCAGTCTGCTATTCTGCGGCCAATGCATGGCATCAATCATTACCTGTTGCATCTCATCTCGTTAACGCTGCAGGCCGTCTCTTTCGCCATCATCATGATGGACGGTGCTGTTAAGTCACAGTCATTTGCATTGCGCAGATTGAGTGAGTCCCCTTCCTGTATTGAATTAAAAGCAATGTATCACCAAGATGCAGGAGAAGTACACATTTCTTGTTTGCCAGAAGAGGAAAATTACTAGTGTGTTCTGTAGAAAGTTGATTAGTGGCAGTGCACAATTACATCAATTCATGCGCAACACACCACAAAATCTACATCATTCAGTCTGCTATTCTGCGGCCAATGCATGGCATCAATCATTACCTGTTGCATCTCATCTCGTTAACGCTGCAGGCCGTCTCTTTCGCCATCATCATGATGGACGGTGCTGTTAAGTCACAGTCATTTGCATTGCGCAGATTGAGTGAGTCCCCTTCCTGTATTGAATTAAAAGCAATGTATCACCAAGATGCAGGAGAAGTACACATTTCTTGTTTGCCAGAAGAGGAAAATTAGTGTGTTCTGTAGAATGTTGATTAGTGGCAGTGCACAATTACATCAATTCATTCATGCGCAACACACACAACAAAATCTACATCACTCAGTCTGCTTTTCTGCGGACAATGCATGGCATCAATCATTACCTGTTGCATCTTATTTTCAGTTTGAGGAAATATGAATTTTTATGGTCAATTGTGTCCCCTATCTTAGACCCCAACGGCTCCATGTACATGCTACAAGTACATGTATGTTCCCTCCAGTTCCAGCTATGAAGACGCAAATACATGTGTGTCCAACGTCAACATGTTCTCTTTCTGCTCCGCCATGAATGGGTCGAATATTCCATTCCTAAGTATGATTGGCCACCGACTTTATATGCTTCACTTTTCACGTTTTACAGTTCAGGCGAGCAGGCCCTGAATTCTGCCATCAAGCCTTTTCCTACTTCTGCCTCTGAAATGCTCCAGCTTGGACCTGCATCTGTATCCATGAACTTTGTCCTACTCCCTGCGCGGCTAACGGTGCCTGACGCGGCCTGTTGCCTGCCAAAAACTGTATTCAGCCTTCAAGTTATCTGCTCCGCTCCTCATCCAATGCATTCCTGTCTAGTAGTTTAGGTAAACATCCTTCCAGCTACCGAGCAAAGAGCTTGGCCTCGCTGTCTTTATGCAAGTAATTCATAGCCCCTGTTACCATGGAAGATTCCTGCCCCCTCGCATCTCATGTAGACACATAGACGCTTGTACATGCACTAACAGTCAGTATAGAATAGATTCCGTCCGAGAGACCTTTTCTTTTGGATAAAACAGTTCCTTAAACAAAGATATTAGATACGATTTGGGATTAGGTTGACCTGACCCCCCCAGACTTTTGTCTCCACATGTAGAGCTAAATGTCAATTCCCCTTCACCCTCTAGTTGCACGTCAATCACACGTCATGCGGCTGCGCGCGCATCTCTGCCAAACATTTCTGCTGACACTGCAGGATTCTCTTATGGATCCACCCACTTGTGACATCATTTTAAATGACGTTTCTAGTATACGCCTGTTATTACGCCCATTTTCATTACGTATGTGTATTCTTATCTGTATTATCAGCTGTTACGCCTCCTGCATCTGTCTTAATGCAATGCTTTTCATATATATATTGTTACTTGTCAATAATGTATTGCCTATCCCTTCCTGAACCCTCGTGGTGATGGAATAAGATTGCCTGGTTCGAACTATGATTCCTTTGTAAGGAATAAAGCCCTTTTCAGAACCTCTAATACCACGGATTCTGCCTCTTATTTTGACTGAGTTATTCTTACTAGACTTTACCGCATAAAAATAGTACAGGTAATTTAAATATTTACCACATAAATTGGCGCCCGAACAGGGACACTTTCTCATCTCACACGCCGGAGGTACGTTGCAGGCCCGGTCCCCTGCCACAGCTGAACGGACAAAAACGCGTACCCGCAGTATTTCCTGTATCTCCCTCCGGCCAAGCAGGGGTGACTGAGGCTGCGATCAACACCCAGACGAGGCGGTGAGAAGTGCGAAGTATCCCGACCAGAGCCTAGCTGAGAGAGCAAGATCCGAGGTATACAGAGGCCCACCAGGTTCCGAAGTTTCCGAGTCGAGTCGAGTCCAGTCCGGTCCAGTTCAGTTCAGTTCCGAGGCCTTCCGTTCCGTGCTACCCGGTGAGTACCATTGCTGGGGAGGCAGTTAGACGTGCACATTGGTTTGTGCCGGTCCTGACGGGTTTGGGTACACAAATCCGGTCTGCACTGTTTTAGCAGTGTATCTGTACTGTTTAGCAGTATATCCAGTATGTTCATGTATATAATCTAGTATTATCTAGTATTAGTATTATGTCAGTAGTTAGTTTTCTCTTAATTATCATTGTTCGTTAAATGTTAAATGTTAAATGTTTTACTGTGTTTAAAAAATTGTGGTATGAATGAGTGTTCATTATTGTGTTTTTCGTATTAATTGTGTTCAAGTCCAGTTTGAGTAAGAATCAAGTAGCAAGGTTTAAAGATGCCGTTCTTTTCAAAATTAAGACAGATCAAAACTAGAAAAGGAGTACTCGAAGAAGCTGTTCCCATTCCACCTAGGGATACTCCAGGGTATTTTATGTACCATAAGCATGGCCTAGATGCCGTATTATATCTTGATTTATGGGTGGACTACACCAAGGATTTAGCAGAGAGTCAGAGATGGCCCGCAGCTGGGACATGGGATGCAGATTGCATCATGAGAGTAGAAGAAGAATTATGGAAAAAGAAAGCCAGACAGTCACAGAAAGATGCCATTGAACTATGGCGTAAAGAATCGCATAGGCGCACAGAGAAAGCGCTCAGACTGGAAGAGAAAAGTAGGGAGAACTTAAATAAAGCCCGAGAAAATATGTTAATTGAGGAAGGTACCCGAGTAAAAACAGAACAAGTAGACAGACAACGAAACACTCTTATGAATGGTATGTATCCTCTTTTGGCCGAAGGTTTACCTAAGGCCACCCCGGAAATACCGAAAGATTTGCCACCCCCTTTACTCCCGATTAAAGCACATCCCAAGACCGCAAAAGATATTTTCCTTTCCTCCTATTTAGACGATGTAGCTCCCGAATATGTTAATGTTCCACCACACACACCACCTGTCGATGGTGCTCAACGCCGAGATCATCCGCCCCCAACTCCGCAACCACAAACTCCTCCGCACAATCCAACTTTTCCTGCATCCACAGTTTCTACCTTACATCCCACAAACCCTTTTATGCCTAGCACCTCAGAAGGTGCGACAGGAGGTGCGGCAGCAATTTTCGCCACACCACCATTACGAAGCAAATCGTCTCTTAGAGATTTAGCAAACCAACGTACACCACAAATAGCAACGTCCGACATGTTTAAGGAACATCTTGTAGATTGTAGATATGATCCAGTGCCCGGTAAAAATGACAGAATGCTGCTATCATCACTACGTATACGACGAGCTTCAACGTATTTAACGACATTACCAGGAATGATTAAACATTTAGACAATATATATCGCTTTGTCCAAACAGGGCAAGGCCCTGAAAGTATTGACGAAGCCATGGAATACCAGAAAGTGGATGTACAGAGACTACTGTTACGCTTCTTCATAAACTGCTTGATCAGAGACAGAGATAGGTCCGAGGTAGATCAGGATGAAATGCAAGTCCTTACCAGATGGGGTCAGAATATATCAGAGGGAAAACACGATAAACAGACATGTATAGTAGCTATGTGCCAAAAGATCCGCAAGGAAGTAGAACGAACACATAAAGCCAGATCGGAGGCAGACAAAACTGAATCAGAGGGAGAGGAGGAGGAAGAATCAGAAATGCCCACAGGACAATTAGAAACGATTGCTTATGTAGGTAGGGGAAGACCTTGTAACAATACCAGATACTTTAATGACCCGATACGTCCGATACGTCCAGAATGTAACAGACATTTTCAAGCCCCTATGCTAAATGCGAAGTCCCCTGAACACTTATTCCAGGCTGCTGATAAATTACTCCGAGACCGAAGGGGGTATCATATGCTCGACTCTATGGATGAACAAGAATTAGCCAGGTCAGCAGTACAATGGGCTGACAGTTCTGAAAAATACAGTGATGATGCGTTAGCACACACGTTTTTGAATCTTACCCCAGACGAACAGCGTTTAGCTGGTATATACATGATACAACACCTCGTTATATTGTATAGAAGCCAACGTTCCGATCCTGGTCCCCTACCTGATATATTGATAGAATTACTCACGAATAAATGGAGAGGTTCAGGTACTGATTTAATTAAAGAAATTCTAGAATATCGACACCAGTACATTGTCTTCGTATGCCCAGAACATGTTTCAGTTCCCCCCAAGTTGGAAAGAAAAACAGAATCCCTTACGCGAAGTACACCCAATCAGAGGTGAAGACAATACTTTTAAACGCGTGTTTGTGTACACGCCCATAACAAAAATTGAATTATTAGAAATGAAGAAAGTAGTACCTAGCCATGACAAAGACCCAGCAGGTTTCCACTGTGAGATAAAAGACATGTTACTCATGGGAGAGTATACTTATCCGGACATTATGAAAATATTAAAAGTTTTATTGCCTGCCGGTATTTACGAGAAACTCAAAGAAAAGGAATGGGAGGTGGGAGACCAAAAGATAGAGTGGACAGCATTAGAAAACGAAGAAAAAGCCCGAGCTGCAGGTTCAGGGCTTGGGGAAAAGACTACAGCATTACCAGGATTATTAGTGCAGGTACTACCACGTTTATTAACTACGAAAAAGGAAGACTGGGGTGCAATTTCCGCCTGTAAACAGAAACAAGAGGAAGACACTAGTGATTTCTATTCCCGATTTGAAAAATGTTTTGGTATTAATAGTGGCATAAAAGCAAGTAGTGAGTCGTATCCACATCTGTTTGTGACAAAATTAGTTGAGAATTCCCTGCCCCAAGTTAAGAGTAGAGTATTAAAATTCGAGAGTACTTGGCAAGGTAACACACCGTCACAGATGTTACAAATGTTACAATATCATCACAATAGAATTAGAGAAGAACAAGAACATGAACAAAGACGTATGAAAGACACGAAAATGAAAATGCTTGTTGCTCAGTCAGTCCCAGCTGACGGTCATAAAAAGGGTACAACACAGTCCAATGATTCAGTAGGTCCTGTTAGAGGGACATGCAACTATTGTAAACAGCCAGGCCATTATATACACGATTGCGCAGTTCTAAAACATAATATCTCTACGGGTATAACGAAAGAGAGACCACGTCCGCCTAGACAGGATCAGATCCAACAACAAGTACCTCAGAATATACAGCCTATGCCAGTTCCACAACAGACCGCACCACAACCACAACAACAACCACAACAACAGCCACAGCCTATTGCTGCAACACAAAACACGACACAACAGATGTACCAGTATGCACAAAATGACTATCCAGAGTACCAGCGCTACACATGAAATAGCCTAGAGAGGGAAGTTGGCCTACCCCTTATTGAGGTTCCCGTAGATCAAGAAGGTCCTTACGTACAGAGTCAAGTATTAGGGAAAGACAGAAAGTTTCTACTCGATACAGGGGCAAGCAGAACCACTATCCGTCACAGCGAAGTCCCAGGGGTACCCCTCTCAGGCTTACAAAATATTTCCCTTGGTTTTTCAGGAAAGCCCACTATTAATGAAGTATCGCAACCGCTTGCATTAACGGTCGGTCCATTAACACGGACTACAGATCTATTGCTCACAAAATCATGCCCAGAAAACTTGTTAGGTATGAAAACATTGAAAGCTCTAGGAGCTGTAATATGTTGTTCTCCGGAAGGAGTACGACTATTTTTGCGTGACTTTAAAGGTCACTATGTGTCTAGAGACATGGATCATCGGTTACAGAATCTACCTGCACATTTATGGGCACAAGGCCCCACTGATGTAGGTTGTATGCACATTACACCATATCGAGTCACACTCAAAACAGGAGTAGTATTACCACGAATACGACAATACAAGTTACCGCCGGATGCTGTTGTGGCTTTACTGCAAATCATTGACGAGCTCATTGCACAAGGAGTGGTTGTAGAAACGGACTCCAATATATGTAATTCCCCGATAATTCCGATTCTTAAACGAACTGATCCAAAAGCACCACCAGTATATCGATTAGTTATTGATCTGCGAAAATTAAATAAATGCATTGTACCACAATACCCCGTGGTCCCAGATATCTCTTCATTGCTAACAGCCATAGATTCAGAAGCAACGTTCTTTACTGTAATTGATCTCAAGAACGCTTTCTTTAGCGTCCCAATCGATATGGAAAGCCAATATTTGTTCGGATTCAGTTTAAATGGACGAAGTTTTAAATTCGCACGCGCACCTCAAGGATTCACAGAAAGCCCCAGCATCTATAGCCAAGCACTGAAAAGAGAACTTGACAGTATCCACATGCCAGCTACCACTGCCTTGCTTCAATACGTCGATGATCTGCTGATCACCGCCCGAAGCGAACCTGAATGTGAAAAAGCATCACTGACGGTTTTACATTTCCTAGCCGAAAAGGGGCACAAGGTGTCCCCTTCAAAGCTGCAATTCTGTGTCCAGCAAGTTGTGTACCTTGGGCACTTGCTGTCCAAGGGGGGAAGACAGCTTACACCCGACCGTATCCAGTTAATTGTTAACATGCCGACACCCAAGACACAAAAGGAGGTACGGGCATTCATAGGCCTCACTTCGTACTGTAGGCAGTGGATCCCTCAATATGCATTTCTAGCAAAACCACTCATTCAGTTGACAACACAGGAGGCAGCGACATCAACTGTCCTCCCTTGGACTCAGGAACATACGCAAGCTTTTGAAAGCTTAAAGAAAGCTTTATGTCAAGCACCTGTTTTAGCAACACCATGTTACAGCAAACGTTTTACACT
Source organism: Triturus cristatus (assembly GCF_964204655.1). Taxonomy (NCBI): domain Eukaryota; kingdom Metazoa; phylum Chordata; class Amphibia; order Caudata; family Salamandridae; genus Triturus; species Triturus cristatus. Next base: position 1,754,011,871 of record NC_140589.1, on the reverse strand, counting down.
TTTTGTTACAGAACGTGAAGGTACTGCTTTGTCAGTACTCACGCAGGAACAAGCAGGATCACACAAGCCATGTGCTTATTTTTCCAGTACATTAGATCCCGTAGCTCAGGCTCTTCCTGCGTGCCTGAAATCAGTCGCAGCAACAGCTTTAGCAATCAGACAAAGCGATGCCATAGTGTTAGGACATCAATTGACAGTACAAGTACCACACGCAGTAGAGGTTCTCTTGAACCGGACCCAAACACAACACTTGACCATAGCAAGACTGACGGGTTATGAATTGACATTGTTCCAGCCACACATAGAAATCAGACGTTGTAGTACATTAAATCCTGCCACACTTTTGCCAGTAAACGGAACAGACCCATTGGCACATGATTGTATTGAAGTCATTACTATTACGACGAAACCCAGACAAGACTTGACAGATATTCCATTATCAGATCCAGACCTGACATTGTATGTAGATGGTTCATGCATGAGAACAAGTACAGGAGAGTTAGTGGCCGCTTATGCAGTCACAACAGACACTGAAGTTATTGAAACAAATTGTATAGATACCTTGTCAGCTCAAGCAGCAGAACTCATCGCTTTGACACAAGCCTGTATTCAAGCTAAAAATAAGAAAGTCAACATATACACAGATTCACGTTATGCATTCGGAGTCGTCCATGACTTCGGCGTGCTTTGGCGAGAGAGAGGTTATTTAACTTCTCACGGTGCCCACATCCAGCACGGTCCCCTTATTCAAGCTCTGTTAGATGCAATACATCTGCCGACTGCAATATCGATTATGAAGTGTAAAGCCCATACAAAAGTGACTGACATTATTTCTCAGGGTAACGACCTAGCGGACAGAACAGCTAAACAGACTGCTCAGAATCAGACTCATACAACTGACACGACAAAGACAATAGTTCCGACACCAACACGCTGCATGACAGTTAAGGATCCCGCCCTTGATGTAATTGACATACAGACACATGCTACACCAGAAGAAATAAAGAGATGGACTGAATTAGGAGGGATCCAAACGGATCAAGGATGGATGACAAAGGGAAAATCTATATGGTTTCTCCCCGACTCAATGGTTCAAGTCATCATTAACACAATACATAGTCCAGCGCACCTAGGAGAGAAAGCTATGCTAGACAGTATTCAACACATTTGGTTCAATAAACACTTGCGAGCAGCAGCTAAACAGAAAGTACGTACCTGCATGATTTGTTGTCAGTTCAATCCAGGAAAAGGCGTACCTGTAGACCAGGGTGGATTTCAACCCCCCGATCACCCTTTTGAAGTCCTCCAGATGGATTATATCCAGATGGAACGATGTCGAGGATTCAAATATGTCCTCGTAGTTGTATGTGCTCTTTCCCGGTGGACAGAGGCGTATCCCGTCTCAGATTACACTGCCCCGACTACTGCCAAACAGTTAGTTCGAGAATTCTTCCCACGGTATGGTTTGCCCCGTGTCGTGTACTCAGATAATGGCCAACCGTTCTCATCCGAGCTAATGAAACATGTTTCACTTTTGTTAGGCTATCAATGGAAATTCCACTGTGTCCGACATCCCGAGGCAGCAGGTCTCGTGGAGCGGCATAATCAAACTTTGAAAATTAGACTGTCCAAAGTATGTAGAGAAAAAGGTGTCGACTGGATAGTAGCTTTACCAGTTGCGCTCTTTTACATGAGAATGGTAGCACACTCTCGAACAGGGCTATCCCCGTATGAGGTGATCTTCGGTAGACCACCAAATATGTGGGGGACGCCTATACCCCGTAAAATAACTGATGTTGATTGTAATATGCTGACAGATTACCTGGCTTCCTTGATGTCTGCACTACAATCTTGTCGTTCACAGGTAGCTGCAGCTTTTCCCGATAACACTGAGGTGAAGCCCCATGACGTGGTTCCGGGAGATCTTGTACTGATAAGGAACTTCGACAGAAGGAACCCGCTGGAGCCTCGCTGGCAGTCGCCTAAACTCGTCTTATTGACCACAAGGACAGCTGTGAAGATTGAGGGACGTAAAGGGTGGTTGCACTCGAGCCATATCAAAAAATTTCATGGACTATCATCCGACTTGAATTATCAGCCCTGCATTCCCTCACAGACTGACTCAAAACTCCCCCTGGTTGACAAGACAGAAAAGGAAAACTATAAACTGAAACTAAGGTCTAGCAAGTCAGACAATTTGATTGTTTAAGTCCTCTCCAAGGTGAATCGGTTGAATTTGTCTCTGACATGTATCCTCTAGACCGAAATAGAGAGAGAAATAGACAGAAACAGCTCAAGAAATATGCGTACTGTAAATCACTTCGTAGTCACTGCATAGTGACATTGTTACTTATGTTTTTTCTAAGTCTTCTGATTATCATTGCCAGTATATTATTACACATGTATTACCCTATTTCCAAGCGTGCTTTCAATGTTACTGCCGAACATTCTTTTAGCGAATTACCCCCGCATGAGTTGTCCTATAGATTTGCGCTGCGCAACAACACATTCATTAGTATGTTACATCATTCTCATCAGACCAGCAATGCTACAAATTGTTGGATATGTGGCCGACTCCCTCCCTATCAGAAATACAAGGGAGTTCTGCCTCTCTTTCCGTATCCATTCACCCACAATGGCTCCTGTGGAGCATGGTTCAGTTTGATTAATTCCCTAGATTCAAATTCAGTAGTTTATCAAGACAACTGGGTTTGGGGAAACCTGAACCTAGTTTTACTTAAAGTCTGCTACCCTAACAAGGAGGGACTTCCCAAAAGAACAGAAACTGATCTAGAAAATGAAGTATATAGATTAGGTAACTTTACACTTAATCTCATGATCCTGAATGTTGAATCTGAAGCTACACCAATCTTGCCCGCTATGTCAGTATTTCCAGTTAGAGGCGAATTATGTGTAAGAAAGAATGGTTCAATTCACATGGGCCATAGTAAATGTACCACTGTAATAGAATTCAGTGATAAAGGCAAATCTACGTTTAGAGCTTCTCGTCACTCCTACTTCATCTGTGGTCACACCGCATACATACGTCTACCCCTAGATTGGGAGGGTACCTGTTACATTGCATTCCTTCTGCCACCTGTTTTCCTAGCCCCGCCTGATTACCATAGGAATACCCATTTAGTACACAATAGACAGCAGAGAGATCTCCCGATTGTCGACTACACCGAAACAGCATGGGAGCAATACACAGATTTCAATAAAGGTTTCTTTCCCTACATAGGTACAGTCACTAATAGCAAGTTGATACGTAGATTAACTAGAACCCTTGAAGCAGTAGTGAATGAAACTACTTCCGCCTTAGGTAACTTAACAGAGGAGCAGTCTGCGATGCGGATTGTTGTTCTTCAAAATCGTCTTGTCCTTGACGTCATCCTGGCCGATAGGGGCGGAGCTTGTAGGGTCATCGGATCAAGTTGCTGTGTTTTCATACCAGAAAACGCGCCGTCAGTATATAAAGCCATAACTCGACTTCATAAGATCGTAAGCCAGATACACCAGAATCCAGGCACCTGGACTTGGTCCGGTTGGTTCTGGAGCGTGTTGTCAGCCTGGGGATGGAGGATCCTATCCTTCCTAGGTATTGGCTTTCTCATTCTATTCAGTTGCTGCTTGTGTCTACAATGTGGGCCAGCGATTTGTGGTCTGTGTGCCACATCGTGTATCCCGCCTTCGAATTTTCATTCAAGATCCTGGAAGAAGAAAGAAGAACAAATGATGCTATATGAACAGATTGATGGATTGATGAAGATGGATATTTCATAAGGGTCCGTAGGGGACAAGGAGGGAATGAGGAAATATGAATTTTTATGGTCAATTGTGTCCCCTATCTTAGACCCCAACAGCTCCATGTACATGCTACAAGTACATGTATGTTCCCTCCAGTTCCAGCTATGAAGACGCAAATACATGTGTGTCCAACGTCAACATGTTCTCTTTCTGCTCCGCCATGAATGGGTCGAATATTCCATTCCTAAGTATGATTGGCCACCGACTTTATATGCTTCACTTTTCACGTTTTACAGTTCAGGCGAGCAGGCCCTGAATTCTGCCATCAAGCCTTTTCCTACTTCTGCCTCTGAAATGCTCCAGCTTGGACCTGCATCTGTATCCATGAACTTTGTCCTACTCCCTGCACGGCTAACGGTGCCTGACGCGGCCTGTTGCCTGCCAAAAACTGTATTCAGCCTTCAAGTTATCTGCTCCGCTCCTCATCCAATGCATTCCTGTCTAGTAGTTTAGGTAAACATCCTTCCAGCTACCGAGCAAAGAGCTTGGCCTCGCTGTCTTTATGCAAGTAATTCATAGCCCCTGTTACCATGGAAGATTCCTGCCCCCTCGCATCTCATGTAGACACATAGACGCTTGTACATGCACTAACAGTCAGTATAGAATAGATTCCGTCCGAGAGACCTTTTCTTTTGGATAAAACAGTTCCTTAAACAAAGATATTAGATACGATTTGGGATTAGGTTGACCTGACCCCCCCAGACTTTTGTCTCCACATGTAGAGCTAAATGTCAATTCCCCTTCACCCTCTAGTTGCACGTCAATCACACGTCATGCGGCTGCGCGCGCATCTCTGCCAAACATTTCTGCTGACACTGCAGGATTCTCTTATGGATCCACCCACTTGTGACATCATTTTAAATGACGTTTCTAGTATACGCCTGTTATTACGCCCATTTTCATTACGTATGTGTATTCTTATCTGTATTATCAGCTGTTACGCCTCCTGCATCTGTCTTAATGCAATGCTTTTCATATATATATTGTTACTTGTCAATAATGTATTGCCTATCCCTTCCTGAACCCTCGTGGTGATGGAATAAGATTGCCTGGTTCGAACTATGATTCCTTTGTAAGGAATAAAGCCCTTTTCAGAACCTCTAATACCACGGATTCTGCCTCTTATTTTGACTGAGTTATTCTTACTAGACTTTACCGCATAAAAATAGTACAGGTAATTTAAATATTTACCACAAGTTAATGGCCAGTCTCTCTCGGCTCTGAAGGAGGATAGCTATAGAAGTCATCAGATTCATGGTCCACTTGTTTTGGAAGGACGAGGAAAGTTTGAATTTGTTGTTACCATCATCCAATCATCATTCATGAGGGAAATGGAATTGACCAGGAGATGCAGTATGATCGAGCCGAGGAGCTGGATTCTGAGGACTGTAGTGTCAAATGGCAGACACCTGAAACTTGTATCTTAAATTAGAAGATTAGAAGACGGTGATAATGCATTGGTTGCGATTCACAAGTTTATAACCGGAACAACAGACACAAACAAAGGGGGAAAAAAGGGAGGAAGACAGTAAGTGCGAGCCTAATTGTCAGGGAAGTATAGCTCGTCCTCAAACTCTGGGGGATCTTCCAGTAGTAGGTAATCATCTGACACAATACTTCCGTCACCTGAGCCGCTGTCCTCATCTTCCTCTGTTGATTCATGCATTGTGTAATTCGGTGGTATGAAGTGCTGATTCATTTTGATCATTGTTAACCTCTCCACGTTTTTGGGAGATAGACTGGTCCTTCTCAAGGTTACAATGGAACCTGCAGCACTGAAAACACGTTCGGAAGAGACACTTGCGACAGGGCAAGCCAGATAGCTTATCGCCAGCCTGCTGAGCTGTGGCCATTCAGACCTTTTCCTATGCCAATACTGCACTGGGTTTTGATCAACGTACACCTCTGTTGGGTCGTCCAGATAGGCCTGGACCATCCACTCAATGTTCAGGGTTGCAGCTGGTAAGCTTTTGTGCTGTTTTTTCTGTGCATCAGCACTGTGCTTAAGGCCCATCTTTACATACCAATCTGATAATGATTGTACTCGGCCGAATGATCCAGTTATTGTTTTTGTAGTCGATGGTGATGGTGAGTGTTGCGATTGTGAGCCAACCGCACTGCCCTCAGCCGACGAAGTTGCACTTGATTCTGCATGGCCTGCTTCAGTATCAGTACTTGTTGTGGGTTGATGTGGCGGGCTTTTAATTAGCAGCCCTTCGTTTTCAAACTTGATGGCTGCTTCAGCTATACAACTTTTGTAGCGGGCAACATCAGTGTCGGAAAAAGAACGGAATAGTCCTAATTTTGCACGTGGATCCAGAATTGTGGCACAAATGTAATGTTCTTGTGACAAAATTTTATTTTGTATCCTTACATTTTCTGATAAGCGCCTGGATAAGCTCTCCACCAAGTCATGGGCTTGCCTTCTGTCCTCTACACCTTTGTAGGATTCAGACACATTATTCAGCTCATGCTCTAGCATTTGCAACAATGGGATAGCTTGGCCCATTGTACAGTCCTCCTTGCTGACTTCACGTGTGAAGACCTCAAAAGGAGACAGCATCTCAGTGAGGCATTGAATTAGGGTCCATTGCTCCCTCTGAAGGGTCATGCCTTTAACACTAGCATCACTGCTTCTGTACCAGACATAATCATTGAGTGACCTGTGCTGTTCGTACAGACGATCAAGCATGTAATACGTTGAGTTCCAACGTGTTGCCACCTCCTGGATGAGTGCCTTGACTGGCATCCTACGGTCACGTTGGATGATCCTCAGCTGCTTCCGAGCTTTAAAAGAATGGCTGAAATGAGTGCATATTCTTCGGCAGATGGACAGTAAATTGCTTACTATGGGTTCTTTTTTCAGAAAGTCTTGCACTATAATGTTTATGCAGTGTGCCAAACACGGAACCCTGAAATAGGAACCAAGTTCCATGGCCTTAAGTACATTACTGCCATTGTCTGTGGCAACAAAACCAATACCAAGCCCTCTGGGCTGCAGCCATTCCAAAACCTTGGTGCGAAACTCTTCTAAAATGTTTTCAGCCGTATGAGATTTCTCCATGGCGAACATGGCTACAGTTGCATGTTTCCGAGTACCTTCAAAAATCGCAGCTGTGTCAACAACACCTCGTGCAGATAGTTGATCTTTAACCCCCACAAAAGAGATCCAGTGTGCAGTGATACACATGTAATCTGTGGCTTGGCAACTGGTCCACATGTCTGTTGTCAGGTGGATATTGTGCACAGCACTCTTCTGCAAAGCTTGTCCAACCAATTCCAGCACATCATGATGTAGTGCCGGAACAGCAATTCTTGCGAAATAGGACCGGCTTGGAACTTTCCATTTCGGGCAGATGGCAGACACAAATTCAAGGAAACCCACCCCTTCCACAAATGAAAAAGGAAGAAGGTCCAGCGCTAACATTTTAGCCAGCTTCGCATTGTACAATCGTGCCGTTGGGTGGTTGCGTTGGAACTGCCCCTCCAACCTAAACATGCTGTCAATGGTAGGCTGGCTTACTTTCCTTAGTGGTGCCATTAACCCACTAAGGCTCAACGACACAGATTGTCTCATTGAGGTACTCGCCGGTCGCCTTGGTGTCTCACCCACACTCTGAGTATGGCTCTTACTGCGGTGCCACTCTGATGTTACTGAGGAGGATGTGGGCGTTACCACTGCAGTGACTGCACTACTGGAGACAAGGCTAGAAATGCCTCCCTGTTCTTCACCTGCCACCACAATAATATCGCTCCCTGATTCCTGACCAACTTCAAAGGGTTTAGTTTTCCTACTTTCTTTTAACTTAAGTAGGTGATCCTCCCACACAATAGTGTGGTGTATTCTGAGATGACTTGCTTGTCCTCCGGTACCATAGTTTGTACCAAGCTTACCACGCCGAACACCTTGCCGACAAATTGCGCATATAGCAACGTTCTCCTCCTTGGCGCTAACAGAAAAGAAGTCCCAAACTGGGGAGGAGAACTTTCTGGCACTGCTGGATGTGCCACTTTCAACACCAGATGAACTTGAGGGGGTGCTTGAAAATATGTGACCCTGTCCACCTACACTGTGACTTTTACTACCACTTCCTACTGAGGTGGTTGAGCTGGATGTAGGTCCCTGCCGGGCCTTGGAAAATATGGCAGCTGGAGGTAGTGGTGGTGTAACCTGTGTTGGTGAGATCCGTGCTACATCCCGCTCAGTAGCAGCCTTTCTGGATAGGGTTAGAATGTCGGTCTCCAATCCCTTTGGGGCGGGAGTAATGTGCGTGATGACTGGCTCGTCTTCATCAACATCATCACCCCCCTCTTCTACATCTACCTCCATAACTCTAAGTTTTTCTGGGACCTTCCTTTTCAGAAGCAATGTCTTGTGGCGTACTTCACTCTCAGACCGAGCTGGTGGGACCCAAGTGTCATCACGATCATCAGAAGCGGGGCTTGAAGAAGAAGATGATGGACTAAGCCTCCTTTTCCTTGCTGGTGGTCTGGAAGACAATAGATGTTCTGAAACAGTGGTTTGACTTCGCTCCGCTTTGTCTGCAGGAAGCTCGATTTCCTGAAATGCCCCTACGTCAGGAGCAACAACTACTATGGTGGGCTGTTGTGGCGGCTGCTGCTGTTCTGGTTGCGGCGGCTGCTGCTGTTCTGGTTGCGGCGGCTGCTGCTGCTGTTCTGGTTGCGGCGGCTGCTGCTGCTGCTGTTCTGGTTGCGGTGGCTGCTGCTGCTGTTCTGGTTGCGGCGGCTGCTGCTGCTGTTCTGGTTGCGGCGGCTGCTGCTGCTGTTCTGGTTGCGGCGGCTGCTGCTGCTGTTCTTGTTGCGGCGGCTGCTGCTGCTGTTCTTGTTGCGGCGGCTGCTGCTGCTGTTCTTGTTGCGGCGGCTGCTGCTGCTGTTCTTGTTGCGGCGGCTGCACACTGATCTGCTGAGTTTGCGCCTGCGTTGAACTTGATTGTGTACTACTTTGCGGTAATGACATTTCTTCAACATCGCTGCCCGTTAGTAGACTGGCTACCTCTGCGACAGTAAAGCCCTTGGGCCTAGGTTGGTGGGGTTGCTGGACCGCTGTGCTGCTCCCAGCTTGGTTCCCGGACAACGCTTTGGTGCCAAAAAAAACCTTGGCCGGCACACCACCAGTCGTGGTTAATGGCACTTCCTTTTTCTGTTCCTTCTTCTCACCAGCAACTTTCTTGGTACTGGACCTGGTACCTTTCTTTGGGGCCATCTTATTCCGACGTCAGGCAGGAGGCAGATGCACAACAAGTTCTGGTCACACGTGGGCGTGATGCGCAGCAGGACTTCTGTCTGGCTGGCAGTACAACGGGTAGCCAGGTGATGCCGATGACACCTCCTACTCTGTCTTTTGTGCACCTAAAAGCAAAGAAGACAGGAGAAGAACATCAGTGAAATGTTGCATTTGTTTTTGTGGTTCAGTTACTTAGTACTGTACTAGTGCAAACAAAAGATAGTCTAGCCATTTATGAATTTTTTTTAACTAGAGCTATGTTATACTACTAGTACTGTGTACAGCCACACTACACTCTCAGGAAGGTGATGTCTAAAAATTCAACAGATCACATAGAAAACACTTGATCAATAAAGCTGTGGCTACCTGCTCTGGTAGCAGTGGATGAAAGCAGGCCTGCTGGCAGACAAGGCCAGGCAAGCTTGCAGGCCTAGGCCTCAAAATGGCCACCAGCCACATGGCGAGCCCCAACAACATCAGCAAGGCCACCCCAAAAAACACACTTCCCCAACTCAATCCAATGCCATCCATGCCCTAAATGATGTCTAAATTCAACAGAGCACACAGAAAACAGTAGATTACTAAAGCTGTGGCTACCTGCTCTGGTAGCAGTGGATGAAAGCAGGCCTGCTGGCAGACAAGGCCAGGCAAGCTTGCAGGCCTAGGCCTCAAAATGGCCACCAGCCACATGGCCAGGCCCAACAACATCAGCAAGGCCACCCCAAAAAACACACTTCCCCAACTCAATCCAATGCCATCCATGCCCAAAATGATGTCTAAATTCAACAGAGCACACAGAAAACAGTAGATTACTAAAGCTGTGGCTACCTGCTCTGGTAGCAGTGGATGAAAGCAGGCCTGTTGGCAGACAAGGCCAGGCAAGCTTGCAGGCCTAAGCCTCAAAATGGCCACCAGCCACATGGCGAGCCCCAACAACATCAGCAAGGCCACCCCAAAAAACACACTTCCCCAACTCAATCCAATGCCATCCATGCCCTAAATGATGTCTAAATTCAACAGAGCACACAGAAAACAGTAGATTACTAAAGCTGTGGCTACCTGCTCTGGTAGCAGTGGATGAAAGCAGGCCTGCTGGCAGACAAGGCCAGGCAAGCTTGCAGGCCTAGGCCTCAAAATGGCCACCAGCCACATGGCCAGGCCCAACAACATCAGCAAGGCCACCCCAAAAAACACACTTCCCCAACTCAATCCAATACCATCCATGCCCAAAATGATGTCTAAATTCAACAGAGCACACAGAAAACAGTAGATTACTAAAGCTGTGGCTACCTGCTCTGGTAGCAGTGGATGAAAGCAGGCCTGTTGGCAGACAAGGCCAGGCAAGCTTGCAGGCCTAGGCCTCAAAATGGCCACCAGCCACATGGCGAGCCCCAACAACATCAGCAAGGCCACCCCAAAAAACACACTTCCCCAACTCAATCCAATGCCATCCATGCCCTAAATGATGTCTAAATTCAACAGAGCACACAGAAAACAGTAGATTACTAAAGCTGTGGCTACCTGCTCTGGTAGCAGTGGATGAAAGCAGGCCTGCTGGCAGACAAGGCCAGGCAAGCTTGCAGGCCTAGGCCTCAAAATGGCCACCAGCCACATGGCCAGGCCCAACAACATCAGCAAGGCCACCCCAAAAAACACACTTCCCAACTCAATCCAATGCCATCCATGCCCTAAATGTGATTGAAAATGAAATATATTCAAAAAACAAAAGGAACAGTTGCTTCATCATGCACACACACACCCATGAGGCCATGCCCATGGCTAGCTCGGGCCTACTACTACAACCCACAAAATTAAAATAAATTAAAAAAAAAAAAAAAGGAATGATGATAATTAATTATCAAAAATAAATTGTAGTTACACAACAACTGCAATGCCCACAATCAAACACAACAACCACTTACTTGTAAAATATCCTATTCCAAAAATCCTGAAATCCAATTGCAATGATGCAGCAGACAAAAAGAGTGATCTTTCCAGCTCCAAATCCAAAGGCAGAATGAGCAGGAGATGGACAAAGCACTGGGAGGAGCCTGCTGGACAGGAACAGGAAGTTGGAGAATCTGTGTCACTTCCTCCCTCTCTCCACCTTGTAAAAAAAAAATGACTCCTTGCACAAAAAAGGAAAGCCAAATGTGAATGTAAGGAGTTCTTTTCATGCAAAATCAGTATTTGCAGATGGTTTCATGCTGCTAGAGCCGATATTCCTCTCCAAATTGTAAATTTTACGTTGTTGAGTTCTCCAGCTTCACATTACCGGCGTGTCGAAAACGATATGATCGCGTCTTTGTCCCTGTCGCGTTGGATATGACGTGTTCGCGGTCTCTTTCTCCTGTTCGCGTTCGATTTCATGTGCCCGCGTCCTCATTCTCTGGCTCGCGATGTAGAATGACATGTTCGAGATCTCAATCTTCTCATACTCGCGCGGTGCATGATCGCGAGAAGAAAGACGTGATCGCGCGACAAATGACGTGATCGCGTGAAAAATGACTTGAATGCGGCCGCGAACTCTCGCGAGACAGCGCAAAATGGCTACCAAAATCCAACATCTCGTGGAGAACGCGACCGGGTCAAGAAAACTTGTCGGAGAACGCAGGGATTCAGGTAAGGCGATCGTGCGCGCGCGAGAATGTATTGTTTTACAGCGCGAGCAAGAAAAAAATTATCGCTAAGCTGCGGAATGCGGAAATTTTGACATTTTCGCGCTTTCCGCGGAACGCGAGAATGCCAAAATATCGCAATTTCCGCGAACGGAACGGAATTTTGGCCCAGGCCTAGTGTCCACCACAATCCATACTGAAGTTCATCTCCAGTCTTGCGGGCAGGCCTACGAAGCAGCACACCCTAGATCAACAGTGATCCAGTCGTTGTGACTCTGTCACTGAGGTCACATGAACCTTGAGCAGGTTAGGGCGATGCGAACGGTGTGACCTCACTGGGTACCTATTTCGGGTGGGTGCGTAGTGTTTGCAAGTATATTATGGTTTGAAAAAAACTTGCTGCCTCCTTCCTGGCCTCCAGCAATTTTCAGAAACAATTAAAATGTCATGATAACTTTGGTGATTAATGTTCTTCCTAGAGAGAGATGGAGTTTTGTGTAGTGGAAGGGTTGACTCCTGGAAAGGTAGCACAAAGGGTTAATGTGCCTGCTGCAAAGAACATGTACCATGCAGATCACAAAGTGCACTGCTTTAATGGGGGGACCATGATGAATGGTCATTTAATGTCAGCTGTAGATGATAGATCCCTGAACAGTGTCATGTATGTGCATGTTTGCATTGTGCTGAGGGGATTACCAGGTAATTATTCACGCAGCTCTCTGATGATTGTCACATGAGGTAAAATACTGCAATAAATGGCAGACACTCTGAAAACAAGAGCAAACATTATGTTACATGAGGCAATGGTGGTAATTGTGCATGTATCAAAAGCAAACAAAATACAAGAGTTAGCAAACAATACGTTACAAGAGGAAAAGTGACATGTGTGCAAGTTACAAAAAAGTGCAATAAATGGCAGACACTCAAAACACAGGAACACACTGGGAATGCACTTCTACGGGCATGGAGAACAGAATTTCCTATAATGTAAAGACTTCCTTCAGACAATAGAGAGGGTGTGAATTAAGTTTGGAAGTGTTTTTGCAGGAGGAGAACTTTGAGGTCAGTTTTGAAGGACTGGGAAGAGGGAGGGGGTGGTCCGGAGCTGAGGCTGAGTTCCAGATTCTCGCCGCGTTGCTTGTAAAGGATCGGGCCATCGATCTTTCCTTCTTGAAAGTGGGAGGTTCAAGTAATAAATTTTGCGCAGTACGTGATGGTCTAGAGCATTATATGCATATGTGACAATAACGTTTTTTTCTCCTTTTTATTCTAGTCTAAAGGTTTTGATTCCTGTTTCCGGTTTCGACAGTGGTTGTTCTGCAGTTTTGTGTAGTTGCATTGTTTTGGTAAGAATTTTTTTGTTGTTGTATTTACTCCAAATGAGTAATATTGTAATGTCTGAATGAATTTTTTTGTAAGTGATGTCATAATGGCGGCATATTTAGTTAGTGGTTTGAGCATGAAATTCTTTGCGATGTGTTTTGCATAGTCTTATGTGTAATTGCTTTTCTCTTTCTTTTTTAGTGGGATATTGTTGATCCATACTGTGTCTGTACAGAGTAGGTGGTGGTGAGTAGTTTAGCTGCCTCTGGCAAGTGAGTGGTATTGTTTTGGAGTATATATGAGTTTTTGATAAAGGTGCTTTTTGTTTATTACTTATTTTACAAAGTGTTTGTTGTTGTTGACTTGTTTGACAAGTTACCTTTATTAGTAAGCAATATGGCTAGCCGTAGAATGACTGCTCAACAGGTGGTTGGTATGCATCTTGAATCTTCCTCTGAGCATGATTATGAGACTGACAGTGCGTCTGAGGGAGAGGAGGGAGGGGAAGATTCTGGCAGTGAGTTTTCTCTCAACATGGAATCATCTGATGATGAAGGTACTCTCAGTGCAGATGAAGGTGCTCTTGGTGTGGATGAAGCAACTCTCAGTGCGGATGAAGTGCCTGTCTTAGAGGAGGAAACTGCTGTGCCGATGGTGCAAGAGGCATCTGGATTGCAGTCTGAGGCTGCTAGGCTTCCTACTGGAAGTGCTGGACTTTGGGTTGATCCAAACATGGTGCAACCGGTGTTGCCTGCCTTAAGCGGTGATGCAGGGTGTACAGTGGATTGTGAACACTTTTTGCCTATACAGTTTTTTCAGTTGTTTATGGATGATGTATTTTTGGGTGAGATTGTTGAGCAGACAAATTTGTATGCTGAACAGTTTTTGAGGGACAACAGTGACAAACTTAGGCCCCAGTCTAGAGCTACCTGGTGGACACCCACATATCTGGAAGAGATTAAGAAGTTTTTGGGTTTGACTTTATTGATGGGTGTGGTAAGGAAGCCAACCTTGGCTTCATATTGGTCTACTAGCCCTTGTTGGCAACTGCCATATTTCCTGCAGTTATGACTCGTAATCGGTATTTACTTTTGCTACGTATGCTGCATTTTGTTGATAATTCTATGGCGTTGCCACAAGATCACCCTGACTGTGACCGTCTTTTTAAGATTCGGCTCGTTCTTGATCACTTTGTAGATCGATTTTCTGAGATCTATACTCCAGGGAAAGAAATATCTATTGATGAGTCTTTGGTCTTGTTCAAGGGCCGTTTAGTTTTTAGGCAGTACATCCCTAGCAAGAGGGCACGCTATGGAATTAAGCTGTATATGTTGTCTGAGAGTAGGACAGGATATGTTTTTAATTTTCGTGTGTACACTGGTAGAGATTCTACTATTGACCCCCCAGGTTGTCCGTCCACTTTTGGAGTTTCAGAGAAAATTGTGTGGGATCTTGCTAGAAGACTGTTTAACAGAGGCAACCATTTGTACGTTGATAACGTCTATACTGCTGTGCAATTATTTAAGGAATTGTATAAAGTGGACACTTTTGCATGTGGCACAATCCACTCTAACCGTAAAGGTTATCCGAAAGAGCTTGTTTGCAAAAAACTTCAGAGGGGGCAGTGCAGTTCCTTGCGTAGTGATGAACTACTAGCTGTAAAATTTGTGGACAGGAGGGATGTGTACATGCTGACTACCATCCATGATGAGAGTACTTCACCTGTGGCTGTTTGGGGTCAGGTTGCTTAAGTGCGCAAACCTGTGTGCATTCTAGACTACAATAAGCACATGGGTGGTGTTGACAGAGTAGATCAGAGGTTGGAACCTTACTCTGCTATTCGGAAGGCTTATGTTTGGTATAAGAAGTTGGCCATCCATTTCTTCGAATTAGCAAATTTCAATGCTTTTATTGTGTTCAAGGAGTGTTCTCCTGCGTCAAAGTTGACATTTCTTCAGTTTCAGCACTCTGTGATAGCTAGCCTTGTTGTTGTGGAACATGCAAGTGTTCCTAGATTTGGAGTGGTGGAGGATGTGGTTCGATTGAAAGATCGCCACTTTTCTGATTTCATCCCTCCCACACCGGCAAAAGATTTTCCCACTAGGAGATGCAGAGTCTGTTGGCGAAGAGGTACGCGGAAGGAGATTCGTATGTACTGCCCCGACTGTCCTTCTAAACCTAGGCTGTGTGTCCCTGCTTGTTTTAGAGCGTACCACACGCAATATAATTTTTGAGAGCATTCATGAGTGGTAAAGTGAACTGCCTGGTCTGTATTCTTTGAAAAATGTGATTCTGTTTCAAGGTTGGCGTTAGTGCAATGTATTTAGTTTCTGATTTTGTGTTTGTAGATTTGTATCTATTTGCGATTTGTTTGTGTATTAATTTTTGTCTAAAAAAAATCCTAAATGTGTTGGCGGTGTGTGTGGAATGGTGCTTGGCTGGCGGTGTGCGTGGAATGGTGCTTGGCTGGCGGTGTGCATGGAATGGTGCTTGGCTGGCGGTGTGCGTGGACTGGTACTTGGCTGCCAGTGTGCCTGGACTGGCGATTGGCTGGCGGTGTGCCTGGACTGGCACTTAGCTAGCGGTGTGCGTGGACTGGTGTTTAGCTAGCGGTGTGCGTGGACTGGCGCTCGGCTACCGGTGTGCGTGGACTGGCGCTCGGCTGGCTGTGTGTGAGTAGTGACTTGCTGCTGGTCACTACACACACTGCTAGCTGAGTGCCACTCCACGCAATCCATCAGCTTGTGTAGTTGCTGTGTCAGGAATGTGGGCGTGTGAAAGTGATGGGCCCTTGAATGGCGCTGTGTGCTGGTGTGAGTTTTGTTATGTGATGGGCCCGCGGCTGGTGGTGTGAATTGTTTTGTATGTCTCACACGTATGAAAGGTGTATGAATGGCCTGTAAAGAGGTTGGTGCCTTGTTGTGGCTTTACAGCTCATGAGCTGCGAGTCAATGGTTCAGTTTCTTGCCCTTTCAATTATTAACAGTGCATTTCCTTTTTGTGAAATCACTTGCTAATACAATTGTATATACTGAACCATCACTCACCCTCGTGCCAAATCCAACCAGTATGTGTGTGTGCTTGAGGATTAGATGGCTGTGCAGTAATATTTGCCTTTCTGAAGCAGGGTGTACCTTGTCCCTTTTGTAAATTTTGTAATGTGTTGTGTTTGTGCCTGGTGGTGTGAATGGTCTTGTGTATATCACGCATGAAAGGTGTGGGAATGGCCTGTAAAGCGGTTGGTGCCTTGCCGTGGCTTTACAGCTCACGAGCTGCGAGTCATTGGTTCCGTTTTTTCTCCATTTAATTATTGACAGTGCATTTCATTTTTGTGAAATCTCTTGTTAATAAAATGTAATATACTGAACCATCACTCACCCTCGTGCCAAATCCAACCAGTATGTGTGTGCGTTTGAGGAATAGATGGCTGTGCAGGAATCATTGTCTTTGTAGTTTCTCTGCCAAGGTGTATGTTCCATGTAAGAATAACCCACCAACTGTAGATATTGTCGTAAACCCACAGGAGTTCATGGTGATGTCTCTCTTGTGAATTCCAAAAAGTTATTTTATCCACAATGTCCTGCAAACCTCAAAATGTCTGTCACATTTTCCTTGCAATATTGTGCCGAAATTCTCACGCTGTAGAAACAAACAATGTCAAAACGATCTGGTTTTGCAAGGGTGTCAACTGTCTTTTTGGCCCGTGCTCGGCGGCCATCTAGGGAAACCTACCAAACCCATACCTTTCTGAAAACTAGACACGCGGGGGCTTCCAAGGAGGTATGGCTTGCGTGGATCCCCCAACGTTTCCTTACCCAGAATCCCCTGCAAACCTCAATTTTAGCTGAAAAAATCACTTTTTTCACACATTTTTGTGTGGGAGAGTTGTGGCATCACCGGGCTCACTCAAATTTCCCACCTCCCAGCGTTCCCCTGGGTCTCCCGGTAAAAATGGTGCCTCACTTGTGTGGGAGGCCCAAGTACCCGCGACAAGCAAGGGCCCAAAACGTAGTGAGGTGACATCAAAATTGCCTATCTCAAAACCACCTGGTTTTGCAAGGGGGGTCACTTGGGTTTTTGGCCCGGTGCTCGGCGGCCATCTAGGGAAACCTACCGAACCCATACATTTCTGAAAACTAGACACCCGGGGGCTTCTAGGGAGGTTTGGCTTGCATGGATCCCCCAACGTTTCCTTACCCAGAATCCCCTGCAAACCTCAATTTTAGCTGAAAAAATCACTTTCTTCACACATTTTTGTGTGGGAAAGTTGTGGCATCACTGGGCTCACTCAAATTTCCCAGCTCCCAGCGTTCCCCTGGGTCTCCCGGTAAAAATGGTGCCTCACTTGTGTGGGAGGCCCAAGTACCCGCGATAGGCAAGGGCCCAAAACGTAGTGAGGTGACATCAAAATTGCCGATCTCAAAACCACCTGGTTTTGCAAGGGGGGTCCCCTGGGTTTTTGGCCCGGTGCTCGGCGGCCATCTAGGGAAACCTACCAAACCCATACATTTCTTAAAACTAGACACCCGGGGGCTTCCAGGGAGGTATGGCTTGCGTGGATCCCCCAACGTTTCCTTACCCAGAATCCCCTGCAAACCTCAATTTTAGCTGAACAAATCACTTTTTTCACACATTTTTGTGTGGGAAAGTTGTGGCATCACCGGGCTCACTCAAATTTCCCACCTCCCAGCGTTCCCCAGGGTCTCCCGGTAAAAATGGCAGCCGAGCACCGGGCCAAAAACCCAAGTGACCCCCCTTGCAAAACCAGGTGGTTTTGAGATAGGCAATTTTGATGTTACCTCACTACGTTTTGTGCCGTTTCCTGTTGCGGGCACTAGGCCAACCCACACAAGTGAGGTACTATTTTTCTCGTAAGACTTTGGGGAACGCGGGTGGGTGGAAATTTGTGCATCCACGCAGATCCTGGAACTTTCCACCACAGAAATGTGGGGAAAATGTGTTTTTTTGGACAATTTTTTAGGTTTGCAAGGGATTCTGGGTAACAGACCCTGGTGGGAGGCAGTCAAGTCACAGAACACGTAGGAACCTCCTTTAGTCCCAATACAAGCAGCACAGCCACGTCGCTAAATGAATCCAATCAATTAAATGATTATAATCTTAAACTTCTATTTCATAATATTTCGCTTCATTTCTTTACTCCAATGTTCAATTCCTTCAATTCATTTTATTCATTTGAGAATGGAGATGTTTCACACAAGCACAGGAGGCAGGATAGTTTCCAAGTGTCACGTCTTTATTTAAAAAAAAAAACAATGCATTTCGGGAAAACATCCCTTCGTCAGGGGCATCTACAAAACAAGAATTTATGCACATTGTCATTAGCAATATTGTATTTACTCAACAGCTACCTCAGATCATTAGAATTAAAAAAGTTTATCTTTTCTCAACTGTTACTTGCTTCCTTAGTCTATTAACACCTAACGTGGTAACCAACATTGAAAACGGTGATTTAAGCAATTTTAAACCGTTGACTTAGATCACAAGCATCCCCGTGAAACACAACTACATTACTTCACAAAAAAACATTCAGTGCGCGAACAACGTGTCTCACAACATTGCCTAACATCCCCCCTAGATTTTTAAGCACAAAAGCTGATAACTGTGCTTACCGTGACATGAATATCCAAAATAGGACCATCCAAACTACCATCAAGCCGGCTCCAAGGAACCAGCATGTTAAATTCCTGTCATCACTTTCGACATTTCATGGAGTGCCAGGGCACCCTCCTCCCCTTCAGGCGAAGACAAAGTAAGCTGCTAGTGAGCAATAACACCATTTTATCCTCCCTCCCCAAGTGTCTCCAGGTGATTAGTCACGTGTTTGTCTTCAAAGAAAAAGCACCAAACTTTTGTTGTTTCGCACTCACGCGCCTGCATTAACTTAATGAACTACACTACCCAGAATACCTCCCACCAATTATCTCGTTATGCTGAACATCTATAAACAAGAACCTCGCTTGTGTAATCGATTGACGAAACCGATGTAATAACAAATAAACCAGCCTAATTTAAAAACATCAAGCATGCAAACATTTTAAGGCTGCAATGTATGATATAAAATATGGTAACGATCTGACTTCAACTGCACATTAATCCTATTTACATGCTCTACTTAACCAAAAACTCGGAAACCCGACTCCTGTGCAAATCGTCATGGTGGCCGTTGGCCTTTGTTTATTTCCTTCTTTGTTTGCATCCTTTTTTCCATGTTCATCCATGGGTGCAACCTCACCAGGTAGGCGGAAAAAACCAGTAGTAAACATCAGAAGTAGGGAGATGCACACCTGTGTAATCCAGAATATTTAAACAACACTAATCTCTTCAGCACTGTGAAGGCGTGCATGCTTGATATGCACTCCGCCAAATGCGCATCCATTTAACAGAACACGTAGGAACCTCCTTTAGTCCCAATACAAGCAGCACAGCCACGTCGCTAAATGAATCCAATCAATTAAATGATTATAATCTTAAACTTCTATTTCATAATATTTCGCTTCATTTCTTTACTCCAATGTTCAATTCCTTCAATTCATTTTATTCATTTGAGAATGGAGATGTTTCACACAAGCACAGGAGGCAGGATAGTTTCCAAGTGTCACGTCTTTATTTAAAAAAAAACCCAATGCATTTCGGGAAAACATCCCTTCGTCAGGGGCATCTACAAAACAAGAATTTATGCACATTGTCATTAGCAATATTGTATTTACTCAACAGCTACCTCAGATCATTAGAATTAAAAAAGTTTATCTTTTCTCAACTGTTACTTGCTTCCTTAGTCTATTAACACCTAACGTGGTAACCAACATTGAAAACGGTGATTTAAGCAATTTTAAACCGTTGACTTAGTCAAGTCACCCCATCCTGGATTCCACTGGGTGTCTAGTTTTCAAAAATGTATAGGTTTGCTAGGTTTCCCAAGGTGCCCGCAGAGCTAGGGTTCAATAACTACAGCTAGACATTTTGCCAAAAAAGGGTCATTTTTCACTGCGAAATTGAGGTGTGACCACGTTGCGTTTTGCGCCGTTTCCTGTCGCAGGCACTAAGCCGACCCACACAAGTGAGGTACCGTTTTTCTCGTAAGACTTTGGGGAACGCGGGGTGGGTGGAAATTTGTGGATCCACGCAGATTCCGGAACTTTCCACCACAGAAATGTGGGGAAAATGTGTTTTTTTGGACAATTGTTTAGGTTTGCAAGGGATTCTGGGTAACAGACCCTGGTGGGAGGCAGTTAAGTCACCCCATCTTGGATTCCCCTGGGTGTCTAGTTTTCAAAAATCTATAGGTTTGCTAGGTTTCCCAAGGTGCCCGCAGAGCTAGGGTTCAAAAACTACAGCTAGACATTTTGCCAAAAAAGGGTCCTTTTTCACTGCGAAATTGAGGTGTGACCACGTTGCGTTTTGCGCCGTTTCCTGTCGCAGGCACTAAGCCGACCCACACAAGTGAGGTACCGTTTTTCTCGTAAGACTTTGGGAAATGCGGGGTGGGTGGAAATTTGTGGATCCACGCAGATTCCGGAACTTTCCACGACAGAAATGTGGGGAAAATGTGTTTTTTTTGACAATTTTTTTGGTTTGCAAGGGATTCTGGGTAACAGACCCTGGTACGAGGCAGTCAAGTTACCCCATCCTGGATTCCCCTGGGTGTCTAGTTTTCAAAAATGTATAGGTTTGCTAGCTTTCCCAAGGTGCCCGCAGAGGTAGGGTTAAAAAACTAGAGCTAGGCACTTTGCCAAAAAAGGGTAATTTTTCACTGCGATATTGAGTGGAGACCACGTTGCGTTTTGCGCCGTTTCCTGTCGCGGGCACTATGCCTACCCACACAAGTGTGGTGCCATTTTTATCGGGAGACTTAGGGTAATTCAGATTTGTAAAGGAACTGTTATTATCTATTGACTTTCGATGCATTTCTGCCTTCCAAATGAAAGATATTTTGTAAAAAAGAAGTCATTCTAAAAAATGACTGATAATTCTCATGCTAGTATGAGTATTCCCAATTTCAGAAATGTGCAAATATCTACTGTTTCTAAACTCTATATTTTGTTCCCATTTCAGAAATACATAGGTGTCTTTCATACCCATTTTTCCATGTACACATTTTTACAGAATAATTACTATATACCCGGTACATAATAAAAAACCATTGCCAGTTGCTGCTCAGTTTTTGACTCTGGGTTCGTCGGGTTCTTGGTGAACCTACAAGTCCTATATATCCCCACAACCAGTAATGTCCAGCGGATGCAACGGTATATTGCTTTCAAAGAGCTGTCATAATTAGAAGAAGTTACAGGTGAAAACGTTGACACAAAAGGCTGTTTTTTTAAAATAATTTTCAATTTATCCTATATTTAACTGTTTGTTTCTATAAAAAAACCTTGATGGATCTACACAAATGACCCCTTGCTGAATCCAGAATTCTGTCTTCTTCTCGAAAATGTATAGCTTTCCAGGATCCATTATTGCTTTTGTACCCATTTCTGCCATTAACTGGAAGGAGGTCAAAAGCACAAAAAATAGCAAAAATAGGCTATGTCCCAGAAAAATGCCAAAACTGTCTAAAAAATGTTGGGTTTCTCACAAAAGTCTGGCATCCCCGAAAAGCTGGGAAAATGGTGATTTCAACCCCATAAACCCTTTTTTGATAACATTTGCAGGGAAAAACCCAGATGCTTTCATTTGCAGCCCGTTTTTCCAATTTTTCCGAAAAAAACAAAATTTTGCTGTATTTTGGCTCATTTCTGTGACCCCTCCAGGGGAATCCACAAACCCTGAGTACCTTTAGAATCCCCATGATGTTGGAAGAAAAGGACGCAAATTTGGCGTGGAACCTAATGTGGTCAAAAAGTTACAGGGGCCTAAGCGCGCACTACCCCAAATAGCCAAAAAGCTTGGCACAGGAGGGGGAAAAGGCCTGGCAGCAAAGGGGTTAAGGAGGAGTTCAGTAGCCATGTAAGATAAGCTGTGGCAATGTTCGGACATTGATGAGTTGAGAAAAACCAAGTGTCCTTTTCATCAGATTATTTTAACAGTACATAGATCATCTGCCCAGATATTCAGCAATGGGCACACTATGCCAGCCTACAGTTGTCATGGGACCCTTCACTGGTAGTGAATTGAATAGTGGTATAGCGAGGGTGCCAGGGTAGTGAAAATATTGAATCCACCATTCAACTCAATGGCTGAACACCACATTAGACCATCAACTACTTTAATGCCTTTACACACATGTATTCTCTGTAGGAGTGGGCGAAGAATTCTGCTGCACCAGCAGAGTTCGCTGCAGATTGATAGAATATCTACTTGAGCAGCAGAACGAAGCAGCACCCTCTGGCATGACATGTAGTGCTCTTTGCGGTGACTTTACAGCGCTAGATAAACTCCGGACGCTAAAAATCAGTGCAAGCAGCGCGACTTACCACACTCTGCCGCACGCAGAATACCACAGAGCGCAGCAGAGTTTTTTCTGCACTTTGCTGAGTTCCGCGGAGTAGAACTCCACAAACTCCACCCAGACCTACTTCTCTGCAGCCCCCCATTTTTTATGTCTCTTTTTCCACTTTACCATGTTTTCTTTAAATGCTACTGCTTTTTACTTTGTCTCTTTCCCTTTATCTCCTATCTCTCCTCTCCCCTCTTCCATACTAACATTTAGGATGGCAAAAGGGATTTGTCAACAGACCAGTGAGGGAAACGGAAGGAGGTAGCAGGTAAAAGAAGATTCCAGTTGTGCTGAATGTAGGAGAATGTAGCAGCCAACTCCCACACTGGCTTTCCAGAGTTCTGGGGGCAGGGAGCCAGCAGGGATCACAGTGGCTGTAGGGCTTTTCCATGGTCCTGTACTTTCAGAATCTTAGGTGCCCGACTGGGGTCAGACACCTGATCATAAAACATGTTTAAAAATGACTATCAAATGAAGATGGGAGTCTTCTTTCTGCTGCGTTCCACTCCCAGCGGACACAGGACGCGGAGAGCGACTCACTGTGCTTCTGTGGCTATGGGCCTCCCAGGGTGCAATTTTGTGAGCATGTTAGCTCACTCTTCTCCCAGGGGTAGTGGCAGTCGCAATGGAGATTACAGTAAAAGGAAAGTGGCAGCACTCTCTCTTCACCCTGGGGAGGTGGCGCTCATTAAGGAGTGTAGTAGTGGGCACTCTTCTCCATGGGAAGGTGAAGGTCCCCAGGGACAATAAAATAAAAGAAGGCCCACAGCTTACAGGAGCTAATTATTTCTTTACAATTTCAGAACTCAGGGACCATCCTATTATAGGTGCCACAATATACGCTCCATGTTGTGGACAGCCAATCACGATCCTCCAATACACTTCAAAAGGGCCAATCAGAGTATATCTCGGACATCAACTGTCCAGATATCTCTAACATTTTCTGAGCCCCTATTTACACTCTAATTTCTGAAAACAGCTGATAGGATTTCCCCAAAATAACAATAGCATGCTTTTTAAGTGGAATTCAAATGCTTTTGTAAAATTCGCTGTAATGAGAAATTGCAATTTTGCTCCCCCTTTTCTTGGCCCCACTCTCAGATTAGTGCGTAATTTTCCATATATATATATAGCCATTGAGAAAGGGCAGGAGCCCGAAATGCATTTGGCGCTGTTCATGGGGTAGTCGGCATGCTGTGCTTGTGACCGCAATAAAAGAGGAAGTAACCCGCAATTGTGCTGGCGTTCTTGAAATAGGGCAACCTTGTGTTTTTGGATTATAATAGCGGCGCGTCTCGCCGTAAGAATGCCCCGCCGCATATCCAGAGCGGACCTGGCACATGAACTTTCGAGTGCCGTTGGAGTTGCGAGTGCCTAGTATCGCGGTATCTGACATTCTCAGACACAGAGGTGCTGATTTTCCATGGAAACCCACTTGGGGAATGAAATTTGTGGCATGAAAACCCGATCAAGCAACCATTTGGTAAATGTACTGACTACCAGTCCCATCATACATTGTAATAACGAAGTCCTAAAGGGGCGGGACAATATGGTATAAAGTCTTCACAGCTGCCGGGACTTTTGTGTTTAGCCATTGAGAAAGGGCAGGAGCCCGGAATGCATTTGGCGCTGTTCATGGGGAAGTCGGCATGCTGTGCTTGTGACCGCAATAAAAGAGGAAGTAACTCGCAATTGTGCTGGCGTTCTTGAAATAGGGCAACCTTGTGTTTTTGGATTATAATAGCGGCGCGTCTCGCCGTAAGAATGCCCCGCCGCATATCCAGAGCGGACCTGGCACATGAACTTTCGAGTGCCGTTGGAGTTGCGAGTGCCTAGTATTGCGGTATGTGACATTCTCAGACACAGAGGTGCCGATTTTCCATGGAAACCCACTTGGGGAATGAAATTTGTGGCATGAAAACCCGATCAAGCAACCATTTGGTAAATATACTGACTACCAGTCCCATCATACATTGTAATAACGAAGTCCTAAAGGGGCGGGACAATATGGTATAAAGTCTTCACAGCTGCCGGGACTTTTGTGTTCAGCCATTGAGAAAGGGCAGGAGCCCGAAATGCATTTGGCGCTGTTCATGGGGTAGTCGGCATGCTGTGCTTGTGACCGCAATAAAAGAGGAAGTAACCCGCAATTGTGCTGGCGTTCTTGAAATAGGGCAACCTTGTGTTTTTGGATTATAATAGTGGCGCGTCTCGCCGTAAGAATGCCCTGCCGCATATCCAGAGCGGACCTGGCACATGAACTTTCGAGTGCCGTTGGAGTTGCGAGTGCCTAGTATCGCGGTATCTGACATTCTCAGACACAGAGGTGCCGATTTTCCATGGAAAGTTGGAAACCCACTTGGGGAATGAAATTTGTGGCATGAAAACCCGATCAAGCAACCATTTGGTAAATATACTGACTACCAGTCCCATCATACATTGTAATAACGAAGTCCTAAAGGGGCGGGACAATATGGTATAAAGTCTTCACAGCTGCCGGGACTTTTGTGTTTAGCCATTGAGAAAGGGCAGGAGCCCGAAATGCATTTGGCGCTGTTCATGGGGAAGTCGGCATGCTGTGCTTGTGACCGCAATAAAAGAGGAAGTAACTCGCAATTGTGGTGGCGTTCTTGAAATAGGGCAACCTTGTGTTTTTGGATTATAATAGCGGCGCGTCTCGCCGTAAGAATGTCCCGCCGCATATCCAGAGCGGACCTGGCACATGAACTTTCGAGTGCCGTTGGAGTTGCGAGTGCCTAGTATTGCGGTATGTGACATTCTCAGACACAGAGGTGCCAACTTTCCATGGAAACCCACTTGAGGAATGAAATTTGTGGCATGAAAACCCGATCAAGCAACCATTTGGTAAATATACTGACTACCAGTCCCATCATACATTGTAATAACGAAGTCCTAAAGGGGCGGGACAATATGGTATAAATTCTTCACTTTTGTGTTTAGCCATTGAGAAAGGGCAGGAGCCCGAAATGCATTTGGCGCTGTTCATGGGGAAGTCGGCATGCTGTGCTTGTGACCGCAATAAAAGAGGAAGTAACTCGCAATTGTGCTGGCGTTCTTGAAATAGGGCAACCTTGTGTTTTTGGATTATAATAGCGGCCCGTCTCGCCGTAAGAATGCCCCGCCGCATATCCAGAGCGGACCTGGCACATGAACTTTCGAGTGCCGTTGGAGTTGCGAGTGCCTAGTATCGCGGTATCTGACATTCTCAGACACAGAGGTGCTGATTTTCCATGGAAACCCACTTGGGGAATGAAATTTGTGGCATGAAAACCCGATCAAGCAACCATTTGGTAAATATACTGACTACCAGTCCCATCATACATTGTAATAACGAAGTCCTAAAGGGGCGGGACAATATGGTATAAAGTCTTCACAGCTGCCGGGACTTTTGTGTGTAGCCATTGAGAAAGGGCAGGAGCCCGAAATGCATTTGGCGCTGTTCATGGGGAAGTCGGCATGCTGTGCTTGTGACCGCAATAAAAGAGGAAGTAACTCGCAATTGTGCTGGCGTTCTTGAAATCGGGCAACCTTGTGTTTTTGGATTATAATAGCGGCGCGTCTCGCCGTAAGAATGTCCCGCCGCATATCCAGAGCGGACCTGGCACATGAACTTTCGAGTGCCGTTGGAGTTGCGAGTGCCTAGTATTGCGGTATGTGACATTCTCAGACACAGAGGTGCCGACTTTCCATGGAAACCCACTTGGGGAATGAAATTTGTGGCATGAAAACCCGATCAAGCAACCATTTGGTAAATATACTGACTACCAGTCCCATCATACATTGTAATAACGAAGTCCTAAAGGGGCGGGACAATATGGTATAAATTCTTCACAGCTGCCGGGACTTTTGTGTTTAGCCATTGAGAAAGGGCAGGAGCCCGAAATGCATTTGGCGCTGTTCATGGGGAAGTCGGCATGCTGTGCTTGTGACCGCAATAAAAGAGGAAGTAACTCGCAATTGTGCTGGCGTTCTTGAAATAGGGCAACCTTGTGTTTTTGGATTATAATAGCGGCGCGTCTCGCCGTAAGACTGCCCCGCCGCATATCCAGAGCGGACCTGGCACATGAACTTTCGAGTGCCGTTGGAGTTGCGAGTGCCTAGTATTGCGGTATGTGACATTCTCAGACACAGAGGTGCCGATTTTCCATGGAAACCCACTTGGGGAATGAAATTTGTGGCATGAGAACCCGATCAAGCAACCATTTGGTAAATATACTGACTACCAGTCCCATCATACATTGTAATAACGAAGTCCTAAAGGGGCGGGACAATATGGTATATAGTCTTCACAGCTGCCGGGACTTTTGTGTTTAGCCATTGAGAAAGGGCAGGAGCCCGAAATGCTTTTGGCCCTGTTCATGGGGAAGTCGGCATGCTGTGCTTGTGACCGCAATAAAAGAGGAAGTAACTCGTAATTGTGCTGGCGTTCTTGAAATAGGGCAACCTTGTGTTTTTGGATATATATATATATATATATATATATATACATATATATATATATATATATATATATATATATATATATATATATTACCTACTGGCGGTCGCCAGTAGGTAGTTATAGTTAGGACCACGTTTCCATAGGAAATCCGCAACATTCTATTTTGAATAACTTTGGCGCCGGTTGACGAATCCTCGCGAATTTTTCAAAATAGGTGGGGCGCTACGCTCCGCTCCTACCCTGAAAGTCTCGGGGGGATTTGTCAAGCAGGGGCTGAGATAAAAGGGGGGTCCCAAAACGCGTTTTTCCCATGCATTTTTCCATAGGACCTTTAGACACAGCTACAGCCCGAACGGCTGAACAGAATTACTTGAAATTTGGCAGAGAGGTAGTCCTCAGGTCAAGGAAGTGCCTTTTGTAGGTTTGGTGTAAATCTGTTCAGTAGATTCTGAGAAAATAGCCTTTAAATCAATATATATATCTGAGCCAGCGTACGGTGCGCTTACGGTGCGCTTACCGTACGCGTACGGTGGCGTGCGCGAGCGTGATTCTGATTGGTTGTTAGATCTTAGTAAACATTCGAATCGGTCGAAACCAGGAAGCGGCGGCCGCCATTTCGTGTGTTTCACTCAGAAAAAAAAGAGTGATATCTTGAAAAGGGGGCAAGGGAGAGAGTTACAGACCCCCTAACATTTGTAAGGGGGTCAAAGAAGGACAGAAAAGTACAAAGAAAACATTTATTGATTTTAAAAAAAATCGCGGGGTACGCGTACGGTAAGCTTAACGTACGCGTACGGTAGAAAAAAAATAAAATAAAAGAAATGAAATGCAGATTTAAGAGTTTAGATATTAGGGGGCTCTAAAAAGAGCCGTTGTGTTTATGAAGTGATTTTTTAGTGGTACCTACAAGTAAGTACCGATGCAGAGTCTAAGGTTCAAGAGGAAGACTCTGTTCCCTTCATCAGTGAAGTGCACACCATCTCCTCTATAAATGTCTTGCATGTCGTAACGCAAGTTGTTGTGGTAAATGGAACCCATACCATAGTCACGGAGGAAAGCAGAAACAGATTTGTTGACGTGCTTTCTTGCTTTGTCAATCTGTGGACAGAAATGATTGGACCAGTTCCATTTTTGCCTTTGGCATATGTTAGAAAACACATAGGCAGTTTTAGGGAAAAGTGAAAACAGTTGTGCAAAGGTGTCCTTCATAAGCATTTCCAGACCTACCCCAGTCAAAGTGCCTAGGTCATTGCCACCACAGTGCACTATTATGAGGTCAGGGTGTTGGATTTGCATGAAGGATTTCACCAATGGCATTAATTGGTGCCACTTTAACCCTCTCTGACCAATCCATTTAATGTCTACATTTGGCAAAGCAAGGTCTCTCACCATATCTGTTTTCTCTGCATACTTTTCACTCCAGAAGACATAGCTGTGCCCTACAATCCACACTGTGAACATCTTCAAAGGAGAACTGGATGCACTCAGGAGGTGTAATTCAGTAGAATGGTAAAAAGAAATGAAAGACAGTTTGGAAATGGGGGCATACATATTTTTTTTATAAAAAAAAGAACTGATTGGCTGTTTCATACCATTCTACAATAAAAACTAGGCTGTATGTGTAAATTAATAGAAGCATGTTTTGTATTGGTACAGAAAAATGTGTTACCAAAGAACAGTACTATGGATTTGCTGTTAGGTTTGAAAAGTCAAGCACTCTTGCTCTTTGGAAATGAAACATTGTTTGGTGAACTTCTGACCTAACTCCACACAGCAGTGTTCCATGAGCTGTTGCTATGGTAGCAGGCAGAAGTCAAGTTGGGGGAAGGGTACTAGGCAGAAGTCAAGTTGGGGGAAGGGTACTTTTGGAAAAGGGTTGGTTTTCAACCAATAGAAATGTGTGACTACATTTGAAAAAAAGGGGGAAGCACTGAGATTTGAAATTAACATGTATATGTGTGGAAAAAGAGAGGGAAAGTTTGCCATTATCTGGTTCTGCTGAGAGGAGAGAGGTGTAAAGAACAGAGATCCTGGCTCTGATAATCTGCTGTTTGAGTGCCACATTTCTTTCACAACTAACTAATTTTAAAGGTGAGTTTAGAGTTTGAGAGGGGATGTATATGGTAAATTAAGAAATGAATAATAGAAATGGAATTCCTTTTGTTGAAGTTGTGTTTATCATTTTCTGTTTTGGGAGAAATTTAAATGTGAGGAACATGTAAAATAATGTGCACTATGTTTTCACGATAAATTAAGGTGTACTGGTATAAATAAGGAATACTTTTAGGGTTTGAGGTTGCACTCAGTAATGCAAATACATTCAGCTGTTTGGTATTGCTCTGGTGATTTTACATTTGCATTAGATGGAAAGGGGGAGGTATTTTTTTATGCAGAAGCAGACTCTTAGCACACACCCAGCTGCTTACCCTGTGGAATCATGCACAGTATTCACAAGCGAGTGGGGTTTGAGGTTTCAGTCAGTAATGCAAATACATTCAGCATCACTAAGGCTGGTTGCCCTTGCTGGAGTGTAGTCAGTCACCCAGGTTACACATGGTGCTGGTCTGAAAAAGCAGTTTGCACATGTGCTTTTTTAAGAATCTGAAAAGTTGGTTTAAAATGTGTCAGTCTGTAAAAGTGTTTATCACTTGCCAAAAAAAAGAGTAGTAAGTGTGCTTTCAAATTGGCAAAGAAATTTCGTTTTGCGACTAATATGAAAACATGACTCTGTGTGCAAAAAGGAATTACAGGCAGAGATTTATTGCGTATTGCTCTGGTGATTTCACAGTTGCATTAGATGGAAAGGGGGAGCCATTTTTTGGTGCAGAAGCAGACTCTTAGCACACACCCAGCTGCTTACCCTGTGGAATCATGCACAGTATTCACAAGCGAGTGGGGTTTGAGGTTTCAGTCAGTAATGCAAATACATTCAGCATCACTAAGGCTGGTTGCCCTTGCTGGAGTGTAGTCAGTCACCCAGGTTACACATGGTGCTGGTCTGAAAAAGCAGTTTGCACATGTGCTTTTTTAAGAATCTGAAAAGTGGATTCATAATGTGTCAGTCTGTAAAAGTGTTTATCACTTGCCAAAAAAAAGAGTAGTAAGTGTGCTTTCAAATTGGCAAAGAAATTTCGTTTTGCGACTAATATGAAAACATGACTCTGTGTGCAAAAAGGAATTACAGGCAGAGATTTATTGCGTATTGCTCTGGTGATTTCACAGTTGCATTAGATGGAAAGGGGGAGCCATTTTTTGGTGCAGAAGCAGACTCTTAGCACACAGCCAGCTGCTTACCCTGTGGAATCATGCACAGTATTCACAAGCGAGTGGGGTTTGAGGTTTCAGTCAGTAATGCAAATACATTCAGCATCACTAAGGCTGGTTGCCCTTGCTGGAGTGTAGTCAGTCACCCAGGTTACACATGGTGCTGGTCTGAAAAAGCAGTTTGGACATGTGCTTTTTTAAGAATCTAAAAAGTTGGTTTAAAATGTGTCAGTCTGTAAAAGTGTTTATCACTTGCCAAAAAAAAGAGTAGTAAGTGTGCTTTCAAATTGGCAAAGAAATTTCGTTTTGTGACTAATATGAAAACATGACTCTGTGTGCAAAAAGGAATTACAGGCAGAGATTTATTGCGTATTGCTCTGGTGATTTCACAGTTGCATTAGATGGAAAGGGGGAGCCATTTTTTGGTGCAGAAGCAGACTCTTAGCACACACCCAGCTGCTTACCCTGTGGAATCATGCACAGTATTCACAAGCGAGTGGGGTTTGAGGTTTCAGTCAGTAATGCAAATACATTCAGCATCACTAAGGCTGGTTGCCCTTGCTGGAGTGTAGTCAGTCACCCAGGTTACACATGGTGCTGGTCTGAAAAAGCAGTTTGCACATGTGCTTTTTTAAGAATCTGAAAAGTGGATTCATAATGTGTCAGTCTGTAAAAGTGTTTATCATTCTGGTCTGAAAAAGCAGTTTGGACATGTGCTTTTTTAAGAATCTGAAAAGTGGATTCATAATGTGTCAGTCTGTAAAAGTACTTTTCACTTGCCTAAAAAGTAGTAGAAAGTATGCTTTGCAATTGGCAAAGAAATTTCGTTTTCTGTCTAATTTCAAAGCATGACTTTGTGTGCACACAGGAATTATTTTTAGATATTTAATTTGTGAAGGTGTTATTGTGATTTTCATTTATAGGAAAGGGGTTTATAGTATTTTAAGATTTCTAAAGAACATAAAAAATGTAGTAATATATTTAAATAAAATAAAGGAATTTTTTTTAGTTTTTTTCAGGTATTGCTGAAGAGCAGTGAACACAATTTAAGATGCCTACAAAATCCAGAGTATAGAAAGACCACAAAAAAAACCTATATTTGAAGACAACTGGAGGACCTAAGTTAGTTGGAGATGCTCATGTTGGGAAAAAGAAAAAATCTTCTGGTCGTGCTTACGAAGTGAAAAATGGTTGCATAATGGAGAAGGAGATAATGGTTCCAAGAGATGAGGTACAAGTGATGGCGGATGAGGCTATGGGGAGACGTCCTAAAGCCCCAGTGTACACTTGGAATTGTAGTAGTATTTGCACTGTGCGTCAGGAATCTATTGATAAATTTCGTGAGTTTCTAAGAGAATATAGTAAAAAAGTGTAAAACAGAAGATTAAGGTGCTTCAAAGTCTAGATCCATGCAGAGTGAGAGAGAATACTGGTTTGCAGGGTCATTCTCTGGCTTGTCTATCTAGAAAAGTGTGTATTAGTGTTTTCCATCATTTTAGAATGCTGGCTGTTCATCATACTGAAATGAGAAAGTTTGTGAGACGGTTGTATTTTGCTAAAAGTCCAGCAATAAAGTTAGATGAATTGAATAGGGCTCTGTTCCGTGGGTCAGTATCAGATGTAGAGAAGGTTGTTGATGAAATTCAGTTTTGTTACTTTGGTCCTGAACAAAACAGTGCAGAAAAGGACACAGTAAATGAGGAAGAAGTGGAAGAGAATGTACAACCATTTGTAAGTAAGACATTTAATGATCACATAACAAAATTTGAAAAAATCTCTAATGAAAGACCAAATATTACTTGTATTTGTTGCCGCAGAACTCATTATAGAAAACAAACCAGGTATGTTGATCTCTATAGAAAAAGTGAAAATGAAGATAATTATAAGTGGAAGGATTTTGCCACATATATATTTCTTGAAAATTGTTTTGAATTGGGTGAAGTTCAGCGTATTTGTAAATACTGTTACAACAAATTAGAAGAAAATAGAATGCCGACCAGAGCTGTACATAATAATTTAGAATTGAATGTTATTCCTGCCGAACTTTCTGAATTAAATACTTATGAGTCTATACTTATTCAATGTGTTCATCCGTTCCAGACCATAGTACGTATGGAGCCCAAAACTGGTAAATTACCTCCTTCAGATTTACTTAGAGGTTTAAAAGGTAGAGTGGTATATTTGCCCTTGGATTTGAAAAAAAATATGGAAACTATTGATGCAGATACTTTGGAAACTGAACCATTAGTTATTCTGGTTAATGGTGTACCTACAAAGAATAAGAAGATTTGGCAGGAGCTGGTAGATGTACGGAAAGTACAAAGAGCAAATTTGTATTTGAAAAGGAATAACAAATGGTATGAATCAATTTATATAGAAGAAGAAGAAGAAGAAGATTTACAAGAAGACACAGAAACACCAACTGGACAAATTGAAAAAGTGGACAAGTCAAAGGAAGAAGAAATTTATGAACATTTTAGCATACATCCTCTTCATTCAAAAGAAGTTATGGGAGACAATATTGATCTGTTTCAGATGAAGAAAGCAAAAGGAACTCCCGTGAGTGTATGGGAGGAGAGCTTGGAAGCTCGATGTTTTCCCCAGCTGTTTCCTAAAGGAAAAGGAGGACGATACGATGAACGTCCAGAACAGATTCCAGCTTCTGAGTATCGGACTACAAGACTATATGCAGAAGATCCAAGATTTCGACAAAGTATTCCTTATTTGTTCCATCTTTTATTTGAAAGCGACTTGTCTGCATTATCATATGCAGTAAATCGCATTTTAAAAAGTGGAGTACATTTACAAAATGTGTCTGCTAAGGATTTTATGGAGAAAGTTCAGCACCGAGATGATCATTTACAAACACAACTGATCAATCTGATGGCTTGTCAGCGTGGGACTAATGAATATTGGTACCGACGCCATGGAGAATTGAAATGTATGTTACGGAATTTAGGAACTCCTACATGGTTCCTTACCCTAAGCTGTGCTGAGTACGCTTGGGATGATCTTCTGGATTTTCTTCGAGAGGCAAATTCAAATATTGAAAACATCCAATACAAGACAGCAGGAGAATTGTGCTCATTGGATCCGGTTAATGTTTGTAGATATTTCAATCATAGATTTGAGGCTATGATGTCCTTCATCTGCAATAAAAAAAATCCACCTCTTGGAGAAGTTGTGGATTTCTTTTGGAGAAAAGAGTACCAAGCCAGAGGTGCTCCTCATATTCATATGCTGTTGTGGATCAAGGATGCTCCAAAATTTGGAACAGATTCTGATGATGCAGTTTTAAGTTTCATCGAAGGATATGCAACATGTGCTATACCTAAAAGCACAGAAGAGAAAAATTTAAAAGAGCAAGTTTTACGTTTCCAAAGTCATCGGTGTGGAAAATACTGTTG
The DNA here is from genome assembly GCF_964204655.1 of Triturus cristatus. Classification (NCBI taxonomy): domain Eukaryota; kingdom Metazoa; phylum Chordata; class Amphibia; order Caudata; family Salamandridae; genus Triturus; species Triturus cristatus. The sequence continues at coordinate 1,753,978,288 of NC_140589.1, read as the reverse complement.
ATGAAAGAACAAGAGTAAAGATAAATTCTACACAAAATGTCGATTTGGATTTCCACGACCTGTTCTTTCAAAAGGAAGAGGAAACAGTTTTATGTCAGCTGTGCGACATACTTTTACAAGAAAATCGCCTAAGAATACCTACAACCTAAGAAGAAAAGAAGAGTCAAAATATATAAATGACTACAACCCATTCATTTTATCCATGTGGAATGCTAACATGGATATACAGTATGTGGCTGACAATTCTATTGCTGTTGCTCGCTATGTCACATCTTACATCACTAAATCTGAGAAAACGGAATTGAAGGAAATGTGGGAAGAGATTTCTCACGAGAAGACTGTCAGTAAGAAGCTATACAGTTTCAGTTTAAAGATGTTATCGCATCGAGAAATTGGATCCTACGAATGCTCAGATAGGTTATCATCTGCAAGTCTGTACTCAAAATACAGAAGAATAATTTGGGCAAGTTTAGGCCTTGCAGGAATGCGAAATCAGGTACTGAAATCTATTCGAGAAATTGAATATTTAGCAGAGTTCGAACCAGAAAGTACAGACATTTTAAGAACAAACATGTTGGACACATATTATCCACAAAGAAGTCATCACCTTGAGAACATGTGTCTCTATGAAGTGCTGCAGAACTTTATTTTTAAACGGAATGTCACAGAAGATATCAACAATGGAAAATATAAAGTCATTGGTGAGGAAGGATGTTTGGTGAAGCAAACAAAAGGAAGTTTGATAAATCACCAGAAGCTGAGTTGCGACACTCCTGATAAAAAGGAATTTTACTACTTGGCACTTTTGCAGCTGTTTAAACCATGGCGTTCAGAGGACGAACTACTTGGAGAATTTCAGAGCTATGAAGATTCCTTCAATGCTAGAAAAGACAGCGTCGAATGCAGTACTTTCACAACTTATGTTCAAATGTTAAATGAAGAAATTGAACAAGAAGCAACAATTGCAGCTGAAGTAGCTAGAGACAGTTCTCAAGACAGTCAAAGTTCTGGGACATTCAGTCAAGATTCTCTAGGACAACCGATCATCGAAAATGAAGCAGCAATAGCTATGAACGAAGTGGAAACAGCTATGAATCAAGCTCAGGAGGATTTAGTAGACGTAACATATTTGGAGGAGCAACTGAATGAAGAACAAAAACAAATTTATGAAGAAGTCAGACAAAAAATTGATCATGGATTACTACATGAAAAAAAAGAGTGCTCATGGACATCTTTTGAACCAATGAGAATGTATGTAAGTGGACAAGCAGGAACTGGAAAAAGTTTCTTAATTAATGTAATTAGAAGCTACCTACAGAAGAAAATGGATTCCATTTTGTCTTGTGTTGTTACTGCTCCAACTGGGTTAGCAGCGTATAACATCAAAGGAGTTACCTTACATCGTTTGCTAATGTTACCAGTAGAGCATGAGAACAAAATACAGTACCACAAACTAGCAGGAGAAGCATGCTTGGAAGTTTCAAGAGTATTGAAGAAAATGAAAGTACTGATTATTGATGAGGTAAGCATGGTATCAAACCTAATGCTTGCCTTTGTGCATTTAAGAATGCAGCAAATTCTGAAGACAGACTTTGACGTCCTATTTGGAGGAAAACACGTCATAGTTTTTGGAGATCTTTTGCAACTTACTCCAGTTAAAGGACAACCGGTATTCCATACACTTACACATGAAGACACAAAAAAGTCATTAGGAAGTATAGGCAATGTAAATATTTGGACATATTTTGAGTATAAGGAACTCATTACCAATATGAGGCAAGCCAATGATGAGGGCTATGCAAGTATTCTGAAAGATATAAGAATTGGACTACTCACAGAACATGACAGAAAAGCATTACAGAGTCGATTGCTGAGTAATTTTTTTCCAACAGAACAAATAGTTCCAAATAGAGAAAATATACAAGGAAATTGCAGAAAAAAATACTGTAATCTGCTTAATGCCAACACTACATGAATGTTCTGTATTCAATCACGAACTTTTGAAATTGGAAAATGAAGAGATTATAAAACTGGAAGCTGTGGATAAAATAGAACATAAACGAATAACTGTTATATTGACAGGCAAATTGGGTACTAAATTGGATTCTCTGGAGAAAAACATTTCAAAAACAGCAGGTTTGGAAAAGAATCTTTATGTGTGTATGAACTGTAGAGTAATTTTAAGACGGAATTTGGATGTAGAGAAAGGTTTAGTGAATGGAGCTATGGGAAGAGTTGTGGGTTTTATTAATTACCAGAAAAAAGTTGGAATTGAATGTTTAAAAATAAAATTTGATCACATACAAGAGGTTAAAGACACTTGTCGTTGTTCAGTTCGTTTCTTGCTTGTGAAAGACATATGTGCGTAGGAAGCAGTTTCCATTTTCTCTAGCATATGCTGTAACTATTCACAAGTCTCAAGGATTAACTGTAGATAGTGCTTTTGTAAACATTGGATCTAGTGTGTTTAAAGAAGGTATGGCATATGTTGCTTTGTCACGCGAAAAAATTATCTGGTTTATTCATGATAGACTTTGATGACTCAAAAGTAAGTGCTGATGCAAACTGTGTAAAGGAGTATAATAGATTAAGAAGAACCTATGCTCCTCATTTAGGTCAGTATCCTGTGTTTGAAAAACGGGTTGTTTGTCGGAAAAGGAGATTTGAGGATATCTGTAATGAGGATGTACAGAAGAGAAAACAAAAAGATAGTGATGTGACTGCAAGCAAAAAGAAAAAGGACAGTGTGGAAGAGGTTGTTGGTTGTCATTTTGAAAATAGCTCTGGTGTCAACTGCTACGCAAATGTAGTGCTGAATGTTGTATTTTATCTTGAATTTTTGCAAGAGCAGATAACACTAAATCATGAAAAAAGATTCTGTTCTTTGCTGAGTCTCCTCTATGAGAAGCTGAGTAATGATAAAACTAAAATAGAAAGTGCTTCTGATGATAGAAACCTTTTAGATGTATGTTCTGGACGTACACAGTTTACACAAAATGTCCAGCAAGATGCACAGGAATTCTTGATGTATATCCTGATGGTACTGGAAGATGAAGGGGTAGAAGTAGAAAATGTATTTGGTGTCTCTTATAAATGGGAACATTGTTGTGATAACTGTATGAACACAAGCAGTAGTAATGTTGATTCTGAAAGGTTCATATATTTACCATTACCAGAGAGTAAAACAGTGACTTTTAGTAAATTAGTTAAAGATGCTAATCACAACATGGAATGTTCTCAATGTAAATCAGACATGTTGTCAGCGTTATTTTTAAAGAAATATGGACAGTATGTAATTTTAATGATGCAACGTTGTAGAGCTGATGGTTCAAAATTGGACACTTTAATAAAGAAGTTTACAGGACAACAATTATCAATATCTGGAAAAACTTTTGTTGCAGTTGCAATAATTTTTCATGATGGACCTTCTATAACTTCTGGTCATTACACAGTTTATCTTAAATGTGAAAAAGGATGGACACAATTGATTTTCAAGCAACGTTTGCCTTATGATTTACCCAATTGTTACCTAATTTTTCTGAAACCCAAATTTTAAATACTAACATCATCATCGGAAGAAAGCATTATTAAAATTTAAAAGGATTTAAATTGGATATTTCGCTCAAAAGAGATTTTAAACTTACCATTTGGCCGTAAGGAAAGGTAAAACAAACAATTGTGGACTTCTTTGACAGATATTATTTTGGAAAATGTTCTTTTGCAACAAGGTTTACAGACGTTATTTTTTGAAATTGTTATTCTTCTTAAAAGGTATTTTTAACATTTCTATTAAAGTATGTTTTAGTGAGGATACATTTGGGGCTTTTTTAAACAATCTTTCAGATAGTTTTTTTTTTTGCCCGCTGTTAAATGATGAATACAATTGATTTCACTATTTTCAGTGAAAATCAAAACATTCTGAAAACAGCAAAAAAAGGGCAAAAAAATTGCTTTGCTAAATATGAAAAAACATGTACTGTTTAATAAAGTGTATTGTTGAATATTAATACTTTTTTTCTTTTTTTCAGAACTAGAAAGAAAATTTAGAAGATGTTATTCAGTTATCTTTGCAATTAAATAAAAACATTTAATTCTAAATTATTTATTTTGATGGTCAGGTAAGTTTAACATATCTGTATGTGTCACTGGTTTCGTTTCATGCTTCCTTTTCTTCACCTCTCCTTACTCTACTTTTCTCATTTCTCTTCTCACTCTCTCTTCCTGCTTTCCTACTCTTTTGTAACTTCCTCACTCCTTCTATACTACTCCCCTACCTTTACTACCTCCATCACTAATTTTTCATCCGTTTCTTTTTCTGTATCCATATGTCTTAGTCTTTTTAACTGCCTTACTCCTTCTCAGTTGTTTGCTCTCTGTGTCTGTATCTGTCACTCTTGGTTTGTCTGTTTTACCCTTAATTTCCTTAACATCTCTGGGGCACATTTACAAGCCACCTGCACCACCACTACGTCAATTTTCTTGACGAACTAGTGGCGCAGGGTGCTCCTCCATATTTACAAGGAGAGGATAAGCCTCTCTGTGTGTCTTTTCCTCTCCTTGTAAATACAGCGAATTGAAATGCAGCACTAAAATGAGGTATTATGTTTTTTGGGTACCTATACATAAATACTGATGCAAAGTTTAAAGTTTAATAGGAAGACTCTCTTCCCTTCATCTGTGAAATGTACACCATCTCTTTTTTAATTACTTTGCCACTCCCGTCTCTTTCTCAGGGAGTTCCTGAAGGTTTACTAAAGGTGGAAAAACATGTTTTTTTTTTTTTTTTTTTAAACCATTGGGTGCGCGCTGGGTGCGCGCACTCTAAAAAAAAAAAAAAAGAAATAGATTCTAAAAAAAAAGTTGTGGTGTTTTGATTTTAGGTGGCTCTAAAAAGAGCCCTTGAGTTAATGTAGGGACAGAGGAAGAGAAAAACGAGAAAAAAATAAGAAAATTATGGCCTCTCGCAAGAATGCTCCTCAAATTTTCTTTGAATGAGATCAATACTGCTCTCACCCAAAGAAATAAGAAGACCACAATCCATGCAGTGTGTACTCATTCTCCCAAAACAAGGATGAATATCCAGAGGTGTGGGAGAAGGTGAAGGCACCACTGCAGAAGAAGTGCTTGCCTGAGCTGCCGAAGATGTGCTCGGCTGAGCTGCTGCAGATGTCGTCGGCTGAGCAGGTGGAGGGTTTGCTCCAGAAGCTCGACGAAAAGTCACTGGATGCATTGCCTCAACGTGCCTCGTCATAGTATGAATACTAAAAGAATACTTCTTGTTAGGATTCCCACGTGACAAGACGCACTGACACAGTTTGCAGGTGACCTTTGGTGCATTCACCTTCTTTTGTCCCTCTGGAAAAGTGAAAAACTGCCATATAAAGGAGTCTTTCTGCTTCCTCTGCCTCTGTCTCTCAAGAGTGTTCTGTTCACTCTCAGAAGATGGCTGCTGCTCTGCCATTGTATCTCAACACACAGATTAGCTCCTTCTCCTAGGGAATCAGAACTAACAATGAGGGGGGTGGGTGTGATTTTGGAAGAATCTGGAACTAAAAGTACTTTGAACCAATGAAAAGTGATGTTTCTTCATCACATGACTTGCCATGAGGGGATTGGGTGTGGTATTGAAACAATATGAAACTGAAAGTAATGAAAACCAATTAGAAGTGTTGTTTTATTCATCACATACCCCGAGGTGCGCGCACCGAGCAAGCTCCCTGCGCGCACGGTACAATTACGCATGCGCGAACGCGTATGCGCGCATGCGCTTACGCACTATGCGCGTACGGAACGCGCATACGCAGCACGCGCGTATGCGTAAGCGTCAGCGCACGTACTCTACGCGTATACGGAAGTGTACCGCGTGGAGTACGTACGACGCACGTAAGCATGCGTACGTACGCATGCGTACTAGGTGCGCGCTCCGAGCGCGCAGTAAAACGTATGTATGCGTACGTAAATAACGTACGCCGGAATTCATGAAAAATGCACGCAAACGTACTAGGTGCGCTCTCTGAGCGCGCACCCCAAGAATTTATATAAAAAAAAAAAAAGTGGACATAACTTAATGGAAGATATTAACTATGCTGTTCAACTTTATCTTAATTAAAACTTTAAAAAAAATGAGCCACACCAAATTAAAGGATACAGATAATATATAAATGTATACATAGGGAAGTTTTTGAAAAAGAAATATTTAAAAAATATAATTAAAAAATACAAAAATTAGCATTTAAAAAACCTTTGAAATTCACTGAAAAAACCATAGGTTTCACACACGTTATAGTTAGGAATTAGCATTTAAAAAACCTTGCAAATTCACTGAAAAAACCAGAGGTTTCACACACGTTATAGTTAGGAATTAGCATTTAAAAAATCTTGCAAATTCACTGAAAAAAACAGAGGTTTCACACACGTTATAGTTAGCTGGACATTTTACTCGTAAAAAAACAATGAAATTCCCCCGTTATAGTTAGTTCAGCTAACTATAACTCGCGCGCCCGCAATCCACTGCTGATGACGTCACATATTACATCACTCATGACATGGTCAGTGACATCACTGATGACATCACTGATGACATCTCAAATGACATCACTGATGACATCACTGATGACATCATCCTTGTGATAGAGTAGCACATCTTCTCACACTCTAATATAACCTTTGATACACCGACTAAAAATTTAAGAGTTTTATTCTCAAAACCATACATACTGCAATACCAATAACTACATGCCCAATTATTAACTCTTAGGTCTACATACACCTCCACACACTCACCTGTACAGTCACTCATACTTACAGTCACTCCATACAAAAGTATCATATGAATTTACACACACACCTATATAGACACTCACACACTACCAATCATCCATAGAGGTACTCTCACACTTACTCAATCATGCAAATAATCACACTCCCATTTACTCACCTAGGCAGTGAAACACACTCAAGTTCACTTACTCATAAAAATAGTATCACATTCTTACGCTCTTAGAGAATCATTGATACAAGCACACACTCATCCATACAGTCACTCTCACAATCACACACTCTCACATCTACCTACTTATATACTCTTACACGCATATATACTGCCTTTCACATATGTAGTTAGTCACACATGTACCACTGAGATATACATTCAATCCCTAACACACCTATACATACACTCACCCAACCATACAGTCCATCACAGATGCAGTCTTAAAACCATGCACCCATAGAATCACCCACTCACAAATCTATGCATAGAGTGACACACACCCTACCCACACAAACACTCATGAACCCATACAGATACTTAGACAACCAATCAATTACCCATATAGAGACTCATATAGCTGTACTCAAAACCATGCAGCCACTTATACACCAACATACAGACACATACACACATTTACACAGTTTAGTCACTAGTCTGCAGTAAGATACATTTAATGACTAACTTAAAGAATCATGTTATGCACCACAGAAAATCATCCATTTACACACTTGTACACCCACTCATTCTTAAACAGGCCTTTCCCTGTATATATTAAACATATTGAAATTTTTCAAAAAAACATACTCACTGGATGATGTCATCAGTGATGTCATCAGTGATGTCATTTGAGATGTCATCAGTGATGTCATCAGTGATGTCACTGACCATGTCATGAGTGATGTAATATGTGACGTCATCAGCAGTGGATTGCGGGCGCGCGAGTTATAGTTAGCTGAACTAACTATAACGGGGGAATTTCATTGGTTTTTTACGAGTAAAATGTCCAGCTAACTATAACAACTGGTTTTTTCAGTGAATATATATATATATATATATAAATATATTAACAAGGCGGCGATATGAAATTATCGCCGCTTTTGCGTCCGTTTTCGGGCGAAAAGCACCGATAATTTCATCGCCTTATCAGCAAAGACACGCTATCGCGTGTCTTGCTGACTTAGCGGCCGTTTGCAGCACGCCTCCGATCGCATCGCTAATGAGATGCAAAGGAGGCGTGCCTGACAAGACTCCCTTGGGTAAATATCATGAAGGCAGCTTCGCGATATTAACAAGGGAGGGTAGCGAGTTTTCAAAATTGCGTTAAGTATGCCTTAACGCAGGAATTTAACGTCTGTTAAATTCCTGACTAAGGCATACTTAACATGGGGGGTGGATTTTGTGGCTAAGACCACAGGCCCTATCATCTAGGATATTGCCGTTTTCCACCATGGAAAACGGCGATATCCCAACTATCTCTGGAATTTTTATCGCCTCGGCAAAGCATGTTGTTAATAACGCGCAAACCGGGCGATAAATTCCAGAGATAGCCGGCGATAAATATGCAAGCGCTAAGCGCGCTTTGCGATATATATCGCCGGCCCTTGTTAATATGCCCCTATGTTCTTTCATGTACATGTGGCATCCCTATATAGGGAGCATAAAACTGAAAGTGCATGTACGTATTTTACAGCACTTACGTGCAGTAGTCAATAATAATACGAGCTACCCGGTAGCACGTTATTTCAAGGCCATTCATGATAACAGTCTAAACTGCCTCAAATATTTTGTGATAGATGCCATCCCGGTACTACACCGAGGAGGCAACAGTGAACGGAAATTGAGGCACCTAGAAACACGCACCATCATTGAATTTGACAGCAAGACACCTTTGGGACTAAACACTACGGAAGATCTCCATCACTGTTTATAATAATTTCCCACTACCTGTTGTCATTGAAATGTTTCTGATTAAATCATTATTCGTTCATTGGTAGCTATGAGTAATAGATTCTAAAAAACGACTCTATCGTAATTCAAGGGTTTAATAATAAGCCTATAGTAATTCCAGTCTCGCATTTATGGTTTTACCATCTACACATTCCAATTTTAACTTAAATTAAAATATCCCCCCCCAAAAAAAGCTTTTTATAGATGTGTATGTAAGAATTTTTTACCACATAGGTTTTATAGTACTGTATTAATGCAAGCACTTTACGTTTTAATTTAGCACAGTTTTGCACAAAACACACATTTGCACATGTTAACAGTACTGTAATGTTATATTTGCACTAGGGCAAGCAATGGGTGATTATAAATAAAGTTTGAGTGGTTTACTAGCATAAGCTATAGAATTCTTGGACATAAGTGAAACAACAATTGTAAATAATTTATTAGAAATGAACTTTTACTTTTTAGATCAGCCAATTCCAACATATTGTGGTTATAAAGATGTACACAATTGTGTCATGACATGTAATACATCATTGATGATGCTGTCATATGAGGCATTTAAGCACAATAGTAAGTCCTATATAGTAATGACTCTGGACAAATTTCATCAATATATATCATCATATAATTGTCATGAGGATTGTTATCTTAAGAATAACAAGTTGGAGGGCTGGGAATCTCAATGCATTGATGCAAGTAGGTCTTATGGTTTTTTAAAGTTCAAAACGATCAGTTTTAATACATTAATAATTTTACAATTTGTATTTATATCTCATACAATTGTCAACCACGTTTAAACTTGGGAAGTCTTTCTTTTATGTAAGTTAAAGGTCATGTGACACATAGAGGTGGTATATAAAAAACTATCAGAGTAACGCTGTTTCGAGAATATGAGAAAGGCCGGTTGTACCGGCCGAAACGCGTAATGACTTTGTAAGTGAGCATAAAGAAAAATATTTTCACGCCAAATATAAGAGGAGTTCACACCTTTTCTCATCGCCGTTGGGAGGTTGAGGAAGGAATCCTGTTTGAATATATATATAAAAATCATAAGCCTTACGTGATCCAAAAGCACTTGTCATGTAAATCTGATTATTGTGTATATGCATTGAGTTGTCCCTGCCCACTTGTATACATCGGAAGTACCATCCATCAGGTAAAAAAACGAGTTCTTGAACACACCAGGGCAATCATTAATGAGGACAAACAATATCCTATCGCAAGGCATTTTAAAGAATTACATGGAAAAAATGTTAATGTCCTACAATTTTGTGCCCTAAACAGAATTCTGAAATCAGAAAGGGGTGGAGACAGAGTGAGAGAATTGCGACAACTGGAGTCGAGATTGATTATTAAGTATGATACCGTTCAACCACTGGGTTTGAATAAAGATGAAGAAATGTCGGTTCATTTAGGTTAATCATGTAATAGTGTTGCATTTTTGAGAAACTCATGTTATATTGATGAGAAGCCATTAGTTTGTTTTTATTTTTGCACATACACCATAGTGATTGCACAATTTTGTATTTTTGTAGGAGACCAGACTGTCAGCATACTATTTAAGAAGATGGATTTACAGAGGCACATTGATTTAGTTGGATTTGAATTATGTATTTTGGAAACACTGTCATTTGACAACCTTGAGCCCACTGGGGCTGAATTGTATGTAACAAAAACGGCCCACAGGGGCTTGATTCAAGAAAGTATTGTGCATTTTGCGACAACAAATTGAGCACTCTAGATAAAATAATTTTGTTTGTAGGAATTACAAATGATTAATGCCCACTTGGGCAGAATTGAATAATATCTGTAACTTGCATAATTTAAGTCATGCACAGATTAAGTAATGTTACGATATAATTTGTCAAAAAATTGAACAATAATAAGGATATTTACGTATTTTGACCATTCTAAGATGGATGCCAAAGTGAAACGTTTTCGAGACTGAGTTGGGACAGGTAGTCCTACTTTTATGTTTTGTTTATTCACTATATGTTTCACTGTCTACAAACTACTGATTACCCGTGACCAAGGTGCGGCTGCACCGAAACGCGTCGGGCGTTTGTTTGTCATTTTGTAATAAAAACTCACGCATATGGAGTTGGGCTCGAGATTGCTTTTTTGACCACGGAAAAGCTGATTTGTGCATATATATATATATATATATATATATATATATATATATATATATATATATATATAACGCTCTAATGTTAAACAACAGAGGACCAGCACTCACGTTAGTTTCAATCCTGGTTAGGATTGTATTCGTGCAAAACTCAAAACAGACGCGTTTCAGCCGTAGCTTTCGTCAGTGTATATATATATGTATGTTATGTGTTAAAGGTGCTTATGTTAAAGGTGCTTATAGAGCTATAGAGCGCATGTACACCAGGCGGTTTCATGGTGCTGAGGTCAGTGGAAGAGCGGTATTCACAGCATAGTAGGCTTACTGATATGACTGATATGACTGAGAAAAGAAAAAGGTCTTTAACAGTTTTCTGAAATACTCATAAGGGGTTGCCAATCTCACGTTCGTGGGGAGCGAGTTCCAAAATTGCGGGGCTAGGACAGCAAATCTGAGCCCTACATGTTTTTTACGTTTAAATAAAGGGGTTATAAGGAAATTAGAATTGGAGGAACGTAAATTTCGGGAAGTAGTATAGTACTGGATCCTTGAGGAAATAAAGTTTGGTCCTTTCCCGGGTAAGGCTTTAAAGATGGTACATCCTAGCTTGAAGGCTTAGCGTTTGGCCACCGGGAGCCAGTTTAGGCTCTTCATAAGGGGTGTGACATGATGTCGCAGAGGTTGACGGGCAATCAGCCTTGCCGACTGATTTTGCACTAACTGTAAACGATTGGTAGGCCGGGATACCGGCATATAGTGAATTAGCATAATCGATGTGTGAGATTACCAGTGCAAGCACTACCAGAGTTAAGGCCTCAGTGGTCAAGAATCTACTGATCTTACGGATTCTTCAAAGATGGTAAAAACAGTAGGAGACCACTGCACTGATTTGTGCCTTCATGGACAAGTTGCTGCTGACCAAGATCCCCAGGCTCTTGACAGAGCTACCAGGGAGAGGAGGACTGCCCAGCATAGAGGGCCAAAAGTTGGAATTCCAAGGGTTGACTGTTCCACCTGTAAGGATGAGCTCAGTTTTATCGGGGTTTAATTTCGGTGATTATCATTCATCCAGTGACTGATAAAACACATGATAGATTGGAAATTAGACACTGAGGAGGTGTTTTTCCAGGTAAGGAGCGAATCAGAGGCAAGAGATACAGGTTAAACAAAAGGGGCAAAAGAAGCAAAAGGGAAGACCCTTGGGGAACCACACAAATCACTTTCTTTTTGTGGGAGGAGAAGCGAGCGAGGCGAACAGCTTGAGATCGATCGCTAAGGTAGGAAGATATCTACCTTAGTGCCAGGCACTGGATCCCGGCGTTACCGACACGGTCGATCAGGAGACCATGATCGACCGTGTCAAACGCGGCCAATAGATCAAGAAGTACCAGAGCATGGGTGAGGCCCTTGTTAGCTCCCCCTCTGAGCTTGTCCATGACTGCAAGAATGACTGGCTCAGTTGAGTGGACAGGTCTAAATCCTGCCTGGTGAGAGTCAAGGAAGTGAGATTGTTCGATAAAGGAACAAAGGCGGTCTGTTAATTGGGCTTCTAAGATTTTGCCAAAGTAAGGCAACAGGAGATAGGGTGATAATTACTGAGGACCAGAGGATCTGAATTGGGTTTCTTCAGGATGGGAACCATTTCAGCGGATTTAAAGGTGCCGGGGACAATACCAATTCGAGAGAGGTGTTGAGAAATAAGAGGGGAGGATCCCGGGAGGGGAGAAAAGATTCGCGTAGGATATGAGGAGGGCAGCAGTCAGTAAGGGAGCCAGAACTGACCCTTTTAAGTAGACTGAAAACATTTTCCTTGGAGATTAAGTGAATTTGGTTTAGGGAAAATGGGTTTTTGCATAAATTAGGAGATGGCAGTGTGGACATGGGAGGAGAGATGCTGGCCTTAATAGAGGCAATTTTCTCTATGAAATAAGAATTGAGAGAGTCACATAGGGCCTGTGACGGAACAAGTTTCATATTGACTCTATCTGGGTTGGTGAGTTCATCCACTATAGAGAAGATGTCTTTGGACTTATTGGCCGAGTTAGTAACTTTTAAGGAGAAGTAGTCTACTTTAGTTTGGAGAATGGCTTTTTTATATTCTTTTAGTTGAGTTATATAAATAACTTTTTTAATCCGGGGAATAATCTTATATATATATATATTCACTGGAAAAACCATAGGTTTCAGGGACGTTATAGTTAGTTGCACATTTCACTCATATAAAACCAGAGAAGTTCGCCTGTTATAGTTAGTTGAGCTAAATATAACTTGCGCCCCCGCAATGCACTGCTGATGACGTCACATATTACATCACTCATGATATGCTCAGTGACATCACTCATGACATCATTGATAACATCTCAAATGACATCACTGATGACATCACTGATTACATCATATCATCCATAGACTGTGTGTTTCTAAAAAGTTTATGAATGTTTTATGTTTATATGCTAATATTCAAGAATGATGTGTTGCGTTAGAACCTGTTAATGTGCTAAAGTGTCTGTATGCGTGGGTGGGTATGTGACTCCTTGCATGGATGTGTGACTGAATAATTCTGTGCATGTACGCATTTATGAGTGTATGAGCTAAGGACTGTATTGGTGACTGAACGTATGTATAGCTTTGTTGGTATGCATAACACACTGCATGAATTTGTAGGTGGATGTGTATGTAGACCTATAAATCAGTAAGCAGCTATGTAGTAACTGCTATTTGAATGAGAATTGTTTCCATATTAGTGGTATGTACTTTTGAGTGAGTGTATGAAAGGTGTTATTTGGTTCTGAAGAACTGCATCAGATGATCACGTGAATGATGTCATCAGTGATGTCATCAGTGATGTCATTTGAGATGTTATCAGTGATGTCATCAGTGATGTCACTGAGCATGTCATGAGTGATGTAATATGTGACGTCATCAGCAGTGCATAGCGGGGGCGCAAGTTATACTTAGCTTAACTGACTATAACGAGCAAATTTCTCTGGTTTAATATGAGTGAAATGTGCAACTAACTATAACGTCCCTGAAATCTATGTTTTTTTCAGTGAATTTCTAAGGTTTTTTAAATGCTAATTTCTAACTATAACGTTTTTAAAACCTATGGTTTTTTCAGTGAATTTCTAGGGTTTTTTAAATGCTAATTTCTAACTATAACGTTTTTAAAACCTATGGTTTTTTCAGTGAATGTCGAAAGTTTTATAAATGCTAATTTCTAACTACAATGCCCCTAAAACCTATATTGTTTTTAAGTAAATAAAAAAAAAAATGCATACTTTTTGTAGTGAAAAACTAACTGTAACAGTAGTCTGTTATAAGTTATAATTTAACAATGTTAACAACTTAATTAGCACTAATTAACATTCAAGTGTGGAAAAAGTGTGACGCAGCAGCTATAATACCTGACTTCGAACAACAGCGCTCACAGTTCGATTCCCGGCTCCGGCGGCACGTTAGCCCACCACTATGTCACTGTGGGCAATTCCTTGTTTAATCTTCCTGACGCCCCCGAGCGCCGGGACACCTCTCTGGAGGTAGCTGTACGCTTTACAAATACTGGCATTTTTTTAATTTAAAACCATAGTGATGAGAAATATTAGCACATATTTTTTTTTCTTCTATTCTGAACGATATTTTTTTCATATCTTCTATTTAGAATTACGGCAATTAATAGATGTTTTTAGTCATGATAAAGGAAATGACACGGTTTGCCGGGTAACAGTTTTTAAGCTCTCCAATGTATGTACATATTAAGGAGTTTATACGTGTGAGGATCGAAATCGAAACCTTTACCGCTTCACATTTTGAAACTTTTCCCAACACGTGCACAAGTTGAACAGTGAAAACGTGAGCACGTGTCAACTGTAAAATGTGACATCTAAATGGGCGGAGCCTCATGTTCTTTCCATAGACTACTCAATAACCAAAAAGTATATAAACAACACCCGTTGATCGATTAGTTTTGTTTTTGCGAGTTATATACGCGTGTCCATTCTGTGATGCAGGTTCCGTTTTCTAGCGGATTCTTCTTTTGTGACAACAGAACATATAACGGAGTTGTAAGTTGTTTGATTATGGCATGGCAGATATTTATAATACGTAGCTATTTGTAATTATTTAAAGATTTGTATTTAGAAAAAAGTGTTATTGATTGTTTTTGCCATTTATATGTAACATCAGCAGCTTGTATTCAGAAACAGACAGAATAGAGAAAACACTGTTCCTTTTCTTTGTATATTATAGCCAACACCATGCCACACACAGTCTTTGGCATTGCACAGCGGGGGCATCAGACTTGGCCTGCCACCTGCCAACATGGCCCTGTGGCCAAACAACCTGCAGCAGGCTGCCAACACCCTTCCCCACGTACTGCCTTTGGCATGCGGAGCATTGGGTTGGCCTTCAGGCCCCGATAAACCCCATGCCTTGGGGCCAAAACATATATATTAAGGTGAGGGGGTGTGCAGCCTCCTCCTTGACCTGAATTGGCACAGGGACCCCATTCCCTTGACCAGATAAAATAAAAATAGGATAAGGGCTATGCAGAACCCCTCCCCGTGCCTTCTTAGGCCCCAGGGATCTCATCCCACAGGGCCAAACCAATTAAAAGGCAAAAGGGGGGCATTTTTTTGTTTGAAAGGGGAGGGTCCTGCATGGCTGCCCTCCCCGAGGCCAGTGCCGTCTTAAAGCATGGGCACGCTGGGCAGTTACCCAGGGGCCTCACGAGCATAGGGGCCCCATGCAGACCAGCGTTTAACATTCATTTTCTGTTAAACATTTTTATTTCTGTGAGTGGTTGTGAGTGGTTGTGTAAGCAGGGCCTAGTGCACTGCTTTGCCCAGAGGCCTTTAATGCTGGTAAGATGGCCCAGCCTGAGCCTTATCAAGTCCTGAAGATCACATCCACTTGGGCCTTAAGCAATTAAAAAGGGGAAGGGGTGTGTGCCCCCACCCTGAGCCCCATGGACACTGAAGTTAGTTGCTTTGTCAGACTGTCTATACCCACAGACGCAGAGCCCACCAGCAGATTGGCCTGACCTGTGTGCAGATCTCTAAACTGGGACCTTTTTCTGTATAAAAAAAAGACCACTTCAGAGAATGGAGAGGGCGAGAAGGTGATTCTGAACCTCTGAGCTGCCCGGATTGTTCGATTTTTGAACGCCTGATTTTTAAGCTTTTACTATGGGAGAGCATCATAAGCTGGGACTTACCCAGAGTAAACTTATGATAAAATAGACTGCATGTGGATTTCACCGGTGTCCGCCTTATGAGATAATATATACAAGAAAAACAGGAGCAAGCCCGTTAACCCAGATGAGACCGGGTAAATGTAGTAACAAAAAACAATGTCTCAACAGGGAAAATAAATGAGAGGACCAATCAATACACAATTCAATCAAGAGAAGGGAAGACAAGAGAGACCAAGGGGTAGAAAAGGAAACAGATTTTATAATTAGATACACAATTGGTATATACAATTCAAAATAACCATAACAATCATATGTGCACTGACAGTGAAGTGAAGAAGTGAACGGCGCAGTGACATAAGTGTGAGAATGACAACAAGGTACGGCAAAATAATTCAAATAAATTCAAGGTCGAGGAGAGTTATATACAATGGATAATTTACACATGATCATAAAGGTCTCACAGGACCCTGTAATTAGCCGCAAATAATGCTGTCCGGTCGACGACGTTTCAACCTCCTTGCGTTGAGGTCATCATCAGGACTATGGTTATTGAAATATTTTAAAATACCTATGTGTAAGAGAAAAAGGGGGGAAGATAATAAATAGAGGAGCCCAGGGAAGCCAATAACGTGCAGCACAACAAGTAAAAGCATAATGAATAAGTCAAGAGCAAACAAGGGGATAATCGTACCTGTGTCCGTGGTTAATTTAATCACCACCTCATAATTAATTGCAGGATAATGTGGAACCAAGAATAAAGTCCGTCACATTTAGAAGGATATCTTCAGGTGTCTGAAATAATAATGAAGGAGACTATAGGGGTGGTCCACTATGTCAATGCATGTAACCTAGTAACGTACGATGGAAGGCGCTTACCTATAAAGGACACCAAAACTAAGGAGGCCCACAGGAACACCAAATGCATGCGAGTTGCGCTTCGGAATCGGCAATCTATCATGGAAAGGACATACGGAAATGAAATCGTGCTTTAACCAGCAATGTATAGTGGTGAAAAGGGGGCAGAGACGCTTACCGGGATACTAATGGAGAATCAATTAGTTAAGTATGGGAAAGGCACAAGACATCCAGCGGTGAGTAATCCGCAGCGTTTGAAAAAAGTCAATCAGCACTCTGAGGAAAAGATAAGGCAGCTGCACATTAGCCAGGGTAAGGGGCACCAGACTGGTTACATGTGGACATGTGTGCACCCGTGTAAGGGCTGTGCAGGGAAGATTCCTGTTTTGCACAGCCCAGGAGCTGGTACAGATAGAATGGTGTGGAAGGGATTATGCAGAGTTGGGTGGTGACATGGAATAGGCTGTATAATGTGGGGAGACACATGTAAGGGATAGTCAGCGTGTTTTACTGTTTCACTGTAGGAACACTCCAATTTTCTCCTATGGAGACAGAGACCACGTGGGGTAGTTTGAGTTCCCTAGGGCCTACACACTCCAGACATGCACCATAGTACACTGTAAGACTCTTAGACGTCCACTCATATGCAGATGCCTGTCGTGGTTTAGCAAATTAGGCAGCCCCATATAACAAAACACTACACCCAGAGATACACATTAGTGTTCTACTACAAATTTATGTTGAAATATGCCTGTATTTAAGAAAATCTCATCCTGTTTTTTAACTCCCCATGCTGTCTATCTGCTCAGCTTTTGCCTGGATTTCATGTAAAACAGCATGGAGATTCTATCACAGAAACCACAATTGTCAGTATTTTTCCACCTTTAAAAATAAATACAGACATGAAACAAATTGTCTGTCTGTATTTATCTGTACAAATCAGTAAAAACGGAAAACTGGGAACCTTACTTATGGGTCATCCAGAAATGTCATATTCCTCTGACTCATCTCAAAACCAGAGGCCGGCCAGTGTGACCCTGCCAGACTGGATTAATTACCTTCCTCCCCAAGCTGTAGCATCAGAGGCCTAGCCCTTCACTGCAAGCATTCCCAAGGGGGAAGGGCTTCTCTCCATGAGGAAGAGATGGGGTGAAGGTGCAGGGTATTAATCAGCAGCTGTCACCCGGTACAAAAGGGAGTGGTGATGGACGGAGCATCAGAACCAATCAAACCCTCACACCCAGTCAACAGATCTGGGTTTGATCCATCACCGTTCTTTAGCCCACTCTGCCACCCCAGTTCAGACATGGCCATATGCAAATCAGTCTGACCCTGTGCCTCATGGGAACAGTCCAGGCGTAAGATATTGATGCATTTGCATCCTAGAAGTGGCGCAGTGAAATCTTATAAATTTCACTGCGTCACTTCTACGACCCTTCCTTGCGTCAGAACGCCCCCCGCATACAACATATCTGGCACAGGTATAATATGCCACTCCACTCCACTCTACACCACTTCACTCTATTACACTTTACTCCACTCCATGCCACTCCACGCCACTCCACTCCACTATATGACACTCTACTCCACTCTACAACACTCTACTCCTCTCTGCAATATTCCACGACACTTCACTCCACTCTATGCCACTCTACGCCACTCAACTCTGGGCCACTCCACTCAACGACAAGCCACTCCACAACATGCCACTCTATGCCACTACATGCTACTCCTCTCCTTGCACCTCCATTCTATGATACTCTACCACACTCCACCCTATGACAGTCTACTCCACTCTATGCCACTCCACTCTAAGCCACTACACTATACAACACTCACTCTACGCCACTCCACTCCACCACACCATTCTCACTTTATGCCACTACACTTTACTGCACTCTACAACACTCTACTCCACTCTACGCCACTCCACTCTACACCACTCTACTCCACACAACTCAACTTTCCACCACTCAACTCTACACCACTCTGTGGCACTCCACTCTACACCAGTGGACTCTATGACACTCTACATCACTCCACTCCACAACATGACATCTCAATCTACTTCACTCCACTCTACGACATTCTACTTCACGTGAATCTAAGACATTCTACACCATCCTATGTCACTCCACTCAATGGCATATATGCCACTCCATATTAAGCAACTTCACTCTATGCCACTCCACTCTACGACACTATATGCCACTTCACTCGACGACACTCTTCTCCACTCTACACCATTTCACTCCACTCTGGAACACACTAATGCACTCCAGTGTAACCCCTCCGTTCTGACATTCAACTCTATGACATTCTACTCCACACCACTCTACTCTACGCTATGCGACTCCACTCTGACACTATATTGAACTCTAGACCCCTCTTTTCTATGCCACTAACTTTTAGCCATACTGAACAGCAGCCATGCTGGTGGACAACATGGATAAAACACATTGCCAAAGCTAATAGCTCTCACATAGGCGAGACCCATTGACATTACTTGTGCTTGTTCTTCTTGGTAGTGAGTCACCCCAATGAACCACAGGATAGTCTACTTGGAGTCTTACTAGGGGGAAGAGAGATCGTTTATTTGATTTTTACAACCTTACTTTGCTATAGAAACTCCTGGTTACCCTACGTATTCTAATTTGCAGCTGAAGTAATCATCAGTACGAGTGCAAACTCTGGAGATAATACCAGCAAGGCAGTGGTATGAAGAAAAAACAATGCAAGGAATATAAAAGGATGAAAAGCTGCCACAAATTAAGTGCTCCAGTTAGGAATAAATAATGTTATGCTATGTTACATAAATTTGTAACGCGCACAGATACTCATGAGTGTCCCGGCGTGGTGCCTAGTGAGGTATGGAAAATGAAAATCAGGCAAACAAGTGTGTTTTTAGTTTCCTTTTAAAAACTACTAGGCCCTGAATGATACGCAGGGCAAGAGGAAGGGCATTCCAAGCAACAGCAGCCTTCACAGCAAAGGAGCTGCCCCCTAGCCTCTGATACTTGAAGCAGGGAATCTGGCCAAAGCGTAGAGACATGGATCGCAGAGCTCGCGAAGGAATGTTAATAGAGAAACGTCCCTGCAGATAGAGAGGACCGCACCCGTGAAGAGCACGATGGGCCAAAACCAGTGATTTAAATTTAACTCTGTCCACCACAGGAAGCCAATGGAGAGATCGCAGTTGATGGTGGACACTGTTCCTAGCAGAAATGTCCAATAACAGTCTAGCTGCTGTATTCTGAACCACCTGTAGCTTTTTCAACAGGTAGCCTGGAGTACCAAGATAAAGGGCGTTGGCATAATCCAGTCGCGACAGAATCAGTGCAAAGGTAACCGTTTCCCCCGCTGCCTGAGGTAGAAGAGGAAATAATTTTCTGAGAGTTTTAAGAAGGCCCAAACAACAACCAGCCAACTTCTTAATGTGTGTCGAGAAAGAGAGACTCTCATCAAACCATACTCCCAGGTTTTTAACGGGTTTCCCTGTGGTGGTGGGAAATGGAAGCTTGGGAGGCCAGAGCTGCTCGAAAATTGTAGGGGAATTTACCAAAAAGCAGGATCTCAGACTTCTCTTCATTACACTTGAGCTGTGCATCCGCCAGCCATTTAAAAATAGAAGCTAAATAATGTTGAACCAATGAAACAGAGTCTGCATCTTTGTCCCAGGTAAAAAGCAGCTGGGTATCATCCCCATAAGCCATTACCTTAGCCACTAGCTCCTCTACCCGATATATCAGAGGAGTGACAAAGATTTTAAAAAGAAGGGGGCTGAGGGAGGAACCCTGGGGGGCTCCAGTTGTCACTGACTGAGGGGAGGAGGAGGACGGTGAAGCCAGATCAGCTTGACCCGCCCCTCCAAAAGGACCTAAGCCAGCCCCAAACAGCCCCCGACACACCAATCCCAGCCAGTCACGCTAAAAGAAGTGCATGCGGGACCATGTCGAACACCGTCGAGAGGTCCAGCAGAATTAATGCAGCTCTCCCGCCGGCGTCCAGACACTCCTGGATGGCCTCCGACACCTCAAGCAGAACTGACTCTGTACTGTGAGACGCCCGAAACCCTGACTGAGCTGGGTGCAAGAGCGCCTCTCTTTCCACAAAATCTGTAAGTTGTTTATTAACTACCTTCTCACACACCTTGGCCAAAGCCGGAAGGAGGGAGCTAGGCTGGTAATTCCCTGGGTTAAGGGAATGCCACATAATACTGTGAGTGGAATAATGGTTTTGCCAAATTGTGTCGTAGAGCAGAGTTCCTTGAAATGGTGTGATAGGCCATGCTCACAGAATACTGATCCTTGGAGTTTGACTATAGAATATTATTTTGTTAGAAAAAAAGTCTATTTCATAGTTATCTACATACTGACAATTTCTGCAGCTTCTTGACACACAAATTATCACAGTTGAATTTTGCAACCTGAAAGCATCTTAACTAGCACTGAAGGCCATCATGTCCCATAAAGATAATCACAAAAGACTGGTTTGAGGTCTCACTAAACAGCGCTTTTGTTGTGTGTCGCAGTCATCTTTGAAACAAAGAATGTAATATATAGTTGCAGTGGGCCTTGGATCTGCTCCTTGCTCATGACTGTATGGCTTTTGTGCCCATTTTAATTCCCTCCTCTTGACCCCATGACTTTCCTCCCTATTCTTGGTTTGTCATGCCCTTGAAGCACATGCATGCTGTTATCAGAGATAAGCAATTAGGAGGGCAGCAGTGATGGGCACTGAGAAAGCATAGCTCCATGCTGCTCAAGCAAGTTCCCACCTAGAGCATACGAGGTAACGCTTGATGCCAGCAGGTAACCACATTCCTGTCAGATTCCGAGAGCGTGGAGGCTGCAGGCAGTCAGAAGAGGAAAGGTACCCAGGATGAGAATGGCTCTCCGGCTAGGAAGGGTACCTCCTGCTGCATCTCTCCTTCTGTGTTCTTTTACTGGCATGCACCCTCTGCACCATCTCACACTCCCATGTCTCTCTCCACATCTTTCATATCAATGCATATCTGTCCATCTGCCATTGTTTCAATCTCCCAGTATCTTGCTCTCTCTCTCGCTGTCTTTATCTCTTTCCCTCCTTCTCTTGACTTCAGCTGCCCTCTCTGTGCATCCTCCCACAGACCCTTCCCTGATTTTTGTCTTTTCAGCCTTGGCCCTTCCACTTGTGCCTCTCTCTCGACTTCTTACCAAGTTTATATATGTGTCTCTCCTTCTGACTATGCCCTGCCTTTTTCTTCCTTATCTCTCTTTTTCCAGATCTGATCCCTGCTTTTCATTGTCTTGGGCTTACCACTGGTTGGCTATTGTCACTCATAATAACTTATATTTCATTCATTGGCCAGTATGGGTTTGCCTTCCTCTTCTTATGTTTGTCCCTCCCC
Organism: Triturus cristatus; assembly: GCF_964204655.1. Lineage (NCBI taxonomy): Eukaryota > Metazoa > Chordata > Amphibia > Caudata > Salamandridae > Triturus > Triturus cristatus. The sequence continues at coordinate 1,753,956,003 of NC_140589.1, read as the reverse complement.
TGGAGCTTAGCCTCTTTATTTGTGTCCTTCCACTGTTCACTTGTAGGAGACTACTTTTTTCCTTTTCATATAGGCACTCCATGAGTGTGCATGTGTTTTTCCAGTTGGCTCGCTCGTGTGATACCCACCCACACTCATGAGTTGCATTCTCCTTCCTCCGTCCATTCATTGCCTGTTGCTTTCCCATTCCCAACTGCTCCTCCTTTGCCCCCAACTCACAGTCCTTGTTTTTAATTTTTTTTTTAATTTATGTTCCACACAGAGCATTTTTGTGCCACTTATTACTTTATGATGCATTTCGGATCAGTAAATAAAAAAAGGAATAAAGGCACTTGCATTATTTTTGAAGTGGGCATGTGTGGTCATGCACACACCGTTGCATAATGATGCATGAGTATACATATCTCATTAAGCATGTGCGCAGACAAAATTATGTGACCACCAGCAGCTGCGCCATCACTCCTTTTTTTCTCTTTTTTCTTGGTGCTGTATAGTGTACAGCGTTTTGACTTCAGTTGTATTCAGTTAGTCAGAGTTCTGCTTTAAATGTAGGTATGGGCACAGGCACAGCCAGTACTCTTTATAATATCCCAAATTCACTCATACTTTGCTCCCAATATTAACAATCCACACAGACATTTGCCTGTGGTAACATCCAGATTCATTTAGTGCTCTGCTCTTGACAATACACTCCTAGTACCATGTGGAGTCAAATTTATCAAAGCATTGAGACAGTGTCAAGCCTCCAAAAGTAATGGAAACTGGTGCAGAGCATTGATTTGTGATACCTTTCCAGCACAAAATGTATTTTCCACTAGAAAGTAACCTAAGCCAGTTCAAATTATCACTTTAGCTGTTTTGTGATGCTGTTCGTTATTGGAGCATCAAATACCCGGTACATGGTCATGCAACCCCCCATGGCTTTTGATGCAAAACTCCATCCTGTAACATTTATAGACAGGGATTTGGGCCACAAAATGTAACCTCCTTGAGGCAGTGCAAAGTCAGAGAAATGCTTTGCACTGTGCAGCGATGTATTGACGTAACGTCCATAAGGTCCGACTCCATTCCGGAAAGTCCCCTAATTCCATCTCAGACAAAACTTCTTCCGGTTTATACTGAATCACTTTCATGTCTGACATAAGCACTAATAATACTAATGTTGTCCACCCTTATCGTTCTGTTGGAGAGGAGGAAATCTCACAGTAATCTCTCCTTGCAAAAGCACCATTTAATTTCAAATACCATTACCATCCTTTCCACTCAAGGCGACGGATCTTTTCCGACGGGTTATTACCAAGAGGACACCTACATAAACATGAGCATATCAAATGCAAATAAATATTTTAGTCAAAAATGAGAGTTGTGAGTAGTTTTAAAAATATTTATTTTACAAACAAAATTTAAGTTTCTCTGACTCTTCATTCATTTGTCAGATATCAATCAGGTTACAGAATTGATAATAGAAAATACAATCAATACAGAGTATATTATAAATTGCATACAGCACGTTCCATAAAGGAAGGAATCCCTATTCTAAGAAAATGAGGCATAAATGATGTCAGTCGGAACTCATGAAGAGTTTAAGAAATACAAGCAAGAGTGAGGTTAGCATGAAGATAAATCAATAATTAATAATTGTTAAATCTCTCATAAAGAGAAATAAAGCATAGGGCAAATAGGTCTTGTCAAAGATAGTTAATAAAGCTTACGCTTGGGGTTTTAACAAAAAGCTTGCATCTAAATCTGCCCTTGTTCCCTTTCAGGTGATTCTCACTCCTCTCTTTCAGCTCCATCTCCATCTGAGCCTGTCTGCTCTCTCTCCCTAGAGTCTGCCCACACCACCTACTTTCTATGCATAATTACTAAAAAGAGCCCCCACCTCTCAGCTAGTAACGTGTAGATAGTTCAGCAAAATGTTTCAAAACATGTAACATTGGTCTTCACCTTGCATCCAATTGAAATGCGGAAAGACGTCAACACCCCTCAGCTGTCTGCTCACGTCAACAATCAGGGGAGTTCTTGTAGTACATTAGAATTTTCCACTAAATGTCTTCATCTCCTAACTTCCTGCAAAAGAAACATTCTTCAACTACACAGAATAACATTTACCCCAACAACTTATTATTTGTAGGCCAAAAACAGTAAATACTTTTTACAAAAATAATATGAAAATGTGTGCTTTGCAGTTTTACTCTACGCAATGAAAGGAATGAGTTGTTTTACGCAACTCAATACTAATAAAAGCTGTAAATTATAAGAAGCTTCTTCTTTCTTTCACCGAGAAAAGACAAGGCAAACATTCCATTCTTATCTCAAGGACAGTGCTCAAGCTCCCAAAGCAAAAACGAAATCACAAGCTGTATTTCAGCTTTCTACACTTTAAAATGTGTGTTAATTTAGTACAAATATATTCTACTTTACAAGTTCAAAACACATTTTGCAAATTAAATCTACATTCTATAGTGAGGTCAAATCTAAACTAAACACATTTAAGTCAGCCATGAATTCATTGTGCATGGTTTTACATGATTTATTAAATGGAAAGCATCTGACTAGGCTTCATGTTTTCCCTTTTCTAGCATCAAATGTCTGCGTGACACTTTTAAATGCAGTTTTATGCCTGGAGCTCAAGGCAGCTTTTGTCATTAGTAATGCTTAAATCTACAGGTGATATTTACGCTCTTTCAGTTTTTATCATTCCTCAAACTGAGAGAGTGTCATGTCATTCAGATAATGACCTAAATATAACAGCTGATGTGACACCCAGTCTGGGACAAATGTTCATTATTATAATGGCAAGGCCATCAAAAGAACAGTAATAGATAAATCAGCAAAATGGTATAATCTGAATTTACATCTCCCATTTTCTTAACAATTTGTCTAAAACACTAATTCTTGCCTCCATAATCTGCATCCAACATTCCTGAAACAATGTCTGGGGTTTTCATCCCTTATAATAATTAGGTATTTAAGGACCAACACTTGTCCTGTTAAGTGGAGAGAAACTTCACCCAAGTCACGGACGCACAGAGCCAAATGAGCGCAACACCAGACATGATCTCAACAGAAGAAGCCTCCAGCAAGATTCCTTGAGGCTCTTTGAAGAGTTCCATTCTGCCTTCACGAACTGATCTGAAGATTAAATTTCCATACAGACGCATTCTCCTAGCTCTTGGCCGTGTGCTCAAAATAGCTGACAAATTATTCTAAACAGACAACAAACCTGTTGTCCAGGTATGCTCCTCGCCTACGAGGCTCAGTCTTATTATTTACTCAACTACTAGAGCTAGCATAGCACTCAGAGATAGCACAGTAAGGGTTTAAGGGCTATAAATTGAGAGGTTACGATTTTTCCCGCTTTTCATGGTTATTGAAAAGCTTAGCTGCTTTTTATTATCTTCCTTGATGTTACTCACATTATGTGTATTAGATCCCGGAATTTTAAAAGAACAATTTTAAAATAAATATGTTGAAATACATGTTCCATTTCTAGTGATCTTGAGTGTGTAAACCATTAATGAATGATCATTTGGATTACCACCGTCTCCCTGTTAGTAACCCAAAGGCATTTATACCACCTCATTCATGTACTGGGTTGGGTTCTACGGGGCTCCAACAATAACCTGTTTTTCACATTCAATGCTGGTGCATTGAAATAAGGACACTCATGTCACCCTTGGGTGTAAAAACAAACCTGGCAGAGCCGAGCTGAAGACTGCAACAGTACAGCACACACACACAGTGGGGAAAGTTCTAAACTATGGCACCCCTTAGTATTTTGTGCTGCAAGGTTCCCATACAGTACAAATCCTGTGCTAGACTCATTGGTTGCTATACCAAATTCCCAGGGTTGGAACTCATAATAGGAGAGAAGTAAACTTCTGGTAATTACCTCACACCATGTTAATGGTATTTGCTGGGTGGGGTAAATACCCCAGAGTTTTCTGAACTCATATTCAGGCCCGTAGAGTCATTAAAAGCTCTGCTGGTGATTGAGACTCATATTCTGATTATTCCATAGCAATCAATTACTGATAAAACACAATATCATTTACAGCTGAGCTTGGCACTATGACCTACTAACTCCCGTTCCTAGAGTGTATTCAATGTCAACCTAGAACGTTTTTGTGCCCTGTAACTTCTCATACTTGTTAACACACTCACTTGAGTGATGAAATTAAACTTCACCAGGTTACCCCCTGTAGGAAAATGCCTCTTTTGACATGGTTAGCCCCCACTTTTTGCTTGGTGCCTGATGTGATTTTGAACTGCAAGTGCACTGGGTCCTTATAACCAGGTTCTCAGTGGCAGAACTTGTACGCAAAACAGTACCACGATTGGCACAACTTCAGCAACCCCTATAAGTCCCTAGTAAATGGTACCCCTGGTACCGAGGGCATGGGTACTGAAGAGGGTTCCCTGGGGCTGCAGCACCAATTTTGCCACCCCAGAGACCCCTTACCAAGACCACGCAAACTGCTATTGCAGGCTGCATGTCTTGGTGCAGAGAAAACCGAAGAGTCATCACAGCACACAGCCCTTTGTCATGCCCCCATACACAACATGAAATATAGGTAAGTCACTCCTACTGCAGGCCTTACAGCCCTAAGGCAGGGTGCATTATATCTCATGTGTGAGTATCTCTGCATGAGCAGATATGACCCTACAATATCTGAGCCATTCTTGGATATTGTAGGTGCACAGTGAAGCCATAAAGAGTAAATGGGCAGGACACTTGTCATTAAGAGTTTCCTAGCTCCAGGATGGCTTCACTGTGCCCTAAGATGTTTTCTACACAATATCTTGTATTATTAAAGCTGAACTGATGCCAATGTTGGATTTATTGATAAATGCATGCAGAAGATCCTTTAGAGGGTCCCCTGAAAACCTATCAGTGCACTAGTGTGGTCTCTGACTAGTCATAGCCAGCCTGCCTTCACCAAACATGTTTCTGGCCTCATGGGGTGAGAGTTTGCGCTCTCAGAGGCCTGAAACAAAGCCTGCTCAGGCAGAAATTCTTCACACTTCCCCATGGCCGGAATGGTGTTCCAGAACGGGAAGCTTCAAAGACCATGCCACCTTCGAAGCCCAGGCTTCCCCAGATAGTGGTGGATGCCCACCGCCATCCTGCTCCACATTTGGCAGGACGATAGGTGGGAAAATTAGCAAGATGAGGAACAGGGTCCACATTTAGCCAGCACTACCTCTAAGGTGTGGCTGGCAATGTAGTTCCCACATTTGAAAATCCACCACCTTGAGATGGTGGAAAAATAACCTATCAGGGCTAGGGTAGTGCCCCTTCCCACAGGCAGGAAGTGGTCACTTAGAGGGTTTAGACACCCTAAAGGAAGGTAGCTTATTGTCTCCTACCTGTCTCCCGCTTCAGCATCCCTAAATTTAGTATTTAGGTGGCCTCCCTGGACCTTGAATTTTAGATGTGACAGACACAAAGCAGAAACAGACCAAGAAGGGCTGCTGCCTGAGAACTGAAGCCCTGCTGCAGAGAAATTGGCGCCAAACCCTGCCTGCTGCCGGAAGAAGGCCCTGCTATCACTAAATTCCCTCTCCAAGATGCCTGCTCCTGACCACACTAGGCCAGGTCCTCGCGGACTGGAGACAAGCAACTTAGGACCGGTTTTTGGCTATCACTTCTCATCCACCAGGATAGCTTGACTCCGGTAGCTTGGTGAGCACTGGACCCACGTCTGGACATACCTGTCCCGAGCCTCATCAAACAGCTTAAACTATGCATAAAATCTGTAAATAAACAAGAATACTAAAATCCCTTATTATTAATGAAAGTGAATAAAGTAGTTAAAGACAACCCCCAAAGTGTAAATAAATCAAACCAAAAGACTTTCACTGAAGAAAAGTCAAAATCAAAGATGAAAATGAACTGTTTCCTATCTCCCATAGACTCCTCAGATAGCACAGTAGCCATACATTACCCTTGTACCTCCAGAGCAAATCCACAAATTAAGTATACATTTAGTGTATTATTTATAGGTGCATAAGCACCGTTCTACCACCATTGAACTCACCCGATTATCATGTGAATACACCAGAGCCTACTTTTTGTCAATGGTGGCTGGTGCTGGGCGTCAGAACTCATTTTGAGGCCCAGGACCTATTTTCATAATTGAAGAGTATTAAACCTTACATCCTTGTTGTTGTCTTCCTCCAAACCTTTTGCCTTCTTACCTACTGTTTACTGAGATTAATTTTTTGTTTTCGCTTTAGGACTCTGTGCACACCGCCACTACTAACCCGTGCAAAAGTGCTTATGTTCACTCATTAGAACATGGTAAATTTGGTCTTCACCATCTAAAACACTTAGTTCACTTAGAAGTCTCTAGTAAAGTGGTACTACCTTACTCAGGACTGGTATATTAAATGCTACTAATGGGCATGCAGCATTTATTGTGCCACCCACTAAAGTAGTGATCAAAACCATGTTCCAGGCCTGTCATCGTGGCCTGTCTGCAGTTTTAAATTTCCAGTTCGACTAACCCTTTTTGCTAGGTTGAAATCTTCCTTTTAATGCATATACGTCACCCTTGAGATAGGCCCTAAAGAGCCCATAGGGCAGGGTGCATTGTAATTAAAAAGTTGGGCATGTACTTTCAAGTTTTACATGTCCTGGTAGTGAAAAACTCACGTTAATTTTTGATACTGTAAGTCCCACCTCAGCCATAGGATAACATAGGGTTACCTCATTACATTTGATAAGTGCTAAGGTTTGACTGGGTGCAGTAAAAAGACAGAGAGTAGAAGCATAGACAAAACTGGCACAACGAGGCAGACAGACAACAGTGGCACAGCAGAAGAGGAAATCTTTCCCACTGGACCACCAGGTTTGAGGCACAGGCAGGAGCCTGCGGGTGTAGGAGGGCCTCGAACACCTACCAGGAGACAGGTGTGTGGGGCAGAGGCAGGTGAGGCTATGTCGGAGCTGCTTGGATGGAGAGCGGGACCCTGGCCAGGAGGTCAGAGGTCCTGCTCGAATTCTGAAAATGGCACTTTTAGAAAGTTGCAAAAAGAACAAATGATGGAGGGAATGCTAAACAATGTCAAACATACACAACCATTACAGAGATCTGGGCCTAAATCCAGCATATTTTGGCTCACCACGCCATTCCAGTTTGGACCCAGCCATATGCAAATCAGTCTTGACGGTGCTCCCCATGGGAACAATCCAGCCTGAACTTCCAGGCAAGGTCCTCTCTGGACTGGAAACAAGCACACTAGGACCGGTTTTGGGGTATCACTCCTCATCAGCCAGGATAGTTTGACTTCAGTGGCATGGTGAACATGGGACCCACGACTGAGCATACCGGTCCCACTTAGGGCAACAAATGCAAAAGAACAAATAATCGATGGAATGCTAAACAATGTCAAACACTCACCCCCAGTACAGAGATCTGGGCTAAATCCATTGTTTTTTGGCTCACCACGCCACTAGTTTGAACCCAGCCATATGCAAATCACTGTTGACCCTGCTCCCCATGATAACATGCCAGCTCAGACTTCCAGGCCAGGTCGTCCCTGAACCAGAAATGAGCATCCTAGTACCGGCTTCAGGGTATACACCTCATCAGCAAGGATAGCTTTAATCCATTGCATGACGAGCACAGAACCCACGTCCGGGCATACCCGTCCCACTTGGCGTGACAAATGCGAAAGAAACAAATAATGGGTGGAATGCTGAACAATGCCAGTCACTCACCCCCAGTCAGAGATATGGGCCTAAATCCATTATTTTTTTGCTCACCACGCAATTCTAGTTTGGACACAGCCATATGCAAATCAGCCATGACCCTGCACTCCATGGGAAGAGTCTGACCCGATCTGTCAAGGCCAGGTCCTCCCTGGACCAAAAACAAGCATCATAGAACCGGTTTCACGGTATCACCCCTCATCAGGCAGGATAGCTTGACTTCGGTGGCATGGTGAGCACAGGACCCATGTTGGGGCATACCTGCTCCACTGAGGGTGACAAATGCAAAAAGAACAAATGAGGGACAGAGTGCTGACTGAACTCGGTGCGCAGAAGACTACGTACACTATTGATGACCCCTGGGGGTTCTACATAAGAAAATTATTCATTTTAAACAAGAGAAATCATTGATGTATGCAACTCAGGACCAATCGTTTGTTCACATTCAAATGTATTTTCAATGTAAGAATTTGGAGAAAAAAAAGCGTAAGCAGTACATCAATGAAAGTTCCTTTCAAATCAAATATCTATGATATCAACAATCAATTCAATATACAAATTAAACGGTATCCACACATCTGTATCCTTTAGAAGCCCCAATGCATTTTGGGTTCTTTGAACCCTTCTTCAGGGTAAGGAGTTTTGTCAATGGAATAAAGTAATGAATAGACACCTGCCGGAACACAGAAATATATATATACTGAATTTATATTACAGAGTCTCAACGTTGGAAAAGAAATTATTATTGCATGCAAACTTTCTTGTCAACCCAAGGAATACTACGAGATGCAGAACCTAACTTGTGTATTTAAAACATGTGTGAAAAATATTGAAACTGAAAGAGAGCTTTCTGTGGTGTGATGTCCCATGATATTACCATGATCGAAACCATGACGTAAAAAGTGCATCAAAACATGCTCACTGCATGTATTCGTGGTTAAACTACAACCGCTGTGTGCTCCTATATAGATGGTAACGTCACCACACATGCCACCTTATAATGTATTACTCAATTGAGCAATCCAATATCAAAACCCATACGAAATTCCTCTCTGTTGGAAGGTGAGGTGAGCGCTGGGTTTGCATCTGCATTTACCAAAAAAACATTGAATAAACAGTGCGATACGTCTAGTCACCAGCTGCCGTCTAAACCATACGACTTACCAATATCTCTGCAGCCCTTTGATAATGAGTCCGTAGTCACCTAATCTAAATAAATGCATACAAACAGCACGGTTATCTTCTCAACGGTCCCAAGAAACAGTATACACAATGAGCGTACACCATCTTGCGGCTTACCCGTCACTGTTCTATTCTCACATCTGCATGTTACTGTCGTAGGTGAGTTCCGCCGTGGGAGCCTACCTTTTCATACTCAAAGCCACGCCCATTGTGGGAAGCAACAAATACAACTTTATTGCACCCAATACTTAAAACACCCATTATTAAAACTTTAAAGTCCCTGATTCACAGGCAGGACAACTTGTAACTTTATTACTCCCCAGTATCTATAAACATGAGAACGCGCTGTCTGTCTACCAACCCCTTGATGTCTAAACACGTGAAACTTCCTCAATAGTGGCTCGCTTGACTACTGGTATGCGATCACTAAACTGGTGGTTTCCGAAAAAACGAGGAGCATCAAAAGACTAGTGAAATGAAGAAACCTAATAACAGAAACCAAGCGAAAGAAAATGACTCCACCTCATTCTAACTGTCCCAAGTGCTCAACCTCATAAGTGAATCACATGTGTTGCAACAATGTTTTCGTGCGATAATTCACAAAAGTCACATGTGCAGTGTAACATACTTATAAGGTACTCATATCGATCCGGAATCCTATAAAAAGCGTATCATTTCACATTTATCGTTAAGACCTTTGAGAATCAAAGTGTCTAGGTACTTGGTCCAAAAAGTTTCCCTGCACGCTGGCTGTGTGTTTGTGTGTCCTTCCCAACCAATGGGATTATCTTCTCTAAAATGGTGACACGTAGCTGTGGGATGAAGTGTTGGACATCTAATCAGCGAGCTGCTAGACATGAGGTTAATTTTTTTGTTCAGTCATACTCTTGTGCTCGGTTACTCTTATTTTGATTTTACGAGAAGTGCGTCCCACGTAAGTGAGTCCGCACGGGCATTTAATAGAGTAGATTACTAGTTCTGTATTGCAATTAGAAGAATGATTGAGTCCAATCTTTTTGCCCATTTGTGGATGCAGGAAAATATTTCCAAGTATGTCGTTACCACAATGACTGATACACATACAAGATGGTGAGATGCACACCTATGTACTCCCATTCTCAATATAAACATTGTTTTAACGTACTCCCGCATTTAAACCTATTTGGCGTGCTCGCTTGCTCTGCGCTCTGTCCAATTGCGCTGCAATAAAAGTGAGAACACAAGGGCACCACATTACGATCCCCATCAAGCTGCACAGCCATTATTCTTCAAAACGAATCCAATGAATTAAATCCATGAAACTCTTCACTTATTCCACAATTTTGTCCATTCAAATTAATCCTCTTTAATCCTTAATTTTCTTCAATTCATTTTACTCATTTTTCTTGCGTTTCAGTATTATTCAAATAAGCACAGGAATGATGCATGTTTCCACATGTCACGCTTTATTGGAAAACACCCAATGCATTTCGGGACGAACCCTTCTTCGGGGGTATCGTGACATGTGTTGTTCTCTCTCCAAATCAAAACATCTTTCAAAGTCTGTACTCGTGTTTCACACAATTCCCTTCCATCTCGCGGCAAACAAAACGCGAAATTCTCCAAGATCGATGGTATAAGCGGGAGAATTTCGCTTTTTTGGATGTCCAAAAAGTTGATGGTGTACTGATTGATTAGATGTGTAAATTTGATGCGTGAATTCTGTTGATTCAAAATCTTGATGTTGTCCTCCAATGTCTGCAGATCACCACTCCAGATAACTAAAATATCATCTATGTATCTCATGTAGGTGAGAAGGTCAGAATGCTGAACAATGTCATACACTCAGCCCCAGTTCAAAGATCTGGGCCTAAATCCATACTTTTTTTGCTCACCACAAAACTCCAGTTTAGACCCAGCCATATGCAAATCAGTCTTGGCCCTGCGAGAAGTGGGTCTTGTGCCTGCCATGCCACTCTATTCAAGCAATCCTGACTGATGAGGTGTGATACCCCGAAACCGGTACTATGATGCTTGTTTCCAGTCCAGGGTAGGACCGGGCCTGGTGCAGTCAGGAGCAGGCAACTTGGAGAGGCAGGTCCTGACCTGGCAATTGGGGGTGGACTGTTCCCATGGGGCGCCAGTGATAGATAGCCCAAATTAAAAACCTGGGACTTGGAAAATATTTGGCCACAAAGTGCTTTAAGAACCGAGAGGAGACCAGGACCCACCTGCTTTTTGTTCTAAGGTGAGTCTATTGACGCCGGCCTGACAGTGGAATTCCACTGGTTGGCCTTACACCAACTCTAAGGTGCAATGCAGACAAAACCAAAATGATATTCTTCTTTAACACTCCACCAGAAATATGGCAGAAGCTTTGGCCTGAAGATGCCCCCTCCCCAGGCCCACAGGCCTTTACAATTAAAAACTTGAGGGCCAAATTCGATAACTGTCTGTCCTTCCAACCACAAATCAAATCAGTGGTAGACGCATGTTTTGTACTACTGTGCTCAATAAAAAACGTTCTTGCAGTTTCTCTACTTTACGGCAAGAAAAACGGCCCTTCAGACCAACCTCAAGACTGGACTATGGAAATGCCCTCTATTTTGGACTTTCTGAATACCTAATTAATAAACTTCAGGTAGTCCAGAAAGCAGGAGCTCGCATTCTCCTGAATCTGCCTTCAAGAACGCATATGTCCCCGCACCTCCCTGCCCTCTACTGACTTCCAAAATGGAAAAGAATCATATTCAAAGCATTAGTGTTGGTTCACAAGGCACTTTACCACACAGGTGTGGGTTACCTCAGAATAGAACTCAGATTTATGTTCCTTCAAGAAATCTGTGGTCTGCAAATAGTCTTCAAGCTAGGATCCCCAGAATTCTCTGCTCTAGAACTGGGGGCATTCGTTCTCCTTTCTAGGACCAACACCATGGAACAAGCTCCCCCGGGAGCTAAGCGAAGTGGACCCTATCTCAGTGTTAAAAAAAAGGCTGAAAACCTGGCTTTTCATGCAAAAATAGACAACATAACCATACCCTACACTGTGACCTTGAGCAAAGTGCCAGGACACACCCTGGAATAGTTGCGTGTAGTACAAGTTACATTTCATTCAATTAACGGCAAACTGAAAGTTGTAGGAAGGGTTTAGAAAAAACTGAGGTCTTAAAAAAGAATCTCACAGAGCACAGTGATTTCCAGTTAGCCTTAAAATCACAAACTGGTGGTGATTCTAAAATATTGGTTGATTTGCAGGCTTTTACCATAGATTTTCATTTTTGGTATCTTTTGCATATTTAATTACACTAGAGATGCTACAAGTTAGTGGCTGCTGTTTTTAGGTTGAGCCTATCGGCAGCGCGCATGCGCTGTTCACTCTGCGAAACTGCTGTGGTTGAGTATGGGAGAGAAGCCAGGCCCACCCTCCACCCATATTTTTCACTGGTTTGTGTCATTGTCTTTCATAAATGCTGCCTTTGGATTCGTTAATAGGCTTGTGAGTCCCTCCTTAGTACGGCCTTGTCTTCATTTGTAACCTCCCATGGTTACTGGCCCCTTTACTTTGGTTGTTACACGGGACCTGTTATTTAGTCTGTAAGCACTATCTACTTTATTGAGTTTCTCCTACTGCATGTCGGACATGCGCTGTTTCAGCTGAAACCGCTGGTGTTTTTTTAAGCAGCACGGCCGGCCCCGTAACATGGGCGCCTGCTTTCAATCACTTTAACCCGGCATTATCTTCGTTTCCGTTTCAACCCCCCTCTCAAATAAAATGGATTTAGAAATGATTGGCTAATTAGGTCATGTAAATTACAGGTAGCACATAATCATGTACTAATGGGCTGAAGCTGACAACAGCACAACTGTGTTCCATGTCATCTAAACTATGGCCACCTGACGGGTTATTTTCAAAAGCCTGTTTTATTAACACCACCACCAATACCACCAAAGCCACAACCATCAATAGAACCGCCACCATACCACCACCATCAATACCATCACCAATGCCATCACCATAAATACCATCATTGCCAATAGCACCACCACCACCAATACCACCACCACCAATACCACCAATACAACCACCACCATCAATACCACCACCACCACCAATACAATCACCACCAATACAACCACAAATACCTACACTACAAACACCATTACCACCAATATCATCACCACCAATACCATCAATACCCCCAATCATCCATCACAACCACCAAAACCAATACCTCCACCACCATTACCACCAATACCACTCCCACCAATATCACCCCCCAATACCACCAGCACCAATACCACCACCAATACCACCAATACTGCCACCACAAATACCACCACCACCAATACCACCGCCACCATCAATACCACCACCAATACCACCACTAATATCACCACCAATACCAAAATCACCACCACCAATACCATCACCACCACCAATACACCACCACCACCAATACGACCACCACCAATACCACCACCAATACAACCACCAATACCACCATTACCACCACCAATACCACTACCACCACCAATACCACCACCACCAATATCAACACCACTAATACCACCACAACCAATACCACCACCACCAATTCCACCACCACCAATACCACATCCACCAATACCACGACCACAGCTAATACCACCGCCAATACCAATACCACCACCACCAATACCACCACCACAAATGCCAATACCACCAATATCACCACCACCACCAATACCACCAATACCACCATCACCAATATCACCACCACTAATACCATCACCATCACCAATACCACCACCAATATCATCAGCAATACCACCACCAATACCACCACCACCAATACCACCACAACCAATATCACCACCACCAATACCATCACCACCACCAATACCACCACCAATACCACCACCACCACCACCAATACCACAGTCAATACCACCACCACCAATACCACCATCAATACCACCACTACTGATACTAACACCACCACCACCAATAACATCACTACCAATAACACCACCAATGCCACCCCCACCATCTCCAATACCACTTCCAATACCAATACCACCCCCACCAATATCACCACCACCAAAACCATCACCACTACCAATATCACCACCACCAATACCACCATCACCAATACCACCATTACCAATACCACCTCCAATACCATCACTACCAATACCACAATCAATACCACCAATGCCAACACCACCAATACAACAACCACCAAAACCAGCACCACCACCACCAATACCACCACCACCAATTCCAACACCACCAATAACACATCTACCAATACCACCACCACCACCAATACCAATGCCAATACAAATATCACCAACATCAATATCACTACCAATACCATCACCACCAATTCCAGCACCACCAATGCCAATACCTCCATCAAGATCAATGCCACCTTTTTGACTGACTGATCAATACCACCAAAACCAATACCACCACCTCTACCACCAATACCACCACCACCACCATCAATACAACCACCATCACCAATACCGTCATCAATACCATCACCAGCACCAATACCACCACCACCAATATCACCACCACAAATACCACCACCACCAATGCCAATACCACCATCAATACCAGTACCACCACCACCAATACCAAAACCACCAATACCACCACCAATACCACCACCACCACCAATATCATCACCAATACCACCATCAATACCACCATGACCAACACCAATAGCACCACCACCACCACCAATATCACCACCACGAATACCATCACCACCACCAATACACCCACCAATACCACCACCAATACCACCACCACCACAACCAATACCAGCACCAACATCAATACCACCACCACCACCAATCCCACCACCACCACCAATACCGTCACCAATACCACCACCAATACCACCACCATACATATCAGCACCACCAATCCTATCACCACCACCAATACCACCACCACCAATAGAACCCCCACCACCAATACCCCACCACTAGTACCACCAATACAACAACCATCAAAATCACCACCACCACCACCAATTCCACCACCATCAATACCATATCCACCAATACCACCACCAATACCACCACCACCACTAATACCACCACCACCAATATCACTACGAATACCACCACCACCAATACCACCACCACCAATTCCAATACCAATACCACCACCACTACCAATTCCAATACCACCAATACCACCACCACTAATACCACCACCACCAATACCACCACCAACATCAATACCACCACCACCACCAATACCACCACCAATACCGTCACCAATATCACCACCACCACTAATAATGCCAATACCACCATCAATACCAATACCACCACCAATATCACCACCACTATCAATACCACCACCACCAATAGTGTCACCAATACCACCACCACCACCACTACCACCACTACCACCAACAATATCACCACCACCAAT
The DNA here is from genome assembly GCF_964204655.1 of Triturus cristatus. Taxonomy (NCBI): domain Eukaryota; kingdom Metazoa; phylum Chordata; class Amphibia; order Caudata; family Salamandridae; genus Triturus; species Triturus cristatus. The sequence goes on along the minus strand of NC_140589.1, from coordinate 1,753,940,683 downwards.
ACCAACACCACCAAAACCACCACCACCACCAATACCACTGCCAATACCACCACCACCAATACCACCACAACCAATACCACCACCACCAATACCATCACTACCAATACCACCACCAATACCACCACCACCACCACCAATACTACTGCCAATATCAATACCGCCACCACCATTACCACCACCAATACTATCACTACCACAATACAATCACCAATACCACCACCACAAATACCAACATCATCAACACCACCGCCAATACTACCACCACCAATACCGCCATGACCAATATCACTACTACCAATACCACCACCAATAACATCACCAATACCATCACTACCAATACCACCACCAATACCAATACCACTGCCAATACCACCATCACCAATACCACCACCACCAATACCACCACCAATACCACATCTGCCACCACCACTACCACCACGAAAACCACCACCACCAATACCACCACCACAAATACCAATACCAGCAATACCAATTCCACCACCACCAATACCATCACTACCAATACCACCAACAATACCACCACCACCACCACCAATATCATCACCAATGCCACCATCAATACCACCATGACAAACACCAATAGCACCACCACCACCACCAATATCGCCACCACCAATACCATCACCACCACCAATACACCCACCAATACCACCACCAATACCACCACCACCACCACCACCAATACCAGCACCAACATCAATACCACCACCACCACCAATCCCACCACCACCACCAATACCATCACCAATACCACCACCAATACCACCACCACACATATCAGCACCATCAATCCTATCACCACCACCAATACCACCACCACCAATACCATCACCACCACCACCACCACTAATACCCCACCACTAGTACCACCAATACAACAACCAACAAAATCACCACCACCAATTCTACCACCATCAATACCATATCCACCAATACCACCACCAATACCACCACCTCCACTAATACCACCACCACCAATATCACTACGAAAACCACCACCACCAATACCACCACCACCACCACCAATTCCAATACCAATACCACCACCACCACCAATTCCGATGCCACCAATACCACCACCACTTATACCACCACCACCAATACCACCACCACCATCAATACCACCACCACCACCAATACCACCACCACCACCAATACCATCACCAATACCACCACCACCACCAATAATGCCAATTCCAACCATCAACACCACCACCACCAATATTACCACCACTATCAATACCACCACCACCAATACAACCACCACCAATAGTGTCACCAATACCACCACCACCATCAATACCATCACTATCAGCAACAATATCACCACCACCAATACCACCACCAACAAAACCACCACCACCACCAATACCAATACCACTGCCAATACCACCACCACCAATACCACCACAATCAATACCACCACCACCACCACCAATACCATCACTACCAATACTACCACCAATACCACCACCACCACCACCAATACCACTGCCAATATCAATACCACCGCCACCAATATTACCACCACCAATACTATCACTACCACAATACAATCACCAATACCAACACCACAAATACCAACACCACCAACACCACCACCAATACTACCACCACCAATACCACCATGACCAATATCACCACTACCAATACCACCACCAATAACATCACCACCACCAACAATACCATCACTACCAATACCACCACCAATACCAACACCACCACCAATACCACCACCACCAATACCACGTATACAACAACCACCAAAACCACCACATCCACTAATACCAGCAGCACCACCAATACCAATACCACTGCCAATACCACCACTACCAATACCACCACCACCAATACCACCACCAATACCACATCCACCACCACTACCACCACCAATACCACCACCACCAATACCACCACCACAAATACCAATACCAGGAATACCAATTCCACCACCACCAATACCATCACTACCAATACCACCAACAATACCACCACCACCAATATCATCACCAATACCACCATCAATACCACCATGACCAACACCAAAAGCACCACCACTACCAATATCACCACCACCAATACCATCACCACCACCAATACACCCACCAATACCACCACCAATACCACCACCACCACCAACACCAGCACCAACATCAATCCCACCACCACCATCAATCCCACCACCACCACCAATACCGTCACCAGTACCACCACCAATACCACCACCACACATATCAGCGCAACCAATCCTATCACCACCACCAATACCACCACCACCAATACCACCACCAATACCCTACCACTAGTAGCACCAATACAACAACCACCAAAATCACCACCACCACCACCACCAATTCCACCACCATCAATACCATATCCACCAATACCACCACCAATACCACCACCTCCACTAATACCACCACCACCACCAATTCCAATACCACCACCACCACCAATTCCGATACCACCAATACCACCACCACTAATGCAACCACCACCAATACCACCACCACCATCAATACCACCACCACCACCAATACCGTCACCAATACCACCACCACCAATAATGCCAGTACCAACTTCAATACCACCACCAATATTACCACCATTATCAATACCACTAACAACCAATACCACCACCACCAATAGTGTCACCAATACCACCACCACCACAAATACCACCACTACCACCAACAATATCACCACCACCAATACCACCACCACCAAAACCACCACCACCACCAATACCAATACCACTGCCAATACCACCACCACCAATACCACCACAACCAATACCACCACCACCACCAATACCATCACTACCAATACCACCACCAATACCTGCACACCACCACCAATACCACTGCCAATATCAATACCACCACCACCAATATTACCACCACCAATACTATCACTACCACAATACAATCACCAATACCACCACCACAAATACCAACACCACCAATACCACCGCCAATACTACCACCACCAATACCACCATGACCAATATCACCACTACCAATACCACCACCAATAGCATCATCACCACCACCAAGACCATCACTACCAATACCACAACCAATACCAACACCACCAATACCACCACCACCAATACCACATCTACCACCACCACTACCACCACGAATACCACCACCACCAATACCACTACCACAAATACCAATACCATCACTACCAATACCACCAACAATACCACCACCACCAATACCACATATATAACATCCACCAAAACCACCACATCCACCAATACCACCACCACCACCAATACCAATACCACTGCCAATACCACCACCACCAATACCACCACCAATACCACATCTACCACCACCACCACTACCATCACGAATACCACCACCACCAATACCACCACCACAAATACCAATACCAGCAATACCTATTCCACCACCACAAATACCACCACTGCACTGCCAACACTACCACCAATATCACCACCAATACCACCACCACCATAACCCTCAATACCACCACCAATACCACCAACACCAATACCACAAATAACTAAGGCTGGGCGTAGTGCGGCTTCGCGGAGTGCCATGGAGGTAAAACAATCCCCACACACTCTGCGTAGCTCTGCTACGCACCACCTGCCTCCCGCCCGCACTATTAACAATTTTGTGTAAGTTTAAAAAAATAAATTTAAAGACTAAGAAAACTCCCTACCTTATCTGCGGCATCCCTGGGCAGCCCTCTTCCTCCATCTTTGTTAAAACTGCGTATCCACGGGTGCCCGCGAATGCGCATTCCTCGTGAGGAATGCGCATACACGGGCACCCGTGCATGTGCAGTTTTCATGAACAAGTCGCGGTGGAGAAAGAGAGCAGCCTGGGAATGCCGCAGATAAGAGGAGTTTTCTTAGTCTTTAAATGTACATAAAATTGTTAATAGTGCGGGTGGAAGGCGGGTGGGAGGCCAACTCCACTCTGCCGTGAGTGTGCGGAGGTTTGCCTACTCCACCTACTTCGTGGAGCACGTAGCAGGCAAAACTTTGCAGCAAGTGGAGTTGTCTGCCCATGGTTACCAATAACACCACTACCAATACCGCCAATACCAATACCATCAATACCACCACTACCAATACCACCACTACTAATACCAACAATACCATCACAAATACCACCAATACCACCACCACCACCAATACCACTACCATCACCAATACCACCACCAATACCACTATCAATCCCACCAATACCACCACCACCACCAATATCACCATCACCAATATCATCACCACCAATACCACCACCAATACCAATACCACCGTCAATTACACCACCACCAATACCACCACAATCAATACCACTTCTACCAATACCACCACCACCAATACCATCACTACCAATACCATCACCAATACCACTACTACCACCACCAATACCAATACCACTGCCAATACCAATACCACCACCACCAATAATATTACCACCAGTACCATCACTACCACAATACCATCACCACCGTCAATACCACCACTGTAAATACCACCAATACCACTGCCAATATCACCACCAACACCACCACCACCACCAATATCACCACTACCAATACCACCCCAATACCATTACCACCAATACCATCACTACATATACCACCACCAATACCAACACCACCACCACCACTACCACCACCAATACCACATATACAACAACCACCAAAACCACCACAACCACAAATACCACCACCACGTATTCCACCACCACCAATACCACATCCACCAATACCACCACCACCAATCCCACCACCAATCCCACCACCAATCCCATTACCACCACCAATACCACCACCACCAATGCCACCACCAATACCACCACAAAAACCACCACCACCAATATCACCACAACCACCAATACCACCATAGCCACCAATACCACCACCAATACCACCACCACAATCAATAATACCACACCACCAATACCACCACCACCATCACCATCCAATATCACCATCACCAATATCACCACCACCAATACAACCACCACCACCAATACCACTGCCAATTACACCACCACCAATACCACCACAATCACTACCACTACTACCAATACCATCACTACCAATACCACCACCAATACCAATACCACTGCCAATACCAATACCACCACCACCAATAATACTACCAACAATACCATCACCACCACAATACCATCGTCACTGCCAATACCACCACTGTAAATATCACCACCACCAATACCACTGCCAATACCACCACCAATACCACCATCACCAATATCATCACTACCAATACCACCACAAATACCATCACCACCAACATCAATACCATCACTACCAATACCACCACCAATACCACCACCACCACCAATACCACGTATACAACAACCACCAAAACCACCACAACCACAAATACCACCACCACGTATTCCACCACCACCAATACCACATCCACCAATACCACCACCACCAATACCAATACCACTGCCAATACCACCACCACCAATACCACCACCACCAATACCAATACCACAGCCAATACCACCACCACCAGCAATACCACCACCAATACCACCACTACCAATACCACCACCAATACCACCACCACCACCACAAATACCATCCCTACCAACACCACCACCAATACCACCACCACCATTACCAATACCAATACCACTGCCAATACCAATACCACCACCACAATACCACCACAACAAATACCATTACCACCACCAATACCACCATAAATACCACCACCAATACCACCACCAAAACCACCAATGCCACCACCAATACCACCACAAAAACCACCACCAACAACAATATCACCACAACCACCAATACCACCATAGCCACCAATACCACCACCACAACCAACAATACCACACCACCAATACCACCACCAATACCACCAGCACCAATACCACCACAAACAATACTACCACCACCACCAATACCAATGCCACTGCCAATACCAATATTACCACCACCTATAAAACCACCAATACCACCACCACGATCCTTTTTTCTCCAATCTGGCAGATGTGGCTGTCTCTGCCGTTACTCCCCTTGGCTGGACGGACCACTCTTTGGTTACCATCTGTTCCCCTTTGCCGGGAATGATTACGGTTCCCCCGGCGAAGCTGGTTACAAGGCGGCACTGGAGTAAATTACGGCTGGAGGACTTACATCGTGTCCTCGCCGAGGAGCCTTTAGAACTTCCAAGGCTGGTTGACTCAGGTTACGAGAAGTTCTGCTCCTGGGTCTCCAAGGCGCTTGACGCCCTTATTCCTCTCACCGCTTGTAAAGTCAGCTCCAGGGACTCCAGCCCGTGGTACGATGGCGCCTTACGTACTCTCAAGGGTAGTTGTAGGCGAGCAGAGAGGGCCTGGCGGAAGGCGTACGATTGTGGGAAGAAAGCTATTTATCTCGCCTCCGTCAAAGTATACCACCGGGCTGTTTGCCAAGCTCGGGCAGCTTATTACGCTACTGAACTTGGCAACAGCTCCAACCCCTCTAAAACCATCTTCAAAGTGTTGAAGGATCTTTTGGCAAAGCGTGCCGGTATCTCGACGTCTGGGTCTGGGTCCACCACTCACTGTGAGGCTCTCGCCCGGTTTTTCTTGGAAAAGGTTCAAAACATCTACCTTACGTTTCCTTGTACAGGGCCTCCGGTTGAGCCCCCGATTAACACCCATGGGGTTTCCACCTTGCACGTGCTGCCCCCGTTGACATCAGAGGGGTTTGACCTTCTGGCTCTGCAGGTCAAATCAGGGTCCCCCGCTGATCCGCTTACAGCGACTCTTTTTAGAGAGCAGTCGTTTGTGGGACGGGCCGTGGTTCATTCCTTGATTAACATCTCGTTGGAATCAAGCACGGTACCCGCCAGCTGGAAGCGGGCAGTGGTCTCTCCCATATTGAAGAAGCCGTCCCTGGATCCAGATAAACCTGAAAACTACCGGCCCATCTCCTTACTGCCGTGGCCGACCAAAGTGTTGGAGGCCCATGTCAACAAAGTTCTTTCTGCTCACCTTACCCATGCTAACATCTTGGATCCCACCCAGAATGGGTTCCGTGCTGGACACAGCACGGAGACCGCCCTCCTCTCCATGGCTGAACATCTTCGCACGGTGATGGATGCGGGACAGACAGCAGCGCTCGTCTTATTAGATTTGAGCGCTGCGTTTGACACTGTTTCGCATCCCATCCTGTTGCATCGCCTGGAGGAGATTGGGCTGGGTGGACCTGCCCTCCAGTGGTTCCGGTCTTTTCTAGACGATCGTTTCTTTAGCGTCGCCGTCCCACCGTTCCAGTCCCAATTCCATCCTTTGAAACAGGGGGTGCCGCAAGGATCCTCGCTGAGTCCCACGTTGTTTAATCTCTACGTGAGACCGCTGGCTGAGGTCGTCAAGCAATGGGGCATGTCTATGGTCTCATATGCTGACGACACTCAGCTAGCGGTTACGATCAGCGGGGATGCGGACCGGGATGCCCCCAGGTTTCAGAGCGGACTTAGGGCGGTGGCGAGCTGGATGAAGAACAACTGTCTCCAGCTCAACGCCAAGAAAACAGAGATCATGATCGTAGGCAAGAGATCGGAGCTATGGGGGGACAGGTGGTGGCCTATGGAGCTGGGGCCGGCACCCCTTCCGGTCACGGAATTAAAGAACTTAGGAGTATGGATGGATCCCTCCCTCAGCTACGTTGGCCACACGAAGAAAATTGCGGCCTGTTGCTTTGGTGTGTTACGGTCGCTTCGCCCTGTTCTGAAGTTCTTTGACCATCGCACCAGGCAGCTGATAGTCCAGGCTACAGTGTTATCTCGCCTGGACTATGCCAGCTCTCTTCTGGTAGGGTCCAATGTGGCTGAGGTTACCCGCCTCCAACGTGTTCAGAACGCTGCGGCGAGAGCTATTGTTGGCCTACCCCGTACTTGTTCTGCCTCCAGCACATTGAGATCACTGCACTGGCTGCCTATCAGGGCCAGAATTCAGTTTAAAGTGCTGTGTATGGCGTTCAAGATCCTGAGGGGGGTAGGTCCCCCTATTCTTACGGACCTTTTGTCCTGGTATGTGCCTACTCGGCCCCTGAGATCCATGGGCCAGGCACTTACTGTGATTCCCCGATACAGGTTGTGTCGGGTCGGGGGCCGTTCTTTTCGGGTCAGAGCAGCTGAGCTCTGGAACTCCCTTCCTGTAGAGTTGCGTCTCCTAGATGACCTTTTAGCCTTTCGCAAAGCCTTGAAAACTTTTCTGTTTTAACACATTTATTTCTCATTCTGTTGTGTTTCCTGTGGTGTTGCATTCTTTACCTGCCGTGCGCCTGGACGCCCCTTAGCTGGGGCAGCAGTGCGCATTACAAATGTATGTAACATAACATAACATAACAATACCAATACCACCACCACCAATACCACCACCACCAATACCACCACCCCAATACCACCACCACAATACCAATACCAGCAATACCAATTCCACCACCACAATACCAATACCAGCAATACCAATTCCACCACCACCAATACCACCACTGCACTGCCAACACTACCACCAATATCACCACCAATACCACTACCAATACCACCATCACCATGACCACCAATGCCACCACCACCACCAATACCACCAACACCAATACCACCAATAACTGAGGCTGGGCGTAGTGGGCGTAGTGGGGCTACTCGGAGCACAACAGAGGTAAAAAAACAATCTCCGCACACTCCGCATAGCTCTGCTAAGTGCCACCTGCCTCCCACTTGCACTATTAACAATTTTGTGTAAGTTTAAAAAAATCAATTTAAAGACCAAGAAAACTCCCTACCTTATCTGCGGCGTCCCCGGGGTGCCCTCTTCCTCCATCGCGACTATTTCGTGAAAACTGCACATGCGCAGGTGACCGTGTATGAGCAAATTTCTTGCGAGGAATGCGCATGTGCGGGTGCCCACGCATTCCGCAGATAAGGTAAGGAGTTTTCTTAGTCTTTAAATCGATTTTTTTAAACGTACATGAAATTGTTAATAGTGCGGGTGGAAGGCGGGTGGGAGGCCAGCTCTGCTCCGCCGAGTGCGCAGAGGTTTGCCTACTCCGCCTTCTTCGTGGAGTGTGGAGCAGGCAAAACTTTGCACACTTTGTGGGCCGAGCGGAGTTGTCCGCCCACAGTTACCAATAATACCACCACCAATACCACCACTACTAATATCAACAATACCATCACAAATACCACCACCAATATTACCACCACCAATACAACTACCATCACCAATACCACTACCACCACCAATACCACCACCAATACCACCACCACCATCAAACCCACCAATCCTAATACCACCACCACCAATACCAACACAAATACCAATACCAACACCACCACCACCAATACCACCACCAATACCCCACCAACTATACCACCACCACCAATACCACCACCAATACCACCCCCACCACCAACAATATCACTACCACCAATACCACCACCACCAATACCAACACCACCACCAATACATCCAATACCACTAGCACCAATACGACCACTACCAACAATACCAGCACCACAAATACCACCACCACCAATACCCCCACCACCAATACCATCACCAATACCACATCCACCACCAATATCACCAACACCACCACCACCACTACCACCTCCACCACCAATACCACCACCACTGATACCACCACCACCAATACATAACTAATACCACCACCACCAATACCACCACTACCACCAACAATACCACCACCACCAATATCACCATCAATACCACCACCACCAATAATGCCAATACTACCATCAATACCAATACCACCACCAATACCACCACCAATATCTCCACCACCAATAGCACCGCCACCATCAATACCACCACCACCAGTACCACCACCATCACCAATACTGTCACCAATACCACCACCACCACCAATACCACCACCACCACCAATACCACCACCACCAATACCACCACCACCAATACCAATACCACCGCCAATGCCACCACCACCAATACCACCACCACCAATACCACCACTACAAATACCACCAACACCACCAATACCAGCACTACCAATACCAGCACCACCAATACCAATACCAATGCCAATACCAATACCACCACCACCAATATTACCACCACAAATACCATCACCACTACAATACCATTATCACCACCAATACCACAACCACAAATACCACCACCACCACCAATACCAATACCACCACCAATACCACCACCACCACAAACACCATCCCTACCATTACCACCACCACCAATACATCCACCACCATCACCAAAACCACTGCAAATACCACCACCACAATACCACCACAACAAATACCATTGCCACCACCACCAAAACCACCATCAATACCACCACCAATACCACCTCCACCACCACCAATACCACCACCAATACCACCACCAACAATTCCACCAACAAACCCACCACCACCACCAATATCACCACCACCAATACCACCACCACTACCCATACCACTACCATCAATACCACCACTAGCACCACCAATACCACCAGCACCACCAATACCACCATGGCCACCAATACCACCACCAACAATAACACCACAACCAATACCACCATGAACAATACTACCACCACCACCAATACCAATGCCACTGACAATACCAATACCACCACCACCTATACAACCACCAATACCACCACCACCAATACCACCACCAATACCACCACAACCAACACCACCACCACCAATACCACCACCACCAATACCACCACCTCCACCACCAATACCACCACCATCAATACCACCACCAATACCACCAATACTGTCACCAATACCACCACCAGCACCAATAACACCAGCACCAATACCACCACCACCAATATTACCACCACCAATACCACCACCAATACCATCACCACCAATGCCAATACAACCATCAAAACCAATACCACCACCACCAATACCAATACCAACAAAACCACCACCAATACCACCACCACCAATACCACCATCACCAATACCACCACCACCAATGCCAATACAACCATCAAAACCAATACCACCACCACCAATACCAATGCCACCAATAGCAACAAAACCACCACCAATACCACCACCACCAATACCACCATCACCAATACCACCACCACCAATACCACCACCACCAATATCATCACCAATACCACCACCAATACCACCACCACCGCCACCAATATCACCACAACCAATACCATCACCACCACCAATACAACCAATACCACCACCAAAAACACCACCACCAATACCAGCACCACCATCAATCCCACCACCACCACCACCACCAATACCACCACCGCTACCACCACCAATACCATCACCAATACCACCACCACCACCACCAATCCCATCCCCAGCAGCAATACTACCACCACCCATACCAGCAAATATCACCACAACCAATACCATCACCACCACCAATACAACCAATACCACCACCAAAAACACCACCACCAATACCAGCACCACCATCAATCCCACCACCACCACCACCACCAATACCACCACCACTAATACCACCAATACAACAACCACCACAATCACCACCACCACCAATACCACCAACACAAATGCCACCACTACCAATACCATATCCACCAATACCACCACCAATATCACCACCACCACCATTACCACTGCCAATACCAATACCACCTATGCCAATACCACCATCAATACCAATACCACCACCACCACCAATACCATCACCACTAATACCATCCCCACCACCACCAATACGGTCACGAATGCCACCACCAATACCACCACTACCACCAACAATATCACCACCATCAATACCACCACCAATACCACCACCACCAATAATGCCAATACCACCATCAATACCAATACCACCACCACCAATACCACCACCAATACCTCCACCAACAATATCACCACCACCAATACCACCACCACCACCATCACCAATACTGTCACCAATACCACCACCACCACCAATACCACCACCAATATCACCACCACCAATACCACCACCACCAATACCACCGCCAATGCCACCACCACCAATACCACCACAACCAATGCCACCACTACAAATACCACCACCACAAATACCAGCACTACCATCACCACTACAATACCATCACAACCACCAATAACACTACCACAAATACCACCACCACCAATACCAATACCACCACCAATACCATCACCACCACCAATACCATCACTACCAATACCACCACCAATACCACCACCACCGATACAAACACCACCACCAATACCACCAATACAAAAACCACCAAAACCACCACAACCACCAATACCACCATCACGTATTCCACCACCACCAATACCACATCCACCAATACCACTGCCAATACTACCACCACCACCAATACCACCATCACCAATACCACCACTACCAATACCACCACCAATACCACCACCACCATCACCAATACCAATACCACTGCCAATACCAATACCACCACCACAATACCACCACAACAAATACCATTACCACCACCACCAAAACCACCATCAATACCTCCACTACCACCACAACTACCACCATGAATACCACCACTACCAATACCACCACCACCAATACCAGTACCACCAATACCAATTCCCCCACCACCAATACCACCACCGCACCGCCAATGCTACCACCAATACCACCACCAATACCACCACCATCATGACCACCAATACCACCACAACCACCAATACCACCAACACCAATACCACCAATAACTAAGGCTGGGCATAGTGGGGCTACGCGAAGTGCCACGGAGGTGAAAACATTCTCTGCACACTCCATGTAGTTCCGCTACGCGCCACCCGCACTATTAACAATTTTGTGTAAGTTTAAAAAATCGATTTAAAGACTAAGTAAACTCCCTACCTTATCTGCGGCGTCCCTGGGCAGCCCTCTTCCTCCATCACGACTTCTTCGTGAAAACTGTGCATGCGTGGTATTGATCTGATAGAAAGTAGTGCTAGGGGCAGGGCATCAGGCCATTTCAAAGACATGGAAGTCTGAATTTTAGCCAATTTCAATATCAGGGTGGAGTTGTAATGCTCCACCTAGCCTGCTGATTGTGGGTGAAAAGCGGCATGAAATTTCTACTTAATCCCTAACCCTTTCATGACATATTCCACAACTTGCCCAATGAAATGAGGTCCGTTGTCACTCCATAAGACCCGATATATGCTGAATCGTAAGGAAGAACTCCTTTAGGAGAACTTTCGCTGTCGTGAGAGCTGTATTTTCCTTCGTAGCATACGTCTCCACCCATTTACTGAAGTCACAAACTACTACCAAGACATATTTTAAGTTATTACAGCGCTCAAACAGAATGTAGTCCATTTACAGGACCCCAAAAGGTGCAGTTGGTGTTGCAAACCCTCCTGTTGGAGTTCACGTTCCCTTTCCAGGATTATACTGGAGACAGACCAAACAAGACTGGACCAACTTTTTAGCAGTGCCGGCAATATCAGTATGATCCCAAACTTTCATAAGTTGCTTTACCATTGAGGATGCACCAACATGTGCCGGCCCATGTGCTATGTGAATCATGGGGTATAAGTAAGCTGTGGGTAACTTCCATTCGGTCATATCTTTATTCCTCCAGCAGCCCTCATCATCCAGTGCTCCCTCCTTAGACCATTGGTCTAGCTGATCAGTGGAGGCAGATTGTTGCATGTCCAGCACCTCTTGCCTGGCATCATGCCAACGTTCAGCTTGTAACTTCACTATTTACATAGATGTGGTACTTCGTTGCATTGCGGTTTACCGGGCTGTGTGATCTGCAAAGGCATTACCTGCTCCTATTTTATCAGTCAATTTCTTGTATGCACTACACGTAACAATTGCCCTTTCTTAGGATAGGTTGGAGCAGTAAGGAGATTATGTACTAATTCTCCATGCACTATCTGTGTCCCATGTGAGGTGAGAAAGCCCCTTTCTTTCCACAAACGACCAAAATTGTGTGCCACCCCGAAAGCGTACTGGCTGTCGGTAAAAATGTTAACAAGCAAATCTGTACTAAGCTCACATGCTCTCTGTGGGATGTGAGCTGTTTCAACTACTGTCTGAAGTGTTATAATCGCATAGGCAGCAGATGTAGTGCCATCAGGCAATTTTAGACACGAGCCGTCAACCCATAGCTCCCCATCAACACTAGAGAGAGGTGTATCTTGTCGGTCAACGCGATCCTTTGTTTGCTCTTCAGTGAGGAATATACAATCATGTAACTCTTGTGACTGAGACTGAGTAGCTGTATATGGCAATAGTGTAGCAGGGTTTAGGGTCAGACATCTTTCCAGCGTAATATGAGGGGCCAAAAGTGTCAATTCATATCCTGTCAAGCGAGCACTAGTCAAATGCTGTGTTTCGTTTGATTTAGCAAAGCATCAACAAAATGGGGTTCTAACACAAGCAGTTTATATGACAAAACTATTCCTTCACTCTGACGTATTGATACAGCCATTGCTGCCACTGCTCGGAAACATCCAGGCAGCGCACGGGCAACTTGGTCAAGGACAGCTGAGAAATATGCATTAGGACATTGCTTATCACCTTGTGTCTGTGTTAAAACTGTGAGGGCACAACATTCCCTCTCGTGCACATAGAGCGTGAAAGTCTTAGTGTAGTCTGGAGTTCCTAATACTGGTCCAGAGCAAAGAGTTTGGTGTAACTGTTGGAAGGCATTCTGACATTCAGTAGTCCATGGGAGGGGCATCGGAGTGTCTTTAGTCAAAAGGGCCAACAAAGGTTTAATAATGTGCGAATAACTGGGGATCCACTGCCTACAAAAAGAAGTAAGGCCAATCATTGCACGGACATCCTTCTGAGTACGGGGCACAGGAGTATCTAAAATAGTCTGAATGCGGTCTGGTGTAAGTGCATGTCCCTCCTTAGATAGGAGGTGACCTAAATAGGTAACCTGCTGTCTACAAAATTGCAATTTCTTTCGTGAGACTTTGTGATTGTGAGAGGCAAGAAATGATAACAATAACAGTGTTCCTTCTTCACACTGCTCATGAGCATCTGCAGCCAACAAGATATCGTCGATAAGGGCCACCCGTTTAGGTACAGGAAAAGAATCAAGCTGTCTTTTTACTGCCTGACTGTAAATGCTAGGACTCTCTGTATAGCCTTGTGGAGCTCTACAGAACCGAAATGATCTATTTTTCAGGGTGAACTGGAACAAATAACGTCTGTCAGGGTGAATGGGTATCGAGAAGAAAGCATTCTTCACATAGATCACCGAAAATGTAGTGGCAGTAGGAGGGACCATAGTGAGAAGTATAGTGATATCAGAAACTACCGGATATTGGGGCACTACAATTTTATTAACTTTTCGCAAATCAATAATGAATCTGTAGATTTTAGTGTCAGTGTCTTTTTTCAAAATTGGAAGGATAGGGCTATTGCAAGTGTTATAGGGGACTTCTTCCACTACTCCTACTTTAATCAAATCCTGAACAATATGTGCTAATGCTTCTTCACCTTCTCAGGATATTTTGTATTGGGGCACTTGAGGCGATGCAACACCCTTCTATACTTGAATATGCACAGGTGGAATAACCATTTGACCCACATCAGTTTCCGATTTAGCCCACAAAGTACTGGGTAAGGATGCCAGAGTGACATCCTCATTGATAAGACAAGATCTCTCAATGTTGTCCGGTGTGGTAGGGGAAAGCAAAAATGGACATGCTGCAGTGAATTTAATAAGTCTAAATTCAAGTGGCTGTGAAAATGGGCTAGGTGTAGGTGTCCCATCGAATCCCATCGATGTTATCATTGTGCCGGACAGGGGAGCCCTAGGACCCAATTTTTTAGACAGAGCACTACGAGTAGCCCCTGTATCAACCAGAAAATGATCAGTAGATCCCAAGACGTTTGCGCCAACATAGGGACCCATTTGATCTACTGGCACCTCAACAGGTTCCCTACCCCTTCCTAGGCATCCCTATGCATAATCGGAATCCGCAAGGGCATCAGCTGATTAATCAGACATTTGATATTGATTTCGTCTATAAAAAGTATAAGAGTAATTTGGTCCTTGTTCAACTGCTTTAAATCTGGGGCGAGCTCCTGTACCTCCCCTGCTTCCTGAATTCATTGGGCGTCCTCCTATACTGCCCCTTCCCCGCTGATACTGCTGACCTCGTAAAGAGGGCACTCAGAACGCCAATGCCCAGTCTCTTTACAATAAGCACAATGATCAGGGGACAAATTTGCTCGAGGAAGAGGGGGCACTCCAGGTGTATACATTGCACGTCCACCTCTTCCACCTCCCCTAAATGGTGGACCATATATTTGAGCCAATATAACTTTTGTCTTTAAAGCTTTATCCTTCTTATCCTCCCTGCCTTTCGCTTCTTATTCCTGTCGCTCATAATATTGGGCCATAATCAAAAGGGATACTGGGAAAGACGTGGTCCAAGAACTCTCGCTGGCTTTTAAGCGACTAGCATAACGTAACATATTAGCGACAATTTTATCGAGAAACAAATGCTTACCCGTATCATCGGCCAATGACTGACCACTAAAATCATGGAATGTTTCCTCAAACGTTCAAAAGAAATCAGAAACTGACTCATCCATTTCTGTTTACAGGACGTAACTTAGTCCAATCTATTTTCTTAGGGGGTATGAGAGTCTTTAACTTAGTCACAATAGCTTTAGGAAGATCTAATATCTCCTTCTGAGGTTTCTGCGCAGGCTCCCTTTCCGCATCTATTTGTTCTAAATGTTCCCAGGTATCACCATATGCTACATTGTCATCTATTTTACGTATCGTTCGCCACATATCAGGAGGCAAAATAAGCCCGAAGAACATATCAATATCTGGCAGCGTCATAGCGCTGGAGCTAATGGCTCCTTCCACCTCCTCATAGAAGGCGTCAGGATTTTTCCGGGGGTCAGGCTAAGCAGCTATAAGAGCCATCACATCAGCTCTACTCCAAGGAGTGAAAACCCAATTATATATAAAATATGTGTTGGACTTTTTGCAGGGTCATCCCTAAACTTTTTGCCTTCCTCCTGTATTTTTTCTGACCTGGTGTTGGCTGTTTTATGACTCTGGGCACCTTACCACTCCTGACCAGTGCTAAGGTGCATATGCTCTCCCTTTGGTAAAATGTATTATGTGAATTGACGTCCATGTTTGGCTTATTTGGTTTACTATCAGTCCCTAGTAGAGTGCACCAGGGGTGCCAAGGGCTTGTATATCCGAATGCTGCTAGTGGGCTTGCAGCACTGGTTGTGCCACCCACAGAAGCAGCCTGGTAAAATGTGTCTAAGGTCTGCCATTGCAGAACCTGCATGCAGTCTGG
Source organism: Triturus cristatus (assembly GCF_964204655.1). Classification (NCBI taxonomy): domain Eukaryota; kingdom Metazoa; phylum Chordata; class Amphibia; order Caudata; family Salamandridae; genus Triturus; species Triturus cristatus. The sequence goes on along the minus strand of NC_140589.1, from coordinate 1,753,923,330 downwards.
TACTGTCATGCTGGCTGGGCAAGTGTCCCCACTTGCCAGTCCCTAAACCTTCCCTTACCTTCATGTTAGTCACCCCTAAGGTACGCCCTAGGGCAGGGTGCATTGTAAGGATAAGGTAGGACATGCCCTGAGGTGTGTGGCATGTCCTAATAGTGAATTACAGCCATTTTCGTTTTTCACTATTGAAGGCTACCTGCTCTCCATAGGCCAGAATGGGCTACTGGAATTACTACACGCTGTAATCCCAGTGGACTCAGAGAGCATGATAGAAAGTCAAGTTTAGTATGCCTGAACTCGGAATAATAAAATACTTCTTTTAGTAAAGTTTATTTTAATAGCCTGTGTTTGTAAATACTACTTTTAGAAAGTTAGTATTTACTGACCTGGCCATTTCAGTCCGCCTCTGCTGTGTGTGTGTGTTCTGCCTAGTAACAGTAAAGGAGCAGGGCTGGGGAATTCCAGGAGACAGGCTGGCTGCCAGGTGGTGGGTAGAGAGATTACACCAGGATGGGTGGGAGGAGTGCACCTTGACTCTGAATAGGGCAGTGCTCTGCCACCACAATGCTGGCTCCACCCCCTGGGGAGCGTCTGATGTCTCTGCCCTGCCTGCTGAAAGAAGAAGCCAGAGTCCCAAACAACAAAGTGCTCCTCACTGAAAAGAACTGGACTGGGATTATGCAAAGGCCCCCCGGCCTGTAAAGACAAAAGAAACTTGGTATAAATGTAGGAGCCCTGCTCCTAAGAAATCAGATCCTGATTGAACCACGAAGGAACTCTGCCTGACTAGAAGGACCTGGAAGAAGCTGAAGGAGGAGTAACTTTCCCTGACCTGGGGGATTGGCCTGCAGTTGGTGCCTTGCTGAGAAAGGAGAGGAAAAGACTAAGAGAGACTTTGCACTTTGTTTTTCAACAATCTCCAAGGGCTTGGAAGAAGAGCTTGCCCCCTGAACTGAGTCCCAGGACCATTGGACTCATCTGCCTTCCAAAATTGAGTTGCCTGGACTATTTGTGCTTGTTTCTCGCTGGATTTGGCCCCAGTACGACTCGTACTCCATCCGCCGCAAAGCCGTGTCTTTGCCGCCCGGCACCGTGTGTCTACGCTGATCCAAAAGCGTTAGTATGCACCGTATCCCTCCCGGCCGCATCGCACCTAACCTTCCCCACCGATTCGAGTCGTACAGACCTGGCTGCCGAACCCTGTACGCCGGACCCAAGCTCCATCGTCCCGCAGGTACGGTCCGTACGCTGCTGACGTACTGCACCGTGCCGTACTCAGAGCCGAGAAGCCGCAGTACGCTGATCCTCCCCGTACGCTGTACAGCACCGAGAAGTGTCGCCGCCTATCCGCACTGAAGGTACGGCTCGAACGCCGAACGCCACGGACTCTGCAAGCTGATCTGGGCCATCCGCACGTATCCCTGCAGGTCCCGTACCAACGTCGCGTCCTGACGCCGCGACCCGACCAGCATCTGAATACGCTGCCGAACTACGACCCGGACCCATCAACTTGTCCCGCACTGTCCGTCGCGGACCCCACAAACTTAAGGTACTTTGTTCTGTTCGCACCGCAGCGTGCGCGTCACGGACCCCAGAGTCCGCACCGATCGTACAAAGCCTGAAAAGAAGTGAGTAAAAGAAGCCTATTTTTGCATTTTAAGCCTTTTTACAAGAACATTGAACCTTAAAATAATACTGTGGTCATTTCTAAACGTTATTCTGGTCTTGTGCTAAGCCTTATATAAAGAAACCTATTTTTGATATAACCTTGACTGGTGTCCATTTGTGGTATATCATTGTATTACTGTATATGTTCACAAATGCTTAACCTATGACGCCCTGAGAATAGTCTTGACTGCTTGCGCCACACTACCTAAAGGGTGAGCAGGGGTTATTTGAAAGGGTGATCCCCTTACTCTGACTTAGAATTGAGAGTCCCTGATTGTCGCAAGTGCATACCTGTGCGAACTAGAGATTCCCAATTCTAACATTGGTGGTCAGCGGTGAGGATTTGAATTTGCATTTGTGATTCATGTACAGTGATTGAGTGAACGCCACGTAGTGAGTTCAGACCGATAACGCAGCCACACAGTATTGATTTTTGTTTTGCTGAAGAATCTCCACTTTAAGAAACCATGCCTAGCTCAGTCAATGGAGGCGGGGCGTCCTCTATATTCTCTGGGGTTGATGACATAGATTGGAGGAGAGGGCACTGCTGAAGTGCACAAATAAAGTCTTGAAAGGATGCCTCTTCAAGTACAGAATTAACCAGACTGGATTGAAAAACAAGGAGCAGTACACAAAGGCGCTTAGGGCCTGGTACGAATCCAAGTTCCCAGAGAATGTGCTGGAGGTGATACCCCCAGAAGGTGCTTCTAAGCCTGGCAGAGGCCTGTCGTCAGAGGAGATGGCCGACAGGATGGCTGCAAGAGCACATGAAGTGGAGATGGCAAAACTGAGAATGGAAATGGAAAGACAAAGGCTGGCCATGGAACATGAGGTAAAAATGAGGGAGTTGGATCTCAAGGTCAAGAGTTTAGACCGCTCTCCCTCTGGTGGCAGCAATATTGAATTTTCTAGTGCTGAGAGAGTAGTACGCACACCCAGAGACGTGACGCCTGACTTGAAGGAGGGGGTTAACATACACCAGGAGGTTCAAGGGCATGAGGTAGCTCCAGTAGTGCGCAGTATCCCTGAAGGGAATAGGGTAACTGGCGCAGGGGTTCATGGTCCTATTGGCGAGAGGGACACTCTACTGACTCTATCTGAGAGGTGCAGGGAGAGGGGTTCTCCCAAAATTGAAGTCCTGGTGGGTGAGTGTGAAGACCGCCCAGAAGAGTGTGGGTTGTGTGACAGAGACAGTCAGATACTGTCTTGCCAGTCTCAGGAGAGTGGTGTGGAGTACGTGTGTGAGGCACTGGATGGTAAGGTGAAGGATAGTTTGGTTAACCCTGCTAGGGAGCTGTGTGATCCAATCGTGGGAGAGCATATTGTAAGTCCCTGTTTTCCAGAGCTATGCCAACACCTGTGTGAGGGTGAGTTCTCTGACCGCAGAGAGCTCACATTGGAGGCAGACCTTTTGGTGGATTCCAGAGGGTCTGGAGAGGCATTGGGGAGTGACCCCGTGGGGAGTGGCTCAGGTATCTTCCAACCCAGAGTGGTGGAAGTGGTGCAGAGTAGCCCAGCTAGGTCCCCTGGTAGTGGGAGGGGTGTAGGGGCTCACGTCCTGTCTCAGTGGAGAAGGAGTGAGTGTGGGGCTGCGTGCCCCCAGGTGCCCGAAACCCAGTCTCAGAGCCTGGATGGTTCTTTAAGGGAACACCAGGCGGGGAGCCTAGGCTGTCCTGATGGTCCGCCCTTTGAGGGGGATCCCCTAGTGTCTAGTGGACGGGGAGTGTCTGTGAGCAGGCCTCCCTCGGTTCTGGTGTCTGGCAGTACCGCTCCAGTTGGGAGGGTGCAGAAGTCCAGAGTGAGGGGTGAGAGGGGGAAAGAGTCCCCAGTGGAAGAACCAGTGGGTCAGGGGCCAGCCAGAAGGGCTGTGTCACCTGTGAATGACCATGGTGACACCACTTCTGTCCTGGGGGATCTTCAGGCACTGTCAGATGGACAGGGGTCGGGAGATCAGCGCCAGGCAGACTGTCACACGTCACATGAGTTATGTGTCACCCTCAGGGGGGGGCATGCGTGCTCCCCGGGAAGTCCTGGTGCGCCAGGCGAGTGTTCAACCGCATGGGTTGGACCCAGGGTTGGGAAGCCAGGTTCAGGTGTTGTCTGACCTGGAGGGTGGAACCACTGTAAGCAGTGTCCTGGCCCATGTTGCTTCTAGGGGTACCACGCCAGTTGGGAGTGGGCAGTACTCTGGAAGGGGGTGCAGAGGGAGGGAGTCCTCGCCTCTGACCCCGGCTCAACTAAAGGGTTTAGACCCTAGGTTGGAGGGCCAGGTTCAGGGTGTCCCCCCTGACCTGGACGCCCAGTTGCAGGATAGAACCCCTGAACTGGTGGGCGAATTGCGCAGGACACCTGCCCCAGGTGCACTGGCAATTCTGGAAGGGGGTACCACTCTAGGTGGGAGGGTACAGAGCCCCAAGAGGGAGGACCGGGTGTGGGAGAGGCCACCCCAGTCTTTAGTCCAGCCGCCGAGTACAGTCCTGGGGCTGGTGGGTCAGTGCCAGGATGTCATACCTGACCTGACAAGGGGGAGAATGAACAAAGGGTGCCAAGCGCCTGGGGCTACTGCCCCCCGCTCCCTGGCACCACAGAGGTTTGAGAGCCCTGAGAGGCATACGGCCTGGGTCTCATCCCTGACTACTGTCAATGGCCACTGTAGCATTTTGCTGTCTGTCTGTTGGGACACACCTGTGGGCCAGTTAAGGTTAGGTGCTGCACAGGTGGTGTCCACAGGTGAGGACAAGGGTTCCCCAGGGATTGGCTTGGTGGGCCCTGAGAGTATGGACAGAGGGATTCCAATAGGTTCAGATTGGCATAGAACTGGAGTCTGCCCCTGCAGTTGCGGGCCAGGTCCTTGTTCTATCGCCCCAAGCAGGGAAGACCATCACGGTGGTGATTGGTCTACCCTGCGTTTTGGCTGGAAGGGGGTTGTGTTGGTCTTGGCCCTTTTTGCAGGGTCATCCCTAAACTTTTTGCCTTCCTTCTGTATTTTTTCTGACCTGGTGTTGGCTGTTTTATGACTCTGGGCACCTTACCACTGCTTACCAGTGCTAAGGTGCATATGCTCTCCCTATGGTAAAATGTATTATGTGAATTGACGTCCATGTTTGGCTTATTTGGTTTACTATCAGTCCCTAGTAGAGTGCACCACGGGTGCCAAGGGCTTGTATATCCGAATGCTGCTAGTGGGCTTGCAGCACTGGTTGTGCCACCCACAGAAGCAGCCTGGTAAAATGTGGCTAAGGTCTGCCATTGCAGAACCTGCATGCAGTCTGGTACTGTCATGCTGGCTGGGCAAGTGTCCCCACTTGCCAGTCCCTAAACCTTCCCTTACCTTCATGTTAGTCACCCCTAAGGTAGGCCCTAGGGCAGGGTGCATAGTAAGGATAAGGTAGGACATGCCCTGAGGTGTGTGGCATGTCCTAATAGTGAATGACAGCCATTTTCGTTTTTCACTGTTGAAGGCAACCTGCTCTCCATAGGCCAGAATGGGCTGCTGGAATTACTACACGCTGTAATCCCAGTGGACTCAGAGAGTATGGTAGAAAGTCAAGTTTAGTATGCCTGAACTCAGAATAATAAAATACTTCTTTTAGTAAAGTTTATTTTAATATCCTGTGTTTGTAAATACTACTTTTAGAAAGTTAGTATTTACTGACCTGGCCATTTCAGTCCGCCTCTGCTGTGTGTGTGTGTTCTGCCTAGTAACAGTAAAGGAGCAGGGCTGGGGAATTCCAGGAGACAGGCTGGCTGCCAGGTGGTGGGTAGAGAGATTACACCAGGATGGGCGGGAGGAGTGCACCTTGACTCTGAATAGGGCAGTGCTCTGCCACCACAATGCTGGCTCCGCCCCCTGGGGAGCGTCTGATGTCTCTGCCCTGCCTGCTGAAAGAAGAAGCCAGAGTCCCAACAACAAAGTGCTCCTCACTGAAAAGAACTGGACTGGGATTATGCAAAGGCCCCCCTGGCCTGTAAAGACAAAAGAAACTTGGTATAAATGTAGGAGACCTGCTCCTAAGAAATCAGATGCTGATTGAACCACGAAGGAACTCTGCCTGACTAGAAGGACCTGGAAGAAGCTGAAGGAGGAGTAACTTTCCCTGACCTGGGGGACTGGCCTGCAGTTGGTGCCTTGCTGAGAAAGGAGAGGAAAAGACTAAGAGAGACTTTGCACTTTGTTTTTCAACAATCTCCAAGGGCTTGGAAAAAGAGCTTGCCCCCTGAACTGAGTCCCAGGACCATTGGACTCATCTGCCTTCCAAAATTGAGTTGCCTGGACAATTTGTGCTTGTTTCCCGCTGGATTTGGCCCCAGTACGACTCGTACTCCATCCGCCGCGAAGCCGTGTCTTTGCCGCCCGGCACTGTGTGTCTACGCTGATCCAAAAGCGTTTGTACGCACCGTATCCCTCCCGGCCGCATTGCACCTAACCTTCTCCGCCGATTCGAGTCGTACAGACCTGGCTGCCGAACCCTGTACGCCGGACCCAAGCTCCATCGTCCCGCAGGTACGGTCCGTACGCTGCTAACGTACTGCACCGTGCCGTACTCAGAGCCGAGAAGCCGCAGTACGCTGATCCTCCCCGTACGCTGTACGGCGCCGAGAAGTGTTGCCGCCTATCCGCACCGAAGGTACGGCTCGAACGCCACGGACTCTGCAAGCTGATCCGGGCCATCCGCACGTATCCCTGAAGGTCCCGTACCAACGCCGCGTCCCGACGCCGCGACCCGACCAGCATCTGAATACGCTGCCGAACTACGACCCGGACCCATCAACTTGTCCCGCACTGTCCGTCGCGGACCGAACGAACTTAAGGTTCTGTTCGCACCGCAGCGTGCGCGTCACGGACCTCGGAGTCCGCACCGATTGTTTGACTCGTACTTTCCTTGTTTTTAATGCGGACGAGTCGCACACCCAGGTACGAACCGTACAAAGCCTGAAAAGAAGCAGAATTGAGTAAAAGAAGCCTATTTTTGCATTTTAAGCCCTTTTACAAGAACATTGTACTTTAAAATAATACTGTGGTCATTTCTAAACGTTATTCTGGTCTTGTGCTAAGCCTTATATAAAGAAACCTATTTTTTGATATAACCTTGACTGGTGTCCATTTGTGGTGTGTCATTGTATTACTGTATGTGTTCACAAATGCTTAACCTATGACGCCCTGAGAATAGTCTTGACTGCTTGCGCCACACTACCTAAAGGGTGAGCAGGGGTTATTTGAAAGGGTGATCCCCTTACTCTGACTTAGAATTGAGAGTCCCTGCTTGTCGCAAGTGCATACCTGTGCCAACTAGAGATTTCCAATTCTAACAATATCCCTTTGCATCATCCGAAGTTTTATCATCACTGGTTCCCGCACCCTTCGGAGGAACATACAGGGGTGCATCTTCACGCATAGGTTTCACAGTAACTATAGTACTACTGGGTGCAACCTCTTCCACCAGAGCATCTATGTCCTGTGCTTGAGTTTGAACTGCTTCTACAGCACTCTGTTTTCTAGCTAATTCTTGCTCGCTCCCCTCTATTAATCGTTTATAATCAGTATTTATATCAGCTGGCTCTAGTTTCTGAGAAATTTGTCTATAATCAAATATTACCTCCCAAGCAAATTTTTCTACAAAATAAAATTGCTCTGTATTTTTCCACGGTTGAACCATAGTTACAATGAGCGATGCAGCATGAGGCCGACGAGCCTCCTCCCTAGCAGCTGTTTTTAATGTATCTTTTCCTGCTTTAGTCAAAGTAGAGCGAGTCTGTCGCCCATCTTGTTTATCTTGTTCTTTGTCGTCTGAAGACAAGTGCTCGTCGTCAGAAACCTCATCAGAGGCACTTGGAGTGGGAAGTTTATACGGGGGTGGGGGCGTTCTAATAAGATGCAATCATCCTTAGATATATCAAGTAGGGAATGGAGAGGGCGCCTAATAGGATACTGGTCATTTACCTCTAATTGACGTTCCCAACCTCTTTTCTATTTTTTCCTTCTTTTCTTTATTTTATAATTCTAGCGCTTTTTGATATATCGTTTTTCATTGTTCTTTTTCTGCTATAGCTTCTGCTCTCGTACTTCTTTCTCCCACATACAATCAAACATATCCTGTCTACTTTTTCTTCTAAATAAACACTGCTCTACATATTGAACCTTTCTAAAATCGAATGACCCATTCACTGGCCATGCAGATCGAAATCTTTCTTTGTGTTTTTGTTCCACTGTGGACCATACATTATGGAAGAAATACCATATTTGACATACATTTCTCTATTAGGTGTCCCTTCTGGGGAGCCGGCTGACTTTGTTCCAAGCTTACTTTGGTACCACCAGAGCAGCAACACCACCTACGAAGTGTGCTGAGAACAAGCATGTTTTATAAGTATATGTAAAATATTACTACTCAAACAATAATTCTAAAAGGAGAACAATCTCCACATTACCTGCCTTCAAACTTTGCAAAGAATGAATAACAAATCTAAACAATCAATCAATCAATCAATCGCATTTATAAAGCGCGCTACTCACCCATCAAGGGTCTCAAGGCGCTGGGAGGGGGGTGGGGTCAGTGCTCGAAAAGCCAGGTCTTGAGCTGCCTTCTCAAGGAGAGGTGGTCAGGTATGGCGCGAAGGTGGCTGGGCAGAGAGTTCCAGGTCTTCGCTGCTAGAAAAGAGAAGGATCTTCCTCCGGCGGTGGCTTTGCGGATGCGGGGTACGGCTGCCAGGGCCTGTCCGGTGGAGCGCAGAGTGCGCGGGGGAGTGTAGAAGGAGACGCGTTGTTCATGAGTTTGGGTCCGAGGTTGTGAAGGGCTTTGTGTGCGTGGGTGAGTAGTCGGAAGGTGATCCCCTTGTTTACGGGTAGCCAATGGAGTATTTTCAGGTGTCCGGAGATGTGGTGGTGGCGAGGGATGTCCAGGATGAGTCTTGCGGCAGCGTTCTGGATCCGTTGGAGTTTCCTCTGCAGCTTCGTGGTGATGGCGGCGTACAGGGTGTTCCCGTAGTCCAAGCGGCTGGTGACGAGGGCGTGGGTGACGGTCTTCCTGGTGTCGGTGGGGATCCAGCGGAAGATCTTGCGGAGCATGCGGAGGGTGTTGAAACATGCCGAGGTCACCGAGTTCACCTGTCTGGTCATGGTGAGGGAAGAGTCCAGGATGAAGCCGAGGTTGCGCGTGTGGTCGGTGGGTTGGGGAGTGCTGCCTAGGGCGGGGGGCCACCAGGAGTCATCCCATGCGGTGGGAGTGGGGCCGAGGATGAGGACCTCCATTTTGTCTGTGTTCAGTTCTAGATGGCTGTCTGTCATCCAGTTCGCCACTTCCTTCATTCCTTCATGTAGTCTGGTCCTAGCTGATGTGGGGTTGTTAGTGAGGGATAAGATGAGCTGGGTGTCGTCGGCGTATGATATAAGGTTGAGTCCGTGTTTGCGTCCGATGTTCGCCAGGGGGGTCATGTAGACGTTGAAGAGAGTGGGGCTGAGGGAGGATCCTTGAGGTACGCCGCAGATGATCTCCGTGGCTGTGGATCTGAAGGGGGGAAGGCGGACTCTCTGAGTCCTTCCGGAGAGGAAGGAGACGATCCATTCCAGGGCCTTGCTTCTGATGCCGGCTTTGCTGAGGCGGCGTATCAGGGTGCGGTGGCAGACCGTGTCGAAGGCTGCAGAGAGGTCCAGGAGTATGAGGGCCACGGTCTCTCCCTTGTCGGTCAGGGCTCTGATGTCGTCCGTTGCTGCGATCAGGGCGGTTTCGGTGCTGTGGTTGGCCCTGAAACCGAACTGTGTGGGGTCGAGAGAGTCGTTGGTTTCCAGGGCGTTGGTGAGTTGAGCGTTGACGATTTTCTCAATCACTTTGGCGGGGAACGGCAGGAGAGAGATGGGCCGGAAGTTTTTGAGTTCGGTGGGGTCTGCTGTAGGTTTCTTTAAGAGGGCGTTGAGCTCTGCGTGTTTCCAGCTCTCCGGGAAGGTGGCGGCGGTGAGGGAGGTGTTGATGACGTCTCGGAGGTGCGGTGCGATGATGTCGTCGGCCTTGTTGTAGATGTGGTGTGGGCAGGGGTCCGATGGGGATCCGGAGTGGATCGAGTTCATTATGTGGGTGGTCTCCTCAGTGGTGGTAGGGTTCCAGGTGAGGATGGTGGTGGTGTCGGTGGCGGGTTCTGGAGGGGGGCTTGTGTCGGCAGTCGGGAAGCTGTTGTATATGTCGGTGATCTTGTGGTGGAAGAAGGTTGCGAGGGAGTCGCAGAGGTCCTGTGAGGGAGGGATGGAGTTGTTTTCTGCTTCCGGGTTGGAGAGCTCTTTGACGATGCCAAATAGTTCCTTGCTGTTGTGGGCGTTGTTGTCAAGTCTGTTCCGGTAGGCTGTTTTTCGTGCGGCACGGAGGTGTTGGTGGTGTTGGCGGGTGGCGTCCTTGAGAGCTGACATGTTCTCTTCGGTCTGGTTAAGGCGCCACGTCTTCTCGCGGGCGCGGCATTCTTTCTTGGAGTTCTTGAGGTCGGGGGTGAACCAGGAGTTTTTCTAGTGGTTGTTGGTGCTGGCTTGAGTCTTCAGGGGGGCCAGGAGGTTGGCGCAGTCGGAGATCCAGTTTGTGAGGTTGTTGGCGGCTACGTTGGGGTCGGTGGTGCTGGTGGGTTGGTTCTGGGAGAGGGTTGATGCGAGCTGTTCCGTGGTGATACGATTCCAGTGTCTTCTTGGTGGTTGCTGGGTGTGGTGGGGCACGGTGGTCTTCTTGAAGATGAAGTGGACGCAGCTGTGGTCCGACCAGGTGAGTTCGGTGGTGTGGCTGAAGGTGATGTGTTTGCTGGAGGAGAAGATGGGGTCGAGCGTGTGTCCGGCGTCGTGGGTGGGGGTGTTGACTAGCTGATTCAGTCCCAGGTTGGCGAGGTTGTCCAGTAAGGCGGTGGTGTTGTTGTCGGTGAGGTTCTCCAGGTGAAAGTTGAGGTCTCCTAGGAGGATGTAGTCGGTGGATGAGAGTGCGTGAGGGTTGACGAAGTCTGCGATGTCTTCGCTGAACTTGGTGCGAGGTCCTGGTGGTCTGTACATGAGGGTGCCTCTGAGGGTGGTTTTGGGGTCGCTGTGGATCATGAAGTGGAGGTGTTCGGCGTCGGGGAGTGAGTTGTCGGTGTCGGTCGAGATGCGGATGGAGTTTTTGTGTGCGATGGCGATGCCTCCTCCGATGCGGTTGGTGCGGTCTTTCCGGATGATTTTGTAGCCGTCGGGGATGGCTATGGCGATGTCGGGTGCCGAGGAGGGGTTCATCCAGGTCTCGTGAGGAAGGCGATGTCCGGGTTCGTAGAGTTGATGAGGTTCCACAGTTCGATGGCGTGCCTGTGGATGGATCGGGTGTTGACCAGGATGCAGTGGAGGTTGTTTCCGGGGGAGTAGTTCTTGGCGGGAGCGGAGTGGGTTCGGAGGCAGGTGAAGCGGCAGTTGCTGCAGGTGAAGGGTCCGTGGGTGCGTTTCGGGGTGGCGCAGTAGCAGCCCGGCGTGAGGCCGGGGTTGAGGTTGGCGAGGAAGGCGGAGTCGTAGGTCAGGCGGGGGCGCGGGGGCCAGAGGTTCGGGTGCTGGGCGCGGTCCAGGCGCGGACGGGCGCAGACGGGCTTGCCTTAGGCGCGCCTTCGGCGCGCCAGCGGCGCGCCCGCTGCGCGGCCTCGCAGCGGCCGCCATATAAGGGGTAGCCGGGGAGGCGGGGACAGCTGGGAGGCGGGAGGAGGGCGGGTAGGGGGGAAAAACAGCGGGAAAAGCGGCGAAGGGCCTCGGGGAGGCGAGGAGGCCCGAAAAAGCGGAAAAGTACCTAGAAGGGGTACAAAAGCCGGAAAAGCGAGAAAAAACGACAAAAAGCGGCGGAAGGACGGGGGGGGGAAGGCGGGGGCACGAGGGGCAGCAGGCACTCAGGGATACAAAAAGCAAGGGGAGCGCGATCACAACGGGGAAAGCAAGCACTCAGGGATACAGAAGGCAAGGGGAGCGCGATCACACGGGGAAAGCAGGCACTCTGGGATACAAAAAAGCAATAGGGGACGCGATCATACACAGGGTAAAAAGGCAGACACTGTGAGGGACAGTCGGCACAACAACAGAGCAGAAGGCAGGCACAGAGGATCTGGTGGCGCCGCGAGGGCAGGGGAGCGACCTACCCTGGGGTCAAAGGTCGCTACCACTGCCTCGCAGCGGCCGCCATATAAGGGGTAGCCGGGGAGGCGGGGACAGCTGGGAGGCGGGCGGGTTGGGGGGAAAAAGAGTGGGAAAAGCGGCGAGGGCCTCGGGGAGGCGAGGAGGCCTGAAAAAGCGGAAAAGTACCTAGAAGGGGTACAAAAGCCGGAAAAGCGAGAAAAAACGACAAAAAGCGGTGGAAGGATGGGGGGGACGGCGGGGGCACGAGGGGCAGCAGGCACTCAGGGATACAAAAAGCAAGGGGAGCGCGATCACAACGGGGAATGCAGGCACTCAGGGATACAGAAGGCAAGGGGAGCGCAATCACACGGGGAAAGCAGGCACTCTGGGATACAAAAAAGCAAAAGGGGATGCGATCATACACAGGGGAAAAAGGCAGACACTCTGGGGGACAGTCGGCACAACAACAGAGCAGAAGGCAGGCACAGAGGATCTGGTGGCGCCGCGAGGGCAGGGGAGCGACCTACCCTGGGGTCAAAGGTCGCTCCCAGGCCAAACAAATCAAGAGTGCTGCTTCAGCGACCTTACCAAACAGGAGTCTCCAACTACCACCTGCCGATCTCTTGGTCAACCCAATGGTCACTTTAAAATTACGCTAACGAAAACCCCAGTCGAGACCGGCCACCACCTGGAGGGTCAAATCGGGAAAACCGGAAAAGTCACATCGGCCTGCAAAGATAAAGGTCTCCTCGAGCAGTGCTCTTCCTCAGTAATATTTAGACCCTCTGTCAAGACCACTCCTTAGGACGGCCGCGTCTCCGATGGGGCCCACGTGTCGAGCACCAATTGTGGAAATGTGCCTAAAAGTGGGCACATTGGTGCAGGCTCACCCTCTTGTCCACGGGTCCAGAGACCAACAAAATAGAGATCGGCACTGGAATTGGAATAAATAACAAGTTTATTAATCACTCATGAGTGGGACCACATCCACACAACACTCTCAAATGCTGCAGGTGGTAGTACACTGAATTCACAAACTGTCGTCCCTTTTATACCGGTTTTCTGCAATGTAAGCATGTGAACAGAAATAGGAAGAACAAGTTTTAGAAATAGTTATCAGCAAACAAGGGCAGATGAATAACTACGTGGTCAGCAAAGTGGGAGGGGGAGCAGGAATGCTTATGGCAGCAGTAAATGGTCGATAGTTAACATTTGAGACTAAGTGCACTGGCAGCTACAAACCCTCAGCATGTACATTGCTTTTAGCTGAGTCAGGAAGTCAACTAAAATAGATAACGCAAGCAAAGTGAAAATACGAGCAGCAGAGGACAGGAGAATTATGAAGGAAACGAAATGGACACCACAGCCAAAATGGCTGCCGCTTATACTAAGTAAAATATTACACATTTCCACTGCGCCACCCACCAAAGTAGCCTTTTAAACCTGTCTCAGGCCTCTGCCATTGCAGGTCCTCATGCTACAGCGGACTCCTGGATATATCATTAAACTTGGCACTAAGCTCGCAAACTCCTTATGTACGGCGCACCAGTATAGATCCAATGGCCAACCAGGAGTAACACCCAATCCCAATCCTTCAAAAATTCATGGGTGTCATTATGTATTAATCACGGTGTAGTCATCACCATCGTATGAATAACGGACCCAAGCTTAAAATAATTCAAGTGAATCCCGTAGGCAAACAGTCATTGCCGGCAGTCGGTATCAGGCTGTCCTAGCGTCATCATAAAAGTTTGCTCATCTTGCCAAAATAAACGTTGGTGATGACTACATGGTGATTAATATATAACGACAACACTGAATTTATTTGTAAAAATATGATCTCGGATCAGAAAGATTGTAACCAGGAAAATATACAAATTTACTTTTTTGAGTTTGTGAGCTACCCTAGAATGGTGTTGGGCAATGTTCCCATTGAGTGTAATTAAAAAAGGGTCTGTGAGCGTTTGTTTTATGTAAAAAATTGATGGCCATAATGTTGGTAACAGAATAAATCAGCATAATTGGCCAAATTTAAATGCAAATCTTCAGTATCAAAAGCAGTGTAATATTTTAAGTCTGAAAACAGCGTTCAAATCCCAGTCATCGGAGTGTATACCAGGCATTATAACGTCACCTCGAAACTCGAAACACGTATGGAATTTGTAAAGTTTCAGTCGGACCACAGATTTCGAATTGGTACTTTATCCCATACGATACCATCAAAAATAGGGAATGCTGAAATGTTAACCAGGGATTGATCCCTTTTCATTTTGCGGGACGAAGTGTGAGGTGCACGAACACCGTCCACTGAATGTACAGCAGAACATTCAGGTAAGTAATGGCCATTTTGTTAGGAGAAAAAAAACTGTCACAAAATCAATCAACATAAAGAGGAACACCATCGTAAGCACCATCCATATGTATGTCCAAGGGGGAACAAAGTAAATTATTTTAAACCAAGAGATGAAAACGCAAATCCGTGTTGGGGGCTCTGCCTCAGATGACGATGTATCAGAAGAAAAGTTATCTCGGTCCATATAATAACCACTTGAACCTAGACTAAATAATGGGCGTTGTTCCGCATTGGAATGTGGAAAAGTTGCCCGTTCAGGAATATCAACTTCAACGTCAAGCGGTGAAGATTCATATTCACTTGCCACAGTGTTAGATGACGAAGGTAAAGCAGGCAACAAGCCAATGGAAGACTCCATCTCCCCTTCAGGTTGTAGAGCAGTGGCAAGGTAGAGAGCAGTCATTGGATGCATTGAAACATCCCGTTGAGGAATGTTGGTAGGGTATCGGCCCTATGGTGTAACTTGATATGTTCAATGGAAATAAATAGATTCAACGCAGGCAGAATCACAGTACAAGTACCCTTCAATTCAAGAACTGGTACTGGTGCAGGGTATGAAGGACCAAACTCTTTCTTGTTCTCCACTTTTTGGTGGACCATATCTCCAACTTTAAGAATCCTGCCAGTAACAGGAATCAGCACAGCTGCATCCGTAGAAAAGGGCAAATGGCCTTTTGATTGTGTATCACGATCCTTTGTAGTTCCTGTAACATAGCACAATGGTCATCAACGTCAAATGTTGCGCCCGCCGCCACAACGTCTAAACCATCAAAGTCAGGCATAAACATTTTAATGCCAAAGAGCATTTCGTGTGGGGTCTGCCCACCCAGAAATCTTCTAGGGAGATTATTAAGTGCACGTTGGACTCCGTAAAGATGAGTCCGCCAACCCCTACCAGTACCTAATACTCTAGCTGCTAAAGATTGCTTTAAGTCACGGTTCATCCGCTCCACAACAAAAATTGCCCTCAGGCCGATATGGAGACAAGAATTGCACTTGCACCCCCAGAGACTTCATCGCATGACTGTAAGGCTTAGAGGCAAAAGCCGGACCTTGGTCAGAATGGAAGGTGCCACAGGCAAATGTCCCTACAAAGACACAAAAAACCTTTAAGAACAGTTCGAGCGTCAGCACTACGGTGTAGCCAAACCCGACGGAATCTCATGCAAGAATCCACTGTAACCAACATATATTTAAAAGCAGTATCAGAAGTTAAAGGACCGCCGTGATCAAGATAAATGCAGCCAAATGGCTGATTTGAAATGAAAAGTTGAGTATGCGGTGGGTGTGAAACAGTAGAAGGTTTTTACTTATTGACAAATGGCACAAGAATGAACATATTTATGCATCTTCTGGTATAAACAACTCCACCAAAAACGTTACTGCAAAAGGGAAATTGTCACAGTTACTCCTGCATGTGCAGAAGCCACGCCTTAATGCGCGGCAATTATCAAAGAAATTGTGCGGCACTCGTTTGGAATCAGACGATCCCCAACGAATGGTATAGTTGCAAATAGAATTTGATCAGAAGTCAAGTGGTATGTGTAACATGAAGGAAAACCTTGGGGATACTCTGTTCCCTCCTTAGTCGCAGCTATAGCCGCCAGAATATCATCATCAATTTTAATCATAGACCTAGTAACTGCTGCTACAGAACAAGTGGCAACTGCAGATTTGGTTGCCTCATCAACCAAAGAATTTCCTACAGTGTGTGCTCCCACATGCTGATGTCCTAGTTTATGAATGACATGTGTGAGTGGCAAACGTTCCTTAAGAGCGGCCACTCGGACCCAAAGCATTTTGTGCTTGATTGCGCTAACCTTTGAATCACGAAAATCAGTTAGTGTCCAAAAGAACAAGTTGTCATTAAAGGACTGTACACAGTGAAAAGGAATTGCACACTATCAGCGTAGGAGTGTCAGGCTCCGCAAATTCAAGAACCAAAACCAGAGCACGTAACTCAGCCAATTGTGCCGTACAATCCCCAAGGGATTGTATGTGTACCAAAGAGGATTTAAAATCCCCATCGACTATCGTGCCTGCCACAATAGCGCAGGCTGCAGAATAAGCATGATTAGAACCAATGGCAGACTGTGTAGAACCATCAGTGTAGATAATGCATTTATACTGATCAAGAGGAAGCAATGACAATGGAGGAGGATGAACATGTTCATATTATAAAAACTCCTCCGTTTGCAAACAAGGATCAAAAATAAATTTGACATCAGATGACGTCAATGAACTAGCCTATTGTAACCAAAGGGGATTTAAAGCTTTGCCATTGGGAACACTCGCCTTCGTGACATCTTCTAAAGCAGGTACTGGTGAAACCATGAAAATGCGTTTTCCCTGGGCCAGAATAGTGTTCCTTAAGAATCGCCATCTGCATAGCCATCAAGATTTTTTCTGTAGAAGAAAAACGCATCTCAGCAGGAGTATACAAATGCGATTTATAAGCAGTGGGGACCATGTCCCCTTCATTGAACGTCACCTAGGTAAAACCTACCACGCCTGGTACAATCTGGATGCCAAAATTTGTAGTATTGTCCCTTGTTAACAAGAACTGGGTCACAAGCAGATCAGACTGCAAAGACTGAAGAATAGCTGTATGTTCCGGAATCCCATTGGAAGCTAAAAACGAGGGTTGTACCAATGCGTAAAGCGGTTTGATATGCTGGGCATAATCAGGAATGTAAGTCCTCCCGAAATTGTGAAAGACTGCAATTTATATTTGTTTAGGTCCTAAATATAATTGAATTCCAACAGGAAGAATTGGGTGCATGCCACCCATTGTCGAAAAGTCCCGCATGCCCTCGTGAGCCCAGCTGCGTTGACAGATCACCGCAACATCCTGGTCACCGAGAAAGGACGAGCTGTGTCACCTGAAAGACCTGAGGAAGTCTTCCCGGACCATACGATCCCTGGTACATCTAGATATCTGCTTTGATACAGGAAGAAAGACATTTCATCGCAGAATGAGACTGTTTGAGCCACTGTCCTGGGTGGTTAAAGACTGACTATAAAGGGGGTAGCCTATTAGTGAATACTCGTCTCAACGTTAGTGAAGAAACCAATGCCTGCCCAGGACCATCTGTTTTGTTGTTTACCAACGAAATGAACATGCCGGAGGAGAAGAAATCGAACGCTGCAAAAGTCTGTAGTAAAATTATGATGTTCGCTATTGGACTAACTTTGACTATTGTCATCATTGCTGTAATAATGTGGGTTGTAGAGGAAGTAGCTCCGGCTCGAAACTTATAGACTGCTACTACTCCTGTCTCCACCGAACATTATTATTTTACTCTTCCTTATCATGAAAAGAAGCACCGAATGTCGTATCTCTATAACACTTTCATACAAATGTTGCATCATACTCATAATGCTACGAACATTACCCACTGCTGGGTATGTGGAATGATGCCAGCTCATCAGAAGAAGGGAGGAACACTTTTCATTCCCTTGCCATTCTCGCATAATGGCTCCTGTAGAGCCTGGTTTGCACTGCTGTGGGCCTCTGAAATTGCTAATATTACTCTAGCTGATGTAGGAGGACTTAATGCAAAACTTAATAAAGTTTGTTACCTTGATGAGGAAGGGGACCCACAAGCCAAAGGAACTGTATGGGAAATGGAGGAGTATCGCAAAGGAAATTCCTCCACAGGTTATGTTTTCCCCAACACTCGAACGGCCAAGGGTAATGGGCCTTTTGCTATCGCTGTTACTAGAACCCAAGCAAATCTTTGTGTGAGCAGTTTAGGTAGTATCCTAGTGGGGAAAAGTGACTGTACCACAGTATTGAACATTACTGGAATGAACAATAGCAGTTTTCTATCCTCACACAACACTTATTTCATTTGTGGGAGTAAAGGCTACTATCATCTACCAATCGGATGGTCTGCAACATGTTATGTATCCTTCTTGCTTCCTCCTGTGTTCCTAGCACCTGCATCTTATCATAAAGATAAAAAACTGTTTAATGACATTTCCTTGAACCGATTCAAAAGAACTCTAAATAATGATGAAGTGGATCAAACTGACACTGCATTACAGCAATATGTTGACTTTAATTTGGGACTCTTTTTCATAGTTGGTGCAGCTTTAAATAGTAGGAAAATCAGAAGCTTAACCCGTGTAATATAGGCTGTGACTAATCAGAAAGCAATGGCATTTGGAAATATTACAGAGGAACTCCAAATTACGAGAATTGTGACTTTACAAAACAGAATGGTGCTAGACGTTATCTAGCTGATCGTGGTGGAGCATGTTGCATTATCGTTAGTGGTTGTTGTGTACTTATCCCTGACCATGCCCCTTCTGTTTTTGATGCCATTTCCAAAATGCATAAAATAGCCACTGAGATACATCAAGATTCAGGAACATGGACTTGGGCTGGATAGTTCTGGAGCGTATTTTCTGTATGGGGTGTGAAAATATTATCGGCCTTGTTCATAATTATTGCAATTCTCTTCTATTGTTGTTTATGTATCCAATGCGGGCCAATACTTTGTTCCCTTTGTATTTCCACTTGTACTACTTGTCTACCATCTAAAACGAATGTCCAAAATGTAAATGCCAGTTTAGCAATAGACCGAGAAGTCAGCGATATGATGCTAATTGATATACATGATGTTTATCGTACCCCTTTTAAAGCATAAGAAAATGTCTTAGCTTTTGCTAAAAGGGTCGTCTGTGGAAATGTGTGATATTTTACTTACCGTAAGCGGCAGCCATTTTGACTGTGGTGTCCATTTAGTTTCCTTCGTATTTCTCCTGTCCCCTGCTGCTCGTCTTTTCACTCTGCTTGTGTTATCTATTTTAGTTGACTTCCTGACTCAGCTAAAAGCAATGTACGTGCTAAGGGTTTATAGCTGCCCATGCACCTGGTCTAAGATGTTAACTGTCGACCATTTACTGATGCCCTAAGCATTCCTGCTCCCCCTCCCAGTTTGCTGTAGTTATTCATCTGCCCTTGTTTGCTGATAACTATTTCTAAAACTTGTTCTTCCTATTTCTGTTCACATGCTTACACTGCAGAAAACAGGTATAAAAGGGACGACGATTTGTGAATTCAGTGTACTACCTCCTGCAGCACCTGAGAGTGTTGTGTGGATGTGGTCTCACTCATGAGTGATTAATAAACTTGTTATTTATTCCAACTCCAGTGCCGATCTCTATTTTGTTGGTCTCTGGACCCATGGACAAGAGGGTGACTCTGCACCAGTGTGCCCACTTTTAGGCACATTTCCACAGCGCAATCAGCGCTGCAAGCCCACCAGTAACATTGAATTTACTGGCCCAGGGTATCTGAGATACCACTTTACAAGGGACTGACAGGTAAATTAAATATGCCAAACAGGTGAAGACCAATCTTACCATGTTTACCACAGAGAGCACACGCACTTTACACTAGACAGCAGTGCTAAAGTGCCCAGAGTCCTAGGACCACCAACACCATGTCAGAAAGAAGATTAGGAGGAAGGCAAAAAAGTTCAGGGATGACCCTGCAAAAAGCGCCAAGTCCAACAGCGGCTGTATATTTTTTCCGGGGGCATGGAGGGCACTTCCCTCACTACGGGATGGAGCTCTACTTAATACAGATAAAGGAGGTTTTGGACAAAATATCAGATGTATTCGAAGGTACCCCAGAGCTTCCTAAGTAGGGGGGTCAGAAAAGTCTTAATTACTATTTCTGAGTGGCGTCTGGTAGCTAGTTTTTTACATGTTTACAGTTTACTTTATGGTTGGTAGCAAGTTAATCCGGGAGCAGGCAATAAGGTGAAGTAGGAGATACTTAGTTAGGTAGCTCTTTAGAGAAGTAGAGAAGAGGTTACACGTCGAAATTTCAACAGTTAATGACCGAATTTTTTTTAATGGTTGCAAAGAAAGGAGAAACTTAGGGAAACCTTAGAGGTGGGGAGGAGGATATGTGGGTGAATTAATGGATAGTGAGGCATAGTTTTGTAAGGCAAAGGCCAAGATTTAATGTTTTTTTGAGGTGCACCTGTTTTCAATAAAGAGGAATTTTTCACACATTAGGAGACTATGGGTGGTCTGTGCTGCTCCTTTGCGACCCAAAGGACCTGAT
Source organism: Triturus cristatus (assembly GCF_964204655.1). Lineage (NCBI taxonomy): Eukaryota > Metazoa > Chordata > Amphibia > Caudata > Salamandridae > Triturus > Triturus cristatus. Next base: position 1,753,903,143 of record NC_140589.1, on the reverse strand, counting down.
TTAGTGTCTCGAAGATAGTATACTTTGTTGCAAATGTGACAGATTTCTTGTCCACTGTTTTACAAGTGTCATTGAATATAATGCACTTTTAATACGTTTGTGACAAAGTATCCCTCTCCCAAACTCTAAATCTGGCCTATGGTTCCTGATTTAGAAGTGCGTCATAACAGGCAGTGTTAACAGAGAGTCTGCCACGAAACAGAAGATCCTAACATTTTCACCACCATTGTGGGATTAAATAATTTAAAAAAGACAAATCTAATTGTTTTACAAAGAATTTTCAGAAATCGCTTTCTTTTTTATATAATTACTTACTTTTACATTTACATGAAAACGTGGCCATTTGCAGCAGTCTGAGACATTAGGGTGAAAATTATTTTGTTTTACTTTTCTTCTTTTTCGAGAATCTAAATACTTCATAAAACAATTAATGTTGTATTCATTAATTAATGCCATGGTGGTGGTGAAACTAAGTTCACCAGCCCATGTTGTCACCGTGTTTGAAAGACATCATCTGTTCCGCGGCAGCCTGCCCCTGACAGCGCGTGCTGTCAGGGCCGGCTATAGCGTTGTTGGCGCCCGGTGCGACAATCTATTCTGGCCCCCCCATGACCTCCTCTTCCTCGGATTACCTCACAACCTCCAGCAAATGTGCCCCACATCCCCACATAGCCTGTCTCTCACATACATTTAATTTGCTTTAAAGCGCTGGTATAGACTGGCTTTACTAATCCACTCAGCTATCCACATAAAATACAGATCTGTTCTTTACTGCAGGCATATTAACCCTCTGTGCTATTTTATGGTACTCAAAACTGCCACTAGACAAAACTCCATCTCTTTCTCTAGCAGGAACATTAATCACAAGAGTTATCTTGACATTTTTCTTGCTGCCTGAAAGATGGACACACAAGGAACTCTGGACCAGGTGCTTTTAAATCTTAAGTATTTGCAAAACACAGCGCCCTTCAAGTCAGCCCCCAGTGCAGCCGCACCAGTCGCACTGCCCTAAAGCAGGCCTGTTGTGTCCTGGGGCTTCCGCGGTGGTACAGTCGGGCCCAGGACAGCCCGGTGAGCGGGACTAGGGGCAGAGGCCTTAATAATTCAAAGAAGCCAATATGAGGGTTCTTGCTGGCCTCGCCGTCGTAGCCCTAGTGGCATACGTACGCACGACCCACTTTTATTATTTTAAGGTCACATGACCTTTACGCTACGCGCCTGTTTCATCACAGGCGCAACATTACATTCCTCCCAATCAAACATCAAAGCAACAATACTGCAAAACTCTCTGGGTTGGCTCCCAGCTCGGCATAAGAACAACAAGAGAATGTTCAGCAAAAATAAAATGAAACAATCTTACGTGAGGTAGTCTTTCAAACGACAGGAAGGCTCAGGATTGCCCCTCAGAAATTTATTGTGACATACCACGGCCTTGGGAGTCCCCGGTCCCGCCATCCAGCAGATCGTCAGGGATCAAAGTTCCTTGAGAATGGCGGTTGTTGTCCAACGCTATGCCAGCAGTTCCTCGGTGTGGAGTTGACGCAGGGCTCTCAGGTACTCCGGCATCCTCCATGACCGGCCCCGTCTCTTCTCCACTTGGCCTGGCATCTTCCACTGGCCTGGTGTTGAGGCTATTTTCCACTCGGGTAGGTGACAGCCCGGACCTTTTGGGTGGTATTTCTTGAAGTGCGACACATTTCTTGTTATTCTCAATCTCCCTCAAGTGGCAACGACGCAGGTTCCCCTAACGGACACCACTGTCCATGATTCTTTTTCAAAAGTCAGACGAAATTTGCCACTGGTGACCCGCTTCTTGAGTAGCACGGCATCCCCTCTTTGGATGTGTGGCACTGTGGCTCTCCGCCGGAGGCTGACGTGAGCATGTGCTTTCCGGCACCGGGCATCAATTAGGCTGTCCTTGGGGGTTTCCGGCTGCCACTCAGGGTGATAAGGAATTGAATCGCTGACCACTCGCCCCATTAGAAGGTGAGCCGGGGCTATGCCAGTTGTGGTGTGTGGCGTTTGACGGTAGCTCCGGAAAAAAGTGAATATGGCCAGCTCCAGGGACTGGGCCTTATCATGCGCAATCCGGATTACTTTATAGAGTGTCCGCATGAATCTTTCCGCCTCCCCATTCACCTGGGGCCACCGAGGGGTGATTCTGCGATGGTGAATGCCTAGAGCTTGCAAGTATGAGGCAAATTCTTGGCTTTGGAATACAGATCCATTATCCGTTCTCAGTTCTTGCATGAGTCCATGGGCGGCTATGATTTTGTCGAGTTTTGGTATGACCTCAGTGGAACTGGGCACAGATATTATTTAAACTTCGGGGTATTTGGAGTGGTCATCAATGGCCACGAGAGTATGGCGACCATCAGGAAGACTACCGAAGTCTAAGCTCACTCGTGACCATGGGGCTCTCGGTCTGGGTTCCACAATGACGGGAGCAGGTTGGGGTGCCTCCCCGGTTACTTGGCAGGCCGGACAGACCCGGACCGTGGCCTCTACGAGTTCGTCCATCAGCGGGAACCAAACCTTAGTGCAAAGCCACGACTTTGTTTTGACCATACCTTGATGCCCGATGTGTGCAAGGTCCACCACTCGTTGGGTTAGAGATGTCGGAATCACCAGCCGATGTCCCCTCAACAAACACCCCGTGTCATCTTCAGTAAGCTCATCTCTGACATGATGCAGGCTGTCCATAATCCGTTGCGCATTGACCATCAGACTTCTCCATTCCTCCTTGGCCCGGTGCCAGTTACCATTCTGTAGGGCTGTCTTGGCCCGTTGCAGACATTCGTCTTGGCCCGTTGCTTCCCGTAGACTCTCCATGGAGATTGGTATGGGGCAGGACCGAGCGGTGACGCACCGGACGTACTCTTCTGTGTCAGCCGCATCTTCCATCTCCTGATCGGTGGCAGCCCGGGGATGTCGGGACAGGTAGTCAGCCAGATTCCGAGAACCAGGCTGGTACTCTACTTTGCAGTTGTAGTTCTGGAGCTGTAGCATCCACTTCTCGATCCGTGGCGGTGGTTTGGTCGATGTTCCTAAGAAGAGAGCTACAAGCGGCTTATGGTCCGTTGCTACTACGAATGGTTTCCCGTAGACATATAGGTGAAAATGGCGGCACCCCCAGTGAATGGCGATGGCTTCCTTTTCGATTTAGGAGTATATTTGTTCCGTTTCGGTGAGGGATCGGCTGGCGAACACCACGGGGCCCAATCTTCATTCGGGTTCCTTCTTTGCAGCAGCACCACCCCTAATCCTACAGGGCCAGCATCCACCGTGACTAGTGTCAGCTTCCTGGGATCGAAGAAGGCCAGCGTGGTGGCTTCCAAAAGAGCCTCCTTGATTTTCTCGAATGCCTGGGCAGGGCCCCACTTCCAGGTGGTGGATTCTTTGGTGAGTTCCCTCAGCGGTAGGGTTAGGTTGGCCAGATCCCGAATGAACCTCCCGCAGTAGTTCACCATACCGAGGAAGCTGCGGACCTCGGTGATGTTGGTGGGGGCAACGGCCTCTTTTATGTCACAAACTTTTTCTGGGTCGGGATTGACCCCCTCCGTGGAGAATGTGTAGCCAAAAAATTGTAGCTTCTGGCGTAGGAACTCACATTTTTCTCGGTGAAGGGTGAGGCCAGCATCCCGCAAGCGGCGTAGTACTCGAAGGAGGCGTTCGTTGTGTTCTTGGATGGTTTTGGCGTGTATCATAATGTCATCACTGACATTGATGACACCGGGGATGTCCGCAATCAACTTCTGTAAAATGTTCTGGAAAACTTCTGCGGCGCTGGATACCCCAAAACTCAACCTTGTGTACCTCCAGAGGCCCACGTGTGTTGAGAATGTGGTGATATTGTGGGACTCCTCATCTAACACCAGCTGATGGTATCCAGACCTCAGATCCAACTTGGAGAACCAGCAGGCTCCTGCCATTTCCCCGATTAGGTCATCTATCATGGGGGTGATGTGACGTTCCCGCTTGAGCGCCACGTTGGGCAGCCTCTTATCAACACAGATCCTCACCGCGCCCGGCTGTTTGGGCTTCCGAGTGACAACGATCGGGGACACCCATGGGGTGGGACCGGACACTTTCTCAATTATCCCGGCGGCTTCTAATTTCTTGAGTTCCTCCTCGACCAGAGGCCGCAAGTGGAATGCTATTTGCCGATTGCGTAATGCGACAGGCTGGACAGTTTGATCAATGTGGAGGTGGATCTCTTTTCCTCTGAATCTCCCGATCCCCTGGAATACTTCCGTGAATTTGGCGAGGAGGTGCTGAAGGGATTCCTGGTGCACCCCGAAGGCGAATGTCACTACTCCCAAGTCCTCGACCGCTCTGCATTCCAGGAGCATCCCCATGCCATCTTCGGTGACATAGACATTGGTAGTGATGGAATGTGTGCCATGTGATATGGTCATTCAGAAGTGGCCTCGTATTCTCAGAGGAGCATCTTGACCATATGCAAATACGGTTATGGTTGAGGGGTGGAGGGCTGGTCTTGGATTCATCGTGCTGTGTAGGGTTGATGCCATGATGTTGATGGTGGCACCTGTATCCTTGACTACGGTGACATCCTGGGATCCCACGCAAATACTGCATTGTGGTAGGCGCCTCCCTTTTCGGGTGGTGGTGCCAATCATGTGGATCTTGTGCACTACCCTCTCTTCCTCCTCATCATCGTCCATGTCGCTGGGTCCTCGGTCCTCTTCCTTGAGGGTGTTCGCCACTTGGCGGGGCTTGCGATACTTCTTTGACCGGCACACTTTTTCAAAGTGATTAAACCGTCCGCACCCCGAGCACCTCTTGCCTTTCGCGGGGCACTCGGCCGCCGGGCGTGATGATCCTCCGCAGTATCCACATGATTTGGATGGTCCCGGGGAGGAAGTTCCTGGTCCTTTCTTGCCCCACCTCTGTGGAGGTTTGGTCGTTACGAAATTTACCGGCTCGGTTTTTACTGGTGCTTGGAGGGCCGCCTCCATGTGCGCCGCTCGCGCTTTCGACAATTCTTTAGTCCGACCCAGGGTTAGTATTTCCATCATGGACTTTCCAGACTCTTCTAGTATACGTTCTCAGAGCTTGGCCGACGCACAGACTTGGATGATCTGCCCCCTAATTTCTTCTGTTTCGTCGCGGAACCCACACGTGGACGCTAGGTTCTTCAGTTGGGCATGATACGTGTCTAGCGATTCTTCGGGGAGCTGACGCGCTTGTCTAAAGATAAACCTTTCGTAGTCTTGATTGGCCATCGGTTCGAAGTGTTCATTGAGGGCATTTATCAGTGTGTGGTGGCTCTTGGGGGTGGCCTCTACTAGCATTTTAACAATGTTGTGGATGTCTTTGCCTCCCAAGTGTATTAGCATTGCACGTTTCTGGTCCTTTTGGACCTTGGTGGCCTCGAAGAAGATACGCAGGCGGTCCACCCAGTCCTTCCATTTGGCCGCTAGCGATGAGGGCGACCCCTCCACTATGAATGGCTCAATGGGTGGTACTGTGGCCATCTTCACTGCCTTGCCTTGCCTTGTGCCCGGGTCCCTCCTGGCCTCTATGCTTCTTTGGGACGTGTGTGTGTGTTGCTCCAGTGCGTGTGGGCTGTCCCCCTCCCTGGGGCTCTCACCACCTGAGGTGTCCGGCGTCACTCACATCACTCTCCCTCCAGGCCTGGAAAACTTGCTGCAGATGAGGTCCTATGCCCCTCCTGTCAGTGGGCCTCTCTTCAGTGCGAAACACTCTGGCCTGCAGTGTTGTGGGCCTGCTTCCTCCCCTTCCTCACACAGCCAGGAACATGGTAGTACTCACTGGGCACTCTGATGCAGCTCCCGCCCTGATGTGTCTCCTGGGGGCAGGAGGCAGGGGCCAGCGTGTGGTCGTAGGCAGCAGGGCCCAGCAGCAGGAAGGCACTTCAGCCAGCAAGGCCAGGACCACGTGGGCGGCGGGTCGATGCGCAGCACGCCTCCCGCCTCGTGTGAAAGCTCTACCAGTCAGCAGCGCCTCCGCACCGATGATCGGGCGCTCAGCTCGGCGCGCCGTTGAGGAGGGCGCCGAGCGCCACGCACTGGGGCACGAGCGCCGCGAGCCGAAGGCAGCGCTCGCGGCCGCCACACCAGCGCACAGTTCGTCGGCGAGGGCAATCCCACGCTCGCCGCCAAAAAGTTGTGTCCTGGGGCTTCCGCGGTGGTACAGTCGGGCCCAGGACAGCCCGTGAGCGGGACTAGGGGCAGAGGCCTTAATAATTCAAAGGAGCCAATATGAGGGTTCTTACTGGCCTCGCCGTCGTAGCCCTAGTGGCGTACGTACGGGCGCGACCCACTTTTATTATTTTAAGGTCATTATGACCTTTACGCTACGCGCCTGTTACGTCACAGGCGCAACATTACACAGGCCCTTCATGCCTTCACAGATATAACTTACCTCAGGTTGCCATCTCAGGTATAACTAACATCTGTCGCTTCACTACATTTCACAATACTCCATGGCTCAATAACAGGTTGATCAATTGTGTTTGGAAACATAGTTATTGCCCGGAAGCGAGCCTCACCTTCAGTCCAACTAGTTTCACAATATGAGCTTGTCATCGGCTGCTGGAACGTCCTCTTTGCTGACACGAATGTAGCAACGGGGACATTTTACACCTCTGACGTGGAATGCGTTATTTGTGCTGCACGATTACGGTGTCTCCCATATTTTTCTTTGTTCGCAGCTAATCCTTTCGCAAGTCAAGACCGGCACAAATATGCTTTTGTCGGTGCACGTGGGTAAAGCCTTGACATTGTGCCAAAATTAGATAAACAAACAGTGATTGAACCACCAATCGCAGTGCGTGGACTCTCCCTGTCTCAATCGGGTGAAAACTACTCGCGAGCGAGCACCTACTGGATCTACACACGCAACTACTCGCGAGCGCGCACCTACACTACACACGCAACTACTCGCGAGCGCGCACCTGCTGGATCTACACACGCGTCTCAGCAGGAAAAGAGCTCCAGACGCACGAAGGAAGTTTCTAGAACGAAATCTGTGCTCCGAGTCTGGACTACCGGCGCTTTAAGAACTCTAATCAACTTGGTGAGTACTGAATCTAATGATGCAATGTTCATACGAGACTTCTAGGAACCCTTTGCTGAGGATAATTGCTGACCCTTTGCGGCCCCAACCTTTGGACATTTTTTGGGAAAGCGTCTCGTGTAATGCACTCGCGATTATATCAATCTACAAAGAGATGTGCCAGGGGAGAACGAGGGAAGGAGTTCCACTCAGAACTGGAATACAGTTTACAGTCTGAGACCACGAGTAATATCTGAGCACTGAGTTAGTAGCAGAATTGGGAATGGGGCTCATCGTGTGCCTTTCAGTATGGGGGAGCGCGTTAAATGGGTAGAATAATAAACGATGTACTTACTTCACCGTGCTGACCTGTTGACTAATGGCGGGACTAGGGCCATATATCGGGATATTTATACGGGTGGTGCGAGGAGGTATACATTTAATTGCAATTAAGATATGTTTTTGAATGTATGATGATACAGAAAATGTCTGCCATCTGCTTTTTTGTGTGAAATGCAGACATCTGTTGTGCTTTGTTTTCACGTCACTGCTCTTGTAGAGATGGCAACCAAATTTTCCTAGAAAGCAACCCTTTTCAGTGTTCAATCCCTCTCTCTCGTGCTCAGACTGTGGAGCAGCCTCTTTCTCTCTCCCCGCCTTTCTTTCTCTTTCGTTTCTTTCTCTATCTGTCGCCAGACGACAGGTCTTCTTTTAACACATCTTAAAACTGTAAGACACACTGGGTGTAAATATTACTGCTAAAGGAAGCTGATTTCACAACAACTGAGACAGTATTTTACATTAACGAAAATCACAAGGAACTCACAGAGGTCTTGTGAGAATAAAAAACATGCAGAGGCGGAGTGAGGAGGACTTGGAGCATTGGATGTAATCAGAGAAGCTAAGAAAGGACAATATATGAAAAACGAAATGTACACTGTAAAGGAAAAGGTTGCCTGTGAAAGAGTTGTAAGTAAGACGAGGTAAAACAACAATAAAGGAGTGAAAACAGAAGGTGGGCACAAGTGTTCTCTATAGGTTTGGAGGCAAACTTATACAGAGAAGAGCAGTAGTTGAAGAGGAACAGGACACGAGTTTGGAGGAGTAATATAAGAGAATAAAAAGGTAGGTTCTGCCAAACCCAGGGTGATCGTTTCTTCATATTTCCGTCCTCTGTTATTTGAAAGCCCTACAATGTTCCTCTTTCCTCCTCACCACGTTCTTTTTTCTCATTCATCTTGCCCATCTACCTTCTTTGCCTCTCTCTACGTCTCCATTATCTGTTTTTTTGCCCTTATGTCTCCTCTTTTACTTCATCTCTTCTCTCCCTCTTCTCCAGTGGCTCGATTTCTCTTTCTGTTATCTCATTAACTCCTGCGTTTCTCACCTCTGTTTCTCTTCCTTGCACTTCACCCTCTTACCCCAGTTTCTCACTTTTCTTTCCCTTCTTCCTGTCCATAGCTTTCCCCTTCTCTCTTTCTCCTCTCTCTGCTTCTTTTCAGTGCCCAGTACATTGCTCTGCCCTCCTGTCCCTCCTTTCCCCTCAGACCTCATGGCCCTCCCCTGTCACTCTATCTCTCGCCCAGAGAAGGACTTGCATATACATCCCTCACTGGGGGAGGTCATCGAGCGTTTTTGTCTGAAAGGCCAAGAAGAATTAAAATGGCAAAGGATGAGATACATGTTAGACAGGGCCTTACACACGATCTGACATGTGAATGATTCTGTCCCAGGCCCAGTAGGAATTTCCATGACCTGGGTCAGTGGAGAGGCCTGTATCACCACCTGCCTCTGCTCTGTGCTGTGGTCAGCGGCGGCTGGCACAGGTAAGTGTGGTGAGGTGGGGAGCAGCGGGGGGGGGGGGGGGGATTTGCAGGTGGAAGTCGACAGACAATAGACTAGGTATTTTTTATTTAATTATACCTATTCCATCAACTGTCGACAACCCCTCCTGACTCTGCCCCGATCCGCTCACCAGGCTCACCTGTGCCGGCCGCCACTGGCCGTAGTTAAGCAGTAGGCAGGCTGAGGGCTGTACCGGACATGTTTTATTTCTATGTCAGTATAAGGAGCACTCCCACATCACCTCCCTCAGTGGATGTTTAGTTCTAGGCGCTGCTTAGTTGTGCTCCTTCTGTGAATAGAAGTGCCATGCATCTGTGTGAGCTGCATTTAGTCTCCAGGCCCAAAACCTTCAGTTTGGCATTCCACAACAATACCCTACCATAACCACAGTCCTGTATATTCACACCTCCTTTTTCACTTATGTTTCTCTCCTTCTGCCCCTAATGTTCCATTTTAAGGAGCTGCTTCCCCAACCCTCACATGCTGCTGTCTTACGACAAACTATCGGATTAGTAATATCAAGTTGCAGAAATATCGGTAAAGAAAGATTGTGATACAAAAATATTATGATGCAGGAATACTGTTGTCAAGAATGTTGATTTTTCAGTTAAGTAATATCGTTTTCAGTAATATCGATGTTATTACGTTTTCAATAAATATAGATTTAAAATTATATTTATGTGTGTTAGTTCATATAATAATTTTATCTTATTGGTTGAATAATTGTTAATAATATTTTGAAATCTAGTTTGTCATTTTAAGTGATTGATAAGTTTTTAATTTAATTGCTAATAGTAATTTATATTGTTATAGCGGGTTGCTAGGTTTGTAGGGGTGTAGGGTGCGAAGTTAATTATTTATAATTAATTAAGAATGAATCTATTGGTTTTTTAAAGATATATATATATATATAAATACACACATACACATACATTCATATATGTATATATATATATATATCTATCTATATAGTATAATTTAAAAAATATTTTTAGCAAATGTATTTTTTGATATTTATTTAGTTTAGTGATTTACTTAATATTTTGCATTTAATTTGTTATTATATTGTATTGTTATCTGTATTTATATATAAATATATTTATATATTTGCTTTTTTACAGTAGTAAATTAAACATAACAGAAAAAATGTAATATAATTTAAAATATATTTTTAATAATAGTGTTATATATATATATATGTATATATAGACACCCACATAAATATTTATGTGTATGTTTAAGTATATATTTATATGTAGTATTAAATGTTAGTTAAATGTATTTCATTTACATTATATTAATGTTCTATTTTAAAATATTTTGGATTTACCCTTCTAAACTATATATGTATTAAAATAAAATATTTGTGTGTGTTTTTTAACAATATTAGCGTGAAACAATGTGTTTTTTCAATTTTTTTGTGCTTATATTTATAAGTATAGGGACACGATATTTTTGTAATCAATAATTTTGACACAATATATCTGTATCACAATAATATTGTATCGATATTATGTCAGTGATCCCATGCAGCACCACTGGTAAGGCACCAAGAGGCGTATCAAGTAGAAACAGCAGTGTGATACCGGTTGCTCGGAACGCTACTCTGACAACCTGATTTGTGTGCTGCTTGCACTCAATGCCTAGTGGCCCAGTTTGTTCTTTTAATCAAAGTGTGGGCAAGATAAGTTTGTGCACAAAGCTGCAGGCAGGTAAACATCACACAGGCCCAGGCTCGGGAACCTTAAAGAGAAGGACAGTGGTAGAAGACAGATCAACAGCCAATGTAGTGGCTTGGGCAGCTCTGAGCTTGTGCCTCAGCCACAATTTGGATTTGGCAACCTCGCTCAACAGTGTGGAAGCAAAATGGTTCCCCAGAATTGAGACACCCTAAATTGTACCTTAATCGGATTTCCTAGTGAATCAAAGATGGGGTTGAACCTCAATTTCATGAGGCAATGTGTTCCTGGTGAAGGCAACCTCCAAAAACAACAAAAAACAGAAATACAATTTATTAGTCAAATGAGATGGATTTAGTGACCCACCCAGTCACAGAACTCTAGATCAATGAAAAGTTAAAGGGTTTCAATACAAAATTGAAATGGTACAATTCCATGAAGGCACTCAAATGGAAAGTTATACAGAGTATGTAAACATTTGAAAATATTTTAAATCCTAAATAGACAGCATAATCGAGAAAGAATTTAGCAGCATCCCATGTAGAATAGAAAAGTCTTTTGGCTCACCCCAAAAATTGAGGGTTTTTATGCATTATTTTTGCATAAGAAATTACAGAAACCACAGTCTCACTGTGGTGTGAGCAAATGTAACATTTCATCAGCAAATCAGAGCACATGACAAATAAACATTACATTGTCTTAACACACAAACATTAACCCACTGCATCAATAATTTTTCAGTAACCTCTATGCTAATGTCATCCGGAAATGCTAGAACATAACTAGAAACATTAACAATAACATGTTATGGGAATGAATAGAGCAGAGTAAATCAACTGAAAAGCCTTGTGAATGTTTCACTTCATAGCACAACAGGTAAAAGTTAATTGAGAACAGAATAAGAATAACAGTGGAAATAAACCATTACATATCATCTACACTGTGTGCTGCAGTGTTTGCTAGGAGATTAGGAGACAGGAGGGTGAGTGGTGGAGATGACCTCCATCTTAGTCAAGATGACGTTTGCACTAAAATGTGACCTATTTAACATACACTACAAAAACGCACTTCTACACATCTTGGAAAAATTGTTTCAAAAGCAATTTCACTCCATTAGTGCAATCAAATGTAAATATGCAAATATTTTGCTCATTTGTAATAATGCACAACAATATAAATCCACGAAAATCTGTTACAGATTCCCTCTCTGACTATTCTATAATCACTAAAAATATAATAAAAATTAAACTAGTCAAGAATTATAAGGCAGTCTACATTCCTTTTTGTTACCTTCTGGTTGACTCTTCCATCAGCTTCAGCAGTTTATAAATACGATCTTTGATATTTTCTGTTTTGATTCCTACTTTTCTGTTTTGCTTTAATGATTTCCTTTCACAATTTCACTCATAATTTCAAACAGACACCCAGAAAATGTAAACAAGAGAAACAGGGCAATTGCTCAAATCATGAACATTACAGGAGTTACGATTAGTTTCAGTTTTTCCCCCTCCCAGATGATCAATCCATTCACCAACCTTGCTGAAACCCTTCCATATCTCTTTAACCTAGGAACCAAATCTCCCACATACCATGCTCTTCGAAAGCTTGAACCTCAGGAGAAATATTAGTAAGCCTGCTGTTATTAGGTATGAACGTGCAACACTACTTTACCTTCAGTACCTTGCAAAACCACCTTCCTACACAAGAAGTATATCTGCTGTTAAGCTGTTTTGTATAATCATAGCTGTTAACTCAGAGTTAACCTGTGTTAAGGCTCCAGCGGTGCTAGAGGTTATTTTATCTTTAAGCGAAGACAAAAGTCAAATTTTTCCATCATTCATAACCACACCTGGAGGTGGAATAGTAGACCCTAACATATCGAATACTATCTGTTCAAACTCACATTTCACTCTCTTCAAATCATTTGTATCATCCACTTCACTCACATGATTAACTTTGGGAAACACAAAAGCAAGATAACAAGATCCAAACCAATTTCAAGGCAGATTGAAGTAAGCAGATTTACAATATATATTCTTCTCATAATATGTTCTTAACAAACCAGGAAATCACAATTTGTAACATAACTTTTATTACACTCACTTTATCCCACATTTTCAACGTTTCCAATCCTCCTAGGGTCACCATGCACCACAAACATATCACCCTTTCTCTCATGTTCCATTCTTAATCTCGGATGCAAATTTTACAATCTTAAATTCTTCAGCGGCCTTAATCTGCTCTCCTATTATTCCCTCGTATCCTCAAACTCTCACAATTTTACCTCTCCTCTGATTGTATTATTTGATAAACTCATGCTCTTCATTACTCAAACCACAAACCTACTCATGAATAGAGTTTTTAATTTTCTGTTTAATTTGTGCAGTTGTATTCAGAAATGTACCATATTTAAGACAATTGTTAACACCTTCATCTTCAGAGATATGTAGGCGTTACAGAGAAAACTTGAAATCTGATTGAGAGACAACAACTAATTTATTTTGAAATACCAACAAGCACATTACACAATAAACTATAGGAAACTAGTAGTTGTAAGAAGGTTGCACCCTGGCCTACAGAAGAGAGAAGAAAAGTGCATATATAGCAATTTTTAACATTCATTATCTCAATATATTTGTTCAACATTTTAGCATACATATTATCATGAAATCCATTAACTAAACTTTACCTATGTGTCAGTGTGTTAGGTATAAGATTGTGATTTTTGACCTTTGTGGAGTTTTACCCCAACGATAAAAGAACTGCACAACAACAGGCCTAATCAGATCATTAGTATCATTATTAAGGTAATCAGCATCTGCTATATGCCACTTTTGATTGAGTCTACAAAAACAAAAGATTATTGTTAAACTCCAAAAGTTGACAAAAAATTCAGTTAAAACAATAATCAAACTTTTATCATTTTCGTCATGTTTTTTATTTATTTGGTGTTTTATATAGCACGAACATGACCCTAAATAGGGTATCAGAGAGCTTTACATTTACATATCTTTAAACTTAGAACAACACGAACGCCATGCAGATTCAGTAAAAATAATCAGTGTACAGCAAGTTGCTAGAAACAGTTATGCTACAAGATCATAAGTAATCATACATTGATTTGTGAGAGAAACATTTGTGCTTTAACATTCGTATATACAAGACCAAATTGAGGTTTGTGTTCAATGTGGGGTAGCATGTGTCTGAACAAGAAGGTCCTCTGGTAATGTCAAGTCTGCTGAAATTATGGAAGGAATTTGCTCATAAAAAAGGATTTGGCTTAACCCCTTCAGTGCCACGCCCTTTCCCCCTCCTGTGCCGGGCGTTGCACTAGTGGGTGGGGTTCATGACGAGATAGTCTCGTCATGAGCACAGCGCAACCGTGCTCCATGACGAGACTATCTCGTCATGGGCACTGAAGAGGTTAATTTTTGTAAGCAGAGATGGACAAAATTCTTCTACTGTTGGGGGGAGAGCATTCCAACTTCTTGGTGCTGCACCAGAGAGAGCTCGGTCATAAGTTCTTTTTTTTTGGAAGAGGGCCAGTTTCAGTAATAGAGCTCCAAGGCTTCGAGAAACTCGACATCCTCCGGATAGTGTGATTTTCTAGGCTAGGTACATTGGTGTTTTTTTAGTTTATCGCTTTGTGAGTGATACATGCCATATTTAGTTGTATTGTTGCTTCGTAAGGCAGCCAATTGAGTGCTTTCAGATTAAGGGGTGATGTGGTCGAATTTTCTGGAGCCAGTTATAAGTCTTATGGCCACATTGAGACAGGCTTTAGTGGTGCTGTTGAAATCTTTGAAAACAATAATCAAAATAAATCTTCTCAATAGTTTCCTTTTTTTATTCAAGTTTCAGTTCAGTTTTTCAAAAGAGTTTCATCTTGCTTCTAAACTGCTTGAAAAAGTCTCATATTTGAGTGGTTATTCTTTATCAGTCCTTCAGGTTTTTCAAGGTGGCTTTTCTTCTTCAAGATCACTTTTGGATTCACTTTCAGACTTGTAGTGGCAAGGATTTATTGCACTGTAAATCTCTGATTCTGTCTCTTCAACTTCTTCCTCAGATATTGATGCTAGATATACCCATTCAGGTAAAAATACTTTCTATATAGAGTTCCTTTCTTGCTAGTCTCTCTTTTTGCAGCAGGACTTTCACTTTTACTGTTCTCGGAATCTAATTAAAGTACCTCAATTTCCTCACTGACTTATTTTAGTCTCTCATTCTGCAGGTGCTTTCTTTAGCAGGTTCTTTTCTTTGACTTTTTTACTTCAGCCCTTTCTTCAGGTGACTACTGCTGAATCTTCTTCATTCACTAATAACGTTGAACTTTGATCGATTTACTGTGAACCCTTTTCCTCCTGTGGGTGTTCTTTTGGCTCAAAATTTTCAACTGGAGTTACTCACTGCTTTGGCAGAGAGTACATCTTTTTTGCTGCTATATTCCTTTGACCTTGACATTGAAACAGCTCTTCACTCTGATCCCTACTTTGAAGCTGGACTCTTCTACTGGTTACTTCATTAAGATATTCACTTTTAGCAACCAGAACTTCTATACTCCATTTACTTCATGAGTTTCAAACCCCCCCCCACCCACCACCCCCCATATGCACCTGCAAACTTGAGCTTGATCCTGTGAATCAGTGGTTGTTTTCACCACTTCTTCATCCATCTTGTTTACTCTTTTCGTGTGAACGGCATGGATGCACTGCAGAATTCCGACACACCTTAGGCAGTGTTTGTCGCTAATATTACTTGATAAGGGCCATGCCACCTCTCCTCCAAGCAGATCTTCATCACATTTCTCCTGACAGCTACCCAGTCTCCAGGGTTTAGCGTGTGGCACTGATCTTCCTTTGTTGGCTCTGTTGCCAAGTTCACCTGATGAGAGGCAGATTTCATCATATCAGCCAGACCTTAGCAGTAATCCAAAACAATGTCAGCAGTAATTGAAGTGCGTGTAGCTGAAGGAATATAGGCCAATCTTTTTGCTCTACCCATCAGTACTTCATGGGGTGAGAGACCAGTCTTTTTATCAGTGGTACTTCGGATGCTCATCAAGATGAGAGGAGGAGCATCTGCCCATTCATACCCGTAGAAGAACATACTTTAGCTGATTTATTCTTTATGATTCCATTAACTCTTTCAACTACTCAGAAGACTGAGGACAGTAACTACAATGGAACCTCTGGTCTAATTGGAGAGCATTATAAATTAATTGCAAAATCTAATTTTTTTAATGTAATCCACAATCTGTCTCAATATAAGTTAGCAGAGCAATCCCTCATCAATAATTAGCAACTGTCAGGCTGTCTGACCTCTGGGCAGGATAGGCCTCATTCCATTTAGAAAACAGACTATGTATTTAAGGCCATTGTAAACCGGTGTTCCACTAAAGCAGCCTGGAGTCTGTCAATGGGCCCTCTAATTTGCCAAAATGACTCATGAAAATGTCCTTTGACCTTCATTATGTTTTTAGGGTGACACTCTAAAGTATACAAAAAAGTGATGGGTGGAATGCTTGAATGAATCCCATCCACTCGTAATTAGTCGGGCTGCACCTCAATCTGTTGTTATTTTGAAAACGATGTCACCTCAATTTGTACTCAACTATATGCAAATCAGTCATTACCTATGTGAGAAATTGGTATGCTGGTTGACTGGGGCATGAGACCTGGTCAAGCAGCAAAGACAATCCTTGTCAGGGTAAGGCACAAGAAAATCCTAAATCAACCTCTCCTCAACCCCCTGGTAGCTTGGCGCAGAGCACTCAGGCTTAACTTAGAGGCACTGTGTTAAATATTTGTGCAATACTTCAAACAGTAAAACATTCAAAACATCACATAAAAAGATCCTACACCAGGTTAGAGAAATAGAGTGAAATTTAATAAAACAAGACCAAACCAACAAACATCCAATCAGTAGAACTGCAGTTACACATTTTTAAAGAATAAAGTATAAAATGGCACCTAAAAGCACAAAGAACCAGCCACATCTATCTGGTCATGCACGCTCAGATCAAAGTCAAAAGTTCAGACTGACTGTGATGGAGCTCAGGTTAGATACAGTCCCATATTAGTCCAGCTGAAGGTTTACCATTTCAAGTTTTGCGCACAGTCCCATTCCCATTAGAGAGGGACGTGAGGAACAAGGAGAGCATCTCGGGAGGCTGTTGGTGTGGTGCAAAGAGCAGGCCAGGCCTCATGAACAGGCAAGCTGGGGCTTCGCTTTGGCGGTTCCCTACAATCGGTCTTTGCTGCAGTGCAAAGAGATGGGCTGGTGGCGCTCGCGCTGATTTTCGGTGTGAGCTGAGCAGACTCAGTGTGAACATTCTCGCTCGTGATCACAAAGAGCAAAAAAGCTTGATTTCAGCACCTGTGAGCCACTCCAAGGGTCCAGGACCTGAGTGGCACCACTTGGGGGGTCAGGAATTCGCTGCAGCTGTGTCCCTGGGGCTCAGTTTAGGAGGCCAACAGACTTGCCCTTGGAGTTACTCTGGGATCCTGGGTTCAAGATTAAGTTGCAGGTCCAATTCTTTCCCAGGCAAGAGGGCAGCAGGTCAGCACAGCAGGGCAGCAGTTCCTTTAGATCAGTAGTCCAGTAGAGTAGCATCCCAGCCGTCCTTCTTCCTGGAAGAGCTTCCACAGGTCCAGAAGTGTACTGAAAAGTTGATCTCTGAGGTCTAGTATTTATACCCAGTTGAGCCTTTGAACTGGGGGAGAAGTTTCCCTTTGAAGTCCCCAAGCATCCTTCCTTCCCTGTCCTGGCAGCTCTTTGTGTGGAGGCAGGGCACAGCCTATTTAAATGTAAGTGGGGCAGCTGTGACCAGCTCCTCCCTCCCATCCTGCCTGTGATGGCCTATCCAGGCTCACCTAAGCTCCCTATTGGGTGTTGCTGGTT
This sequence comes from Triturus cristatus, assembly GCF_964204655.1. NCBI lineage: Eukaryota > Metazoa > Chordata > Amphibia > Caudata > Salamandridae > Triturus > Triturus cristatus. The sequence goes on along the minus strand of NC_140589.1, from coordinate 1,753,885,678 downwards.
AGGTGGAATACACAAAGCTCAACTGTCACAACACCCAGTCATGTGACCCAGAGACAGGCTGCAGGCACCAACTGGCTATGGAAAGAAAATGCTAATTTTCTAAAAGTCCAATAAAGATAAAGGGGTAAACCCTGTGTCCCTCAGAGCCTGGGTGTAAGCAATATAATCTACAATGAGTTCTGTTGGGTGAAATAATTGCTTAGAAAACATTGTTTTTTAATAGATTGGCAGTTTCTTTTCCTAAATGACACTAAATGTCAATAAACGTTTAGTAAATGTTTTAGACAGGGATGAAAGTCAAAATACACTGGAAAGGAAAATTCAGTTTTTCATATATATTATTTATAGTAGTAAATTTTGTATATGATTGCCACATACACAAATGGTAAAACAGACAACATAAATAACATGACTTTAATGAACCAGGTGACAGAAGGTGCATGTGTGCCATAGAAAATTAACCAAAACCTACAAATTAAATACACACATATACAATATAGATTAGAGTAGGTCCATCATTTTTATGAATACATAAAGTTCTGTAAACACCCTTTACGATGCCTTCTTAGAGGAAGGGTGAGGAGACTGAGGACATGATCAGATCAATGAAGCGTCGACGTTTCGACCGAAAAGGTATGCATGCTTGAATGAACGTCACTGTGGGTCTTCCTCAGGACTGGTATATGAAATGTGGATAGCCTACATAAAAATAGAAAAGAAGGTAATCAGATCAGAGCAACTCCTCCAGTCCTGATTGAAGTCAGAATATATGCAACAGAGAGGACGCCTGAATCCTCTCTCATGTATGGGATGAGGCATCATGTAACAATATGGGGTCAAACTTCACTGATGAGCAAGCCCTGGCTGAAAACATTGTCATCCAATTAGTTGCGAGAGACAGTCATGAATAAAATTCTTTGTTTAGAGTTATAGGGCAATCAGTCGCTGGTTCATAAGAAACAAGAACATTCCACCATATGTTGGAATCTCTGCAGCAGACTGGCAGTGAATGTCAATGTTCATCGGTGAGGCGGAGACTCACACCGTAGCAGCGTGGCATACGGAGGACCTGGCCAACCTTGGCAGACCTCTGTCCTGCTATTCTCCCTGTTGACCGCGCCTGATCCTGACGCCGGTGCCATGTACCCCCTATATTGGACTTCCCTTCGAGGACCCGGGCAGTGCTCCTATTCAGTCGTGCCCCTTATCTGGATTTCCTTTCTTCCTCGACCTTGGCTGATTGTTTCACCCGGTGGCCTTCCATTAATTTCTCCCCCACCCCCATTGGATTCTATCCTCTACCTCAGCACATCAAGACTTTGGTGATTTTCCATTCCCCCATTGATATTGGCTTCCAGTAATTGCGCAACACTCATTCATTTGTAACCTGGTCATGAAGATTAACTGAATTGAACACAGGTCGAAACGCCATTGTCCTCTCATCGCAATTCTTGGTGCAACTTTCATGGTTCATCCAAATTACCTATCTTCTCTAACTCTTTACTAATGAATAGGAACCACTATAAAGTTCTCTGTATATATTGACATTTTTTTCTCTTTGCGCCATCTTTTCGCTGTTCTTACTTGTCACTTGCGCTGTTCACCTTGTTTCTCACAAGCACAAATGTGCAGGTTACCTGTGCATTCAATGTAATCAAGTGGCGTCATTATTGTCTCTCTACTTTGTTTATTGTTAATTCAGACTACTGTTTGCATATTTTGCTTCAACCATTAATGTCTCCCTGTTTCCTCCTTTTGCAATTTATGTGCATGTTTTTTTAAACTGTCTTTTAATATTACCTGTTGGGACATATTGTTTGCTATATACACCAATCACCCAGGTCTCAACTAGGTTTACGGGTATCCTCCTGTGATTTGGTTTTAAAAGATTTACGAGTGATTTATTGACATTGAGTGTCATTCAGGAAAAGAAACTGCCAATCTATTTAAAAAATGTATTTGTGTTTTGTAAGCAATTGTTTCACCCAACAAAACTCATTGTTACATAACGTTCTAAACATGGCATTTTCAGAATTGCAATTGAAAATCTGACTTCACTGTAAATTTAGATTTTAATTTGTGATTACAGAGACACCAAACATGAATTGGTTATCTCTCCCCATTTGAAAATGACACTTATAAAATGTAATAAGACAACTCCAATGTTCTCCCATGGAAGAGAAAGGCCTTGCAGTAGTGAAAAATGAATGTAAGAATTTTTCACTACCTGGACATGTAAAACTACATACCCTACTTTTTAAATACATGGCACCCTGCCCTCTGGGCTGTCCAGGGCCTACCCTAGGGATGGCTTGAAAGGGAAGGTTTAGGCCAGGCTAAAAAGTTTACTTTGCCAGGTCGAAATGGCAGTTTAAAACTGCCCACACAGGCCCCGCAATGGCGACCTAAGACATGCTTAATGAGCTACTCAAGTGGGTGGCCCAACTTGTGCTGCAGGCAGACTAGCAGCTTTTAATTTAGTCTCTGGCACATGTAGTGCCATCTTACTAGGGACTTACAAGTAAATTAAATTTGCTAAGGAGGAGGACAGGCACTTTAGCACTGATTAGCAGCGGTAACGTGCACAGAGGTCTATGGCCAGCAAAACAAATTTAGCTTAAAGGTGGAAGGTAAGGGCAAAATGTTTGGGGATGAGCCTGCATAGATGGCCAGGGTCAAAACGGACTGCCAAGCCGGGTCCTCCCTAAACCGGAACACAAGAAACTCTGGATCGATTTCTTCTAGTTATAGGGTCATCAGGTGGATATAGCTTGGTTCCAGAGACTCAGTGTGCATAATTGTGTAAATTGCCCGTATGCAACCAATTCTGCCACTTGAGTCTAAATTACGTTCAGCAGATATGATGCTTCAAGGATTTCAGAAATGGAACATACTGCACAGTCAACCTTCAATGCTTCATTTTGGTCTCTTAAAATAGAGCCATCAACAAATAAAGTCAGAACAGACAAGCTTAACTCTGATGCAATGTGTAAAGTATGTGTGCAACATTTCAAACAGTAACACAACATATTTAGAAAAAAGAGTAATTTTTAATAAATGAAACAAGGCCAGAACAACAAAAATCCAATCAGTATTACCAAATATATTCAATTTCAAAGGTTTTAGTAAAAATAGCATCAAAAGGCATAAAGCACCAACTGGGGATATCTGGTCACACTGAATAAAGTCACAAGTTTAGGTCAGCCACAATGGAAAACAGGCCGGCTACTGAGATCCACTAAGACCCGCTGAGCGCAATACCCTAAATCCTGGTTTGCAGTGCTTTGTAAGGATCCGCGTTGAAGATGCATCGTGCAGTGGAAGTGATGCTGCTAGGCTGTGGTGCAAGGTCCTGAGGCATTGTAGAGGATACTATCGACAAGGGCTTGGAATGCGAAGTCTGGCATTGAGGATGCTTCGCGCAGTCTGGGTTATGCATTCGTTCTGAGGAGTTATGGGGCTGCAGTATGAAGTCCGGTGTTATTGTTAAGGATGTCGTCGGAGAGGAATGTGAGTGCTTGCACCGAGGATGTGTCATGCAGCAACAGTTCTGATGTGGCGATGGTTGCAATGCAAGACTTTTAGGTGGTTCTAATCAAATACAGTAGTGGCGATCTGTCAATTCTGCTCGGATTTGTGCCGTGCAGCAAAGAAGATGCCTCAATCCCGCTGGATCCACCAAGGCTGACAGAGCACCTTAGGTCTTTTTCCAAGGGTCCAGGACTGGGGTAGAACCCCTTGGCAGGGTATACTCACAGATGGCAAAACCTAGGTGCAAGTACAAGGTTGTGAGAAGCCTGTTGTGTCCCTGAGGTTTCCAATCTAGGGTCCAGCCAACTAGTCCTTGAAGTCACTCTGGGGTTCTGGGTTCAAGAGAGGCAGGTCCAGTCCTTCTCACCCAAGCAAGAGGGCAGCAGGCAGCAGGTCAGCCCAGCAAGTCAGCAGTCCTCCAAGGCATTAGCCCAGCAAGGCAGCAGTTTATAAGAGTGACAGTCCTTCAGCAGCACAGCAATCCTTCTCGCTGGTAGAGAATCCACAGATCAAGAAGTGTTTACTGAAGTGCAGGTGTCTTGGATCCTCAATCTAATCTCAGTTGGGCCTTTGAATTGCAGAGAAGCTTCTAGAGCGTTGCCTTGAAGTCTCCAGGCATCCTGCCTTCAGTATCCTGGCTCCAGACTAACTGCAGGGAGTTTGCAGCCCTTCATGTGGAGGCAGGACACAGCCTATTCAAGTGTAAGTGGGGCTGTGCCCAGCACCTCCCTCCTATCCTGCCAGTGATGGCCCATCCAGGCATACCTATGCTCCCTATTGTGCGTGTGTGGCTGTCTAGGTGGAATACACAAAGCTCAACTGTCAGCTGCTCCCAGTCATGTGACCCAGGTACAGGCTACAGGCACTGAATGGCTAAGGTAGGAAATGCCAACTTCCTGTAATTTAAAATCCAACTTCACCATACATTAGGGCTTTTCATTACAAGTCCAAAGATACCAAACATAAACTGCAGACCTGCTCCCATTTGGAAATTACAGCTAATTAAATGTAATAAGGTAATTCCGAAGTTATGCTATGAAAGATGTAGGCCATGCAGTAGTGAAAAACGAACTTAAGAGTTTTTCACTACCAGGACATGTAAAACTTAAGAGTGCATGCCCTACCTTTTGAATACACTTCACCCTGCCCTCTGGGCTGTCCAGGGCCTACCCTAGGGATGAATTGTATATATAAAAGGGGAAGGTTTGGGCCTGACAAAAGGTTTATTTTGCCAGGTCCACATGTCAGTTAAAAACTGCACACCCAGGCTCCAATGACAGGCCTGAGACAAGTTTAAAGGGCTACTTAAGTGGGTAGCACAATCAGTGCTGAAGGCCCACTACTAGCATTTTATCTACTGGCCATCGGCACATGTAGTGCCACTTTACCAGGGACTTACAAGTAAATGAACTGTGCCAATTGGGGATAAGTCAGTTTTACCATGTTTTAAAGAGTGAGCGCATGCACTTTAGCACTGGTTAACCGTAGTAAATATTGCAGAGATCTAAGGCCACTAAAAACATAATCAGCAAAAATGGAAGAGGAAGGCAAAAAGTTTGAGGAAAGACCTCCTAATACTGACAGGTCTAACAGTTTGGTACATCGTTTTGTAATATTAATGTAGTCATGTTCAGGTTCATTACCATCATTATCTTCATCATCATAATCGTCACTCTTTTCCTAGTTATCACAACCTTTATCTGAAATAGGAAGCAACATTGCAGGATTTAGAGAGTTATAATTTATGACTGAGATGTTTTCAGATGCTAATATGACTTGTTCTTATCTAGTCAGTCTACTTTTTTTCCATATGCTCAGCAGTGTACAAGTTAGCAGGATCTCAGCAGAATGTGGAACAAATGGAAGTAATGTATGCCGCGTTATAATTCCTTCACTTTGTTCAATTGTAATGCAAAAAGCTACCACCGATTTCAAACAACCAGGAAGACTTGTATCTACTGGATACAACACAGCTGACAAGCTACAGGTCTCATAACTCCTCCATGTTTTTGAGTCAGAATTGCAAGGGCACAACCGCTTTATTCATGACAGTAAAGATAGAACGGTAAATTGGAATCAGGCATTCCAATAGTGGGTGCATTACAAACAATTTCTCTCAATAATTGGAAGGTCTGTAAGCATTGTTCATCAAATAGTACCGGATCTTGTATGTCATTATGGGTCAACCTCACAAAAGGTTTTGCAATCAAGGAAAAGTTTGGAATCCACTGACGTAAGTAGCCAAATATTTCCAGAAACATCCTCATCTCCTTCTGGATGGTAGGAGGACTCATTTTCAGAATAGCAGAAACATGTTCTTTTGAGACTTCCCTTGTGCCTATATACAGTACTGCATTTTCGTATGGGAAACCTTAATACCACTGTCAGCTAAATTATTTATTTGGGCAATTTTATCAAGTGAACAACCTTCTTTTGTCTTTGATATGACCAGCAGGTATGCAGCAGGACTAAATTGTAGGTGAACTTCAAATATTTTGAATCTTACTTGAAGGATTATAGAAGACCCTTGTGGGATCCTACATCATATGAGAATTTTCTTTTGTTGCTAAATAAGGCACTCCCGGAGGTCAACCCCAGGTGCGTCTGCACCAATCTCACACCTTAGAGCCAGCAGTGCCCATGATAGTATCTCTCTGCCCAACTTTTTATTTGTGGAATGATGAGGCCCTCACTATAAGATTAAAGATAATCCTGAGGTGTGAAAACATCACTTCGCCAAGTTGTTCTCTCTATAAGCATTTGGCCAGATTAAGCATACCAAACTGTGTGCAGGAAAAACCGTCAGATTGACGGACTATGTTCAGACCGAGTGAACACCATGTGGGAATTCCGTGTGCAAACACCGAGTCTTATGTTTATTCCTCACTGTTTAGGCTGGAACTAGAGAATTGCAAAGTAATACTACAGCTCCAGATTACCATATTCTGTGGTATCAAAATAGGCTGTAGTATTACAGCTGTAAATTTCCTGCAACATTTGTAACAAGAACCCACATGTCTGTTATTGCAGTTTATTTTCAGAGACTCATAAAACTGTGATAAGTATAACGTGCTTCTTTTTTAAAGCACACTGTACATCATTTTTTGCCATTTTTAAATAACGTGCGACTGCAGCCCAATTTATTGTTAGGAAATTATTAATCTCAATAAGAAGAAAGGCTGAGTTGACCATGCCTAACTTGAAATGTTGTTGCATTCTTGTAGATCGCACAGTTTTCAAGCGTGAGCACTGAATTTGCTGAGCCATTTTGCTGGCACATGAGTGTTTCAAACACATCTCATTAGAGAAGATAACAGTTCAAAATTCTGGGTTGAATCACCACTGTTTTGTAATAAATAAATAGAGAATAAATAAAGCGAGGTTCATCATATTGTTAGCTGGATCTGCAGAGTGACTGAGATTCAGAACAAAAGCACAACATTCTGTCTCAGAGCTTTGTTCTGCGCAATTAGCCTTGATGTTGGTACCGTTTTTGCACCAAGAACTGCAGTGAGTTTCAACAAAAATGTTCATCTTAAGGATGCAAATGAGGCCCGAAGCTCACAAAGAAAGCTGTTGCCTGACTTTCTGATAGTCTGTGCTCCCTCAATGGTGTGAAATACAAGATAGAATATATGTCTACAACTATTGAACTGCTTCAGATGTGAGAGAAGGGAAAGATAAACACAATCAAAGAGCCCAAAGGTACTTGCTTGACTGAGCAGTGCCTGCCTAGCGATTGAGGAGGTTGCTGTTTTTACACTGGAATGTGTACCTTAGTGATCACTAAGTGACTTAGATTAATTCAAGTTTTCCTTCCATCACTTTGTTGTGGTTTGCAGAAGACACCCTGGTTTAATGGGTATGCCCAGATGTGGTGCTGTGCTCACTATGCCATAAGATTGAATCTGCATCACATGGACGAGGCTTCTAAAACTGGTTTGGGGTTGCTATCTGAAAGTAACTTGACCTGGCAGTACGGGCTGCACTGCTCCTACTGGAGCAGGACCAAGACAGATTTGCATACAGCTGGTCTCTGTCTAGAATGGCATAGTGAGTGAAATAAAAGGTTCAGAATGAGGCTCTGAGCAATTTCCAGTAGCCGAGATTAATTCAGTCATTCATTCCATTACTTTGTTTTTGGTTATATTTGATGCCGTAAGTGAGACAGATGGTCCTATATTTGGATCTTGTGTCCACTATGCCATGGGAGACCAGCTATACTTCACTTACGAGGCCTAAGTGGGCCGAAATTGGTCTGGTGTAGCTTATATGCTAGTCTGAAGTGCACCTGCCCGGGCAGTAAGAGCAGTGCCCAGACTGATTTGCACATTGAAGGTCTCTGTCTAGAGTGGCATAGTGGATGAAAACAAATGAACTTGGAATATGATCCAAGTGATCAGCAGTGACTGAGATTAATTCAAGCATTCCTTCCATCACTTTGTTGTTTTTTTTAATGATCCCCTTGACTACAGACCCAGGTAATCGCTAGTGACTGAGATAAAACATTCCTTCTATCACTTGTTAGTTGCAGCTGTGCCACGCAGAGAAACAGAGAGTTGGGTGGTAATTGAAAATCTTCTGAGCCCTGGGAGACATGCTAAACCCAGAGGCGAGTCCACCATAACCATAATTGGCAGAGAAAATGTGCATGGTGGATTCTACTTTGGACTTACACTTCCTCCTGAAATTGGACGATTATATATTACTACCCCACTAAAACATGGTTCACAACTAGTCGAAAGCAGGGTGAAGAAATCTTCTGTTTTTTTAGCATGAAATATGAACAGAAGAGGTTTCCAGTCTAACCAGTTGGATGAGAGAAAATGTGCACCTTGATGAGGGTGCGTGAAGTCAGTTTTTACAGGTTTAGCCCAAGGTCATGAAGGGATGGTCTCAAAGGCGCATGCCATGGAGCAAAGTGAACACAAACACTCGCATATTAAAGTAACAAAATTAGACACCAAAGATCATGCGCACAATTCAAAATAAATAAAAAACTGGATGTGCCTTGAATGTGAACTTTTCCAGTATTTAATGCTATGGTGTAATTAATAGTAATAAAAAAAATAGCACTTGTCAGACAGCTGACTGAAAATTAAGGTGCACCTGCCTCCCTCAGGCATCCAATGATGGTTATGTGCAGTCAGGTCGCGTGACCATAAATAGGAGGCACAGTGCCTACACATAACTGACCCTTTTCTTCTTGCAGCAGCACTCACCATTTGTGAAGTGATCTACGACCTTTAAAGGTATGTTTTTACGTCCATCTTAAACTCTATCATTTGAATTTATACTTTTTCTATTTAAGTGATTTTGACTAAACGCTCTGCTATCAATCATAAAATTTCCATGCGAACAGGTTAGCTCACTTAACAGCCTTAAAAGCATTCCTGCCACAGTACGGGCAGAGGTGTAGCTTCCAGTGGGAGTATCACCAGCTTGAGATATTGTACTTAGAGCATTTGAAGCAACACCACAAAGAGGAACGGGAAAGAGAGATATCAGTTAGGGGCGTAGGAGACACTCAATTTCTTGGGGGTTGGGGGCTTGGCAGACGCAGCCTTGGAAAATCTCCATTGACCCTATGCAAAGTGTCTGTGGTCTATGAACAGTGGGCTCCAATAAACGTATACATCGCATTGTTCTAAATTGAAAAAGTGTAATAATGATACAGGTGGACATATAATCACAGTATGCTTTCTTGTTTTTTTACATTCTCCAAAGTAATTAGTAAATATGAATGCACCAAGCAAACAAAGGACGGAGGGTTAAAAAGGAAGAATAAATAAAATGTTCTTAGTAACATTCCTAAACCTCAAATGCAAATAGACAATTCTGAAACAATTTGCATAGAAATAGTTCAAAAAAGTTCAAGGCGCTAATAATAGTCAATGCTTGCAGTAGATTGAGACCTATACGGAATTTGAAGCTGACCACGATAGGTCCAATACATAAACCAGGTCTGTTCAGGTCAAAATTCTACCTGAAGACTTTAATCCTTAAGGTCCTAATTCACCACAGGGGTAGATTCCTAAAGGTCCTCATGGCCTCAGTGGAGGCAGTTGGAAACTCATACGTTGTCAGGCATAGTCCTTCCCTATAGAGTGCTGCTTTTCCTTATTGGACATGTGTGTCCTAACCTGCCTCCAAGCATTATATGTGGGATTATGAATGCATTGGTGTTAGACCTGGCATCATTGGCGAATATAGCGGCTTACAACGCCTGCGATTAGATCGCATGCCATTACAACGCTGTTGTTACAACAACCGTGTAGTTAGTACACAATATCATTACATCGCAAGTCATTACAACAATTTGCTGTAGGGGGCACGCTGGACTTGGGAATATAGTATTATTTACTATTCCTATTCCAGTTTGCGCAACAGCTGGGAAGGTGTTGTATTTTAAATCCAATACCAGTGCGCCCCCTAAAGCAAGTCATTGTAATGACTTGCCATACAATTGTATTGCTTACTAACAACGCGGTCGTTGTAACGACTGCGTTGTGATGGCATGCATTGTGGAGACAGCGTTGTAAACCCTGTTTCCCATCATTGGCGTGGGTTTCCCCAATATTTTTGCCTTTACCTCCTGTGTTTTTGCTGTGTGCTGGACTCTGTTTTACTGGTCTAGATGCTTTGGGCACTTTGCCACTGCTGTTCAGTGCCAAAGTGTAAGTGCTCCCTTTGTAAATTGTTGTTATGGATTGGTAATTCCAAGATTGGCATATTGGATTTACTAGTCAGCCCTTAGTACAGTGCTCTGTGTGTTCCCAGGGCCTGTAAATAAAATGCTGCTAGTAGGCTTGCAGCACTGATTGTGCCACATACACAAGCAGCCTTGCAACAAGGTCTCAGGCCTGCCATTGCAGAGCCTGTGTGCAGTCTGGTACTGCCATATCGACCTGGCAAGTGCACCCACTTGCCAGGCCCTAACCTTCCCTTTTCTTACATGCTATTCACCCATAAGGTAGGCCCAAGGTACCCCCGTGGGCGGGGTACAGTGTATGTGAAAGGTAGGACATGCCCTTGTGTGTGTGGCACATCCTGATAGTGAAATAATGCCAATTTCGTTTTTCACTATTACAAGGCTACATGTTCCCATAGGATAGAATGGGGAGTTTGCTTATAACATCTTATAAACATAACTACTCCTGGGAACAAGGTAGGAAAATAAACTTTAGTATGCATTAACTCAGAATGTTAAAATGCATCTTTTAGTGAGGGTGATTCTTACATTCTGTATTTGAAAATATCACCTTTAGAAAGTACTTTTTTTCTTGCTTAGCCATCCAGTATGCCTCTGCTAGGATGTGTATTGACTGTCTGGCTCTGGAGTGACAGGGGCTGGGGATGTGCAGTGGCTCCAGAGAGTCTGGATGAGTCAGCGCTGGGCTGAATAGACCTGGGCTGCATTTAGAGTAATGGGAGGAGATTTCCTTTCTCCTGTATGGGCCTGGTCTGCCTTCCACAATGCTGTCGCCACCTCCTGCCGGGAAGCTGCACCAGAGAGGACAGAACTGGTTTTGGCTGGGCAAAGAGCTTCTCTCCCACAGAGAAAAAAGGTTTTTACTGTATAAAAATAGGGGCCCAGAAACCAGACTTTTAGATCACTTCTGGGAAATCAAGAGGAATCTTTGCCAAGGAGAAGAGCTGGAGAAACTGAGGAGGAATACTGCCCCTGTGCTGTTTGCTGTCTAGGGTTGGCCTGCAGTGGCTACTTTCTGCCAAGGAAAGGGAAAAGGGCTTTGCTGTTTGCTGTGTCCCCTGCTTGAGGAAGATCTCCAAGGGCTTGAAACTGAGCTTGCCTCCCCTGTTCTGAAGTCTCAGGGACATAAAGATCTCACCACCAGCTCCCCTGAACTTCCTTGCTGGGAGTTCTGACCTGCTAAGAGGTTCCTGCTGTTGTTTTGGACCCCTGAAGGCTGTTTGCCATTGGGAGCTGGCAAAGTAACACAAGTTCAAGAAGCGCAACGCATCCGCATGTTTCCGACGCATCGCCGAAAAAATCATCGCAGCGCCTGCCCACAGCTCAAGAAATCACCGCACAGCGCATCAAGTGCACCAATCTGCAAAGTCCGAGATCACTGCACCTGTTCTGACGCAAGCCCTGCTGTGAGGCTGTAAGAACCAATACATTGTCCCGGATCGTCGCATCGCATCGAGGTGCCAGGTCTGTCACATCATTGGGGTACACAGTAAGAAACCGACGCATCACCTCCCCATGCAGTAAGAAACAGACGCATCACCTCCTCTCTGGTAAGGAACCGATGCATCACCTCCCCTGCGCAGCAGTAAGAAACTGGTGACACATCACCTCCCCCGGAGCAAGGCACCAATGCATCACCTTCCCTGACTGTAAGGAACCAACGCATCACCTTTCCTGTTGTCCTGGCTTGTGCACCAGCATCCACCCCTCGTGCCTAATTGAACTATCGTGTTCCTGCATACGCACAAAAAGCCTGCACTTCCAGCGTGCAGGTACACCCATTTGGAGCACGAGCCAGGACCGTACACTCATCGTGCTTTCATAAACTCTACATGTGGATTTTTCCTGTTTTGCCATTTGGATTTGTGCCAGCCCACCTCTACCCTCACATGGGCGCCCGGATGGCTCCCATGTGAGTATTATTTTCTTCACAGCACTCATGGTGCCACACCTTCTACAAATGGCTGTGCTGACTATCCTACACCTACATCCATCCCTACACCTCAAAGTCCTGAAGAGACCCTACATTGCACACGGGGTCGAAACGTCGTCGACTGTTTACAACAGCAAATCATTTAAAACCAGCACTCATCACTGTATAAAGCGCGGGTCATATACTGTATACCTCCTAATGGTCGTCTTTATGATATTTAGGAAACCTTGTACATATGTCACAAATATGTCACCACTGTTTTAGGTTCCATTTGTCACTGGGACACCACTCACTATTGTTAGATTATTATTTAAATACCATGTGTGTATTTTGTTTCTAAAACTGTATAAATAATTGTTCATGAAATACAAATTCAGGGTGTGTTCAGTTGCCTCTCCTTTTGACATCACATTAACCCATTACATTGCCATTGTGCATTTCTATACCCAGATTAAATTGCCATTAGTCCACAAGAGCCATTGTTTTTGATAATAATTTAAGTACCCTGGTTCCATGTGAGTGGGGTTCCCTTGTGTTTGGTTGCCAGGATCTGAATCATGACAGTTCAAAGGCACTCTCCCAGCATAGGGAAAGCAGTCCGGGACTAGCACCCACAGTGTAGGCGCCAGCCAACAGAGCCTGCATGGAAACAAATGTTGTGTTGCTCAGTCTGCCAAAACTAAGATCAGGATCTGGAGTTCTTCTCTCTCTGTCATACAATGTATATTATAATCCTCAAGTTCTGGGGTGACACCTACTGGGTCTCCTCATCTAGACAGACCACTCAGTCCATTGATCAGTTCGTATAGGGTGATTGTCATGCAGCATAAAGACACATGTTATAGAGAAAAAGGTGGTGATCAATACATAAGTTGCTGAAACATCCAGAGTATGTAGCTTCAACAACGGTACCTTTGCAAAAGCACGAGTAAGTTCCAAAGGACACTTTCTCACAGCAGATGTTCCTAATGTAAAGAAATTGTAGCGAGCAGTCCTAGTATGCACATGGGAACTCTCTCTATGAGACATAGTTTCGATTCACATTGCAGGTTTACAAAACCTTTCCAAGAGAACAGAATCAAGCAAATTAAGGGTAAATGCAGGACTAAATTGAATTCAGTTCACAAAATACATAATTTAGAATAATGGAAATATACACTTTATTTAGAAACCTTTTGGGAACCATATATGCTTTCATTTCAAACATAAAGCATTTTAGGTTCATTGGAATTAGCATGTGTAACTATGACACATTACTACATTTTCATAGTACCAACGTATACAATTACTTCAAAACATAACATTTTTGAATCATTTCTAGAAATTCTCATTAGTACATATATGAAGATTATTCCCTGAAAAGTTCAGAGAAATCTATTGAAAAAGGTTTCATTCTTAGAATCATTTGAAGCATCCTGGGGTTAATGAGTATTTTTTTAGAGGTGCTCGAAGGTTGTTACCAGTTTTGTAAAGTTTGCACAAAGTACAGTCTGATTGTGTATTACTAAAAAATGAAAAAAACATTGAATGCACTGTACCACTTAAACATTGAGGGGCAAATGTCTATATTTTGATGCAACGCAGCACATCAACTAAAGTAGTCACCCTACTTCCTTAGGAGTAAGTATAACAGCACCATGTCTACTAAGATATGGCACCTACTTTGTCTCTCCCTACGCTGGTGCACTTTTGGCTGCTTCGCCCCAATGCACATATCTTTGCTCTATGGTGCAAGGATGCGTATCATGTCAAGCAATGGTTTTGTAGTGGAAGGAAGACCTTCCAGTACAAAATACTATGTTTTGATATACTTAAACACTTTTGACACAGTATGCATGCTGTAAAGTGCAGTACACATGCAGATTTTCAAAAGATTAGCAAAAATAACACCTTTTTTTCCAAACCTAACGCCTGCCTGGAGAAGATGTACATTTTTGGCATGAAGGCCTGTCTACTTTTTTTTAGGACGTTGGGTATTGCATCAAAAACGTGGATGATTGAATGGGAATGCCCAATTGCCATAAAGAAGCATGTAGTTCCACTTTGCTGTATATTATAAAACTTCCATTGCAAATCAGAATTTGTGTTGTAAAGTAAATCCTAACACAACACTTTGCTCTGGATTGTGTCCCTTTGTGATGCAAACCTTGTGAAAAGTGTTTGTAAATTTTCCTATACTCTATAGTCTGTAGTGTGTGCAGCCTATCATACAGTTTAATTAATTTTTTTACTGATCTACACATTCACAGTGCTTTCTCTCCCAGGCTCGAACCTCATAGACCTATAAACACACAAGTAACTAGCCCCAGTGAACCAAGCAGTTATACACACACAGATGTCTGAAATAATCATATTAACCAACTAAGCTTTCCTCCCAGAACAATACATCTCCCAAAGATTAGTTTATCTTGCATTTTTATTTCACTTAAGGTTTCTGTAAGTATATTTTACATGCAGTTCTTCCCACACTTAGATCACTGGGTTTATGTGGCAGAGAGGATAAAATTATGCATCAATAAAAAGAAAATTATGCAGCCTATTTTGTGATGTGTTACTTCATTATTTTGAACTTTTATACACATCTTAACACTGTCTGAGCAGACGTTTCACCTCATTGGTACCAGTTAATGCCCAAATACAGGAATAAGCAACTGCAACTCTAGCAGTCAACCTGTGCGAAGGTTTTTTTCACTGTGTGGGTATTTAAGTTGCTGCATTTTTAGTAACTTCTGATCCATTTGAGCTAGAAGCAATATTTTTTGTTGAACTCTGAAGATTATGCAGCCGGTGATTGATTATGTGACAAATGCAACAAATACATATTTATCCCAAAAATGCTGCAGCTGCAAAACTTCATCATACAAGTGGCCCTGCTCCTGGTGCTCTGTTCGATAGTATACGAGAAAAAGTCACCAGCGGGCCCATGCACGTACATACAAACGATTATCACCATACAGTATATTAGCACTTGTCAAGACTGCCTATGCTCAGTTTTATGTAAAATGCAGTGACCCATCATGAATTCCAAAAGTAGCTAATGAATGTCTAAACATGAAAAAAACAGAGGCTGGAAAAACAAACAGCTGGCACAGGGGAAGAAAGCAGTAAAGCTTCAAAGAAGAAACCCTAAAGTTCTACCATACGACATTCAATCAGCTTTGGATTGGCAAGGCAGACAATCAGCAGGCAATTAGCCAGTGGCCGATGGGCCTGTGGTTGAGGCCTATTGGTATGCTATGTTTTTTGGTGGCCCTCTTAGGGGCCGATTCCGATCTCGTAAGGAAGGCCTCCAAACGGGATTTGGAAAGAGCAAATCCAATTAGTTACAAATGACCAAGTACGATGCAACGATGCGTCCATGCCGACCAAATCGTTTACGAACCTGAATATATCCGTCTGACTCGTACGGGGCTAAATCGTGCCACGCAATGGAGCCATAGTCCGAACGGGCAAGGACGATGCACGATTTCAACTGCTGTATCAACTCGGTGTCAGCGAGCGTAAGAAGCTGTCGGAATCAGACCAGCGCAGGCCCCCCTTGACTGGGAGCACTCCCAGACGGTCACTGGGGGGTGCGCATGGGTCCCCCTGATCAAAGCATGCTCAGTGTGGCGGAACTCGCCACGGTGTCTACGCTTTTCCCCACCCACCCCTTTTTTGCTATGGGAGCATGTGTACACGTCCGTACACAAGCTCCCATAAAGTACTATGGGAGTCTGGCCAAACCGAGTCCGTAACCATGCGGTTGCATCGTACTCGCTTGGGAAGCCATCTGCATCCGAGTTGTAGGGAGGGCTCTCCTGGCGAGATCGGAATCTCCACCACAAGGGTACACCATCAAAAACTATAGTTAAAGCCTTTGCATTAATATAATTAGACTGACTTGTGCAGATTAAGGTCAGGTGGACGCACTGTGAGAGGCAGAATGACAATGGGCTGCTCTGGCTGTCACAGCATGAGGTGTGCCTGCCCCCTAGTTCCCTCCAGGTGTGACAGTGGCCTCAAGGAGCTGCTGATGGGAAGCCATTAGCACTTGCTTTGTGGGGGCCTGGTGCAGGGGAGGGGACTAGAGGGGTTGCTGAGGGCCAGCGAAGAGGCTCTTCATTTATTATTGTGTACTTCCTCTGTATGTAACAGGCATTTTCCATTCATATTAGTCTCTACTGTCCTCCTTTGCTTGCCATAAAACAGGGTTTGTGTCCCAGGGTCAGCTCAACATACTGTGATTCTTAGCAAATCACTAATCTACACGAGCCAAACAAATTCATCTGACCGTCTGTAATGTTATCTGGTGCTCATAACTTGACAAGTTGATAACTTGTGTTGCTGTAACGCGAAGGCTTAGGCTTTCTCTTTGGCTAAAATCTAATTTTAAAATCACTGTATTTGTTTTGTTTTCGGCGCTGTATTTACAATTTTAAATTGACCCTGAAATCCTGATAATATCATTTGAAAGGAAATACATCTCTTACTGTGTATATTTCGTTGTTTGTGACTTCGTTCTTTGCGTGCATTCCCCGGTCCACCACAGCTGGTGCTGATTGTGTGGAGGGAGTTTTTACGCTACATACCTGCCCCCACTTCCGGTGAGATATCCTCGCCCGCCATCTTAATAGGGTGACGGTCTAGTCTTTTGCCACTCTCTCCTCAGCACTGCATGAAGGCAAGCTATGGCGCTGACGCGCAGTTGATAACTTGTGTTGCTGTAACCCGAAGGCTTAGGCTTTCTCTTTGGCTAAAATCTAATTTTAAAATCACTGTATTCGTTTTGTTTTCGGCGCTTGTATTTACAATTTTAAATTGACCCTGAAATCCTGATAATATCATTTGAAAGGAAATATATCTCTAACTGTGTATATTTCGTTGTTTGTGACTTCGTTCTTTGCGTGCATTCCCCGGTCCACCACAGCTGGTGCTGATTGTGTGGAGGGAGGTTTTACGCTACATACCTGCCCCCACTTCCGGTGAGATATCCTCGCCCGCCATCTTAATAGGGTGACGGTCTAGTCTTTTGCCACTCTCTCCCCAGCACTGCATAAAGGCAAGCTATGGCGCTGACGAGCAGCGGACGCGCGCAGCAGGCGCGCCAAAGGCGCGCCGCAGGCGCGCCTAAGGCAAGCCCTTCTGCACCCGTCCGCGTCCGATGCGCGTCCAGCGCCAGCCATGCTGCTCGTGACCCTGTTAAACATAACATGCCCACTTGCTACCTGGAGAAATGGAACACCAGTAAACAATGTGGTCATATCTTAGATGTTAATAATGTCGTGGGCCCGACAAGCTGCAGGAAATGCCAGACACAAATAATTCTCGTGGATCATCATCGCATCACGATTGACTCAGGTATTGAAAGCAGTCACTCGGTCTCCGTTCAAGGGGGCCTAATTAACGCTCGATCTTTAATTAAGCATACCTTAGACATTAATGAATTGATCATCGATAATAAGCTCGATTTCTTGTTTATTACTGAGACTTAGTTGAGGGATAACTGTAACCCAGATATAGGGGTCGCTCTGCCGCCAAACTTTACTATGTGTAGGAAGGATAGAGAGGACGGCAGGGGAAGGGGAGTCGCCATTATACATAGGGTGACCTTACAGATGAAGACCTTTACCCTGCAAGGACTAAAAGGAGTTGAAAATATGGGCTTTTGCTGTACCATGCATAACTCTTTCTCCTTTTCTGGGGTATTGCTGTATCGAACTCCTGGCAACAGTAATGCCTTCCTAGAATCTTTAGGAGACGCCCTTAGTGAGGTAGTGATTAGATACTCGAACCTTACTTTGCTTGGGGACGTTAATCTTCACTCGGAATGTGATAATAGCCCAGGAGTTTCATCTTTTTTAGAAATGATCTCCATATTGGGACTTAAACAAATGGTCCAAGGTCCATCTCACTGTGGAGGGCATACGCTTGATACAGTCTGTACCAATCTAAAGTCTTTACAGACCAGTAATCCTATGCCACAGATTTGGTCGGACCACAGTTTCATTCCTTTCGCCCTCTCAATTCCTCAAAAATGCAGTATAGGTATAAGTGATAGTGACATTGCTAACGTTTACAGGCGGAAATGGCTCTCGCTAGTCTCTAACCCCCTTCTATTAGCTACAGCTCAAGATACGGTGGCGGTACTTATTGGGGAACCGGGAGAGGATTCAGCTAGAATGTATAACTGGCTCACATCCATAGGCAATAAATTAGAACCCCCTAAAGGAGGTATTCGATCCTCTAAAAGGAAAATTCACAATGATCCCTGGTTCTCAAAAGCACTTGTGGATCTTCATCTGCACAGTAAACAGCTGGAGCGCAAGTGGCGAAGGGGATATGATGCAACTAATCTGCACATTTTTAAAGCATTTAGGAAGCAATATAAGCTGGCCATCAAAGTTGCAAAAAAGGAATATTTTTATAATCAAATCATTATGGCCAAGCATAATCAAAAAGAAATATTTAAAATTGTAAAATCTTTCATAGATCCTAAAGCCTTGCATACTGCTATCCCTCCGTCTGTTGCACTTTGTAATGAAATTGCTCTTTATTTTGACAACAAGGTTAAAAATATTCAAAGGAACTTTGAGATTTTTAGGCCACAAGATTTTGCTGACGAAAGAATATCAGATCACGGTTTGAACCTTCCTGTCTTGCAAACATTCCAAACTGCTACACTAGCTCAAACAAAAGAGGCCGTATTAGCTTGTAAATCTGGTTCACCATTGGACGCATGTCCTCCAATTTTTTTACATCATATCATTGATGTTGTGAACCCGATTATTAACAGTATAGTGAATTCCTCCCGCACCTTGGGTATTGTTCCCAAGGAAGGGAAATTTGCTATTGTAAAACCCCTAAAAAAAAAAGCAGAATATGGAATCGTCAACTTTATCCAATTATAGGCCTATATCTCTTCTACCAATTCTGGGTAAGATTACAGAGAAAATAGTGTATAAACAACTTGTTAGCTTCACTGAATCTACATCTATTCTTCATCCCCGCCAGTCGGGTTTTCGTCCAAAACATTCAACAGAGTCAGCTTTATTGGAGATATCAGACACCCTTAAATTCATCATGGATAGTGGCAGGAAGGCAGTCTTGATCCTCTCGGACTTGTCTGCCGCGTTTGATACCATCTCCCATGACATCCTGTTAGCCAGATTAACATCTTGTGGCATCACTAATCTGGCATTGGCCTGGATTACATCTTTTTTGTCAAATAGAAAACAGGCTGTCTCTCTGGGATCCTGCTTGTCATCCGAATTTATTGTCTCTACGGGTGTCCCACAGGGGCCTCTATTAGTCCCCTGTTGTTTAACATATACATGGCTCCGCTTATCTCACTAATCTCGTCCTTCGGGATTGAGACTACGTCCTATGATGATGATACCCAACTTATTCTGTCATTAGAAGAGGGATCGACAAAAGTGGAAGAAAACTTTAAAGCTTGTTTTTCGGCTGTCATTAAATGGATGAACAACAACCATCTCTGTTGTAATACTGACAAAACAGAGATCCTTCCCATTGGTAAAAACAATCTGTTCCAACCTAAAGACTGGTGGCCAGATGATATTGTAGCCCCTCCTTCAACGGTTGAGATTGCTAAAAACCAGGGGGTGTTGTCTGACTCCTCTCTTTCTTTTAAGCCCCATGTTTTAAAATTAACAGGGATCTGTTTCAGCTATATTAGGACATTGAAAAAGTTTTGTAATCTTATTCCATCCGCAGCTAGGAAAACGGTGACAGTAGCTCTTATACTGTCACGGCTGGACTACTGTAATAGCCTCCTCGTTGGGACGAACAAGTCTTCCCTGAGACGGCTTCAGGTAGTCCAGCATGCAGCAGCCAGATTGGTTTTGGGACTTCCGCGTAGAGCGTCTGCCTCTGCTGCATTGAAGACTCTGCACTGGCTTCCGATCCACAAAAGAATCCTGTTTAAATTGCTTCTGATAACTTTCAGAGCTTTTCGGGGAGTAGGCCCTGCTTATCTCTCCACTAGATTTAAACCATACACTACAACAAGGACACTTAGATCTAGCTTTGCAAACTTATTGGCAATAGCTAGGTTTAAATTGTCATCTAAAGGAGGGAAATCAGCTATGGTCTTGGGAGCTAAAGCATGGAATAACTTGCCAAAGGAATTGAGAGCGACTCAAAGTGAAAACCTGTTTAGAAGAGCCCTTAAGACCTGGATCTTCGGCCTAACAGATGTCTGCTCTCTGGCGATGATCTAGCCCGGATAGTTACAGTTAGTTTAAGTTATCTGCAGCGCCAGGAGACTTCGTCAGGAGTGACAGTTGCGCTATATAAAACTTTCTTTTCATTTCATTTCATACGACAATTTTGTGCTGTATAAAACTGCATGCATTTGAGGAAAGTGACACTATTTTTTTGGTTGCATTTACACACTAGCATCATTCCCTTTAATGGAAATTAAATGTGATGTTAGCAGTAAAACAAAAAAAACCACAGATACACCTTTCATCAGTCTCCGAGTATTGGAAGGCCTCTCTAAGGTACTGTAAAAGAGTGTAAAAGGCAGTCTAGGTCTGTGCCAATTCCTGTTTCCCAGCAGACATTAATCAAAACATCCAAAGCAAACTAATAGATAGAAAAGCAATTAAACAGGAATTCCTGGTCTTTTTTATAATTGTGAACTTCCAGTGTATATTTTTTTTCAATTGGAATGTTTATAAGCCTTAGAAATCTTTTAAATTACCGCACGTTTGCCAACACTTAGCTCCATGATCGTACCCAAGTAGTTTATTGCAAAAGGTTTCGATATGTGAATGTGTGTTTTTGGGCTGACTGGGCATAACTGTTGCCCCCACCCAACCCTTTATTCAATCGTGTGGTGTTTCAGGGAGTGGGTTAACTCATACAAGCAAGTCCACTTCTGGCTGTGCACTCTTTGCTTGTAGCTAAGTTGCACTGGTATCGAAGAGCTTGCATTTGAGTCTCTCATGACCACTTCATGAAAGAGCCATGCTGAATTTTTTTGACAATCAATTTTATTGACTTTTGAATGTAACAACAAACAGCACCATTCAAAGCTACATTATACACTGTCAGAAGAGGGAGAAAACACATCATAGTGACATCAAGGCTATACAAATAAAACCAATAATGACGTATCCACGTGTACCTGAAGAGCTGACCACTCCATATCAGTCTTCTATTACGCCAACCCATTTGCCCCACATGTGGCGAAATTTCTTGGGGCATCCCCATGAGACATAAAGATGCCGCTCCTGCGCAGCACACCAGTCCACCCCTCTGCGCCATCGCCCTAGAGTGGGTGCAGCAGTGTCCAGCCAGTGAGCAGCAATGTCCCTTTTGGCGACCACCAACGCCGCATTAAGGAAGAGCTTCTCAACCCTGGAGCCATCCAATCCGTCGGTGACGCCCAGCAGAATACGTATGGGATCAAGAGGCACCTCCCAGCCCAGGACCCCTGTCAGGTCTTGTGTTAAAGATTCCCAATACCCCTGTATCGCAGGACACAACCACACCATATGGTAGAAGTTGGCGTGGGGGTGGGAGCAGCGGGGGTAGTGGGTGTCAGGCCGAAGCCCTGCGCGGTGAAGACGCAGGGGTGTAAGAGAGGCGGCAGGCAAGAAATAAACTCGGACCAGGCGGAGCCTCGCTGAAACCGCAATCGTTCTAGGGGCCATCAGGGCGTCCCTACAATCCTCGTCCTCCAGAGCCCCGAGCAAGCCCTCCCATTTGTCTCGGATGAGGGAAAGGGAGTTAGGGGTATTGTTGGTGAGTGAGAGGTAGATCCGAGAGATCCCACCCTTCCCCAAGTCGCCGGTCATAACTTGCACCTCAGGCGGGCTATATTCAGGCAAGGAAGTGCCATCTGGAATTTGAGAGTGTAGGGCATGGCGCAACTGCAGGTACCGGAAAAATTGAGAGGGATGGAGCGAGTGTCTAGCCTGTAAATCCTGAAAGGATCATATATGAGTACCGCTCCAGACGTCGCCCAACAAGGTTACCCCGATGAGATCCCATTGCCGGAACCCTGACAAGGAGGCAACTTCACGGAGCCTGGTGCCACAGCACAAGAAAGTGTATTGAGTCAGCCTCCCTGCCCAGTGAGTATGACATAGTGATGCACGCCATGCCAGAAATACTCCGGGCTTGACCTCATGGAGAGCCCGAGGAACCACGGCCCCGTAAAGCATCCCCTGAATAGAGGAGAAGCCCATGGCGTGAAGTTCCAAGCGATACGCCGGGCCGGACCAGCCGCCATTAAACCAGTCGTGGATCGTAAGTAGACGAGTTGCCAAATAATGGAGGTAGAGGTTCGTCATTCCGAGACCTCCGTCAAAAGATGGGATTCAGCAGTTGGCCAGGGCCAGCCTCGGTCTCCAGCCCCCCCAGAGAAACTTAGTGGCCAAACCGTCCATGTCCCGGAACCAAGACCTAGCAAAGGAGAGATGTGTGTTCTGGAGCATGTACAAAAAACGGGGTAAGATCATCATTTTGTATAGGGCTATTCGGCCCAGAGGGTTCAGGGGTAACGTGCACCATTTAAGGAGGTCGGAGCGAACCCGGTTAACCAGCGGGGTGACATTGAGCTCCCATGCGAGGTCGGGGAGAAGGGAAACCCAAATCCCCAAGTATTTGAAGGACAGCCGCCGAAGGGAGATCGTCGACTGCCAGTCAAAGCACTTGCGCGATAAGTGCAAGGGGACAAGGACGGACTTAGCTGGGTTAAGCCAAAGACCGGAAACACGTTCGAAGATAGCCAGTGCTCGAAGGCATCAGGGTCCCGATTGGGCCGAGTCAGCCAGAAAAAGCAGCACATCATCCGCGTATAGCGCAATTTTATCTTCTGCTAGGCCGGGCCACCTCCAGCCAGTCAGGGAGCGGTCACAGCGGATAAGGCAAGCGAGTGGTTCCATCGCCAGAGCAAAAAGTATCGGGGAGAGGGGGCAACCCTGCCGCGTACGCCGTCTAATGGGGAAGGGGCGGGAAAGAGCTCCATTGACGAGGACCTGTGCCTGGGGACGGTGATAGAGTGTTCTTACCAAGTTGCGGAAAGGGGTGCCAAAACCCATCTGGTCCAGCACCGCATCTAAATAGCTCCAATCAACGGAATCAAAAGCCTTCTCCAAGTCAATAAGGAGAAGAAACAAGTATGGAGTCAGCAGGTGTTGGTTCGCAAGGGCAAGATGAATGCGCCTAAGACAGTGTCTAGTCCCTCGGAGAGGCATGAAGCCGCATTGGTCAGGGTGGACAAGCTGGGCTAGATGCGGTCGTATGCGATTGGCCAATACGTAAGTGAAGATCTTGAGCTCTGTGTTGATGAGCGAAATTGGACAGTAGTTCGAGCAGCATTGCTAGGGGGGCTGGGACTTAGAGATCACTACGATGGTAGCGAGGTCCGTCTCCGGCCAAAAAGAGCCGCACTCCACCGCTTCATTGTACATCGCTATGAGAGGTGGAACCAAGGTATCGCGGTAGGACGAATAAAACTCCTGGGGGAGCCCATCCAGCCCAGGAGTCCTACCAGCCGCCTGGCCCAAAATGGCATCAGACACCTCCGTAGGGGTGAGCGGAATGTCCAATGCAGCCGCGTCGGAGCAGCTAAGGCATGGAAGGGGGAACTCTTCCCGTCGGAGGAGCTCAGAGAGAGAAAGACCAGGCGACCACGCCGAATAGAGGGTAGTGTAGTAGGTGGCGAAGCATTGGGCCACTGCTAACGGAGCACGGTGAAGCTTGTCATTAGCGTCAGCTATTTCCGGTATGATACGGTTGGCCATGGGGTAGGTGGCGAGGCGGTGGAGGAGCCTACCATTTTTGTCTCCCCAGCCGTACACTCGGGCCACAGATGAACGCCAGAGAAGCTTGGCGGCTTCCAGAGAGGTCTGTCTTAGCTTGTCCCATAGGAACACCAGTCTCCTTTCCTGGACATCAGATCTATCCACGGGGCTCATCGCCTCGAGCTTGTGTTTCCAGAAGCGTGAGCTGGGAGTCACGTGCCGCACGGACGAGTTTCAGTTGGCATTTGGCGAACCCCCGAATGGTGGCCTTACCAGCCTCCCAGAGGGTGCGGGAGGAGGACACCGAGCCTTGGTTGGTGGTTAAATAGGTGCAGAGTTTGGCCCCTATGCAGTCCTTGAACTCCTCGTCTTGGAGGAACCAGGTGTTGAGTCGCCAAAGTGGTCGGGAGGATGAGGGAAGGACCCCTACATGGAGTGGCACTGGGGAGTGGTCCAACAGGCCCCTCGGGATGATAAAGATTGCCTGGAGCGCTCGGCAGTCCTGAACCGGCAGGAAAGCGTAATCTAGACATGCATGGGTGTGATGAAAGGCAGAAGTATGTGTGAATTGCCTTGCGGTCGGGTACCACAATCTCCAGGCGTCCCCGAGACCCAGGCTGGCAGCCCATGAGGAGAGAAGACTGGATTGGGCAGTCCTGGAGGTGGAGGGAGGAGACGCAGTATCTAGGCCGGGATCCATAGTGGCATTAAAATCACCACCACCATGGTCAGTCCCAGGGGCAAAGTCGCGATCAGCGGGGTAAGTCCGCAAAGTGTAGGGGCCAACAAATCAGGAGGGGAATAGAGAGACAGCAGATTAAGCAGGCGATCCCCAAGGGTCCCTTCTAAAAGAATAAAGCAGCCCTGAGGGTCGTGTGTCACTTTACGCGCCACTAGGGGAAGAGTACGACGCGCCAGAATAGCCACCCCTCTGGACCCCCTATGAAACCCAGAATGCCAGACAGCACCACAGCCATAGCGGACAAGGAAAGTACATCGGTGGCCTAGTAGATGGGTTTCCTGAAGCAGGAGTATGTCCACCGCCTGACGCTGAGAATATTGCAGGACAACTGCACGTTTGATCTTGTCCAGCAGGCCATTGACATTCCAGGACATTATATGGAGCGATGAGACCGTGCTAGTATCGCCGGGCAGGAGGAGGCCATGAGGGAAGTCTGGCCGCTGGGCGGCATAGCTGGGATAATGAAGTGTGGTAGTGCCCGGAGCCCGTGGATACGGTAGTGTAGCAGTGCGTGGGATGTGTTCACCCAGGTGTAATGGAACAGGGGCGGTGCAGAAAACAGAAAACCTAAAGAACAAGGCAAATGGGAGCCGGAGCTCCAACCCCTCCCAACCCCCCACCCCACAATTCAGGAACGGAAGCATCTGTCACCCAAACAGTAAACAGGGAACTGGAACATCAAACTTAAATGCTTGGAAACGGGGAAAGTCGTGGAGGACCCCTCCTCAAGGCAGGATGTTCTTATCTTATAACCATCGGTGAGCAGTTAGTGACCAGGTGGGTAACTGGTCTCGGCGAACACCAGCCAGGAACCAAAACATCAAAAGAAAGGCTGACATCGTTGTGATGGGTTCAGGCCGGCCCGGTGGGAAGTGTCGGGCTGTGGGAAAAATCAATGTCTGGAAGGTCTATCAAGGACGGTGGAGGCGAAGCCGAGCCGGGCCAGAACGGCCCAAGGTGCCAGAGCGCCGCCCGGCAGGAGAGGTCTCCCTGGATGGCCCAGGCGTGTGGCCCTGTGAGGGGCCCATCGGAAAAGCAGAGCACGCACGTCGTTGGCCTCTGCACCTCCCGGAGCGTCTGCGGCGTGGGTGAAGCACCGGCATGTCCTGCCGTGCGCCGCAGTTGGCAGTAGGTAAAACGGGATTTTGGGCAGGCAGCCGCAGCGTGCGCTCTTCTGTTGCCCGCCAGGATTAGTCCTGAAAATCCACTCGCAGCCGTGCCGGTAAGAGGAGCCTGTATTTAATGTTAAGCGAGCGCAGCTTTTGCTAGACCTCACCAAAGGAACGGCGTTGAGTCTGGACTTCCCGGGTGTAGTCAGGAAGACCATTATCGTCAGGTTTTCGTGCTTGAGAGGTTGTTTCTTCCGGGATTCGGCCAGGATAGTGTCCCTGTCCCTGAAGATGAGGATTCACAGGATGATTGGTCGTGGAGGGGCACCCGGCTGTGGCCGGGGGGCGAGCGATCTGTGTGCCCTCTTGATCGTGAAACAGGGGGAGAGAGCGCCTTAGGGCATCCAGGAGCGTATCCAGCGCTCCACAAAGTCCGCTGCCCGACCCTGTTCCACACCCTCAGAAAATCCAACCGGGTGAAGGTTGTTGCAGCGGGCGCGGTGTTCAGCGTTTACAGCATGCCGGTGGAGTGCCTGCGTATGAGATTGGAGTCGGTTCACCTGAAGTTTGAGCTGCTGGACGTCGTCCTCCATGACAGACACGCCGGACTCCGCTCCCTTAATCCGGGTGTTAGTGTTGCGAAGGTCCTGTCGGATCAGGGCCATGTCCATACGGACCTCCGCAATCTTGCCCTCAACCGAGAACTGTGACGTCTGGATCGCCTGAAGGATGGCAGAGAGGTCGGGCGTGGTGGGGGCACCTGTGCCCGCAGGACCACCTGCAGCCCCAGCATTAGCGGTGGCAAATCGATCTATCTTAGTCTGGGTAGCAGGGTTCTTGGGTATTTTTTCGCGGACCATGGTGACCCTCGGGTAAGGCGGAGATGAGGTATTGGTCCTTGAGGGTAGTCCAGCCAGCCGGGAGGCAAAGATAGAGGATGGAAAATGGGGGGGGGTCCATGGCGCAGCCAGACCTTGCCGACCCGTGCCAGTCCGATCGATCTCTGCTGGGGCCCCAGTGGGCCACAGAGCAGTGCCAGGCTCGCTGGTTCACGGAGGATGAGTGAAGGGGGTGGCGTCAGCCTACGGACCTGCAGAGTAGGACGCCAAGGTCAGCCACCAAGGCGTGGACAGGGCATTGCGGGTGCGGAGGACAGGAGCCGGTGGTGGGGCCCACAACCAGGACCCCACGCCGCCTGAGCCTTGCGGCTGATTCGAATCCCCAGGCAGCAGCCGCAGCCTAGGTTCTTCGCTCCAGGTGGGTGCGCCGGGTCAGGCGAGCGGGCTCAGGTGCTCCGGGCCAGCACCGTGCCCCTCCTCGGACGCAGGAAGAGAACGGATCTGTAGTGCCAGCCACAGGCCCTTGCCGGCAGCCCAAGCGCCACTGCCCTAGGTGGCAGTCGAGGAACCTCGAGGGTGGGAGGGAGAGGGGGGAAGAAGCCCAGGCAGGCCACGGGACAACCCCAGAGGTTCGCACGCTTCCTCCCCCGCCACCCGATAGACGGCCGATTCCCCTCTCAGAGGCCCGCACCCCCGCAGCTACGTGTCCACCTCCTCACCTCATAACTGCCAGTGTTGAAGGGGGGGGGTCTGTCAGCAGCCCGCAGACATCGTCTCAGCACAGCCAAGGCCCTCAGGAAGTCTCCGCGGCCCCACCATCACATCCAACAGCCACAGCGCGGCGCCGCAAGGTCATCGGAAGGACAGCATGCAGCAACCCCCTCCACCGCCCGGCCGACAGCCAGGCCGGCCTCCAGGAGCACACCGGAGCAAGGCGGCAGCCTCTCCTGCAGGGAGGCAGGTCCACGGGCTCGCCGAGGGGCAGCGGAGACGACTCGGCGTCACCCCAGGCCAATTGGTGAGGGCCCAAAATCAGGTCCAGGCAGGCCCAGGCTCCCGAGAGGCAGGGGGAGCTCGCTGGAACAGGGCGGGTGGTCTCCCAAGCCACTGCCACGCCGGCGTCGGGCTGCACCAAACAGCAGAAAGGCAGGTCCACAGTCTCGCCAGAAGGCCACAGGTGGCCGGGCGATTCAGCACTCCGCAGCGGCGCGGTCAAGGCGCAAGGCCGGGCAAGGAGCCAACAGCCGCGTCGCCATCTTGGAAGAGGCCGCCAGGCGGCTCAGGGATGGAAGGGCGTCCGCCGCCCCAAGGATCGCGAGGCAGCACTTCAATGGGGCCCTCCGGACTTCCTGGTGAGCGGGTCGAGGATTTTAGGGGTCATTAATAGGGTCCCGATGGCAGGCCATTTCAGAGCGGATGACGGAGGGGTCCGGAGCACTCCTAAGGTGCGACCGCCATCTTGACGCTCTTGGCCAAGCCCCCCATGCTGAATTTAAGTAAGAAATTAATATGCTTCTTTCAAGGATTTTTAATGTTTTTTTGGACATGGGTTCCTCATTTTTTAAATCAGAATGTTTATAAAATATTTCATAAAACCGAATAAGAAGGAACCTTGAAATTGTTGTAAAAAGACCACTG
Organism: Triturus cristatus; assembly: GCF_964204655.1. Taxonomy (NCBI): domain Eukaryota; kingdom Metazoa; phylum Chordata; class Amphibia; order Caudata; family Salamandridae; genus Triturus; species Triturus cristatus. Next base: position 1,753,857,415 of record NC_140589.1, on the reverse strand, counting down.
GATCTATAAATACATCTATATTCATAACTTACTTGTAAGTGAAAAGCCGTTAAAATGATTAAATGTAATTTTGTTATTTTTATCCACATCTCTACCCCCACCTCCATTGAAGGTCCCATGCATTTTTGCACTGAAAAAGAAATAAAGTTTAAGCAGGGGCTACATCGCTGTCTCTGTTTAAACTTCAGGGGTCAGCTGTACAAAATTCAGTTTTTGCATTTCCTAAATAGCGAATCCTAAGAAATTTCTATTTAGGAAATGCAATATGGAATGTACACAAATAGAGATTTTCTAATAGCGATTCCTACCGGGTAGGAATCGCTATTTGGAAGTCGCTATTTAGGAAATGCTAAATGATTCGTATGGGCCTAAAGGACAGTAGGTATGAATAGTTATGCATCTACAATTTTGTGACTTACTATTAGGAAATCGCAAATAAGGAAATGCAAAACCAAGGGTGACATTTGGCCAAAGGCCCCTCTTGATGCACCCCCCAAAATAGTGGTGCACATGTACAGCACACACATGCTCTAGGGGCATGTGTGTGCTTTATAGCACTTTATAAAAAGCAGTTTGGGTGCTTTTTTTTTCTCAATTGCATATGGTTACCAATGACTTAGAGTTAATGGTACTAGCATTTCCTAAAGGCCCATTCTGCATTTAGGAAATGCTTTGTACATGTGCTTAAAAAATCACAAATAGGAAATCCCTATTTGCGATATCCTATTTAGGGAATCTCCAAATGCAATTTCTACAGGGTGGAAATTGCATTTTTCTATTCTCTAACTGTCTTTTTAGATATGGAAAGACAATTTAGCATTTCTTTTGGGACCAAAATTGCAATTCGGTCCGTTAAGAAATGCTAAATCTGTTCGTACATCTGGCCCTAAATGTTGTTCAAGTGTAAATGGGTACACATCGACAATAATCTCTTACCTGGCAGTAGAAGTCTACAGTAGGGGTAATGGCCACTTGAGTCAGCTCAAGCAAATAATAAGTAGGCTGAAATATACCTGTGTCCTGAATTTGTGACTGTAGGGAATGAGTGAACACTTTACCTTCAACAGCGTAAGGGCATCGCCTCCACAACGTTTTTAACAATAGTCTTCAGTGATGCACATATTCCTAAACGTAAGGAAAAGATGGTTTAAATGGGGTGCAATATAGTCTGTCCATTTATTTTGGTAGATTTAGCCCTGTGTGCATCACTCAACATATTAATGTACCCTAACTTGTTTTTAAACCTTACATCTAAGAAAGAAGGGCTGATTTACAAAGCTAAACCTTATACTTTTGTGTACTTTTACTATTGTTTGCTAATCACAAAGGTATTTTACTAGTAGTATCGTTACGACTGTGGAGTCTCTACACCTAAAAAAGGAGGACAAACCTATCTTTTTATGTGCGAAGACTCTACAGTTGTAAAGATACTACTAGTAAAATACCTTTGTGAATAGCAAGCTGTCAAACTTACACAAACGTGTAAATTAGCCTTTGTAAATCAGGCCCAGTATGTCTGATCCTTAAAAGACTGATTTGTACATTCATTAGTGGAAATTTCCAAATGATGGAACAGTATGAGTTATTATACAACAGCTGGAAAAAAACAAAAATATATTCCTTTTCCAATTGAAAAAGGTTCTCCTTGATAACAAATATCACAATACAATGTGTCAGTTCTGTGATAATGCCCATGGTTCCCTGGAAGACAAATGTAAACAGATCTACTTCCTTAAATGTATATGTACTTTGTGAAAAGCAGCTGTTCAGCTCTTTATGAAACGCAGAAAGAAAAAGTCAGCTCCTTACCCATTCTGCTGCTAAGGGTCCGATTCCGATGTTGGACAGAAGGGCTCCGATTGACGATCGGAGCCCTTCGGCCCACGTCGGAACGTGTCATTCAGATTCCTTTCCGACCGAGAAATTACGATGGGCTCTGTCGGAAAGGAATCCGACTCGGTTTCCTGGAAACTTACGTCGGGCTCGGAGAGCCCGTCTGCCTTCCGGAAACCCTTCAGTACTCCCCCCGCCACCTCTTTCCGACCGAGGGAGTACTATGGCAGTTTCCCACTGCCTTTTTGTGCCGGTCTTTCCGGCAAGAAAAGTCAGTCGGAAACTGTCTTTGGGGGCTCCCAGTAGGGCCCCCATGGGTGCGAGGCCACTGAATGGTGGCCTGGGGAGCACATATATTGTCCCTCTCTTGATCCCTGCACCCGGTGGCAGGCACCTTGGGACGCCTGCCACCGGATGCAGGTATGAACTGAACCACTGCATTTCACAATGCAAGCATGCATGCCGTTTGGAATGCATGCTCCCATTGTGAAGCATACGAGTGTGACCGAACATGGTTCAGTCGCATTGTACTTGCAGGTCTGTAACAGATGACAGTAGGTCAGTCACTTACAGTTCCTGACCGATGTCGGACGGACTCTGGTCCGTCCGACATCGGAATCAGCCCCAAAATGTTTGCAGGTTACCTCTCACTCCAAGTTCGGACACCGCTGAAAGCATGCAGGTGTTGGGCAGGGCAGCACTTTGATCGCCCTTTTTGTTGTGTTGAAGCATAGCTTCGAGGCGGCAGTCGAAGTAGGGCTAAAGAGGCCCTGGGTGCTTACTTTTCGGTACCCATCGGTTCCACCAACCTTGGTCCCATGCCCCCCACCCCCATTCCAAATTCTATGGGTTCACTGACAAACTATCGAGGTAAAAAATATAAAAGTAAAAATTATCAATGAATAGAATGCAAAAATATCGACTCCCTATACAGGTAAGTACAGAAATATAAAAGGAAAGAAAATTATCTAAAAAATATAGTTGTACAAAATATCAAATTGTATATATATATAAATAATAAATATGTTAAATAAGAAAATTAATATTAAAAAGTCTATTTAATATACATTTAAAAAATAATAATAAATTAACTTAAAAACAGATAAACACACATACATAATAATTCATATATATTTACTTTAAAACAATTAATAAACTATTAATTGTAATTTATTTTATAATTTCAAAATTATATAAAAATGTACAAATATATATATATATACACATATATGTACCAATAACAGAAAATCTAATAAAAATCTTCAAACTTAAATTTCCCACTCCAGTGAGTGCAACAGTAGGAAAAGTGTTGGATAGCAGAAGGGTAAAAATTACTATTCCCACTCCAGTGAGTATAACAGTAGGGAAAGTTTTGGATGACAATTTCTATTCCCACTCCAGTGAGTGCAAGAGTAGTGAAAGTGTTCGATAGCGGAGGGGTAAATATTACTATTACCACTCCAGTGAGTGCAACAGTAGGGAAAGTGTTGGATAGCGGAGGGGTAACATTTACTATTCCCACTCCAATCAGTGTAACAGTAGGGAAAGTGTTCAATAGCAGAGGGGTAAGAATTTCTATTCCCACACCAGTAAGTGCAACAGTAGGGAAATTGTTGGATAGCAGAGGTGTATACATTACTATTCCCACTCCAAAAATTGTAAAAGAAGGCAAAGTGTTGGATAGCAAAGGGGTGAACGTTACTATTCCCACTCCAGTGAGTGCAACAGTAGGGAAAGTGTTGAATAGTAGAGAGGTACAAATTACTATCCCCACTCCAGTGAGTGCAACAGTAGGGAAAGTGTTGGATAGTGGCAGGATGACATTTACTAATCCCACTCCAATCAGTGCAACAGTAGGTAAAGTGTTCAATAGCGGAGGGGTACAAATTACTATTCCCACACCAGTCAGTGCAACAGTAGGGAAATTGTTGGATAGCAGAGGTGTAAAAATTGCTATTCCCACTCCAATAATTGTAAAAGTAGGGAAGTGTTGGATAGCAGAGGGGTAAAAATTACTATTCCCACTCCAGTGAGTGCAACAGTAGGGAAAGGGTTAAATAGCAGAGAGGTAAAAGTTACGATTACCACTCAAGTGAGCGCAACAGTAGGGAAAGTGTTGGATAGTGGAGTGGTAAAAAACACTATTCCCACTGCAGTGAGTGCAATAGTAGGGAAAGAGTTGGATAGCAGAGGGGTAAAAATTAATATTCCCACTCCAGTGAGTGCAACAGTAGGGAAAGTGTTGGATAGCGGACGGGTAAAATTACTGTCATGAAAACACAAATGAAGCACATTTTGCTTTTTAATTCTGAATTGTGTGGAAAACAAAGATGTTAATAGGATCAAAACAAATCTCATCAATATTGTATTTTATTGTGTTGAGTTGCAGCATTTGTCTAGCACTTACTATTGCTATATGGAGCACTGATGCACATATCTACATGGCAGCAAGCTATGCCATATAGGGTGTGCGGTTGGAAGAGAGTTGTGTTTGTTTTGTAATTTTATGTTGGAAGTATATCCATGCCAGGCATGTTGATCATTGAGGTGTGTTTATTGTGTTATGGGATGAAGCATGTAGCAGTGTGGTGTATTATGAAGTGTGGAAGACACAGACGCTCAGTATATGGTTTTTCAGTACACTGGCAGTTTTGAACAGCTTTGCATGTCCCTTTATGGTATTTAAAAAAAAAAAATTGTAGTTAGGCCTCGCAGTAATTTTAATAACACCAGAGTAATTTCGGTAATCCGCATTACTGTTTGACATGGGATTACCAATAACACAATTACTTCCACTCGCAAAAGTAATTTGGGGAAAAAAATCCAACAGCTTCTCGAGCTGCTGTAGTTTTGTTGCATTTATCTCTATTGTGTTGGCGTAAAATTAATCCTTGCATTCATTTTGGATGCAAGGGTGCAGTTTTTACACTAAGAAAATATTGCTAAATATTTTGTCCATGTAAGTTGAACGTATGTCTGTAGAAGAGTTTCACAAACAGGCCTTAGGTGTCTGTAAACAATAGGGTCAAAAGAAGAGTGTAGAAACTCTCTCTCTCAAGGTAGAATAGGCACACTTTAAAATGACTGAATGAAAAGTAACAAGAAAGGTGTTGATGCGTGTCTATTTCTTACCTTTGTTTTCCCTTCCATGTAGTGTGTGAGAACGGGCAAGGGGGTTGGGTCCTTATTAACATTTCATCAATTCTGTCAAGAATGTCTATGCCTGGGGAGCAGCTAATCTCATGCCAAAAAAGAGCCCAGACACTTACACACCCAGCTCATACTCCCATGAACCACTGCCCACACAAATGCATTTCTTAGGGTGGTGTAACACTCAAATAATGATATGAAGAAAGGCTCTGAGTATCCGAGACAAATCCACCTGTTGACAAAATGTCAGAACGTTATTAATGTGAGTATCTGACAGCTTTATTTTTTTTTAATACATGTGTTTATTAGCATTTTATTAATAACAAATACATGGTAAACATCACCGCAATGGCTTTATGTTAACAAATACTGATTTTGTGCAACAAAGACAGGGCAGGGTAAGTGAATAGACAGCAAACAGAGTATCTCACTGGCAAATCCACAACCTGCAATGAACGGTGCAGAGTAGCAATCAGGGTCATCTCCGATGCATGATTCGCAACCCAACTGAAGTAGAGCACTATAATGGAAGAAAATTTACTATGTCCCATGTAGCTTTGAGAGTTTTGGGTTAGAAGGGAGGGAAGGAGGGAAACATGGAAAGAAACATAAGAAATGAAAAAAGGGAGAAAGCCAAACTGTCTCAAGGACGAATACTGACAGGGTGAGAGCCTGTATGTAACTGTGCACTGTTCACAAAGTGTCTAGTCTGACACTATACAATTTTTGAAATCATATTGTGCTTTTAATTTGCAAAAAAAGGAAACATCACATTATCTAGAACATTTCGCGTTTTTTAGGTGCGAGACAACAAATATGTGTTTACGATTTGTTTCAAAAAACAATTCATTCAGTATTTACATGAAGAACGCAATGTCATACAAAGATAATGTGTAACATACTGTCAATTACATGTTACAAGCATATAATAATGCATCAAAATTTCATCACAACAGAAGTGTAAGTGCCCAGTGCATTTCGGAACCAGCCGGTTCCTTCGTCAGCGGCCAATCTGAAAAATATAAGGTAAACCATTTTCTAGTGAGTGAAATGTATTTTGGCTCAATCTCTACTAATCTGATGATGAGCAAACGTCACTCTGGGAGTTACCTGTTTGTGTGTTCAATTTGATATGCTCTGAGAAAAAAACAACAATGTGTTGGTATCAGCAACAACTAGAGCAGAGGAGTATACGTAAATGATGGCGATGAGTGCCTCAAAGACTCACGCTTACCTGATTGAATGGGAACTCGTGTCTCTGAAAAAAATAAAATGCCGGGCTGTGTTGAGCAAGTGTGACTAGCGAAACCTGAGAATGATGAGGCTTACAAAAATTATAGGATAATACGATTAAAAGGAATAGAGATCTTACCTCTAAAAGGAGGTGCATAAGATGCTGGGGAGAGAAGTAAGCAGAACGAGGTATTAAAGAGAGTTGCGACCGAAATGAACATAAGAATCAGCCAACAGCGGAAACCCGTAAAAGGACCCTTACCTGAAAAATAACCACGGGAGAGAGAAACCGACAAGCTCCACACCGGATAAGCGAGTGAAAGAAAACAAACCGAGGGTGCTATTTCAAGCGTGAAACCCGGAAGCAAACCGGAAGTACTAAACAGAAACAAGGGACTGAAGGAAACCAAATGCAACCAACGAACTAACAAAAGCGCCATCTTGGAATGGTGACATGTAAACTTACAGATGGATCTGTGAATGCGCACAGTTCACAAAGTACAATCATAAGAGTAATGGGAAGCCAAACAGTGAAGGAGAAAGACAATAACAACGTGATGTCAGACGATACGAGAGGAGAGAACGCTGTCAGTGAAGTAAACAAAATGCCCGGAGGCTGTAATACGTGCCGACGAGGCTTAAGTCGAGAAGATGATCTCAGCATAGGAGAGAGGAGATTGACCAGGGTAAGGGCTTGAGGAGCAAACTATACAAAGAGAGTAGAAATTAACCTCTTCTGAGAGCAGTGAGAGTCCATATGGACATGTGGGTATGTGGGTGCAAACCGGAAAAGTATGAAGATCAGATGGATCATATGAAGAGATAAGGCCAATCCGTGCACTAATAAAAATCGTAAAGGAGATCTCTGGATTAAACAATAACGTGCTGGTGAATTGTGTGTTTGTAACACAGTGTATTGCTCCAGTGGTGCTAAAGTGCGTGTAATGTATCTTTGTGTAGAGTGGCCACAAGGGGCTCGTGTGCAGAGTACCTCAGCTTGTAATTAAATAAAACATGACATATCAAGCCTATCATTGAGACCAATTGGTGTCATAGTGTCCAGAAATTTGATCCAATAGACCTCCCTCTGTAGAAGTCTAAGGTGGGTATTGACTCCATGATGTGGCTCAACGTGTTCGATTATTTGAAATCTGAGTTGTGATATTGAATGACTCGCTTCATGCCAATGGGTCGCCAGAGGTGAATTTTTGTTCTTGGTTCTAATACGACTTTTGTGCTCTGTGAGGCGTATTTTCATTTTTCGTTCGGTTTTACCAATGTACAGTTTGCCACATGGGCATTTAATCCTGTATATTACATTCGTTGTGTTGCAGTCGCTAGTATGTCTGAGCAAAACATCCTTGCCCGTAGTGGGGTGTTTTAAGATGTTCCCTGGAATGATGTTATTGCAATGTGAGCAGTTTTGACATTTCAAAGTTCCTTTTTTGGTGATTGTAATATGTGGTTTTTTCGTGGGAGCTATTAATTCCCGGAGGTTTTGACCCCTGGTGTAGGCATGCAGAGGCAATTCCCGGAAAATGTTGTTGAAGTCAGTTTCATTGGCTAGTAGTTCCCAACGTTTGTTGATGATTTTTTTGATAGCAATGGAGCTGGTCGAATATTTGGAGATGAACACTGTGTTTGATTTGTTTGGATTCTTGACAGGTGTAAGAAGTTCTCCACGGGATTTTGTCATCTCTCTTTGTGCACATGAATCAAGGATTGCGAGGGGATAACCACGCTCCTGGTATTTTTCCTTATATTCATTGATTTTTGCTGTACTGTCCTGTGTTTCTGAGCAGATGCGTTTGATCCTAATGAACTGGGAGTAAGGTAGATTATTGATAAGATTGCTGGGGTGGAAACTGGAGTATTGTAATGCGTTGTTGCGGTCCGTAGGTTTAGTGTAGACTGTTGTGGTCAACCCATGTCCATCTGGATTTTTGTTGATGGTGACATCAAGGTATTGGATGGACTGTATGTAAATTTTATGAGTGAATTGGATCCTGGGATTGTGTGAGTTAAGAGTGGTTATCATTTGTTCGAGGAGTTGTTGTGAATTGGTCCAAACCAAAAAAACGTGTAAATTAGCCTTTGTAAATCAGGCCCAGTATGTCTGATCCTTAAAAGACTGATTTGTACATTCATTAGTGGAAATTTCCAAATGATGGAACAGTATGAGTTATTATACAACAGCTGGAAAAAAACAAAAATATATTCCTTTTCCAATTGAAAAAGGTTCTCCTTGATAACAAATATCACAATACAATGTGTCAGTTCTGTGATAATGCCCATGGTTCCCTGGAAGACAAATGTAAACAGATCTACTTCCTTAAATGTATATGTACTTTGTGAAAAGCAGCTGTTCAGCTCTTTATGAAACGCAGAAAGAAAAAGTCAGCTCCTTACCCATTCTGCTGCTAAGGGTCCGATTCCGATGTTGGACAGAAGGGCTCCGATTGACGATCGGAGCCCTTCGGCCCACGTCGGAACGTGTCATTCAGATTCCTTTCCGACCGAGAAATTACGATGGGCTCTGTCGGAAAGGAATCCGACTCGGTTTCCTGGAAACTTACGTCGGGCTCGGAGAGCCCGTCTGCCTTCCGGAAACCCTTCAGTACTCCCCCCGCCACCTCTTTCCGACCGAGGGAGTACTATGGCAGTTTCCCACTGCCTTTTTGTGCCGGTCTTTCCGGCAAGAAAAGTCAGTCGGAAACTGTCTTTGGGGGCTCCCAGTAGGGCCCAGTAGGGCCCCCATGGGTGCGAGGCCACTGAATGGTGGCCTGGGGAGCACCTATAGTGCCCCCCTGTTGATCCCTGTTGATCCCTGCACCCGGTGGCAGGCACCTTGGGGTGCCTGCCACCGGATGCAGGGATGAACTGCACCACTGCATTTCACAATGCAAGCATGCATGCCGTTTGGAATGCATGCTCCCATTGTGAAGCATACGAGTGTCGCATTGTACTTGCAGGTCTGTAACAGATGACAGTAGGTCAGTCACTTACAGTTCCTGACCGATGTCGGACGGACTCTGGTCCGTCCGACATCGGAATCAGCCCCAAAATGTTTGCAGGTTACCTCTCACTCCAAGTTCGGACACCGCTGAAAGCATGCAGGTGTTGGGCAGGGCAGCACTTTGATCGCCCTTTTTGTTGTGTTGAAGCATAGCTTCGAGGCGGCAGTCGAAGTAGGGCTAAAGAGGCCCTGGGTGCTTACTTTTCGGTACCCATCGGTTCCACCAACCTTGGTCCCATGCCCCCCACCCCCATTCCAAATTCTATGGGTTCACTGACAAAATATCGAGGTAAAAAATATAAAAGTAAAAATTATCAATGAATAGAATGCAAAAATATCGACTCCCTATACAGGTAAGTACAGAAATATAAAAGGAAAGAAAATTATCTAAAAAATATAGTTGTACAAAATATCAAATTGTATATATATATAAATAATAAATATGTTAAATAAGAAAATTAATATTAAAAAGTCTATTTAATATACATTTAAAAAATAATAATAAATTAACTTAAAAACAGATAAACACACATACATAATAATTCATATATATTTACTTTAAAACAATTAATAAACTATTAATTGTAATTTATTTTATAATTTCAAAATTATATAAAAATGTACAAATATATATATATACACATATATGTACCAATAACATAAAATCTAATAAAAATCTTCAAACTTAAATTTCCCACTCCAGTGAGTGCAACAGTAGGAAAAGTGTTGGATAGCAGAAGGGTAAAAATTACTATTCCCACTCCAGTGAGTATAACAGTAGGGAAAGTTTTGGATGACAATTTCTATTCCCACTCCAGTGAGTGCAAGAGTAGTGAAAGTGTACGATAGCGGAGGGGTAAATATTACTATTACCACTCCAGTGAGTGCAACAGTAGGGAAAGTGTTGGATAGCGGAGGGGTAACATTTACTATTCCCACTCCAATCAGTGTAACAGTAGGGAAAGTGTTCAATAGCAGAGGGGTAAGAATTTCTATTCCCACACCAGTAAGTGCAACAGTAGGGAAATTGTTGGATAGCAGAGGTGTATACATTACTATTCCCACTCCCAAAATTGTAAAAGAAGGCAAAGTGTTGGATAGCAAAGGGGTGAACGTTACTATTCCCACTCCAGTGAGTGCAACAGTAGGGAAAGTGTTGAATAGTAGAGAGGTACAAATTACTATCCCCACTCCAGTGAGTGCAACAGTAGGGAAAGTGTTGGATAGTGGCAGGATGACATTTACTAATCCCACTCCAATCAGTGCAACAGTAGGTAAAGTGTTCAATAGCGGAGGGGTACAAATTACTATTCCCACACCAGTCAGTGCAACAGTAGGGAAATTGTTGGATAGCAGAGGTGTAAAAATTGCTATTCCCACTCCAATAATTGTAAAAGTAGGGAAATGTTGGATAGCAGAGGGGTAAAAATTACTATTCCCACTCCAGTGAGTGCAACAGTAGGGAAAGGGTTAAATAGCAGAGAGGTAAAAGTTACGATTACCACTCAAGTGAGCGCAACAGTAGGAAAAGTGTTGGATAGTGGAGTGGTAAAAAACACTATTCCCACTGCAGTGAGTGCAATAGTAGGGAAAGAGTTGGATAGCAGAGGGGTAAAAATTAATATTCCCACTCCAGTGAGTGCAACAGTAGGGAAAGTGTTGGATAGCGGACGGGTAAAATTACTGTCATGAAAACACAAATGAAGCACATTTTGCTTTTTAATTCTGAATTGTGTGGAAAACAAAGATGTTAATAGGATCAAAACAAATCTCATGAATATTGTATTTTATTGTGTTGAGTTGCAGCATTTG